>NC_045604.1:25749231-26374231 GCF_009762305.2 Zalophus californianus
ATACAGTCAACTGATCTTTGACAAAGGAGCAAAGGCAGTACAGTGGAGGAAGATTATCTTTTCAACAAATGGTACTGCAGTAACTGGACATCCACCT
This sequence comes from Zalophus californianus, assembly GCF_009762305.2. Lineage (NCBI taxonomy): Eukaryota > Metazoa > Chordata > Mammalia > Carnivora > Otariidae > Zalophus > Zalophus californianus. The sequence goes on from NC_045604.1 coordinate 25,749,329, forward strand.
GTAAAAAAAAAAAACCTGGCCTTCTTCTGCCGCTCCTGGTGCTGCTTGTGTGCTCGTTCGGTGCGGACCTGGTACCTCTTTTGTGAAGCGGCAGCTGAGGAGACTCCGGCGCTCGCTATGGCCGACGAAAAGCCCAAGGAAGGAGTCAAGACTGAGAACAATGATCATATTAATTTGAAGGGTTTGTCAATGAGGCAGATCAGATTCCGATTTGATGGGCAGCCAATCAATGAAACAGACACACCTGCACAGTTGGAAATGGAGGATGAAGATACAATTGATGTGTTCCAGCAGCAGACAGGAGGTATCTACTAAAAAGGGAACCTGCTACTTTACTCCAGAACTCTGTTCCTCCAGACCAAGAAGACATTCTCAATTAGGAGGCCGCAATTTGGTTCCACCACATCCTGACTACTACAGTATAGTTTTCTCTATTCTTTCATTTTCCCCTTCCCCATTCCTTTATTGTACATAAAGTAACTGTGTATGTGCACAAGCATATTGCATTTTTTTTTTTAACTAAATGGCCAATGGTATGTTTTGATCGACATCAAATGGAGATGGGATGGGGGAAAATACTGCTTCTGTGAAAATACCCTCTCTCTCCATTAGTGGCATGCTCAGTCAGCTCTTATCTTTATATTCCAGTAAGTTATTTTGCTCTCACTGTTTAACAAAAAAAGAACAACATAAAAATCCTTGCATACCTTGTTCGATTGGAGAATTTTCATGTTTTTCATTTATCATTGTAAAACCAAGGACAATTTTATAACTTTTTTGTACGTAGCTGTTACATGTAGGGCAATCTGTCTTTAAGTAGGGATAAATTACTCTAAAAGAAATGAATCCTAGATAGTTTTCCCTTCAAGTCAAGCGTCTTGTTGTTTAAATAAACTTCTTGTTTAAAAAAAAAAAAAACCTGAATCTAGGGGCACCTGGCTGGCTCAGTCAGTACAGCATGCAACTCCTGACCTTGGGGTTTTGAGTTCAAGCCCCACGTTGGGCATAGAACTTACTTAAATGAAAATGAATCTAGACACAGAACTTACACCTTTCGCAAAAGTTAACCTAAATGGCTCACAGAACTAAATGTGGGGCACCTGGGTGGCTCAGTCAGTTAAGCAGCTGACTCTTGATTTCGGCTCAGGTCGTGATCTCAGGGTTGTGGGATCCAGCCCCACGTTGGGCTCCGCGCTCAGCACAGAGTCTGCTTGTCCCTCTCCCTGCCCCTTTCCCCACTCTCTCTAATTAATAAATAAAGAAACTAAATATAAAATGCAAAACTACGAAGTTTTTAGAAGTTAAAATAGGAAAAATACAGATGACCTTGCACAGAGTGATAACTTTTAGGTACAACTCTAGGCAGGATCTATGAAAGAAAGAATTGATAAACTGGACTTCATCAAAATTAGAATGGTCTGTTCTGTGAAAGACACTGTTAAAAGAATGAAAACACAAGTCACAGACTGGGAGGAAATGTTTGCAAAAGACATATCTGATAAAGGACAGTTATCCAAAATATACAAAGAACTCTTAACACTCAACAAATAGAAAATGACCTGATTAAAAAATGGGCAGAAGATCTAAACAGACACCTCACCAAAGAAGATACAAAGATGGCAGATAAGCATATGAAAATATGCCCCACATCATATGCCACCAGCAAAATGCAAATTAAAAGAAGAGATACCACTATACACCTATTGGAATGGCCCAAATCCAGAAAACTGAAAACACCTTATGTTGATGAGGATGTAGCAACAGGAACTTTTCATTGTTGCTGGGAATGCAAACTGGTACAGTCACGTTGGAAGAGAGTTTGGTGGTTTCTTAGAAAACTAAACATATTCTTACCACACAAACAAGTGATCATACTTCTTGGTATTTATTTAAAGGAAGTGAAAAGTGTGTCCACACAAAAACCTGCACATGGATGTTTTTGGCAGCTTTATTCCTAATTGCCAAACTTAGAAGCAACCAAGATATCCTTCAGTAGATGAATGGATAAACATTGTCTGGTACATCCAGACAATGGAATATTGTTTGATGCTAAAAAGAAATAAGCTGTCAAGCCATGGAAAGACATCGAGGAAACTTGAATGTATATCGCTGGGGCGCCTGGGTAGCTCAGTCGTTAAGCGTCTGCCTTCGGCTCAGGTCATGATCCCAGGGTCCTGGGATCCAGCCCCGCATCGGGCTCCCTGCTCAGCGGGAAGCCTGTGTCTCCCTCTCCCACTCCCCCTGCTTGTGTTCCTGCTCTTGCTACCTCTCTCTCTGTGAAATAAATAAATAAAATCTTAAAAAAATTATTAACAAAATGCATATCGCTAAGTAAAAGAAGTCAATCTGAAGAGGCTACATATTGTATGAGTCCAACTATACGATGGTCTTGAGAAGGCAAAAAAACCAACGGAGATCATGTAAGGATCACTGGAGGCCAGCAGTTGCGGGTAGGGCAGGATAAGTTGGCAGAGCCCAGAAGGATTTTAGGGCAGTAAAATTACACTGTATGACACTATAATGGTGGATATATGTCATATATTTGTCAAAACCCATAGAATATACAATAGCAAGAGTGAACCCTAATGTAAACTAAGGACTTTGGGTGATAATGATGTGTCATTTCTTGTATGTTCATCAAAGGTAACAAGAGTACCACTCTGGTGGGAGATGTTGATAATGGGAGGTTTATGCATGTGTGGGGGCAGGTGGTGTATGGGAAATCTCTGTATCTTCTGCTCAATATTGCCGTCAACCTAAAACTGCTCTAAAAAATAAAGTGTATTAAAAAAATAAAGACATTCATTTTTGACTTAAAAAAACTAAAGAATAAAGAAAAGAATTACTGACTTTTCAACTCATTTTATGATGCTAATGTGATATCAATAGCAAAACCTGATAAAGATACTAAGAAAACTATATAGACCAAACTCAAGACCCTGAGATCATGACCTGAGCCAAAATCAAGAGTTGAATGCTTAAATGACTGAGCCACCCAGGTGCCCCCGTATTTCTTGATATATTCTGGATGTAAACCCTTTTGAGGTTGTCTGGATGAATAAGCCTCTACAAGAGAACCTCCCAGTTTCTGGGAGCACTGCATCAGGTTTCCACACCCCCTAGCAGATGAACACTCTCAGTATTTGGATTCTGGCCTGGGATGAGGTAGACCTCAGATTCTATTTATAGATCACTGAGGTTGGGAGACATTAGAGAATAAACTCTTCTTCCTTCCCTCTATACAGATTCATTGCCAAACAGAACAGTTCTCTTTCCTTAAAGTGCCCATAGCTTGAAGTCTGACTTGTATAACAAGTTATGTAAGTTTTCTTTAAAAAAGAAAAAAGGTAAGGGGTGCCCGGGTGGCTCAGTTGGTTAAGCGTCCGACTCTTGATTTTGGCTCAGATCAAGATATCTCAGGGTTGTGAGATCAAGCCCCGTATCAAGCCCTGTGTTGGGCCTTCAGACTCAGTGGGGAGTCTACTTAGGATTCTCCCTCTCTCTCTCTGCCCCCCTCCCCCGCTCATACTCTATCTCTCTCTAAAATAAATAAATAAAATCTTTTAAAAAAAGAAAAAAGGTAAAAATAGGCGTTATAGAAGGAAAAACAGGTAAATGGGGAAAAAAAGCTACACTGAAAATCTCATCAGGTGTTTTATCTAATTTTTTTTTAAAGGGCTTGAATTTGAACTTCATCAAGTATATTAGCATCCAGTCCAGTAAAGACGATTGAAATGACTACATTGGATCGGAGACTCAGAGACTTGAAAGAAACCAATGTGTTGTCTTTATATAATATTTTTTTGTTGCTTTTTCCTTTATGCAATGTTTTCCTTTGTTTTTGACAAGGAGCAACTGTGGGTTTTCTTTATTTAAAGCAACTTTGAATGGTTGTTTTGGTTTTAGAAATGGTTTTGTAAATCTTTTCAGTTTGAAATGATACTCCCTTCCAACAGAAATGGGGTTTGAGCATTCTGCCTTGTTGGGGATTGGAATGAATTAGGACTTTTGTAATCAACAGAACATGTTTTGGAATAGCACAAGCAAAAAAGGTTTTCTTTTATAAAGGTCCAAGGATATTTAACAGAATGAGAGGATGTTAATGCAGTATGTTCTTGGGAACAAACTGGGTGCAGAAAGTATTATCTTTGATTTGCTTCTGAACCTCTGCTTTATTGTGCAATCTGAAGCCAACTACCATGGTTTCCATTTGTTAGATGCCAGTAGCCCTCTCATTCATATCTGTTCTCTTCAACAGATGTGCCAGACTACAGGGCCACTTAGTCCACATTACAAATTCTTGGGAAGGAATCTAATTGGGTTCAGCTTGGGTCAGGGGCTTATCCACAGAGCAATCAACTGTGGCCTGGGGGGACAGGGTGCACCATGTGAATGAGGCTTCTCTTTCTGCTAAATTATGGTTGACAAGTGGAGGCAGACCGAACTCGCTACCTAATTTGTGGGGCCCTGTGCAAAATGAAAATACAGGGCTCCCTTGTTCAGAGATTATTAAGGATTTCAAGATTGCAACAGCAGAACAGTAAACCAAGGGTGGGACCCTTCTAAGCGTAGGGCCCTGGATTACTGCACAGGTCTCATGCCAAGAGGCTGCTCCACGCTCTGGACCTGGAGGAAGAGCCTCCAAAATGAATTTCTAGACTCCATATGTCGAAACTTGGAATAAGGGATTCTTGTTTTTGGAATTCATAACTTAGACTAAGGGAAACCTCCACCCCCCTCCACTTCTTTATCTTCTTCTCAGATCCAGTAACTTTATGTGGAATGGCTTGAGTGTGAATAAGTTGGTTTTTTAAGTCTTCTGTATCTTCCTTTCTATTATGAGGCAATGATCTGGAAGGTTGTACAAAGTGTGCATTTGACTTGGGTCAGTCATCCTCATAAGAGTTGATGAAGAAGGAGTTAATGTCCTTTTTTAAAAAAAGCTTTTTACCAACCCCCCCCACCTTTTTACCTTGAATTATTTTAGACTTACAGAAAAGTTGCAAATATAGTCTTGAGAGTCTTCATACATCCCTCCCGCATCTTCCCCTAATGTTAACGTCTTACATAACTATAGTACAATTGTCAGAACCAAAAAAATTAACGTTGGTACAATACTACTAACCAAAGACCTTTCTTGAATTTTATCAGCTTTTTTGCTCATGACTTTTTCTTATTCTAGGCTCCTGACCAGATCCCACACGGCATGTAGTTATTTCTCCTTGGTCTCATGCAGTCTGTAAAAGCTCCTTTGACTTTGTCTTTCATGACTTTGACTTTTTTGAAGACTACCGATCAGTTATTTTGTCAAATGTCCCACAATTTGGGTTTGTCTGACATTTTCTTATGATTAAGCTGAACGTTACGGGTAACATTGTGTCCTCAGCGCATTGTATCAGGTTCATGATTTTGCTTTGTCTTGTTACTGGTGATGTTGACCTTTATCACCGGACCAAGGGATCAGGTGGCTTCGGCTAGATTTTGCACTGTAAAACTACTATCTTTCCCTTTGTAGTTAATAGATATCTTGCAGGAGATATTCTGAGACTATGCAAATTCTGCTTCTCTTCAAACTTCTGCCCACTCATTTTTGCACTCATCAATGGCGCTTGTGTGCGACAATTACTAGTGTTTAGCTAATGGAAGTGTTCTCTGTAGTTCTTCTTTTGTCTCTAGGCTTGTGGTATCCAACCGAGGGCTCATGTTAGTTCTTCCCATCCTTTTTAGTGTAGCTATGTTTTTAACTTACAGTAGGTTCACTTAGTATTTATTCCATTTGGGCTCTCTCCACGTCCCAGTTGGTTTTAGTTATTTCTTTACTTTGGGGGTATGGGAAACACTACCATTGTTCTAAGAGTCAGAGCTACACAAATGTATACTCTGAGTATCACTACCTCCTCACTCCTGCTACCCCATTCTCATTTACCTCCCTTTTCCATCTTTTTCCCACCTACCCCCTACAGGAAACCAATCTCCTTAGTTTGTAGTTTATCTTTCCTGTACTGCATTTCTTTTGCACAAACAGACAAATGCAGCATATCTTCTTATATACCCTTCTTTCTTAGGGCAGCATTTGTGCTTTGCATTTTTCACTTAGAAATATGTCTTGGCAACCACTTTCCATCAATTCACAGAGTTCTTCCTCATTTTTTCTAACAGCTGCTGAGTATGACATTGTGTATTGTACCATAAATGTACAAACAGTTAGATTGTTTCCAAAATATTGCAATTACAAATAATACTGCAACAAATAACCTTCTGTGTGTGCCTTTTCCCCATTGTTGGAGAGTATCTTCAAGGGAATGTCATAGACACATATATACGGATATCTATTTCTTTCCTTCCAATCCTTCTCGCCAGAACGGAGAGCTATGTTGATGTTACTGTCTCTTTCATGCTTTGTTTCTTAGCTCCCATGGCTGTAAGCTCTGACAGTAAGCACAGATGGTGGTCATGAGTACATGAGTCCATTTTCTCAGAAAGTCTTCATTCCCTGACTAGGCCAATAATTTGGGTGGCACCCCCAGTCTTGCATTATGGAAATGGTTCTCAACCTTGTTTGAACATGAGAATCACTAAGAATCTTTTAAATATATCAGTGCCTAGGAATGCTCTAGGTAGATTCTGCAATTAATGCAGAATCTCTGGGTGGGGGACTCAGGCATTTGTATTATTCTAAGGTGCCCCAGAAATTGCAATGTGCAGCTTAGGTTGAGAACCACTGGGTTAAATCCTTGAAATGTGACAAAAATCTCCTGGACCTTACCATATTTCCTCTGATTTGAACCAGCTGCCGGAGTGTATCCTGGCTGACTTGGGAGGTGTTCCACTCAGAGAATTCCTGATTTTTACCTGGAGGAGAGGTAAGTACCAGTTGGCTTAATTTAGGAAGATCTGTAAAAGTCTTTAGTGAGATGGAATTTCAACCTAGCCAAGAAATAAGTTTTTTTCAGGTGCCTGGATGGCTTAGTTGTTAAGCATCTGTGGCTCAGGTTGTGATTCTGGGGTCCTGGGATCGAGCCCCGCATCGGGCTCCCTGCTCTGTGGGAGGCCTGCTTCTCCCTCTCCCGCTCCCCCTGCTTGTGTTCCCTTTCTCGCTGTGTCTCTCTCTGTCAAATAAATACAATTTTAAAAAACAAAAATTAAGTTTTTTCTCATATAGAGTCTGAATGACAGCGACAAGTTGCTTCAGGCCAAGAAGGAAGAATGTTAAATTTCCTTTCTCCCCTTCAACACACAAATCAGGGTACCTTCCTTTGTAGTTGGCAGTATTAATAAGCTCCAACTAACACTTGTAAAACAGAGCCCACTGGTTATGCTGTTTTTCATCAAATCAAAAATACCATGACTTATAAGACACACAGTTATCTTATGTAACACTAAATAAGAAAAAGCCCATTGCTAAATAATTACGAGATACAATTAAATAGAAGAGATTTTTAAATGTGGGGACATATTCATATTAGAATTGATGAAGTATAGTAGATCTTTAGCCTAAACCTCTTCTTTGAACTCCAAGTCACTTGAATTTCTCACAGGCTCTTTAAACCTAACATGTCCCATGGGGCGCCTGGGTGGCTCAGTCGGTTAAGCGTCTGCCTTTGGCTCAGGTCATGATCTCAGGGTCTTGGGATGGAGCCCCGCATCATAGTGATCCCTGCTCAGGGGGGAGACTTCTTCTCCCTCTCCCTCTGCCCCTACCCCTGCTTGCACACACACTCTCTCAAAAAAATAAATAAAATCTTAAAAAAAAAAAAAAATGAGCATACCTCTTTTAAAAACCCCCGAAAACCTAACATGTCCCAGTCGGGACTCTCCATCTACCTTGCCAAAGCTGTTCATTTTCCTGCATTCTCTGCCCTGTCAAACGGAGTCCCCCATCAAACTAGAAAAATGGAAGTTGAGCCAGTCTCCTGAAGTTCTTTGCTTTCCACATACAAAAGATCTTTCCCATTCTATCAGTTCTGTCTCTTACCCCTCTCTTGAAAGCACTGCCTTCCTCTTTCCCTCTGTCGTGGCTTTGGGTCAGATCTTCCTCACCTCTCCACAGGATTACTGCCGTGATCCCCTACCTGCTCTCTACTCCTTGAATCAATCCTACTTCACACCGTCCTTGTTTTTCTTCTTAAACATCGATCCGATCACATTATTCCTAGCTTAAATATCCTACAAGACAAATTACTGCCTCCGAAAAACAAGCAAAGTTCACGAACGGGCCACCTCACAGAAGAGAAAAATACACATTGATACATGTGAAAAGTTGCTCATGCTCATCACGAAATAAATGTAACAAAGACAATTCCCCACCTGTGCAACGGGCAGAGTTTGAGAGAACTGATGGTAACGAATGATTACAAGAGTGTGCAGAAGTACTCCTATTTACGGCTGTTGGTAGTCCAATATTTTGGGACGTCGTTTTTGCCACGTTTTGGGTTTGTGAACGAACGCAAACTGCCTCCTGTCTCTGAGCCTCGATTACTGAATTTGGTCAAATGGGGCTGATACCTACCTTAGGGCCTCAAGGAAGTGAAATAATTCTGGGTAAAGTGATCTGTGAATAATAATAGCTAACATTTTACAGGGCGCTTGCTGTTCTAAGGGCTTCATATGTGTTAGCTCATCTAACCTTCACAATAATCCTGAGGGTACTCTCATTATCACCCTCATTTTTACATACAATAAAACATTGCCCAAGGGGCGGGGTTACCAAGGAGTGGAGCTGGGATTACGGACTTTAAATCCACACAGGGGGATGTAGCTCGAGTCCTGTTTTTCCAGAAAGCCTACGCCATTATTTTCCTTCTTAGGATAGCCCACAGAACCCATAGTCAAAACTTGTTTATGTAGCTTTTGCTCTTCGTTAGCAACCACCAACTGGCTTCTCTAATTGCTTTGTGTATCTCATCACAGTCTCGTCTGATAGAGCTCCGGGGACCTCAGCCCACCTCTCATTCCAATTCGTTTTCGGCGTCCTGCTCATTGCTGGGTATACTGTAAACCCTTAGACAGAGGCCTAACAAATGCTATTGTACATTTCCGTGGGACCAAAGGCATAGCCTTACAAATATGAAGTAATTTTCACGAGACTGAAACATACACAGTAAGAAGGCTACATACTGAGGAGTACGCGCCTTGGGGACTAATAGCTCCGCTCCACACCGCAGCACTGCGGGCGAACCCTCCCCGCTTTCCTACGTCCCTCGGACCTTGCCCGGAACCTTTCCTGCGGCATCGGAAGCAACCTGCCCGGACATCGCCCCTGAACACACAACACGGCAAGGACTAGTAGTCTAGCTATATGCCTGAAATTTCTAGCTCACTTACATGATTCGGGAGAAAACGGCTTCAAATTCTTGCACTTTTTAAAGTACTAAATGACGATAACATTTTTGTCCCTTAGTCAATAGCGTCCTCAAATGATTCCGAGGAGTTTGTTCTTTTTTTTTTTTGATTAGGCATTTATATGGACAGCCCACTCGAAACGAACAAGGAAGGCGGGGGAAGAAAGCGGAAGCCGCGGGGTCTTCTAAACCAGAAAGTCTCCGGAGCTTGCGCTAAGCTATTTGCTGCGCCCCCGACTTACACGCTGGTCTCAGAAACAGGCGGGGGGGAAAGGCATCGTTCCTGGAGCTGAGACCAGGTGGCCGGAGTCCTCAGGGATGAACCTCGAGTTGCTGGGTGAGGAGGGCTATGGTTGCGTCTTAGAAAACCCTTTGGTCCTGGAAAGGAGGGAACCCGGGCGGGAGAGACTCAGGCTGCAACCTTAGGGACGTAGTTCTGCTGTGGATCATTGGGCGTTCCTGTTAAGGAGCAGCAACGGGAGGAGGAAGCCCAGCTTCTGCCTAAGCAGAGTGCATTGCCTTTCCCGAGGCTACTTTCATATCAGTGGTGGAGCGGTAGGCACAGTTTGTGACTTCGGTTTGATTACAAGGATCGAAGGTGCTGAAGTAGCCCAGAGCAGGCAGGACCAGAGTTTTTGGAGAAGAAGGAATCTGAGGATGTGAGGCTTGAGGTGAAGCTTGGAAGACTTGTCAGGGGTTTGGGTGCATAGAAAAGTTAGACTGTTTTGTAGAAATACAGGATGCCTAAGGAGGGGAACTTGGAGATCTTCTAGTTGAAGTCCCTCATTGGACAGATGAAAAAAGTCTTAGTGGGTAGTGACTGGAAGGCACTGAGTAAATGGCATAGTTGGCACTGGGATCCAGTTAATCTTGACTTTCTATTTAACTCCTCAACTACCGGGGACGGTGTGTAAAACACTGAGAACTACAGAAGCAGTTGCTTTTTGTCACCCTTTCTGTGAGTCATTTCCTCCCTGTCCCTTATCCAAGTTGTTTAAAAGCTTAGGCCCTTTCTTCTAGGTTTTCATTTGGTGTTTAGCGTGATAGCCTAGGGGTGTCTGAGGTTTTCCAGATTCCTAAATGACTTGCTGTAAAGTTAAGTTTCTTTAAAAAAAAAAAAAACACACAAACAAAACTCAGAAGTTCTACTGGATGTTAAAAGGGCTGCAAAGATTTTAAAGAATTTAAGGAGCTTTTTGTAAAGCAAGGAGATTAAGGTGATTATCTAAATAGCCATAATATATTGCAGAACATAGGTCTTTAAGGGTCATTACCAAGTGCTAAGAACATTTAGAAGAGGGAGTGAATGTCTTTGAGGCAGGGGAAGAAGGGTATCCAGGAACAAAAAATCTATGGAGAAGTTGGAGTTTTGAGTGGACCTTTAAGATTAGTAAAATAGTGACAGACTGAAGCATGAAGGTACAAGGAGAAGTGCAGGTTAGGAATGTTTGAGCTAAGACATCAGTGTGAGAACACCTAAAGAATGTTCCTGCTTGGCCACGTTGTGGGTACTGTGAATAAAGGGAAGGCTAAGAGATGCTGTCTGTTCTTTGGAGGCTCTTGAATGCCCAGCTGAAAAGTTTGTGTTTTTTCAGGGAGGTAGGGCAGATCCATTGAAGGGTTTTGACCTGGTAAGTAACTTAATCAGAGCTATGATTTTTATTTTTTTTTTAAGATTTATATGACAGTGGAACGCCTGGGTGGCTTGGTCGTTAAGCGTCTGCCTTTGGCTCAGGTCATGATCCCAGGGTCCTGGGATCGAGCCCCGCGTCGGGCTCCCTGCACGGTGGGGAACCTGCTTCTCCCTCTCCCACTTCCCCTGCTTGTGTTCCCTCTCTCTGTCTCTCTCTCTGTCAAATAAATAAATAAAATCTTTAAAAAAAAAAAAGATTTATCTGACAGCAACATGTCGTTGAGTCTTGGATGGTGTCAAACCACAGTTTGGAGGGCTAGAGTAAATGAGTGATAAAGAAGGCCTGAGCTAGGAAATGGAACGAAGAGACACTGAGGAGGTAGAGTTGACAAAATTTGAGTATTGATTGCGTGTGGTGGTGGTGCCGGTGGTGAGGAACTATGAAGTGAGAATAATGGGAGCCAATGGTGGTATTACTGATAAACTTTTACGGAAATTGGGAAAAGAGAGCATTGGGCATGTGGAGTGTGGATCTGGGGTTCAGGAGGTAGGTTTACATTTATGAGAGAGATGTGTACTTTTCCTGCATGTGGGCTTGTTGAAACCTTGTGAGTGGATGACAAGACCAGGGGAAAAGGTGGGAGGGGCAGAAAGAGAAAACTGCAGAGGGCAGAATCTTGGACAATTACCTATATTTTAGAGTTAAGAGGAGGAATAAATGATAGTAAATTAAGAGTTATATAGTACTTAGTAGCTAGGCAAATTTTTGCATGCTTCTATATATTTATCCATGTAGAGGCGGAAGAGGATACTCGTTGGTGTGTGCTCAGAAGCCAGGTGAAGAGCACTTGAGGCTGAGAGCTGAGAAGGGGCCGCTTGGTATAGGCCTTAGGCACTTGGCACCCCTCAGCAACTTGAGTGGAAGCCAGATTCCAGTCATTTTAGGAAGGTAGGCGGAGTGGAGACCAGAGGTCGACCCTTATTTTTAAAAACTTCAGGGTGGAGGAAAGGTGATAGGCTAGTACATTGAAAGAAGTAGCCCTGGGAAAGGTTTTTCTTGAATGATACAGAAGATTTGGGAGGGTGAAATTTAGGAATATTTAGCATTGGAAGTTTAGACAATTTATTTTTAAAGATTTTATTTATTTGAGAAAGAGCGTGTTGAGGGGGGCAGGAGCAGAGGGAGAGGGACAAGCGGACTGATTCCATGCTGAGTGTGGAGCCTGATGTGGGGCTTGATCCCTTCACCCTGAGATCATGACCTGAACCGAAATCAAGAGTCGACACTTAACTGACTGAGCCACCCAGGCATCCAAAGAAGGTTAGACAATTTAAAAGAAGGCTGGGCCCAGAAATCTACATTTCTATGGAAATGACTGAGGTTTAAAGGAGAAAGTTGATTGCAGATAAAAAGCTTGAAGGAGCAGAAGTGAGTGATTGTGGGAGCATGCATATGAAAGAATATCTGGCCGGATAAAGGAAAGGAATGATAACGTGCTCCTAATGTGAACTCAGGATACTAATTTAAAAATTTCTGCAATCACTTTTGAGCCCTTGCTATGTATCCAACAGTATTCACTGGAGATACAAAGTTAAATAAGAGTTTTTCAGAACTATTTTTACTACAACTCACAGTAAGAAGTCTCTTTTTCTTTTTCTTGAGGGAGAGGACAGGGAGGGGCAAAGGGAGAGAGAGAGATCTTAAGCAGGCTCCATGCCCAGTGCTGAGCCCGATGCGGGGGCTCGATCTCACAATCCTGAGATCGTGACCTGAGCCGAAATCAAGAGTCAGATGCTCAAATGATTGAGCCACCCAAGATGCCCAAGAAATCCGTTTTCTATCACAACTCATCATATATTCAAATATGTATAACTGACTTTCTCAAAATTATACTTAATCCCTGTTATGGCCAGTGTCCTCTGATGTCTTCTGTTCTAATCTATTAAAAACCTTGGGGCTCACTAAATTGATTTATCCACTTATGGTGGGTTGGTTCCTACTGCTTGAAAAACACTGAAATAAGATACAGCCTTTGCCCTGAATAAATATTTAGAACTAGGGGGAGCGAAACATAAATAATTGTGTCTAATATGGAACCGTAATAAGTGAATGCATTATGGGAATTCAGCTGAAAGCAATTAATTCTGCATTGCTGAGGTTGGCAGTAGAATTTGGGGATGATAAGCATCATTTAACCCAGACAGTACAGATAGGGTAGGGTTTTTCCAGAGGAAGTAGTTAGAGAAGGTAATTAGTGCAGAGAAGAGTTGAGGCAAATGTTCTGAGGCATGACTGCATGTGGTATGTTCAAGAAATGGTCAGTGATCTACAGTTGGTGCTTAGGGTGGTTTATGCGAGGTTCTGTACTAGGTGCTGATGGGAAGTTAGCTAAACATGCCGTGGAAAATACTGGTTGGGGCCAGAATGAAATCACTTTTTTAAAAAAATTGTACTTAAAAGTTTAGTATATTGTGGGGTGAGGAAGATTTTTAAGCAGCTAAGTGACAGGTGAGATTTGAGTCTTCAGAAGTTGGCTGTGGCAGCTCAGTGATGGAGGCGAGACTGGAGTCGAGGACGTGTAGTAATTACGGTAGTGAAGGCATCGGATGAGGGTGGGGTGGGATCCGTTATCTAGACACCTGCAAGTTGCATTTCTCTAAAAGAAACGCCACCGACTGTGTCCTCACTTTTTAGATTGAGGAAACAATGGAAACTGCTACTCCGCACCTAACCGTTACAACAGGGAGGAATTGGCTGGAATCGAAAATAATAGGGCCATTGGGAGAAAAGGTCCGTGCAGCTTTAGAGCTCATGATAATCAGGTCTTTAAGGAGGTGGATGTTCAGCAGTGTAGAGAATAGACGTTATTCCATGTCAGGATACCAGGAGGAAGAAGGCTGGAAAGGCCTGCAAGCTGAAGGGCAGTTTGGAGAAAGGATCTTCACAGGACAGAAAGGAGGAGGCCCCTTGGGGAACCTGGTGTGGCTGCGCTGGAAGCAGGGTGAACTCGGATTCCAGAAGGGCGGCTACAAAGAAAGGGCGCATAGCTGAAGTGAAGGTCTAAGCGGGCACAGGCTTGGAAGAACAGTGTCAGGAAAATTAATGTGGTGGAAGGCCAGGATTGTAAAAGTGAGGCAACTAGAAAGGATTTGTAACATTGTGTGGAGAGTGAAGAGTAAAAAAAGTTTCCTGCTTGGTTGGGCTCGTTGGTGTAATACCAAAAATTATTCATTCAGCACTCAGCAAAGACCTTTTGTGTGCCTCCTGTGGGCTTTATTGGCAGAGGGGAGGTGGGAAGCTTCTAATTTTTCTTTTGTCTTTTCTGGGGAAAAGGATGGTTTTTTGGAACAAATAAAGTGAACGCTGGTTGTTGCCAAGAAAAACCCTCAATAGGTGGAGATTTTAGGTAGGTCACTTAGCTCACTTCTCTTGGTTGAATTACATTCCTTGGCCGTGATGGAGTAACTGGTGGTGATCTTTGAGATTTGTGGAGAGAAAGGAAGATGTACTGAAGGAAAGCAGATGGACACATTTTGACTTTCAATAAAGGGTGGGTGTGTTGTGTTTTACAGATGATAAGACTAATAACCTTGAGGTCAGATTTGGGCAAGATTCTAGAGGCTTTTTAGTGTAGTTAAGAGTATGGTTTCTGGGTCAGGTTCCAATTTTGCTGGTTTTTAACTGTGTGAAGTTGGGAAGTGACTTAACCTTGAAGCCTAACTTTATCTGTGAAATGGAATGTAATAGTGTCACTGAACCAATGGGAGTTTGCTCCTTGGTGAGTCACAGATATACCAGATGGAGTTGGTGCACAAAATAAACTTTATTTGAAGCAAGTAAGGAGATCATGGAGAATAACTTCCAAAACTATGACTCTCTGAGCAAGCGTGAATGGGTTCCTTCTATTTACGGTTAGGATGAATACTTAGTTGGGAAGCCTTGTCCTTGCATGTAGAGGTGAACAGAAGGCCACATAAGCGCCTTAAGGAAACCTGCTATACATACATTGTTACGTAAATGAAGCTTGTGCTCCTCGTCTGGCAGAGATTTTAGTATTATAATGAGGTAGAGGTAGTTGGAGGTCACTCCATGGTCCTTCTGCATAGGCACCAGGCAAGGGTTATACTCAAACTGGTCTGGGTGGTCTGGCCCCTGCTGCTTGAGGGGTGGTTTCAGTTTCCTTTTGCCTGAGTGAAGAGATCAATGGGAAAGAGGAGCTTAAGGAAGAATGTGGGACAGAGGTTGGTGAGTACAAGCAGGTGGGCAGTAAAGGTCAGGTCTTGGGGTCTAGCTGCTGACAGCAGTAGTCACTAGTGAATTGAGAGGACTGAATGGGAATATATGAAAGACCTCAGTACAGAGTCGGAAACATCAGCATTCAATAAGTGGTAGCTGCTAATGATAAATACAGGTTTGAGCACTGGAGAGAAATGATGAGCCACTGTGAGTTTAAGTCTGGAAATCTCATTGTGGTTCTAATTTCTTGCTTTTCAAATGAACAAATACAACACATATTTATCACAACAGTGGAAACAGTTCAAACACGCATACAGAAAAAACTCTTTCTCCCCTTCTCCGAATGGTAACTGTCTAGAGTTTATCCTTTTATAGCTTACTTCTTGCTCACACAAACATTTAAACAAATTTATTAGGGCTTTGTTTTTGCCTTTTTACAGAAATAGAACCTTTTTATACACATTATTTGAAACTTGCTTTATTCACTTAACACTGTAGGATACTATGCCTACACATTAGGAGATAATAGATCTAAAAGTAGATTTTAATGCATTCATGTGGGTACACAGGATACATAATTTTAACAGTAAAATTTCCATGCTTTTTAAAAAAATGGTCTTTTTTTCCATTGCTGCCTCCTTTTTGTTGGTAATCCCATGTATTTCCTACCATATTTTTCTCTGTGCTTATATATACTTGTGTGTGTGTGCATGCGCACACGCACATGATAATAAAAAATGAGATTATATAATATACACTTTGTGTTTTGCCTTTTTTTCTACTTAGTAACACCAATGCAAATTTCTCTAAGGGAATTAGCATAATTTATTAGTATTTTTATTTGAATACAATGTAATTTATTCATCCATTCCACTATTAATGGACATTTACTTTGTTTCCAGTTTGGGTAAGTTTTCTTTGTTTTTTCGCCACCAAGAACAGTACTTGAAATATTTGTACTTCTATCTCACTGTTGTGTTTACATCTATGGAGATTAGATTTCCAATTGTAGGATGGCTGAAGTAAGGACTGTATGTGTTTTGCTTTAATTTTTTATTTTATTTTTTTAAATATTTATTTATTAATGAGAGAGAGAGAGAGAGAGAGAGGCAGAGGCAGAGGGAGAGGGAGAAGCAAGCTCCCCGCCTAGCGGGAAGCCGGATGCGGGACTCGATCCCAGGACCCTGGGATCATGACCTCAGCTGAAGGCAGACGCTTAACCATCTGAGCCACCCAGGCGCCCCTTTGTTTTGCTTTTAATAGATGCTGTCAGGTCCATTTTCCAAAAGGCTATAACAATTCCCATTTTTACAGGTAAGGTGTAAAATGTCCCTTTGCCCTCCCCTCCATCCCCAGGTGTTCTCTCCCTAAATTTTCCTTTTTTTTTTTTTTTTTTAAGATTTTATTTATTTAAGAGAAATAGAGCAGGAGCGCAAGAAGGGGGAGAGGCAGAGGGAGAAAGGGAGAAGCAGACCCTCTGCTGAGCAGGGAGCCTAATGCGGGGCTCAATCCCAGGCCCCTGGGATCATGACCTGAGCTGAAGGCAGACGCTTAACCGACTGAGCCACCAACGTGCCCCTAAATTTATCTGTTTGTTGGATGAAAGTGGCGTCTCCTCTTTATTTCTCCAACTACAGCTGAGTTTGATTACATTTTCCTGTTTAGAGGCCATCTGATTTTGTTCTTCTGTGACTTGTTTATTCATGTTCTTTTTGTCTTTTGGGTTTTTTCTTACTGATGTATAAACTTGCTTTGTAATACAGGTATCAACTCCTATCAGTCATCTGCCTTGAAAATTTGTTTCTAAATCTTGACTGTTTATGGG
The DNA here is from genome assembly GCF_009762305.2 of Zalophus californianus. Lineage (NCBI taxonomy): Eukaryota > Metazoa > Chordata > Mammalia > Carnivora > Otariidae > Zalophus > Zalophus californianus. Next base: position 25,766,365 of record NC_045604.1, read on the forward strand.
AGCTTTTGCCATGCAAAATGTTCAATTTTTATTTAATTAAACCTATTTCTCTTTTCTTTTGGTGTTCCTCACTTGGTTAAGGTCTCCCTACCCTAGATTATACATGTATGTAGTCTCCTAGATTTTCTTCTAAGATTTTTGTTCTTTTAAACTTTAATTTACCAGGGCACCTGGGTGGCTCAGTCGTTAAGCGCCTGCCTCCGGCTCGGGTCATGATCCCAGGACGAGACCCTAATTGTGCTCCCTGCTCGGTGGGAAGCCTGTTTCTCCCTCTCCCATTCCCCCTGCTTGTGTTCCCTCTCTCGCTGTGTCTCCCTCTGTCAAATAAATAAAATCTTAAAAAAATAAAAAAAATAAAAACCTTAATTTACCTGAAATTTATATGTAATATGAGAGGAATTATAACTTTTTCCTCCTTCCAGATGGTCACTTGTCATTCCCTATGTGTTAAAGAAATCTTCCACTAAATTGAAATGCCACCTTTATTACATATCAGCAGCCTTACAGTACATTTAGAATTTTTTTTTCACATTTGTCTTTATTCCATCTGGAATTATGTAAAATTTATTTTTAGGGAAAACCATTAAGTTTTCCCATCCCAGAATGTAGATTGTCTTTTCATTTATTTAGATTTTATGGCCTTACCTAAGATTTTATAGTTTTCTTCATACATGTCTGTGTCTTCTTTATTACCTTATTACCTATTCCTTAAATATTTTATATGTTTGTAGCCATTCTGAATGGAATTTTTCCTTGTATTTCCATTTTTGGATAGTAATTGCTAATGTAAAGAAAAGCTATTAGTGTTTGAATATTTTTCTTGTAGTAAGCCACCTTACCCTATTTTCTTATTTTTTAAAAAAGTTTAAGTAATCTCTGCACCCAACGTGGGGCTGGAACTCATGACCCTGAGATCAGGAGTTGCTAGCTCTTCTGACTGAGCTAGGCAGGAGCCCCTTCCCTATTTTATTATTAATTTAAATAGTTTTCTTATTAGAGTCTCTTGTGTTTTCTGGGTATTCAAGGATGGCAAAAGAGAAATAGTTTTATCTCCTTATATTCAGTGGTTAAGCCAGTTATTTCATTTCTTTATTTTTTTTCTTTTCTTTATTTATTTGACATAGAGAGACACAGCGAGAGAGGGAACACAAGCAGGGAGAGTGGGAGAGGGAGAAGCAGGCTTCCCGGAGCAGGGAGCCCGATGCGGGGCTCGATCCCAGGACCCTGGGATCATGACCTGAGCTGAAGGCAGCTGCTTAACGACTGAGCCACCCAGGTGCCCCAGTTATTCCATTTTCTTATTCCATTGACTGGAACCACCAAGATGATATTACCTAATGATATGTCCCTTCCTAGTTGCTGATATGAATTGAAATGGTTTCAATATTTCATCTTTTTGAATGATAATTGTGTTTTTGATAGATTTTGTCATTTATTGTAGTCCTCTCTTATTAGAAGTGATTATGGAGTTTTAGCAAATGTGTTTTCAGTATCTACTGATAGGATTGTGTGGCCGTTATATAAACATTCTTGACTAAGGATGTACATTAGAATGCATTGTGCCCTGAAGGTGTTTAGAGTGCCCTTGCCATAACCCTGTTCCTTGTTTTTCCTGCTATATAGTAATGTCTTCTTACATGGTACAAGAACAAACTTCAGATGCTTTGTGTTTGGAATTTGGTTATAATTGTATATGCTGTTAGAAGTTACTTTGCAAGTCTGCAGAGTATAAAAGAGAAACCATTTATGTTGAGAAAATTCTTCTCTTTTTTGTATTGTCTCTGAGGGTTTGGTGTCAGTTATGTTGGCTTTATAAAACACTATAGTGTTTTTTCTGCTCAGAATAGCTTGAATAACGTAGTAATTATCTGCAGCTTGAGGTTAGGAGAAACTGCTCTTAAAACCTTTATGGGTCTGCTCCCCCCCCCACTTTGAATGGTATGTCTTTAACAACCTTTCAGTGTGTTTTTTACTCATTGATCCAGTCAAGGATTTTTCTTCTGTAATCAGTTTTGGAAATGTATGTTTTTGGGGCGCCTGGGTGGCTCAGATGGTTAAGCGTCTGCCTTCGGCTCAGGTCATGATCCCGGGGTCCTGGGATCGAGTCCCGCATCAGGCTCCCTGCTCCTTGGGAGCCTGCTTCTCCCTCTGCCTCTCTCTCTCTCTCTCTCTCTCTGTCTCTCATGAATAAATAAATAAAAAGTTTAAAAAAAGAAGGAAATGTGTGTTTTGCTATAGAAGCCACTCATGTTTTTTGTATCAAGTGTATTATGAAGTTAAATCTCTGACGAGGGTTTTATTTCTCCTTGGCATCCACATCTTTGGGCATCTTTTTTTCCCCCCTGCGTGGTGTTTAAAACCTAAGAAATCTAATTGTTACATAAAACAGTAGATGGTGGCAAGATGGAGAATATAAAAGTGATTTTGAGCATTCTCTGAGGAAAGGGCCTTGTGTCCCTGTAATCCCGTTTAACAGCAGTCTTGCTCAGGCCCTCCAAAAGAACTGCCCCAGGTTAGCCTAGTCTTTCTTTCTTTTTTTTTTTTTTTTAAGATTTTATTTATTTGACAGAGAGAGACACGGCAAAAGAGGGAACACAAGCAGGGGGAGTGGGAGAAAGAGAGAAGCAGGCTTCCCACTAAGTGGAGAGCCCTATGTGGGACTCGATCCGAGGACCCCGGGATCATGACGTGAGCCGAAGGCAGACGCTTCACGACTGAGCCACCCAGGCGCCCTAGCCTAGTCTTTCTTACGTGTCGCTTTTTCTTTGTGCTCCTTAAACACCTTATTGTAATTCTGTTAACTAGGATGATCCACAAAAAAGAAAAACCCACCCTAAAAACATAAACCAGAAATATAAGGGGTAGTCTGTGTTGAGAGGTGATCATACATTAAAATGGTCCCTGGATTCTGGACTTGCTCAGAATCTTCTATGTGGATTTCCTTTATCTCACTCAACACAGCATGTTGCACTCTGCTCCTTCCCCAGTACTTTATAGTTTCAGGTTGTGTTTTTTGTTTGTTTTTTTTAATTTTTGGATAAATGCTGTTTTTTTTTCTTTTTCTCTTTTGTTCCTCAACCATGTGAATATAGATCTATCTTAACTGATTTGGAAAGATGTATAAGCTAAATTGCTAATGAAACAAGTCACATTGTATGTGTAATGTTTTATTTAAAAACACAACTATAAATATGAACGCTTATACAAATATATGCTTCTATATTTGCTTATACAAATAAGCATATAGAAACATATGGAAGCTTTTACCTTGGTGGTGGGTTGCAGGGAGGAAACGATCGTTTGTTAATTACACATTTCTGTATTACATGTATTACTTCAGTAACTTGAGAATATTTATTTCAAAAACCTCTCGATCTGGGGCACCTGGGTGGCTCAGTCGGTTGGGCTGGGCGTCTGCCTTCTGACCTGGTTGTGAACTCCCGGGCTCCCTGCTTGGTGGGGGGCCTGCTTCTCCCTCTGCCCCTCCCCCCCAGACTCACTCTTTCGTGCTGTCTGAAATGAATAAATAAAATCTTTAAAAATAAAAAAATAAAACCCCTCTATCTGGTTTCAGCATTTCAGTTCATTCTTTCATAATTGAATGCAGTCAGCCACCTTCAATCTGGTTCACATTAGATACATCAGGGTAATTTGGGGACATTTGCTTTTAGTTTCATCTTTTAGTGTTGTTTGTTGTAGGGCGGGTGTTTTTTTTTGATAGGTTTTGTTTTTATTTATTTATTTTTATTTATTTATTTTTTTTAAAGATCTTATTTGACAGAGAGCACAAGCAGGGAGAGTGGCAGGCAGAGGGAGAAGCAGACTCCCTGCTGAGCAAAGGCGCCTGATGCAGGGCTCTATTCCGGGACCCTGGACTGAGCCGAAGGGAGTTGCTTAACCAACTGAGTCACCAGGGTGCCCCTTGATTGGTTTTAATGTTTTCGCTCTAGTTTTTCTTTTCTTTCTTCTTCTTCTTCTTCTTTTTTTTAGTAATTCCTACACCCAACATGGGGCTCAAACTCATGACCCCAAGATCAGGAGTCACATGCTCTTCCAACTGAGCCAGCCAAATGCCCCCACTCTTTAGTTTTCAGTTAATTTTTATAAGTTTTTTTTTTTTTTTTAAGCAGTAGACTTCTTTTTTAAAATGAAATCTGATTTGGATGCCTTATGTGTGAAACAACTTTCATGGATCTGTAGTTCTCAGTATAGTTTAAAAAGCACTGTAATACAATACTTAGGTAATGTTGTTAAGTACATCCTGACAAAGACAGTGTTGCTGCTGATGGGACACTTCTGAGAAGCAGGGGGTAGCATCATGCTGTCATTTGCAGCTTAAGATGTTTGTGTCTTGTGTGAACACTGCATTTCATACAGGAAAAGCATTCAGAGGTGTTGGCCTCCAAATGTCATTTGCTTAAGAAATTAATACAGAGAATTGCATCTTTAATCAACTACCAGACTGACAACATAAATGTCATTATTAGGAAGGAAATGACACTGCTGGTTGGTGTTCGTGAAGGTTTTAGAGAGTTCATCCGACTTAAGATAGTTTGACAGATTGGATATTTAAAAGTTTGTAATTCAAAATAACTAACATAACCCCATTACCTGTTTACATAAATAACATTTTTTTTGTGAAAAATAACTTTTCTAAAACAAAAATAGTGAGAAGAGCATTGTTTCACAGTTTTACAAATTGTCCTTAATGCTTGCCTAAGTAGAAGTTGGCAGAATTCTTCCGTCTACTTTTGTATGCACTCTGTTACAATATCACTGCTGCTGTGGCCTCAGGAGAGCTCATCTGTAAACTTAGGAGATAGGAGAGTAAAGAGGCAGATGCCATCTTGGTATGATAATGAAAATAGGTGTGACCCCCTGGAATCCCTGAGCCAGCCATCCACACTTTGCAAACCATTGCGTCCACCATTTGAGAGCTGGAGGATTCCTGCTATGTTGCAAATGCTCCATGAACTCTTTCTGTGCTTTGTTGCAGAGTCCTTTGGGCAGAATTATCCAGAGGTAAGAGTATAGTCTTTTTTTTTTTTTTTTTTAAAGAATATAGTCTTATTGTGAATTTAGGAGTATGATAACTTGCTAGCTTTTGTGTTTGAGCGTTATTTGATCCCCCCCCATTTTCTTTGACAACAGAAGCTTTAAGTGCTATAATAAAGAACTCAGTGTTTAATTTTGAGGAGAGAGGAAATAGATAGGCAGTACTGGTGGGAAATCTCACCATAACCTTTTAATCTTACGCAATTCATTTGCCAGTAAATTAAAAAAAAATACTTTGAAGGATTTTTCACAAACAGTACCATCACCTACATGTAGATTTTTTTTTCTGCGTGCTTTTCTAGTTTCAGTCAGTGTTTTTGCATAGTAATAATATGTATGCCGTAAGTGTGTTTTACTTTTTTAAATGTAAAAATATTTTGTAATATTTGAAATGTGTTTCAGTGTAGCCATTATGGTTATTTTAAATAGCTTGATATGAATATAAAATAATGTATTTGACTTCCCTAATGTTGCACATACAGGTTGTTCTAGGGGTTTTGTTTTAAATTATTTTTCTTGTAATAAATCCCAAGAACTATGATGACTGGGTCAGTAGGATGACTCTTTTCAATGAATCTTATTATATTTTGCCTAATTGCCGTGCACAGTGGGTACAAAGTCATACTGGTAATGTATGGGATTTATCACATCTGTTTATAAATATTTCCTTGTTTTGGCTAGTTTAATAGGTATAAGAACATACGTAGAGTTTCTTTTGGTATACATCGTAATTTAAATTAAAAGAGAAGTGTCATAGGTGATAGAGAATCTTTAAGAAATAATTGGGTACCTGGTGGCATTGTCTATATTCTTGTATTCATTTTAATTTTTAGGAAGCTGATGGAACTTTGGATTGTATCAGCATGGCCCTGACTTGCACCTTTAACAGGTGGGGCACGCTGCTTGCAGTTGGCTGTAATGATGGCCGAATTGTCATCTGGGATTTCCTGACAAGAGGCATTGCTAAAATAATTAGTGCACACATCCATCCAGTTTGTTCTCTATGGTAAGGAATTTTAATATTAATGTGTTGAATATGAGTTGAATTAGGGGGATGAATGGTGACTGTGATATTGCCAGTCTCATTGTACTAGATATTTTAATACTTAGCATTTTAAGTGTTCAGTCATTAGTAGTACAATTTCTCATAGCATCTGTAGACCTTGAAAAAAAATGCTGTCCTTGGAATACCTTTGTGGGGGAGAAATTGAGTGTACTTGTGGATCTGTATCAGGCTCTATCTGAGAATATTTCAGTACTGAAACGAGATATTTACAGTTTTCAGCTGTAGTAGTATTTGTGATGTTGACCTTTCATTTAGAATGGAAAATCTTGATTCGGAGGGAAACTTGGAAGTCCTCTCCTTCAGCTTTGTCCAGGTTCTTGAATTCCAAGCAGTTTTAGTGATCATAGGCATGTCTGTTTCTTCACTAAATTATAGTTAAGGCTTTCTATCAAATAGATTGAGCTAAAATCTAGTGGAATATAAATTCCCATTGATTTCTTTCTTACTCTCTGGGACTATGGGTTTGCTTTGGAAAGTTTTATTTTAGGGCAGCTCTTCTAAATGAACTTGGGGCCAGAAACACCTAATCAGATCTAGATTTTTTTTTTTAAGATTTTATTTATTTATTTTTTTTAGAGAGAGCAAGCAAGTGCACACAAGCGAGCTGGGGGAAGAACAGAGGGGGAGGGAGAGGAACAAGCAGATTCCACACTGAGCATGAGTCCCATGTGTGGCTCAGTCTCACAACCCCGACATCAGGACCTGAGCCAAAATCAAGAGTAAGATGTCCAACTGACTGAGCCACCCAGGCGCCCCGTAATCAGATCTAGATTTATGAGGCTTGTAACCTATTTCTTTTTGTGTAAATGGAAATGGGAGCTATATTGTAAAGCACCGGATTGGGAGGAGGCCTGAATCCCAATCTAGGTTTGGCTGCTAATAAACTAACTTTGGCCAAAACTTGTCTGTAATATGCAAAATGAGAGTACCAGCCACTCCCACCTGTTAAAAATAATGCATTTGTTTTTATTATAAAATAATACATAATCATGTAGAACCTTATGGAAAATATAGCAAAGCAAAAGGAAGTACTAGTATCTCCCATAGTCCCACCACCCAAGTATTCCTACTGTAAAGATTTTAGTATGTTTCTATATATAGTTTTTAAAGAGCAGAATTTGGGGGTGCCTAGGTGGCTCAGTCGTTAAGTGTCTGCCTTCGGCTCAGGTCATGATCCCAGGGTCTTGGGATTGAGCCCCCTCATCGGGCTCTCTGCTCTGCGGGAAGCCTGCTTCTCCCTCTCCCGCTCCCCCTGCTTGTGTTCCTTCTCTCGCTGTGTCTCTCTCTGTCAAATAAATAAATAAAATCTTAAAAAAAAAAAAGTCAGAATTTGTAATCATGCTATGTTCTGTTTTATATTTTGCTTTTTTTCTCCCTAACACCGGACAGTTTCCTACTTGCATACCTCTAAAAACCTTTTTTATGGCTATATGTCTTCTCAAATTATAATTTATTTAACAGTTTTTTTGCTAGTTTCTCTGCTACATGTTTAGTAAATGTCTTTGTGCATAAACTTTTTCACTTATACATTCATTCAGCAACATTGAGCATGAATTACGTGGCAGGTACAGGTACTGAAGCTTTATGGTTCCTATACAAGAACTGTGTTTGAGATTTAGTGGAGGCGAAGGTGCAAAGGAAGAGATGATCCATGTACTGGAGGAGAACAGTGGTCAGGAAAGGCTTCCTAGGCAAGATAATTTCTAACCTCAAACTTGTGAGATATAGGTGTTTGCCAGTTGTATTCCAAGCAAAGGACGCTGCCCAGGCAAAGGTCCATCAGCTTCAAACAAGCATGGTAAGATGGGGAAACCGCAGGTAGTCCAAGATAGCTGGATTGTGGTGTGGGCGATGTGGTAATGTCAAGAGCCCGTAAACTGAGATCCTCATGGAGGATGCTGTGTTACCATAGTATGAATTTGAACTTCATCTCGTAGGTAACTGTGAAGCCATTAAGGCATTGTAGGAAAGAAAGTGACATGGTGAGCTTTTTATTTTTAAAAAAATCTCTAGGACAGCATGTGTTAAAGAGATTGAAGAAGAGAGAATGAAGATAAGGGAAGTGCAGAGAACTTGGCTAGAGATGATGAGCACAGTGGCAGCAGGACTGGGGCTGAGCAGTGGGGAGAGGGGAGAGGGCAGAAGTAAGAGTCCTGGTCATTAGTCTGATGTGGAGTCTGAGTGAAGTGCAGAAATTAGGATGATCCTTAGACTTCTGGCTTGCATGAAGATACTAATGTAAAATCGAGGGGGGAAATGTAAGTTTGAGATCATGGCTGTGTGTCTCCTGTTATTTTATTGCAAATATTTGTCATAATTATGAGTATCTTCCCTGCGAGATGGTAAGTGCTGTGATTTATGAACCTTGTTTGCTGTTTTACTGCTATAATCCCAGTTTCTGGGTTTTGTGTGTTTTTTTCCCCAAGCTTCTAATTTTGTGCCTGCTTATGGAGTTTGGAATTGTTGGATATATTAATACTATGTTTTTTAGTGGGAGAGCCCCTCTTAGTTTTCACTTGTTTATAATTTCATTTTCAAAATTAGAGTCCCTTCTATTTTAACAGAAATACAAGCTTACTGTGGGGAAAAGAGAAAAGGATATTATAGTACAAAAGGGCTTAAAGAAAAAAATGGAATGATAGCTAACATTCTATTCTGTAGTCAGGCTATAGGCTACACTGTAAGGCTTACAAGAACAGCAGTGAAAGCTGTCCCTTGTTTCGCCCCACTCCATCATGGCCTGGTCCCCTGTCTGCTTTCATTTTTTTGTCTGTTTCTCCTGATATTTATCTCCATATTTCTAAATAACATGTGTATGTTACTTTTTCTTGGTTGTTAATTTCAGAAATTATCCATGGACGTACTGTTACACCGTATGCAAGTTTTAGCTCACCCTCTTACCCTCCTATCATTCACTGAAATGGGATGGGTCACTGGCATTTTTTTGTGAGTCCTTACAGAAGGGCATCTTCAGGCCTCTTTTTTTTAGGTTCGCATTCTCTAGAAGGATCTACTTGCCTTTCTGAGGGGTAAGCATGACTGCAAGTGTTCTAGAGCTGGTGGGAGAGAGGCACAAGAGTCCTCTGGTATGCAGACTCGAACTTGATCCCTTTATATTCACTTCCTTATTTTACCCCTGCCTTCCTCTGCCCCTTGAGTCCCAAGTCTGGGAGTACATTCATCTTGTCTCTGATACAAATAATTGTTAATGTTTTTGAGCACTCGTTATGTGCCAGGCATTGGGGTAGGAATTTTATATATACTGATCTTAATTCTGTCAACAGTCTTCTGCTGGTTAGGTAATATTATTGAGCCCATGTTATAGGAGAGGAAATTGAAGCTCAGAGGGTATATAACTTGCCCAAGATCACACAGCTAAAAGGTGGTAATGTCCAGGCTTCAGCATAAGTCTGACTCTTGAGCCTATGTTCTTAACCACGGAGGTATTCAGCCAGCCAAGTTCCTCAGTAGCAACTCCTCTTTATTGTAAAATTTGGGTAAATACTGGTTTTGGGTTTCTCTGTCTCTTCTGTCTCTTTTTTTTTATGTTTTAAATTTATTTATTTTTGTCCCTTCTGTTTTTCATTTTTTCCCCTGCCTTCCTGTGGGTTTCTTGAACATTTTTTAAGAATTCCACTTCATCTGCAGTAGTCCCCCTTATCGGTGGCTTCCCTTTTTGTGGTTTCAGTTACCTGTGGTCAACCACAATTAGGAGCAGATGATTCTGACGTGTTGTCAGAAGGGCGGTAGTGGCCTAAGGCTGCATCACGATGCCTTTGTCCCTCCCTCCCTGTGCTTCCGGTCCTCACTTAGGCACTTGATCATTTCACACCATCACAAGAGTGAGTACAGTAAGAGAATTTGAGAGAGACCGCATTCAGACAACTTTGATTACAGTATATTGTTAATTGTTCTGTTTTGTTATCGGTCATTGTTAATCTTTTGCTGTGCCTAACTTATAAATGAAACTTTCTCATAGGTATGTTACGTACGGGAAAACAGTCTGCATGGCATTCGATACTGTTGGTGGCTTCAGGCATCCATTGGGGGGTCTTAATAGCCCCCATGGATAAGAGGGAACTGTATAGTATTTTTGAGGGTATTGGTATAACTTTTGGGTGGTTACTAGGTATTACATTGTGTACACCTAACTATAACTACAGTCTACTGGTGTTGACATTTTACCAGTTCAAGTGAAGTGTAGAAACCGTACTTCGATTTACCCTTCTTTGTATATAATTGCCTTAAGTATTTCTTCTATATATGTTGAGACCCACATAAGATGACAGTGTTACAATTTTTCGTTCAAATGTCAAAACTAGAGGGAAAAAATTGATCTTATTTACCTATATTTTTATTCGTTTTCATTGTTCTTTTTCCCTCATGTTCTAAGATTCCTTCTTTTATCATTTCCTTTCCATTTAGAGAACTTCTTTGAATCATCCTTTTAGGGTAGATCTTCTGGCCAAATATCTTGATTTACCTTTTTGTTCCTGAAGGATATTTTTGCTGATAATAGAATTTGGGTTGGCAGTTCTTTTTCTCTCAGCACTTGAGTGTGCCACTTCCTTCCATGCTTTCTGGTGAGAAATCTGCTGTCATGAATTTTTTGTGTGTTTGCCTGTTTGTTTTGTTTGTTTCCATGGGTAAGATGTCCTTCCTCTCACTGCTTTAAGGACTTTTTTTTCTTTGTCTTTAGGTTTCAGAGGTTTGTCTCTGTATCTTGCAAGTGGATTTCTTTGAGCTCACCCTGTTTGACGTTTGCTCATCTTCTTGAATCTGTAGGTTTTATATCTTTTGCCAAGTTTGGGAAAATTTCAGCCATTATTCCTTCAATACTTTGAAGCCCCATTCTTCTCTTCTAGGACTCTGATGATGTGGATCTTAGATCTTTTATTATAGTTCCACAAGTCCCTGAGGTTCTGTTCATTTTTTTTAGTCTGTTTTTTCTCTTATTCAGATTGGATAACTATTATTCTGTTTTCCAGTTCACTGATTCTATCCTCTTTTTTTCTCCATTGGCTCCTGAACCCATCTGTTGGGTTTCTTATTTTAGTTGTTTCATTTCTAAAATTCAGGTCTTCTCTGCATCTTTTATTTCTTTGCTGAGACTTTCTTTTTTTTTTTTCATTTATTTCAAGCATGTTCATAATTGCTTATTGAAACATATTTATGATGACTGCATTAAAATCCTTGTCAGATAATTCTAACATCTATGTTATCTCACCGTTAGTATCTGTTGATTGTCTTTTCTCATTCAAGTTGAGTTTTTTTGTTCTTGGATTGATAGTCGTTTTCAATTGAAACTTGGGCGTTTTGGGTATCCTAAGACTGTAGGGCTTATTTAAATCTTATGTTTTAACTGGCCTCCTTTGACACCGTATCAGCAGAGAAGAGAGGGCTCTATCTTGTTAATTGCCAGATGGATTAGAAGTCCGGGCTTCTTACTTGGCTTCATTATGCTAGGTGCGGTCGGAAGTTCAGGCTCCCCACTGGCCTCCTGGTCTGGACCATGCTGGTGGGGAAGGATAGGAATACCTTGTTCCTGTTCTCCATGTGGCCTCCACTCACACTCAGTGGGAGTCCTCATTACAGGCTGGTGGCTATGGAAATCTGGCTGCCCCCTGAGCTTTCTCTGACACCAGTGCAGTGAGTGGAGAAGGGTACCTTGCTATAACTAGGCAAGGATGGAGGCCTAGATTCTATTTAGATTTTGTTGACTGGGATGGAGGTGGGGCTGCAATTTTTTTCACGGTGGTTGCTGGAGGAGTCATTATTGCCTAAAAGTTTTCTGTCTCTCTGTGCTGTCCAGTACTGGTCCTTTGGCTATGAAAGCAGGCTCTTCTTGAGGCTTTATTTGTGTGAGTGAGCCCATTGGTGTTACTGGGCTGTTGGCTTCTCCATCACTCAGTCTGGGATATATAAGGCAAAAAAGAAAATCGAAGGAACTTTCTATTGTGTCATTCCTCATATCCTGTAGTCTCTAGCCAATCAGTGTTTGCTCTGCCCTTCAGTCTTTTTTTTTTTAAATAAAGATTTTATTTATTTATTTGAGAGAGGTTGAGAGAGAACAACAAGCAGGAACAGCAGCAGAGGCCGGGAGAGAGGGAGAAACAGACTCCCCACTGAGCAGGGAGCCCGACGCGGGGCTCAGTCTCAGGACCCCGGGATTGTGACCTGAGCGAAAAGCAGACGCTTAACTGACTGAGCCACCTAGGCGCCCCCCGGAGTCTTTGTGTTTTATGTGTAATGTCCAGTGTGTTTAGCTATACTTAGCAGGAGGAATTGATTCCTTTCTTAGTTATTTTAAATAACAGATACTTATTTTTATTGTTTACGCTGTGATGGTGCTGTTTCTGGGACAACCTCAGAAAGCTCAGATACTCCCTTACCTCCCACTCCCTAAATAACTTGTTACATCAACATTTAAGGGCAAGCCAATGATAGACTCTTTTAAACGTTTGAGTTTTATTTCCTGGAGCCACTTGTTACTGTTAGCTTGAACTATTACGAGCTTTTGTTGCTACATACAAAAATGTCATGAAAATATTCTTATTCATTGTTTAGTTGGGAAAGTTTGTGGTTTTTGAGTGTGTGTGTGTATATATATATATATATATATATATATATATATATATAAAGGAATACTGTTGACTCCTGCTGCTAGGGCAGATGTGTGACTCATACATTTTTATCCTTAAGAGTGGTACAGTGTACTTAGAATTTGTGCTAAATTACTTTAACTTAGAATATGTGCTAAATTACCCACTTTTTTTTTTTCCAGCTGGAGTCGAGATGGTCATAAGCTCGTGAGTGCTTCCACTGATAACATAGTGTCACAGTGGGATGTTCTTTCAGGCGACTGCGACCAGAGGTTTCGGTTCCCTTCACCCATCCTAAAAGTCCAGTACCATCCACGAGATCAGTATGTTTAATCTGTGCTGTTCTTTCCTGGGGCAGGGTCTCATTCTCTGTGGACTAGCTCCAGGCTCATGACAATTGCATTTTAAGGTTGTGGGAGGCAAAAGCACACATCTCTTCAAATCTTCTACATAAAATAATGTTTCTGTCTAGGTTGTCTCTACTGAACAGATTTTTTAAGGAGAGTGTTATTGTATCATATAATTAAAAACTGGGCAGTATTCAGACTTTGGAAGTGGGCAGAGGTAGGAAGAAGAATAATAACTGGTCCTTGACCTGGAGCTTTCCACACCAACCCCCCCCCCCCCCCGGTTATTTGAATTTCTTTAGAGGGAAGTAGTTCAAATATTAAAACTACATTTTAAAAAAAATGAAACTACATTTAATAGTACATTTAAGAAAGAGTTACCCACCATTCCATTACCCAGACATAACTGTCTTCATTTCTCTTGGTTCTTCATTAGTCAAGTTCTTTAAGTGTAATGCTTGTTATCTGGTGCTTTATAGCCCACAAAGCAAGTTATATGCATATGACATGTATATTAAATTACGTACTTTTACATAGTTTTAGTTAGCATTTTGCATTTTTATTGCATACATATTTCTTCTACTAGTTTGCTACTTCTTCGTACTTGTTTTTAATGACTACATTTTATTTTGTCAAACTAGGATCCCATGGTTTATATTTAGTCATTTCCCTATTGTTAGACATTTAGACTTCAGGCTTTTTCACTATTTTAAATTTGCTTGAGCTGGGAGAGTTGATGGAGGTAGTGACAGGAATTAGGGAAAAGGGCAGGAGAATCAGCCTTCTGATACCAAAGCAACAGCCAATGTACTGTTCATATTTTTAAACAGGAACAAGGTTCTCGTGTGTCCCATGAAATCTGCTCCTGTCATGTTGACCCTTTCAGATTCCAAGCATGTTGTTCTGCCGGTAGACGATGACTCCGATTTGAACGTGGTTGCATCTTTTGATAGGCGAGGGGAATATATCTATACAGGAAATGCAAAAGGCAAGGTAAGCCTGGAAGCTAGTGAAATAAGCGTCAGTCATCCTGTGCATTGGCTTATTTCATGTTTACTTGTTCTGCTTCCTTTGAAATATCTTTTATCCCTGGACTAAGCATGTCTCGTGCTTTTGGCAAATGTGGCCTATTTTTCTCTCATGCCTTCATGATAATTGTTTTTTTTTTTTTTTAAAGATTTTATTTATTTGACAGAGAGAGACACAACGAGAGAGGGAACACAAACAGAGGGAGTGGGGGAGGGAGAAGCAGGCTCCCCTGTGGAGCAGGGAGCCCAATGCGGGGCTTGATCCCACATGACCTGAGCCGACGGCAGATACCTAACGACTGAGCCACCCAGGCGCCCTGCCTTCATGATAATTTCTGTTCTTTTGATTTAGAGTGATCAGAGACTACTCAGCCTAGGAAGGGTAGAAGGGCATTTTGCTAATAACAAAGGGCTGTTACTCATTTATAAAGTTTAAAAGTCAGAGTATAAAATGGAATACATTTGATAAAAATGTCTTAATACCTAGTTCTGTAAATATTGTATAATTTAAGCCCGCTTAACCTGTAGTTTTGTGGAGTAAGAAGTTAGCTGGGCTTTTAAGGTCCTGTTTTATTTTGTTTTGTCTTGTTTTTAAAGATTTATTTATTTATTTTAGAGAGAGAGAGAGAGTGCGCACATGCATGTGTGCGAGTGGAGGGGCAGGGCAGAGGGAGTTGCGGGGGAGAGAAGCAGATTCCCTGCCACTTGATCTCATGACCCTGAGATCACAAACTGAGCCAAAACCAAGAGTCTGATGCTCAACTGACTGAGCTACCCAGCACCCCTTTAATAAAGGTTAGAGTTTGTAGTTCCATTAGGCAACTTGTTTTTTTTTTTTTTTTGGTGATTGGGGTGTATAGGCTAATATAATTTCATGGCTACCTTAGAAAGTGGCCATTTTTGGAAATGGTGGTAAAATACACATAAAATACAACATAACATTTACCATCTTAACCATTCTTAAGTGTACGGTTTTGTGGTATTAAGTACATTCACATTACTGTGTACCCATCACCACCATGTATCTGCAAAGCTTTTTTCATCTTATAAAACTGAAACTCTGTACTTGTTAAGCAGGAACCTCCTAGTCCTTGTTACCTCCCCGGCCCCTGGCAACCGTCACTCTACTTTCTATATCTGTGAATTTGGCTACCCTAGGTACCTCATGTAAGTGGACTCATACGGCATTGTGTCTTCTTGTGACTGGCTTATTTCACTCAGCCTGATGTCCTGAGGATTCCTTCATGCCCAGCATGTGCCCGAATTTCCCTCCTTTTCCTGGCTGAGTACTGTCCCACTGGAGTACCTTCCCCCTTGTGTTTATCCCTTCATCTGTTGATGTATCCTTGGGTTGCTTCCACCTTTTGACTATTGTGAATAACACTAAACATTGTATTTTGAGAATAGATTAAGACATGGTTCTTTATTTGAAAAATTAGAAGACACTATCAGTTAATCAGGTTGAATACATGAGATGTTATATTTTTTTAAAGATTTTATTTATCTATCTGAGAGAAAGAGAGCGAGCACAAGCGGGTGGAGGGGCAGAGGGAGAGGGAGAAGTGGGCTCCCCGCGGAGCAGGGAGCCCGATGCGGGATTCAATCCCGGGATCCTGGGATCATGACCTGAGCCGAAGGCAGACGCTCGACCAACTGAGCCACCCAGGCACCCCCGAGATGTTTATATTTTTACCCAGTCTCTGCCCAGTTTTAGAAATGGAAGCCAATTCTAATTACTGTAAGTTATCAGAATACTTAATGGTATTGTTTTTTTTTTCCTTTGAACTTTAGATTTTGGTCCTAAAAACAGATTCTCAGGATCTTGTTGCTTCCTTCAGAGTAACAACTGGAACAAGCAATACCACAGCTATTAAGTCCATAGAGTTTGCCCGGAAGGGGAGGTGAGACCTTGTCTTTTTAGGGACAGTTTTAAAAGTGAGTAGAATGCAAAAATACATTGAGATTCACAGTTTTTGTGTCTATTAAATCTTTAAGAAAGTTTACTTAAAAAATAACTAGAAACTGTCAGTATCTGGTTCTTATGTTCGTAAAATTTATTGCATTGAACCAGTAGTCACATCTTCTTTTTCTGGAGATGATCAGGCAGAAAAGATATCGGGGTGGTATATGCTTAGAACTAAAATGCCTGCCACATAGTACGCTCTGGGTAAAGATCAGCTGTTTTTATAATCCAGAGTCATGTCACAGATTTCACATAGTAATTGGACATACACTCTATTTACATAAAACTATTTACCCTTTTACTTTCAGATGTTTTTCTGATAAGTGTGGTTACCCAACTAGAAGTAGATAGGTCAACAGAAACGAGAAGAATTAGGTTGTCGGTGTCAGGAAGAGAGGTGACAGTCCTTCTGTCTTGTATAGGAGCATGCATGTGTACTTAGAGGACTTTCATGTTCAAAATTCTTTTGAATTCAGGAAGGCTTAGTGAAATCTGTAGGAAGGTAGTGAAGTAACTTACATTTTAGACAGATTTCCAATGTCATTACAGTAAAAGAACATTTTAAAATGACATAGTTTATTAACTAACTCATTAGGAAGAATATGTTATGTATAAGATAGGCCAGAGAAATGAAGTATGCATTGTACGTCTAACTATAAGTTTGTGAATTCAACAAACTGGTTTCAGTTTAGAGGTCATGGATTTCAATCAAATACTAAAGATTAAAAAAAAAATACTGAAGATCAGTTTGTGCATATAGGGTTCAGGGATACACAGAAAGTATACAACATATCTTCACTTCAAATTCTATTTTGCTTTGGAAGGTGACAAGTGCATAAGTGTTCTAGCTTATGTGGAGTAGTTGTTCTATGGTACTGTTCTAAGTAACAGATATTAATAGAAAATGTTAACAGAAACAGATTTCTGACCTCTTGTGTTGATATTTTTATCCTTTCTCTAGTTGCTTTTTAATTAACACAGCAGATCGGATAATCCGAGTTTATGATGGCAGAGAAATCTTAACTTGTGGAAGAGATGGAGAGCCTGAACCCATGCAGAAGTTACAGGACTTGGTAAATAGGTGTGTATCACCACATAGAAGAATATGGGGCAATACATGACCTGAGCTCAGCTTCTGGTTCTCCTTGGGTACTTTCTTTGTCCTTCAGGACCCCGTGGAAGAAATGTTGTTTCTCTGGGGATGGAGAATACATAGTGGCTGGTTCAGCCCGGCAGCATGCCTTGTACATCTGGGAGAAAAGCATTGGCAACCTGGTGAAGATTCTCCACGGGACAAGAGGAGAACTCCTCTTGGATGTAGCTGTGAGTAGAACAAGAGGTTGCTCTTGTTACTGATGTGAAACAGATAATCTTGGATCCATTCTTAGAGCTGATTTTTCTTTCCTTCCTTAAATTTAGTGGCACCCTGTTCGACCCATCATAGCATCCATTTCAAGTGGAGTGGTATCTATCTGGGCACAAAATCAAGTAGTAAGTATTTTTTCTGGTTTAATTGCTTTGAGGCTAGATATCCATTCTTTATATCAGAGAACCTTACAGGTAGTAAGCAAAAAATGACCTATTTAATTTCTTTTGCATGTGATTCTTGTAACCTAATTAAAATTGATTCAGTTTTGCTTTATTTTGATGTGAAGGTCTTGGTCCAAAGCTGATTTACTACCTCTGTCTTCAGGGAGAAAGTCTGGTGTACTTCCTGTTACATTTTTCTGTTACCTGAGAGAGTTTTCTTTTGCTTTTCTTATTTTCAGCTCAATTAGTTTCTGTTTTATATCTTGGTTTTATTTTAAACAACTTTAATCATGTTTGTAATCCGTGTACTCCTAAGAAAATGCAGTGTTTTACCTGATAATTATATCTTTAAAAGATTAAAGATGGCAGTTCTCATGAGAGAACTGTAGTTAATAACTTGGAATGTTTAAGATCTAAATACCTTAAGACAGTAAAACCTATAGATACCTAATTTTTGTTATCTGCCAGATTTGTTCTCAGAGTTCTGAGTCTCGTATGTGCTCCGATCTTCCATTTCTATCAGTAATGTCAAGCTCACAGACCGTTGCTTTCTAATACGGTTAAGTAGTGTATTTTGTTTGCGGCATAGGAAAATTGGAGCGCATTTGCCCCAGACTTCAAGGAGTTGGATGAAAATGTAGAATATGAGGAAAGGGAATCAGAGTTTGATATTGAAGATGAAGATAAGAGTGAGCCTGAGCAGACAGGTAATGTTTCTCGACTGCAGTCTCTTTTTCTTTACACTTACACAGTTTTGACGGTGTTCTGAGAGTCTCTGTGTGGAACACACCAACTGAGGGCCTCTGTGAGCATTTTTACTAGGGTTTAACAGCTCTCTTACTATTTCACTGTGTTTCCTGATGAATTGCTGATGATCACCTGATCACCTGCACATGCTGGGTGCTCAGTCTGTATTAGGTATTATCACCCCCATGGCAGGAAGATGAAGGTAAACAGCATGAGCTCTGGAGTCCAGCTGCCTGGGGCAAAATGCTTATTACTCTTTAAACCTGAATTTCCTCATCTGTAAAATAGTGGTAATAATAGAGCCTGCCTTTTAGGGTTGCGGGGAGTAATTTGTCTAAGGGACCCAGTGTAGCGTCTAGGCCAAGGTAAGCATTCAGATGTTACTCGATTAGGATTGTGATAGTGCTCATTGTTTGTTTGCTTTTTAAGTAAATTCTGTGCCTGACATGGGGCTTGAACTCACAGCCCCAAGATCAAGAGTTGCCTACTCTACTGACTGACCCAGGCAGGCGCCCCTCATTGTTATTCTTATCTTGTTTTCTGAACTAGATAGGAAGCTCCTTTAGAATAAAGATTTGACTTTTTAATCCCCATGGTTGTCTAACACAGGGCTTTATACCTAATGGGGGTTCGTGTGTATGAATGCTTAGTATTCCCGGTTGTAAGTTAATTACTCACTAAGTAATTAATGTCACAGGTCATTGCCTGCTGGACCACTTGATGGTGACAGGAATCAGGGAATTGGGACTGAGGTTGGTTCTTCCAGCTTGGAAGTGCTGGTCCTCATTTGTGTGATATTATTATTTTTTTTTAAAGATTTTATTTATTTATTCATGAGAGACAGAGGGAGAGAGAGGGAGAGAGAGAGAGAGAGAAGCAGAGGGAGAAGCAGGCTCCCGCGGAGCAGGGAGGCCGATGCGGGACTCGATCCCAGGACCCTGGGATCATGACCTGAGCCCAAGGCAGACGCTTAACCATCTGAGCCACCCAGGCGCCCCATTTGTGTGATATTAGATCACATATATGCCCCCGTGTTTTAGGAAGATCACCGGGGGGGCGGCCTGTTTTGTATTCTATTGATGTTGCTGGATTATGTTGTGTGAAGCCTTTCCAAACTCAGATAACTTGTTCCTCCTTCTCATATTCGTAGCACATCACACTTACTGTATTGAATGGAAATTATCGGGCGCCTGGGTGGTGCAGTTGGTTGAGCGACTGCCTTCGGCTCAGGTCCTGATCCCAGAGTCCTGGGATCGAGTCCCGCATCAGGCTCCCTGCTCAGTGGGGAGTCTCCTTCTCCCTCGGACCCTTCCCCCCTCTCATGCTCTCTCTCTCTTGCTCTCAAATAAGTTAAAAAAATTTTTTTGAATGGAAATTATCTGTTGATACCTGTCTCCCTGGTTAGGCTGTGAAGTTTTTACTGGAGAACTGTGTGCGGCTTTCTTGGTCATCACTGTATCCCCAGTGCCCAGGATAGGGTGGAGATTCAGCACCTCCTTTTGAATTACTGAGTAAAACGAATTGTTTGGCTGTCCTCCTTTGTTTCTCCTGAATTTAGTTTATGGAAATCATTAGGCTGCAAAGAAAAACTTCTTACACCTGTGCCGTTTCTCTTCTGCAGGGGCTGATGCTGCCGAGGATGAGGAAGTGGATGTTACCAGCGTGGACCCAATTGCTGCCTTCTGTAGCAGGTGAGCCACCTCTGCAGGCGAGGCTGTGGGGCGCTCCTCCCCCTCCTCCTCAGGCTCTGGTGTACGCTCACCTCCCCCGGCTGTCCTCCGTTTGTTAGTTCAAAGTGATAACTCCTTTGGTGTACGAGAAATCCCTTCCCTTTTCCCCTGATAGAAAATCTTAAGAGAAACTGAGATAATTCATTTATACCATTTGTTTTTACTACTGATTTTGTTATTCATATTGTCTGATTTTCTTTTACTCATCTTGGCTTTCTTAAAGTTCTAGATCCATACCTGTTGCTTATGGTTAATATAGGTGATTCTGCCCTAGAGGAAGGGTTCATGGTTTAAGCAACTGTCTCCTCTTTTTTCCAATCCCTTGCCTGATCCTGTTCCAAATAGTGATGAAGAGCTGGAAGATTCAAAGGCTCTATTGTATTTACCCATTGCCCCTGAGGTAGAAGATCCAGAAGAAAATCCTTATGGCCCCCCACCGGATGCGGTCCAAACCTCCCTGATGGATGAAGGGGCTAGTTCAGAGAAGAAGAGGCAGTCTTCAACAGATGGGTCCCAGCCACCGAAGAAGAAACCCAAAACAACCAATATAGAACTTCAAGGAGTACCTAATGATGGTAAGGGCTGCATGTTCTCCCTATTGCCTGATAGACATCACTTCTTACTCTCTGACACAGTCTGGTAACTTCCCATTTGAGTGATCTTATCTTGGAGGAAATTTCCTATGAGTCTTTTTTTTTTTTTTAATAACTCCTTATGACTTTGTAACGATTTCATCTGCTTTCACTTCCCTTTTAAAGTGGAGAAATTGTGCCTCTAGTACTTGCCTAAATGACAACGTGCTGTCTTCCGACTTCTGGCTCAGAGTTTGTTTCATTATACCATTCTTCTTTTTTTCATGTAGAGTGGTTTTATTAGGTGGTAAAGTACTGGTCAGACCTGGATAATCTTTTCATTCTTCCTCCCTGCTTTTAGTCTGACTGGGCAGCCTTTATTCTCATCTTTTAGGATAGGTTGGGGGGTGTATGTGTGTGTGTTTACTGTTGACTATCATCCTCTGTCTTTTAGCTGAGCGCAGTCAGTTCATGATGCAGCTCTGTGTCTCCGTGATGCTGCTGATGGTGCACCTGCTTGTTTCAGGCACTGTTTGCGTTTCTGTGTCACTGCTGAGTTTTACAACAACTCTGCAAGTTGTTTTTATTCTCTCTGCTTTACAAAGGAGAAAATTTAGGCTTGGAGAGCTCAGGCGGCTTGCCCAAGGTCTCAGGGAGTGGAGGAGTCAGGACTGTCACCCCGGTTGGCCTGGATCCAAAGCCCCACTCCCTTTCTCTCCTCACCTGCCAGTGTGCTTGTGTGTGTTCCTGGTCCGGCTCAGTGTGCTCTGTTGTCACTGTCTCTCAGCTGCCTTTTTGGTTTGGAGCTGTTGTATGAGCCATGGAGGACTTGCGTGCCTGTGGGCCAAGCAGCGATTTCTCCTGCAATAGCCACTCTTTTATAGTTTTATAATTAGTAAGTGCACACTTCTCTCCTGGTATTAAGGGGTCTGGGACATGAGGGCGGCACTCCTTGTTCCCGGGTAGTCACGGTGTGTGGCCTGTGCCTGGTTGGGGCGCTGGGATGGGCGGTTTGTGGATCCCTTCCCGTGCCTCTCTGTCCTTTTACAGAAGTCCATCCACTACTGGGTGTGAAGGGGGATGGCAAATCCAAGAAGAAGCAAGCAGGCCGGCCTAAAGGATCAAAAGGTAAAGAGAAAGATTCTCCATTTAAACCGAAACTCTACAAAGGGGACAGAGGTTTACCTCTGGAAGGATCAGCGAAGGGTAAAGTGCAGGCGGAGCTCAGCCAGCCATTGGCAGGTAAGGACACACTGGGAGCGCTGTCTGGCTTGCTTCACGGCCTTGCTTTGTACAGCCCCTGACTCCGTTTAACTGCAGCACCCTTTCCTTCCTTCCCTCCTTTTCCTGCTGGTGGACTTTCGCAGAGTGTTAGGCTGCCACCAAGGGTAGGCTAAACCAGATTTGGCTTAATTCAGTGGCTCTTAACCTTGGGTCCATCAGTAGATTTCAGGGGATCTGTATTCCCCTGATATTATATACAAAATACTGTGTGAATATTTTTGTGGGGAAGATATGCCCATAGCTTTCATCAGATTCCTGTAGGAATCCGTGGCCCCCCAGAAGGGTAAGAACCCCTGGTTTAATTCATTTCTTTGCCTGTATTTGCTTCTAGATTTTTTGTTTTTGTTTTGCCTCAAATGTAAGAGCCAGATTACCAGAAGTAGAAGTTTGCTTTGTACAACCCTGTCTGTAGTGTTTTGTCTTTCTTTAAACTATTCAAATCCCAGAGGTGGTGGTTCTTTCTGTCCGTAGTCTAGAAGCAATAACAAAAAACTTGTCAGTAGTACCATCATGTTAAGGAAGAAGGTGAAATGTTTTTCCATATAGGAGATTATTAACCAATAAGACAGCAATTACAGTATCTGTGTAGCTTCTTAACACCTACACCTTTGAAACTTCCTGATTTTTGTCACTTTTATATGATGGAGGGAGTTTATTGGGGGACGGAGAACTATTTGAATTTCCTATCAAGTACTTGTGAATGTAGGCTAGATGGTCTCTTGTTTGGAAAACAGTAATCAAATGGAGTCCATTTCTATTCAAACATTTTCGGCTTTTGGAAAATGTTCTGTATATGAGCACCACTTTCGTGAATACAGTGCTCTGAATTTCCTGTGGCTAGCTTAGTAGACTCAGAGATAGGACTGAGAAAATACCAGTGGTTGTATTCAGGTTTTCTTCCTCTTGCTTTAAAATTTTCAACCTCAGGGTATGACCTCCAGTGTGCTGATGAGACGTGACAGACGGTGAAACCGAGTTACTTGTTTGAGGTACACCTGCAGTTAATCGTGTGAACGGGAATTCTCTTCTTTTGGGAAGCTAAAGCCGACTCAGTTACTCATTTTGAGTAATTCCACCTCACATGCGCTGGATTTGGATTTTAGGTGTTCACAGCAAACACATGACACTTGAGCCACCAACATTTTTTCCTTAACAGCAGTATTTATGGTGTTCCACTGAATACCAGTTCGCACCTCCACGTTCAGTCCACTTAAGGCTCTCTATATATTTTAGAATAGCTGAGAAGAGTTACATGGCCATTGCCAACAAAGATTGCAGGTCAGTAATTGATTGATGTAAAAAAAAAAAATAGATCCCTCTATAACCTATTTTTTGTACAAGCTGATGCCACTGCAGAAAAACAGTTTAAATTTCAGTAGATTCCTCTGACTTAAAAAGCTGAAATGCTTCAGGGTGATTTAAAATGTGGCCAGAGGGATGCCTAGGTGGCTCAGTCAGTTAAGTGTCCAACTCTTGATCTCAGCTCAGGTCTTCATCTCAGGTTCGTGAGCTCAGGCCCTACATTAGGCTCCACCCTGGGCATGAGGCCTACTTAAAATAAAATAAATTAAAGATAAGTAAATAAATAAAATGTGGCCAGACATACTGAATTAATTGAAATACTGTAGGACATAGTCTCCTAGCTTCTTCAAAACCTGCCAGTAATTAATCATTCGCTTATTAACAGTATGTGTATGGCATATAAACCATTTAAAAGTTTTAGAAAATTCACATTTTCCTCTCTTTAATACAGTGATTTCAGCTTTTAATTATAATTGATGCGGTCACTAGCAGTAAGTAAGTATCTCTGGCCTTTCCCACTTGGTTTTCTGTCAGAGACACCATGAGCCACTGTTAGATTTTAAGCTCAAGAGTATAAGAGCAGTGGTGTTTCCCAGCTATACTTCAAAAATGTCTAAATGAGAGTCAAAATCAAATGTCGGAAAGTTTACTCAGCCATTTTTATTTTCTAAAATTCTCAAAATATTGAATAGCTTGCAGTGAAATTTTGAACTGTATGTGAAATAGGTACTTCAATATTAGAAGTCAGTGTTTCAAAGCTCCTAGCAAGAGTGCATACTAGGATCTAGGGCTTATTAGAAGTGTATTTCTGCTCACTTTGCTGACAAGATTAAATGAGGTTCTGACCTCAGTAAAGGCTAGAACCTGTATCCTGAGCAGGTGCTGTAAACTGGACTTTCACTTTGTGCATTATTTTTATTGGGTGCTTGAGTTGATCAGCCTTGGAGAGAGGCAGCTGTTTTAACAGCTTCACCCTCCAAAGGGACTGGAGGAGACTTCCGCATGCAGGCCAGGGCGCTGGTACCTTTTCTGACGACACACACACAGAGCAACTACATTGATGATGCAAACATCCCACCAGCTTCTCATGACTGTGCAGTGCATCCTTCCCCGTCTAAACTACACTTTCTTCCTCCCATTTTCTCCTTGCTCCTCTGGCCCTGTTCCTTGACCTTTTCCTGAATGGACACCTCCAAAACTGCAGTGACCGGATTAAACCAGAGTGCTGAGGAGCAGGATCTTTAAAAAAACCTCAAAGCGGGGGCATTGTGGTTTGCTTCCACGACTTTCTCAGAAGGGCTGCACCCTGTGTCATGCTCCAGCTGCAGTGTGGTCTGGAGCTTTGTGGAGGCTGCACGTCACAGGCGGTGAAACTGGGTGTCTTATAACTCTGTCAGACGTCTGAGTTTCGGGACAACCTAGCATATCTTTTGTGTGGGATTCTTGGGGCAAAGGCCATGGTCGACCTGCAGGGTCCAGAGCAGGCAAAGGTTGGCTGGCACATGCTGCTGATTTTTCACTTGGTTCTCTTGCCACGCCTCCCTGCAAAGGCCACTGAGGTAAAAAAAAACCTCTTTGGCAGTTGAGTTCTGTATCCTTCCACACCTCAGAGATTTTCCGTGAAAAGTGGTATGCGGTCATTGTAGATTCTCCGAGAGATAACTAAGAAGCGAAACTTGATCCAGAATGCCTGAGGTTGAAGCGTCTTCAAGAATCAATTCCGTCCAGAGATTGTACTTGCAGATTCAAGGCTTTGTGGATCTCGCCTCTGCCCCCAGTGCCTTACTTTTCCATTAGAGCTAAATTGTTGTTGTTGTTCTTTTTAAAGATTTTATTTATTTATTTGACAGAGACACAGCGAGAGCGGGAACACAAGCAGGGGGAGTGGGAGAGGGAGAAGCAGGCTTCCTGCGGAGTAGGGAGCCTGATGTGGGGCTTGATCCCAGGACCCTGGGATCATGACCTGAGCTGAAGGCAGCCGCTTAATGCCTGAGCCACGCAGGCGCCCCTAGAGCTAAATTGTTTGAAGGGATTATAGGCGCAGGCTGTGTTGTTGCTCAGCCTAGATAAATGGCAACTGTTTGTTAAAATCTGCAGTTGACCACTTATGGAAGGAGCTATTGCGTAAGCCTTCACCGGCCCTGACAAAGCTGCTACGGTCTGTCAGATGTTGCTGCAGGATATTATGCAGGAAGATTGGAAGACACCTAGACCGCTATAGAAATAATCTGGCCATCTGGAATCTGGGGCTACAGAAAATTCTTCCATATCAAACAGCTCATTGGTCTTAGCTAGCATCAGTGGACCCACACCCATGAAGACACACCTTGTCTGATGAATGAGGACCCATCAGTGGAAGCTTACTTAGTGAGGGTAGCCCTGAGCTTGGGACTTTTCGGAAAGGCCAGATCAACATCAGCACCGTCTATGTGATTCCCCTAAATTTCCTTATTAGATTCTCTCCAGAGTACAGTCCTCAGAACAGAAACTTGACATTGAGTAGAACCACCAGGGTCCTTGTTGTCCTGTGAGGGCTCAAGGATTGCCCAAGAACTAGGGCTTCTTGGCAGTAAATGTCATCAGTAGCGAGTGTGACAGAGTTGTGGCCCATCACATACATGGTCTAAAGGCCTCTTGGAAAGGTGGGCATGAAGTGGTTGGTATATACCTGGGTCTCTTGGGGGTGGCAAAGGCCAAAGTGAGCAGAGGTGGTGCTTCTGGGGGCGCATGGACATGCGGATTTCCCTGCGTGTGGCCGTGCCACCGCCATCCTGGTGCTGGCCACCACCCCAGGCCTCTGAGCCACCTCCTCAATCCGATTGTTTTGAGTGCTTGGTAGGGAGTGAGGGTTTTTTCCCCACCTCTTCTCTTTTTTTTTTTTAAATGTCAGTCTTTCAAAGACTAATTCATGAACTCCTACTAAAATCAGATAGCTAGTAGATAATTCTTTTTCATTCTTTGTGATCTTGCTAGCGGACTAAAGTAATATCTGAGAGTTCATATCCAGCGTTTTCTTAGGCCACCTTGGCTTTGGATGCCGTCGGGAGGACCAGTAACAGCTCATCGTGAGCCCAGTTTTTCTTAATTTTATGTTATTGGCGATTTCCTTTATGTTGCAGCAAAATACTGTGGATCCTTGGGGCAGAATTTTAAATAGCCTGGAGCTCTTCTCTTGTGTTGCTGTTGCTCTGTATTTTATCTACTCATAGTAGTATTGCTGGCTGTGGTTTTGGTTTGTTACCTGATGCCTTAGCAAGCCTTTATTTATTTACTTATTTTGGTCTATCCACGTGAATGAGGACTATACAGAAACATTAACTGATCTCAGATAATCAGTATAATGTACCTCATTAGTCCTCTTGAGTGCTCATTATTAATACTATTGATTTGTGATCAAACCAGTTTTTCCTCTTGTGATTTAGGCTTAAAACGTTAGTGGTGTGTTCATTTTTAAACGGCTAAGAGAAGATTGGTCAGGGTACCTGTGGGAACACTCAGTCAGATTGGCCTTAATGCGGTAAAGGCATGGTGTTGCGCCCTGTGGAGTAGATTCCCCCACCGCAAGGATTTTTTTAAAAAATCAATTCAAGAAGTTGGTATGTTTTGAAAAACAAGTGCTAAAGAAACTTTTTCTCTTACTGAAATATATAAAGTTTAAATTTGATTTTTAACAATGTAGCATCCAGAAGAGTTTATATCTCCTAATTTCTCATCTGTCCTCAGAGAAATGGGAATATATTTTTATTGCCTGTTTTCATCTGTGCTTGAACTTTTACTTGAAAAATCAGGTTAAAAGCAAAGTTTATAAATGGATACTTTTCTTTCATAACTGGGACAATTATTTTTTAACCATTTTATACCTTCAAGTGGCATGTTTCCCCCACCCCCCACCCCAATTCCAGATGATATCTGGAAGGATTTTCTTCACCTTGTTCTCTTCTTACACTTCCTAGTTAATATTTCACAGCAGCCCATTTAAGGATGTCCCTCAGAGGTTGAACAGCTTCTATGGAATAATCAGGGAAGTGTTCATTTGATTTTACTATTGAGGATTTTATTTATTGATCAGTTGTTGGCGCATAGAAATGCCGGCAGTAGGTTTCTTTAACATTTCACCATGTTGGGATTCTAAGGTGAGGAGGATGTCACTTAAGGCCCAGGGGTGCTTGGAAAAGGGTCTGTTGCTCATTGTTAATTATTTAGTGACTCACTAATCTAATATATGAAAGATGAAGAGAAGTAGCACCCTAGAATTTCCTTTCCTCTACTTACTGCACTCCTTGGATAATAAAGCATTTATCAACATGTTGGAGAATGGTTAGCAGCTTAGAAAATGTGTAGAACTCTGACCATTTTGCCTTTTTTTCCCCTTTGGGGCAGTACTAAGGGAACTGGTAGGATGTGAGTTTGGGATTTGGATTATTTGTTGCTTCAGTAAAGAGCAAATGGGAGTTGCGTTGGTTTTAACTTAAAGAGGGAATTCTTAGCGCATGTGTGCGTTGTCAGGCGTCATCCAGCATCTGTCAGTATTTCTGTTCTTGCACGCTGCTGGTCCAAGTTGCTGCTAAAAGACGTCTTTTTTGTGTCTCATCTCTTTAGCAGGGGGAGCAATCTCAGAACTGTTATGAAGACGCTTGAAGTTCTTCGTTCTTCCCCACTTTGCCATCATGTGGCATCTGGACACTGTGGTCAGTCATTTGAGATTGACTTTAATTTAAAACAAAGGCCTCTGCCTCCAGCCCAGGAGGTGGAAGGAGTGAATCATATATTTGAATGAAGAAGTGAATTATGGAAGAAGAGTACACGGCCCTTCCCTTTCAAGCATAAGTCCAAATAGGCTCTCAGGAATGAGGATTTGTGAAGACATCAAACAGGAGTTTTGACTCATTCAGACTTCAATGCTTAGTTATGTTGCTGGAGAAAAGAGACCGGTTTTGCTCATCTAACCATTGTGCCCAGGACCATTTTGACCTGACATTTCCTATCCTATTTGCCTTCCATCCTCCGTGCATGTCCTCGAGTGACTTACTCTCATCTGAAGTTTTGCTGCCGGTATCCTAGAAAAACCTCTGTTGCATACTCTGTCTTCCATTTTTAACCTTAACTCTCTCACCAGATACCTCCTGTATTTCCCTGTTGTGTACAGAGGATGGGCAGAAAAGAAAGTGCTCGAAAGCTTTCAAGTTTTCAGAAACGGAAGAAAGATAAGAAAGGCCCCCTCTTCTTAACATACCCCATTTTGCTCAAGAAGCTGGGCTGTAAGAGGGTCAAGGTTTTTCTTTGTTTTCCTTCCATTGCATGTTTTCCTCCAGTAGTGGTTCTTTCTCATTAATCATGGTTTTTGAAGATAGCTAGTTTTATCCATCTGCAGCAAAGAATCATCAGTAGGTCATATTGCTTCACCTGTGCTGGCGCCCAGAGAGGGAAACAAACCAAGGGGTCTCTCCACGAGCTTCTTTTTTATTGGGGTGGGGGAATCTATGCAAGGACTAAAGTCAAACCGTCCGCAATCAAAGCAGCAACAACACAGTTCAAATCAAAGATCAAGGAGAAAAAAATTTTTTTTATCGCGTGTGGATCTCTGTCCCTTCCCTCCTGTCGTGACATTTTCCCCTTCTTGCATCCCCGCTCCTGCGTACGACATGTTTTCAGTCTCTTCCTTTCTGTGAAAGGTTGCTTAGCTTTTTAAAAAAATTTTTTTACTTCCTGCTTCGTGCTTTTTGCTGTTCTTCATATACAAAGTAGCAGATAGGATGGATGTGTACATGAGGTGTTTGAAATTCTCTGAACCCAGAGTTCCCAGGTGTGGAGAGGACTCTCTGCAGAGAGCTTTTAGCTGACCTGGCCTGTCATCGGTGCGGCATCCTCCGGGGAGAGTCCCACCAACAGCCGGGTGCTCCTGTGGGGCAGCCCCACACGAGTGGGTTACCTTTGGGATTTTAAGATAGCAATCAAAGTAGACTTACATCGGGAAGAGCCTCTTTCTCCTCCATCTTTTAGAACCAAAATATTCGGTAGTTGAAGTAAGAGCTCCCCCTGAGTCAGTTGTGAAATGCCTATTTTTAGCCGCCATGGCTTTTTTCGGCTTTTTTCCTTAAACGCTCATTTTGTGAATTTCATTTCTGATTTCACATCCTACCAGTGGTTCAGATTGGCAGGTGGCTCACTGGGCGGGTTTTTTGTTTTGCACACATTGTTTCCATTCCATTTCGCTGTGGATGTGCACCGCGATCTCGATCTTGCACAAACTGTGATACAGAAGGTCTTTGCCCTACTTACAGGGGCAGAGTTGCTCGGTGTCCTCTGCCTGTGTGTTGGGATGTTTCTGCCATGTCCGGACACCTCCTTGACTGGCTCCTGAGAAGATCGGCTTTAGCCCTGCCAGATGGTGTCTGGCAGCACTTCCTAATAATTATTTATGCTTCGGGAATTTTTTTCAGCTCCTGAAACTTTCTATCCAGTTTTATTGTTTTCTCAATATGTACAATATATGCGTATTCTCTTCTCTTTTGTCATTCCCCCCCCCCCCCCGTCTGCCCCATCCCGCCATTTCGTTTTTTAATGTTCCATAGTTTTGTACAAGACGAGACTTAGCCTTGGGTTACTTCTTGCTGAAGCTTTAATGCTTTGTAAATAAAATTGGATGTTTATTAAAGAACAGGTGTGGATGTTGGTTTGTGGACACTGCTTCTGAAAACTCACTAGCCCCTTTGGTTTGTAGGACAGGAAATGCAGTTTACTGTGCTGATGTTAGATCTTTCTGTGCAGAGATGCAGACCTGGGAGGAGTAGGGGGTGCTCGGGGAGTCCAGAGTTCTGCCTCTGGACAAGATTATAAATGAATGATTCAAGCAAAGAGTTGGTGTTATACCACAAAGATCATCTAGGAATGACCTCTCTCCAGATTCTTTAACTCCGTAAGTGTGTGTCAGTGCTTGGCAGAGGCCACGGTGCTGGGATATTCTGTATATTACAAAAACGCATGCGAGGCCATCCCTGCCTTCCAGGGGTCTTTCTTAAAATGTAAGTACTGTTAAATTCCTCTTTGACTTTTTTTTTTCCCCCCTTAGGTTAAATTGCTTTCAAACTCATAAAGTCTATTCAAGTCTTTGGTTTTAATCATTGTCAAATCTGAGTGTCTGCCGCTCATTTTTTGTTTTGTTTTGTTTTGTTCTGGGACTAAGAATCCGTCTTTGACATCATAGCTGTTTCATAGCAACCTTGACCCAAGTGAATGACGAGCTCCTCCGTTCTGTGGAGGTAAGGGAGTAGGCCGAGAGGTGGGCAGGATTATGTATCCCCCTCCCCCCAAAAATACCTTCAGTGCCCTCGGGAGGGAAGAGTGTCTAGAATGGGGAGAGGGTCTGTGTGGGGTATCACCCCTCTTGTGGATAAACATTCGGTTTCTAAAAGGGCAGCTCGGTCCTTGTCTTCATGAATTCTTCATTTCTGTTTAAAATTCCTTACCCATGAACAGTGTTTCACACTTTCCAAAGTGTTTTCAATGTACAGTTTATCATTTATTGCCCAAAGTGACCCTCCTGAAGTAGGCCAGGCGGTCTTAATTTACAAAGGAGGAAATAGAAATAGAAATTCAGGAAGGAATGCTCACTTGGCTTCCAGTCCAGAGTTCTTAATCCTTTTTTACAGAAGGGTTTAGGAGCCTTTGAAGTCAATAACTTAATGCAAGGTAATCCTCTTTTTTTTATTTATTTTTTTAGACCTGGTATTTGATTTCTTGGTCAGATTTAACTGGGTTTTCGAAGCCCTTTAATTTGGATCCTATAGTTCGGAGAGGGGTGGCAGGGGTGCGGAAGAGTAGCTTTGCTATGCATTTGAAGTAATTTGGACATTGACTTCAGAAGCTGAAATCTCTTCATCTTTGTCTTCCCAAGAGGGTGGATTTAAGTTCATTACAAGGGCGTGGACAGAATGGGGACTGGTGAGGTGGTCACTGACAAGCAAGAGCTAGTAAAGCAGCCACGTGATGACTTTTTCCCTGCCTGTGGGGACTGGATTTGTTCATAAGGACTGGATTTGTGTTGATCGAGTTGCAGTGTTTCATTGACAACAGGTGCATCCTGTCTTTTGATGCTGAAGGAGAACTTGTGTCAAGGGAATGAAGTGACGCTATAGAGGATTCACCTGGGACACCTCGGGTGCCGGCTGACGGAGGTGAGACATGAGGACTTCGGCCGCTGGTTTCCTCCTCGGGAGCCTGGTGTTGGCCTTTTGTCTGCCTTTGGTGGTGACTTTACCAAAAACACTGGCCATCCCAAAGAAACTGCAGCAAGCCGTGGGGAGGGTTATTGTCAATGCCACCAGCTGCACGGTCACCTGTGGCCTTGGCTATAAGGAAGAGACCGTCTGCGAGGTGGGCCCTGATGGCGTGAGAAGGAAGTGTACGTCTCAGCGCTTGGAATGTCTGACCAACTGGATCTGTGGGATGCTCCATTTCACCATTCTCATAGGCAAGGAATTCGAGCTGAGCTGCCTGAGTTCAGACATCCTGGAGGTGGGGAAGGAAGCTTTCCGGTTCACCTGGCGACTTGCTCGCGGTATCATCTCAACTGATGATGAAATCTTCAAACCCTTCCGGGCCAGCTCGCACTTTGTGAGGTTTGAGTCTATTCAGGAGTATGACTCTGGGACATACCGGTGTGATGTGCAGCTGTTAAGAAACTTGAGGTTTGTCAAGAGGCTCTATTTTGGGCTTCGGGTCCTTCCCCCTAACTTGGTGAACCTGAATTTCCATCAGTCCCTTACTGAGCATCAGAAGTTAGTCGATAAGGGCCTGGAAGTGAATCTGGACAACGGTTCTAAGCCTCATGGCCCACCGTGGAAAAAGAAGGTGGCTGTAGCTTTGGGAATAGGGATTACCAGTGGAATGGCTGGTGGTGTGTTGGTGATCATTGCCCTGGGCAGTGGGCTGAGGCTGATCTACAGCAGTGCTGGCCTTGAGTCCTTCAGAGCCTCCCTCCGGAAAGGCTGGCTGCCCAGGAACCTGGACCTGTTCAGGAAGGCAGGCTTGCTTTTTAAAGGAGTATCTGGTGGTCTGATTGTGGCCTGGCTAGGAGGGAGGGCTTCTACCGCCAAAGGAGTGAGTGGGGCACATGGAGAGGGGTAACATCGTGGTAGCGCAATGGGCAATACTCCAGATGGATGTCTTCCTGATCTTCCTGCCACTAGGCCCCCAGAAAGCCTAACCGTAGGCACTGCCGCTGCTCCTGGGAAGTTCTGGCTTCTGGGTTTGCATTCACTATCTCTTACAACTTGATGCCTCTCCACCTCTGTCCCTTCTGAGCATATGATCACATAGAAGGACATGTTAATAGCTTTTCTAGTGGAAACCTTTTTTTCCTCTTCAATAAAAATCATTCATAGTAGCTGCGTGGAGACTAACCTTCTCTACTCTTTAGTTAAAAATCTCTTGCATCTGTTTAAATTGTCCCATAATCTGTCTAGCTTTCCTTTTCCTCCGATTTCTTAGAACAGACATTGCACACATTGCTTTGTAGGAGGGCGTATGCCCTCGTGTGGCGGAGCCAAGGCTGTTAGAAATGACATCTGACCTGGGTATGTTAACAGTCACTAAATGTTAATAAGTTGTCTGCCCCTTCTGTACTCCCTGGGCGAACCCTCTGTGCGGTGTTACATTGATTCCTGGCGGAACACTGGATTCCTCACGTCTGGTAGGTTTCCCCTGAACAGTTCCTTGACTTGCTCCCTGCTCCTATCCTCCTTGCTCTTCCAGTGCCCGGAAGCATGTGTTCCTGGAGAAATCAAGTGTATTAGTTTCTTAGAGCAGCCAAGGCTGCCCAAGGAGGGACTAAGACCTTCCTACCTCCATAGGAAATCAATCCTAAGACCCTCAGAGGCCATTCAGACTGTGTGAGATGATAATTGGCTTGTGCGATTGTCAGGGAAAAGGCTCTTGGCCACCAGCTGAACTCATTCTGAGAGAATTTGGAGCATTTCTTCCCCTTACTTTGCTCCAGCTGCAGACGTGGGGTAGATGTGAAGACTTGGACTAGCGGTCCTCTTCTCTGGCTGTGTGAATGAGCTTTTGAAGAATGAGATTCCTGAGCCCCAACCCCGAGGATGCTAATAAATCAGTTTAAATTATGGCTAATGGCTCTCTATTATTCTACTGTTAAAAATAATTTCAGGGGCACCTGGCTGGCTCAGTTGGAGTGTGTGACTCTTGATCTCGGGGTTGAGTTCAACCCCCCATGTGAGGCGTAGAACTTAATTAAAAAAACAGTTAAAATAATTTCAACCCCATAGAAAAGTGGGAAGAAAAATTTGATGACACCCCATAGATCCTCTACTTAGAGTCACCAGTTGTGAATGTTTTTCTACGTTTATCTTTCTCTCTAAATAGATGCTGATTTTACTGAACCACTTGTGAGTTAGTCACAGACTTTGTGACCCTTTACTCCGAAATCATGTACGCCTCTGCTAATCAAGACGTTCTCCTGTAGGACTACAGTGTCGTCGCCCCACCTCAGAAAATTAACAATTCCCTAATCTTACGTATGGTTGAGGTCATCTTCCTGGCTTCTGAAATCTTAAGAGCCTTTTAGTTGTTGATCCAGGATCAAGTGAAGCTTCACATAATACATTTGGTTGTTTCTCTTAAGTCTTATTTTACAACAGACCTGCATTTTGGTTGTTGATGACACCGATTTTATCCAAGAGTCGAGCTGGTTGTCTTGGATAGTGACGCACCATCCAGGTTTGTCATGACTGTCCCCCGATTAGATTCCTGAGGAACAGATCTTCCACAGTTTTGACCACAGCCCCCCACAAACGGTGCGTGCTCCTTGTATCACCTCAGGCACACGGTGTCGGGGCGACTCGCAGCTGACAGGTGCGGTGATTGGGTTAAGGTGCTGACTGCCCGGTCTCTGCAAAGGTGTATGTTTTTTCCTCTTGTAATTAGTAATTTGTTGGGGGGGATACTTTGTGATATTCCTAATAACCATTAACGCCTTAGAATCCATTCATGATCCTTGCCTGTTGTCTGCCAGGAACTGTAGGATGGCAACGCCAACATGCCCTTGGCTATATTCCTTAGCCTGCATTTTTCTGTAAAGAACAGCTGCTCTTTTTATTTTTGAGGATGCTCCATGGATTCTCTCTTTCAGTGAATTATATATAATCCATGACTGTTGTCCTCTATTTTTGATGTTTAAGTTGTCCCCAGTTTTGGCTGGTAGGAATCTCTTCAAGCCAGCGCTTTTCATCCTTTTGTTGTGGTCCCATTTGACCTGGAGCATGTCCTTGCTTTCTAGAACAAGATGCCTTAGATCCACATTTGGACTTTGTTTTCTCCAAACCCAGACTTGCTGTTTGCCCAAGGGATTCTGGTTCCCTTTTAGTGTGGGGAGGAGTATTCAGGAGGCAAGGTCTGGGTGCTAGATGTGCTCACGGCCACTGGGGAGTCATGCCCTTAGGCCCTTTCAGTGTCCCCGAAACACATAGATCACGAGTTCAGAGTGTCTATGTTTTTCAGAAGTTCTATAGGTAATTCTGCTAGAGAGCAAAGACCGAGGACCACTGCTGTGGCCCATGCACAAGTTTACAATTTACGATCGCTCTTATTTCGAAAAGGTCTTATATTTTCCACATGCTCTTTCTTTCCCCCATCCTCTGCCTCAGAGGGGCTGGGTTCCAGCAGAGCTGGGTTCTGGCCCCGGTTCCGCTGTTGAGCATGTCACGGAGCAGGCAGACTGACCCCGTGAGTGGGCGGGCACGGCGAGAAGCATGCTGTGCCTGGAAGGGCAGGAGGGAGGGGATCACCTGGGGCCTCGGTTCAGGGCCAGGCAGTTTGCTCAAGCACTCGGGAGAGCGCTTGCTGGTCTTGAAAAGAGGATAAAATAGTGTCTTTGATCTAATGAACTCAGTACGGCGGGGCTGAGGAGGGAGGGGGCTGATGGGGGCAGTTCCCCATTTTATAGCCGCAGAGCCAGACCCGAGGTGGGGCGGGGGGTGAGGAGCTCGGCCGGCACCTGTCGCAAACCAGTGGGACTCGGCGATGGGAGCCTGTGCAGCTCTGGGCTCACAGCCCTCTGTGCTTGGGGCTCTGAAATTCTGACTCTGAGACTGTGAAGAGATTGAACAGGCAGGAGGAAAACAAACACCCCAAACCCTCCGATGTGTCAGTAAAGACAGGAACTCTGTCCAGTTCATTGAATTCTGTGCATGTGATCTGCCTCTGGAGGGAGGGTGAAACACATGCTGACTAAAATTTGGGTGCCGGACTGGCCGGTGCTCCCAGCAGCCCCTCTGGGTGCAAGGTGGAAGGGATTAGCCCACCGTCCCGCTGCCCTTGGGCAGGCCCCTCCTGGGGGCTCCCCGTCGGCCCTGGGCACGGAGCTCAGCCCCGAGGGGCGGGGGCTCTGCTCACCCTTGTCTCCCTCTTCCCGGACGGGGGTGCCGGGGCGCAGTTGGCTGGGAGCCCTGCCCGCTGTGCACTGAAGGACTCAAGTACTCGCAGGGCTGTGCACGTGTGTCTAAGATGTAAGGGAGGCTTAATGAGTGTGTGTGTGTGTGTGTGTTTTTAAAGATTTTATTTATTTGAGAGAGAGAACGAGAGAGAGCACATGAGGGGGGGGGGTCAGAGGGAGAAGCAGACTCCCCGCCGAGCAGGGAGCCCGACGTGGGACTCGATCCCGGGACTCCAGGATCATGGCGTGAGCCGAAGGCAGTCGCTTAACCAACTGAGCCACCCAGGCGCCCGATGAGTGTGCGTTGAGTGCAGGAGAGAATGTGGCCGCTGTCAAATGTGAGTAGGGATTCACAGCCTCCTGGCACCTTGCTAGGTGGGGGTCACTGTGTCCCTGCCGGGGGGGAAGGCTTCCCTTTGGTACCATTGAGTCATTGCTGTCAAACGTCTGAAAAGCCAGGGAAGCCTGAAGCACCGTTTGCCCCCCTGTGCTGGGTAGAGCCCGTGCGGGCTTGTAAAATGCCTGCTTCTGTTCTGCTTGGGCCTGCCTTACAGTCCCTTGGCCTCATTCTCCCCGTCCCAGGCCTGCGCGACGCAGTAGGGGACTGTGTGCTGTGACTTCCTTCGAGCTGACCGTGTGAAGGGGGGCGGGCGCTGGCCACCGGCCTGGGCCAGTGAACAGGATGGACCGTGCGCTCTAGCCTGATGATAAACACCCACAGCAGGTGCCCACTGCCCCAGCACGTTGAGAAATCATCTTTATTTAAGAACTGCCTGCTACCAGAGTCAATAAATAACTACCATCAGAAGTATAAGAGAAACGAACAATAGGCCAGTGGGAGTGGTTCCATTTCAACAAGAACAGGGTCAAGTCAGGGGGATCTGATGGAGCCCTAGCCCTTGCCCAGCCGTGAGCCCGTGAGCCTGCAGGCCCTGGATGGGGCTGGGTAATTTGGAGTCGGGGCCAAGGCAGGGTGCACCCCATCGAAGGGTGCTAGGTTCCTTGGGGCTCTGGGCAAAGTTATCTGGCCTAATTTTCCCCCCTCTCCAGTTTCCCTTTATTATCCTGCCTTCTCAAAGCCTATGACCATATATACAGCTACCAGGCACCTCTTTCCATGCAGCTTTTAGAAGTCCCTTACGGATGCCCACCTAATCCCTCACACCCCTCCAGGAGCCTCTCGGGCAACCTCGTTCATCCCAGGACAAAGCCCCGCTTAGGTCTGACCTGGGGAAATGGCACCACACCTGGGCCTCGGAACCAGGTTTGAGGCTAGCCCTAGCCCGCCAGCACTACCCTCTGGTTGGTGGTCACATTCTGAGCCAGGAAGAGAAAAGAGTCCTCTAGGTAGGGAGGAGAGGAAAGGGAGTGAAACACCCTTAGCCAGCTTGGGTTCTTGCCCTGAGGAGCCTCCGTGGCCCCTGGGGCTGCTGAGAGGCAGTGTCTGCCACCAAGGAATGCCCGAGGCGAGCCTCCCCACTCCGTGACAGTGACTGTGGTCGCTACATCTGCGGGAAGGGACCACGGCGGGAAGGAGTGCCGAGACCCCTCCTGTGCTGACCGCAGAATCGCGGTCCTGCAAGGACGCTCAACAGCATCTCCTCACCCTCCAGACTTCACCGGGCGTAGACCCCGGACCGACAGCTGTCAGAATTCCCCAGAGGTCCCTAGAAAAGGAAGCAGCCTCTTCATCCCTCATCCCGGGCTCTCCCTGCAGAAGCTCTTCCTGATGTCGGACCTCAGACTCTCCTGTTATTTTATCAAAAGAAAAAGAGCCCCTTTTTTCATGGCTTTTCTGTTCCCCGGCCCATCTCTGTCATTTGACGACCTGAATGGAAGTGGGTAGCCTGACCTCGCTGGCCCCCAAGACCTGAGCTGGAGAGAGCTGTCCGCCTGAGGGCGAGGTATACGTCCAGACTGTTAGAGCAACGAGGACCAAGTACCCCAGACCAGGGGGCAGAGGGCCCTGTAGGCCGAGCCCAGACGTATGTAGAACTGTGAGACTGTTCCCTGTGGCCCCGAGGCCGTGTCTGCAGGCTGTCTCTGTCCCTAGTCCTCAAGGCACTTACTGGCCACTAAGCTGTGGGTAAAGGATTTCTTTGTGGCTGTCCCCCTTGTCGCCTCCTCTGGGGCTTGGTGTGTGGGAGAGGAGAGATCCAGAATCGAGTACTGACCACAGCAGGGGCGAGACTCAGCCTATGCGAGCAGAGAAGGTGGAAATCAGAGGCCCCCCGGGCGGGAAGGGGCTCTTCTGCGTAAGCCACCTCAGCTGGGGGCTATTCTGTTTTATGCGCTTGCATGTCCTCCAGTCACCCACTGTCTTACTGAACCCGAATCCGTCCTCTGCCTGACGTCTGAGGCTGCAGGTGCACGAGTTTCCAGACAGCTCTGCATCCCCCGGACAAGTTCTGGTGAGGTTTTC
The DNA here is from genome assembly GCF_009762305.2 of Zalophus californianus. NCBI lineage: Eukaryota > Metazoa > Chordata > Mammalia > Carnivora > Otariidae > Zalophus > Zalophus californianus. The sequence goes on from NC_045604.1 coordinate 25,804,464, forward strand.
CTGGGCTGAGTTCTCCTAGTTCAAAGCCCTTGCTAGGTTTTCCAGACGGTCTGCTCTCCTCCCCTTTGCCAAGGGGCCTCATTGGAACTAAGGTTCTTAGTCAAGAGTGCCTTTTGCCTCAAGCAAGCTCAGGGACCTCAGCCTCCCCCTCCCTGGTTAGGCCCTGTGCACACCAGCTCATCCTTCCTGCCCCAGCATCTACGCACCGTCCTGCTTCCCCTGCGACAGCCCGAGGCAGTGAGGAGAGACTCAGCTAAGCCTTAGAAGGTTTTTTTTGTTTTGTTTTTTACCCTCAGCATCCCCTTTCTGATAGACCTGGGGACAGGCGGGATCCCGGCCACGGGGGACCAGGAAGGGTGCTAGACCATCTGGGGTCTCCGTGTTCGGGTGTGGCCACTTAGCTGAGCCCCCAGCAGCGCGCCTAGGGGGAGGGGAGGATCGCTGGAGCAGGTGAGGAGGGTTTGGTCAGTGTCCCCAGGGAGGCAGCCCCGGGCCGGGGCCGGAGTGGTGGGTGCAGCGGTGGCCCGGAGAAGTGGTGTGAGCTGACATTTTAAAAAAATTGTAGCGGGTAAACATCAACAGAAACCTGCCCAGGAAAACAGAGCAGGACTTAAAAGTTAAAAACCCATAACAAAATAGAGCTCTAACTGTAAACTACAGAGGCCAGGCTCTGGGGTCCTCCATGGGCCTGTCCCCTACGAGATGCCGTCCCGCTGCTCTCGTAAGTGAAGGGCCACCTGTCAGAGCATGGGCCTTGGGGTTTCCTGGTTGTGTCACCACTGCTGCCTGGGTTTGGGGAATCCCTGTCCTTGCCTTGGCCCCTTTTCTTGGAGCCAGGGTGAGGGCAGCAGGGGGCTTCAAGCCAGCGCTGCATGTCGAGGGCCCAGCAGAAGCTCGGCTTGGAAGGCGAAAGACCGGTGTCTCCTGGCATTGGCCCATGCCTCGGGCGGGGACCCAGCCATGCCGGTCACCCCACGATCACCCACCTGAACCTCCTGAAGCAGAATTGTCATGACGCCCACCGCCCTTCTTAAGACCTTCTTAACCAGGCTGTAGCCATTGGGTGCTGCCCCCTTCCTCTGGACAGACAGCCCGGAATAGGAAGGCAGGACAGGCTGTGTGACCTTGGGAAGTCCCTCACCCTTCCATTTCATCTGTAAAGTGAGGGGCTGGGGCAGGTGGAGCTCGAAAGCCGCCTCCAGCTCTGTTGTCCCGTGACTGGGAATGTACCCAGAGCGCATGATTTATTAATGCCTTTTTCTCCTGGGGAAATGCAAAAGAGCAGTCGGAGGTGGCCTGGGCGACAGGTCTGGCTCGGTGGCCCAGGGCATTCCTGGGAGCAGGCAGGGCCACAGGTATCCCTGGCCCTTCTCGGAAGACTCCCGACTGCAGAACGCACAGAACTGAGGCCGCCTCCCTGTCCCCAGGCTTGCGAGAGTCGGTGCCGGAGAGCCGCGGCCCGGGGCCTGCAGGCAGAGCGGGAGGCAGGGGGTGGGCACATGAGCCCGGTCTCCTGTCTCCTGCCCACACCCTGGAGGAGCCGTGCAGGATGGGTCTTGGTGGGGTGGGGGACCTCCCCAAGATGAGCCCTTTAGTCACTCAGCCACTGGTGGTGGCTTCTGTCACTCTGGGGGTGACAGGGTCAGATTGGCAGTGTTGGCTAAGACAGCAGCGTCACCTGCCTTGGGACCGTGCCTCAGGCCAAGTCTGGTGCCCCTTTCTACCCGGTGTCCCAGCCTCTCAACCCCTTTGAGCTCCCACCCTCGGCAGTCTGGAGTATCATCCACCAAAGCTGCAGGGACTCAGGCTCCTGGCCTCGGACTCTGGCGCACTGGTTTTCAGCCACCTGGGTAGGTGGCAGGGGCCTCTAGGGGGCATCAAGGATAATATCAGGGGCCAGCTCTGTGGCCCCTGGGGAAAGTAGGGGAGTTCTTGGTCCTGGGTCTGGCTCTATCCTTAGACTGAGGGACGTTGATGTTTATGCTTCATCCTACTGCAGCCCATTGGTGTCCAGTGTTCCCACTGGGCCAGGCACTCTGCTCCAAGGGGGTGGAGTGCGTCTGCAGGACCAGAGCGCCATCTCCCCCGATGTGCCGATACGTGTTTCAAACCCCCTTCTTCCCATGGGCCTGTTCCTTCCGTCCAGGCGCCCGAGAGGGCCCAGGCATAGGGTTCAGTATCATCATGGAAGTTACTGCCTGGTGTCTTTTGATTTAAAGAAAAAAAAAAAAATCCTTGCACGGGTTCTATCCTGTGGCAGAATATGAAATATCCTACCTCCTACAAAAAAGGGCACTGTTTAAGATAGGTACTGAAAGCCAGCCATTCTCAGGCCCAGTGTTGGGCCACCTTGGCATCAGGAAGGGGCCAGGGCCAGCTGGCTGTGTCCATCAGAGGCGGGGGTCCGGCTGTGGCAGAGAGGGAGGGATGCCAAGATCAGAGCTCCAGGTAGCCTTCGAGGACCAGCATTGCCACCAATGAGGAGAGAATGGTGCCAGGATGTGGGGCCGGGCTGATTGCAGAGTTCTCCACCATCATGCTTGTGCCTGAAACCAGCAGGTGGAAAAGTGGGGCTGTGGTCCGCTGGGCTTGGGGCCAGCCTGCCCCCGACCCACCCCCAGGACAGGATCCAAACCTTGGCTAAGGAGACTCGGGGAGGGCGGCTTCAGGCCTGGGAGGTGTTCTCAGCCCTGCTCCTACAGCATTTTCTAAGACCTTTGCTTCTGCAGTCTCGAGACCGGCCCTGTACCCCGTGAAGGGAGCTCACTCCTCCCTGGCCCTCAGGGATGTGTGGGGGTGGGGCACGGGTGGCAGGGAGGGCCGTGCCAGGACTCGGTTACACTCCGTTCCTGCCTCCCTTCCTCTTTCCCCTGGGGGTCTGGCTGAGTTGGGGTTGGTTTGGGTGGGAATGGTTCCTTCATCAGGCATCTGGATGGACCCTGATGCTCCTGGGGGATAAGGTGGGGAAGAGACAGCACCTCCATTCCTCACAATGTGGACTTCTGCTGGGGTCCCGTCCCCTCCAGGTCCTGTGGTCCGAATCTGCACCAGGGCATGGCCGATGTCTTCCGGAACGGCAATGTCTATCCAGTTCCTGCTGGTGAGGTGGAGCGTGGGAGTCGGGTGTAAGTCATTCTGGTACAGCATCTGGGGGGAGGAGGTTAGCCAAGTTAGAGTTTACTTACAGCCTCTGATTCTTCTCTCTTCCCCAGCTCTGGGCACGGGGAGGTGCCCATTTGGTGCTGGTCCTCACCTTTCCTGTTGCCCGTTGACCCGGACCAGGCTCTTGAACAAGCTCCTCACTGGTGGGAGGAAAGCTTGCAAGCAGCTGAACCATCTTTGCAGACTCCTTAGGCTGGAAGGACCCTCAGGCTTCACCTAGTCCATCGCCGCCCCCTTGAGCCCTGCCTTCCCGCCGTCCTCCCTCCAGACCCTTTTCTTCTGTCTCTGCTACAAGCTACCTATATTTTGTGTCTCCGACAATCCCAAACTCTGCTTATGTCTGACTCGGAGCCCTCTTGCTCCACACTGCAGCTCCCTGTGTCCCCTGGAAATGCAGAGGCGCTGTGCCCGACCACTCAGTGCCTGGTGGGGGCCCTTCCTTACCTTATAGCCTGTGACTGCAGACTCATTACGGAGAGGAACCACAGGATCCCACTTGATACTAAGACTGGAGCTTGAGAAAGTCCAGGAGATGTTGCCAGGAGGGCGCTGTGGGGCTGCCGGAGGAGGGAGAAAATTGAGAAATGTTCCCAATGTTTCCTCATCAGCCGCCCCCTTGCCTTAGCCGGTCTTTTTCTAGGTGTCTGCCCACAGCCGTTAAACCCAGAACATTCTATCTATCTGCTGCCTAAGAAACAAACCTCATGAAAACCCAAAGGCTGGAGAAGGGAGAGGTGCTTCAGAGGCCATGAATTCTCCCTATTTTCATTAGTCTTTTTTTTTCTTTAAACATTTCATTTATTTATTTAGAGAAAGAATTTGAGCATGAGTGGGGGGAGGGGCAGAGGGAAGGGGAGAAGCAGGCTCCCTGATGAGCAGGGAGCCCAATGCGGGGTTTGATCCCAGCACCCCAGGATCACAGCCTGAGCTGAAGTGATACTTAACCCACTGAGCTACCGAGGCACCCCTATTTTCATTAGTCTTGTGGTTTTGTATCTGTCCAGCCCGGGGTTAGTGGGCTAGAACATTAGTCTTATCGCAGGGGAGAGAGTGGTTCTAGAGGCCCTCCCACCCCCCAGGGGACAGACTCACGGGGCTTCATGGTGGTGGCATCGGCAGAAGGACTGGCGGGCCCAGTGCCTGCCCGGTTGTAGGCCCGCACGGTCACGTGGTACTTGGTGTTGGGGTGCAGGCCAGTGACTAGGGCACTGGTGTCCAGCCCGGCTGTCCTCACTCGGTCAGCGGCTGCTTCTTTGTCGCCAGCCTTCCAGTAGCGGAGCTGAAAGGGGCAGGGAGACCCCTAGGGTCAGCAGCCAAGCCCACACCTCAGGGCGACCCTGACCCTGACCCTGGCCCTGGCCACCGACATTCTATTCCTCTCCTGCTCCCTCTGGTCCTTCTGACCTGGTCTCGGGTCTCAGACCCCGGACACTAGGTCATGAGCTCCAAGACAGCAGGGACACGTGCGCGTCGCCGCCGGCTTGCTGGCGCCCCGCAGAGAGCCCAGGCAGGGCTGGCTCTAGGCAAGCACTTCACTTCAAGGCTGTCCACAGGTCAGTCTTCGGCTCTGGACATCAGCCACAGGGGCTTGGCTAAGGCTGCCTCCCCAGGGCCGCCCAGACTGCGGCAGTTCCCCACGTCAGTGAATGAGTGATCCCAGGAGGAGCGACCAGTGAGTGAGCTGTGAGGTGCCCCCAGCCCCCCTTCCTCTCCCAGGTCCCAGGTCAGTGCTCACCTCATACCCCAAGAGGATGCCATTCATGTCCTGCTGCACCGGTTCCCAGGTCACGTTCATCTCTGAAGATGACACCCCCTTGGCCCAGACCTTGGTAGGGGCCACCCTGGGCTCTGGGGACCGATAGAGAATGGGTTTGGATTCCCCGGGGCCTCCCTGTGTCCTACAGAGAAGCTGTCGCCCGGGACTGCCCTTGCTTAGGGTATTCGAGACCGCAGGGCCCTGGATGAAGGCCACAGCATCCCCCAGGCCCGCTTCTCTTCCCAGAGAGCCCCCCTCCTCCTTCCCCCAGGCCTGGGCGGGAGACAAGGTAGCCAGGGCTGGGAATGAGGCCGGGGGCCCTCCCGAGCCCCTGGGGTGGCACCGAGCTGCGGTGTGAGCAGCACCCTCCGCACGCACACCCCACGGCCGAGTGGCGGGGGCGGGGCCGGGGGAGGGGCGCACCTTCCTCGGCGGAGTACACCAGCGCCAGGAGGCTCTCGGGCCCTTCCCCGCGGCGGTTGTAGCTGCGGATCTTGACCTCGAAGGGCGTGTAGGGCCGGACGCTGTCGTTGCTGTAGACGAAGTGCTGGGTGTGGGCGCCGGGCACCCGGGCGGTTTGCCAGCGGTCGCTGCCCTGCCTGCGGAAGGACAGCAGGTAGCCGAAGCCGTCTCCGTTCTGGTACTCCCGCGACATGGGCTGGGGGGCAAGAGTGTGGCGTGGGCGAGGGGCCACCGGGCGTTTGCCTGGCCGGCCTCCGGCCCCAGGCAGCCTCGGCCAAGCGGGGCAGCCCCGGGGCTGGGCGGGGGGGGGGGGGGGGGGGGGGGGGGAGGGTCCTGCAGTGAGTGCCAGGGGAGGGGAGAGGATGCTGCCCGCCCCCACTCAGGGCCGCACGGCGGCTCTGTCTGGGTCCTCTCTACACGCAGCGCAAATCTGGAGGTGCGTGGGGACGGGTGGGGGGCAGGACGTGTCCCTCCAGAGAGCTTGGAGGCACGGTTCTGCCTCTGTCCCTGCAGCTTACCGTCCAGTTGACGATGAGCTCTCCGGGGGCTCCACCCCCTCCGCTGAGTCCTGAGGGTGCCACCGAGGGGGCTGTCAGGGCCAAGGGACACAGATGTGGCTTGTGAATGGACCGTGACGGGGCATAAGCCTCGCGCCCGTGCCCATGCAGCAGACTAGGAAGGGGACACCCCTTCACCCTGGCCGTAGTTTTGTCCTCCAACAGGCCCTCTGGATGTGGGCTCTGGAGTCAACGGAGACGTGACATCAAGTCCCACCTCTGCCACTTACTAGCTCTATGTCCCTGGGCAAGTTACTTAACCTCTCTGAGCCTGAGTCCCCTCTCCGTAAGATGAGGATAATAATGTTTCTCTCAAAGGGCTCTAAGAAGAATAAAATCGAACACGATGGTGCCTAGCTCGTGTACCAATCCATGCTCCGTACTAGTTGATGCTCCATAAGTGATCTTTGTCTTCTTCTCTCCTGTCAGTTTAAAGTAAATAAAAGAGACCAACTCCAGTTTGCTCTAAAATGAGGGCAATAAATCATCTGGAACAGCAGTTAATGCAAAAAATATTTCTTTTGGGTTGCAGGGGGTTTTATTATTATTTTTCTCTTCATGGCAGATTTAATTTCCTAATTGTCTCTAGTATTCAACAAAGCTGATATTAAAACAAGACTCTATTTAATTAGATCACGAATCTTGGCAGGGGGTAACTTGCCTGAGCATCAAAATATTTCCACAAAGAATCCCGCAAGGGGAAACTTACCACTTGATTCTGATGTCAGTAGTTTAGGGCCTTGTAATGTGCAAGGGGTGCTTAACCACATTGCCCATGTGATCCTGTGAGGTGGGCGTTCTCATCACCCTTGTCAAGTGGAAAGACCAAGGCCCAGAGCAGTTGAGTGACTTGCCTAAGGTCACACAGCTAATAAATGGCACAGTTCAAATTTGAACTCAACTCTTCTGATTTCAAAGCCCATCATCTTTGTTCTGCACCCTAGCTGTCTTTTGCTCACCAACTCCTGGGATACCAGAATGAAGGAGACCACTCCCCTCCCTTCATTTGTCTCTCTGAGAAGTTCAACCAAAGAAGGGGCTTTTTCTGGAATTCCTTACTCTGGAGAGGTACCGGTTAAAAATGTTGACTGACTGGAGAGTTGGCCTGGGGCATATGGGAAACCATGTTTAAGGGACACAGGGAGACAGACCCTTACTACACATGGTGGCGGGGGGCGGGGGATGGCTGGGTGGCCGGGGAAAGGGAGACAGGGTCCTGATTCCATGTTGCCCATCTCAGGACCCCAAGGTTCTCATTCTGGAGCTTCAGCTGTGAAAGTCTCAGAGGGTGGGCAGGTGCCTCTCCTGGCTTCTCTCTCCTTCCTTCCCCACTCAAGATGTGACACCTACCTGCCTTTCAGGGAGGCTTATGGGAAGATTGTCCCATTCCACCTGCTCTGAAGGATTTAGAGACACGGACTTCTTCCCTACACACACACACAAACACACACACCTTCCTTATTAACTGATTTCAGCAGCTCACGTACTACCAGGGAGGACGTCTGCCCATCACCCCATGGTCCTGGGTTCAAGTCCAGGCTCTGCCGATGTGACTCTTCTTTTCTCCAGACTTCGATTTTTCCTTTTATTTTGAGATCATCGTAGATTCACATGCGGTTATAAGGTTGGGCCATTTTTTAAAAGGAGGAGTTTGGACTGGATGGTTCTTCCAGCCCCAACAGGCCCAGGCCATGGCCCAGGGCAGAATGAATCGTGTGGTGCAACGGCCTTGCCCTGACTGTGTCCCTTTCTCATCTGTTTTGTTACAGTCCGAAGCCTGGTGAGCAAGGTGGGAACTCCCGTAATTGCTGCTCCCCTGGGGTTCCCTCTCAGGAGGGCTAGGGGCTGTGCCCTGACGTTACTTCTCTTTGGGACCCCCAGGACTCTGACCTGCTTCCTTGGTCCGGATTTTGCTAGAGGGCCCACTGGGCTCCCCGGTGCCCAGGATGTTGCTGGCTAAGACCCGGAACTCATAGTCCATCCAGGGTGTGAGGCCCAGCACCTGGGCGGTCTCGGCGTTGCCCTCGATGTTGGCGGGATCTGCAAGGGACCCGGAGTCAGGGTGCTGGCACTTGTTAGTCTAGATGGAAAGGGCAGGGACTAGGCCTGACTCACCTCATATCCAGCCCTCACGGTGGTGCCTGCCATATGCTCAGTGCTCAGCACCTCTTTTAGAAAGGATGGGAAAACTAGTAGACTTCCCTTCCCCGGGGGCCTCTGTTGATGCTGTGTGCATCAGTGTGAGCCCCAGAGATGGTCTGTCAATGTTCTAAGGGCACAGACTGAGCGCTCCCTTCTCCAGCTCTCTTCCCACTCTCTTGCCATCTGTGGGACCGCCTCCCCCAAGGGCCGGGGAGCTCCCTGCAGGCAGAGGAACTAAGCTTGTCCCTCTCGGAAGTTCCCGGCTCAGCCAGGCCTTATCTGCACTGACCTGGGTGGAACCTCACACTTACTGGTGCGAACCTGCTTCCACTTCCCTGCAGGTGGAGTGCGGGCTTGCAGGGTGTACTTGGCAATGGGGCTGTGGTTGTCGAAACCTCGGCTCCAGCTGAGCTGGACGGTGGTGTCGCCAATGTTCCTCACCACCACGCCTCCTGGGGGACCTGGTGGACCTGCACCAGGGGGTCAGAGTGCAGTGAGTCAGAACTGGGCAGCTTCAAATGTGAGCCAATCTCCTCCCGGCTGGCTCGGGCTGGTGCAGTACCCAGAGGAGGCAGCAGGGGGCGCAGTAAACACGTTCGGGGTGGGAGGGCCAGGAATGGGGGCAGCAGCAGATGGGGGACTGGGAGGTTGGAGAAATGTGTCCCAGGCTGGAGGGGCTCACAGAGGCCCTCACGAAAAGATGTGTATAGATTTCCCAGCACTAGGCTTTGAAAACTGCTGGCCTCAGCCGAGTTCTCCTGTCTTGGGAAGTGGATCTTTAAAATTGTGACTCTGGAGGAGGAATATTTTATTCATCTGGGACCTTCAAAAAACCATGGGATAAGTTCGGCTCCGGGGACTTAGAAGCCCTTCTCTGTCAAAAGCTCTTCCCCACAGCCTTCTGGGAGAGGAGGGGAGTAAGGGAGGAAAGGACAGAGTAGCCCAGCTGGCCCCTGAGGGCGCTGGGGCAGGAGCGGGTTGGGAAACCCCATCACCTCGGACCAGGACTGTGGCCTCCTTGGACGCACTGTCCACCACCGTTTGGGCCATGCACGTGTACTTCCCGCCGTGACGCAGCTGCGCATTCAGGATGGTCAGATCCCCAACTGTCTCCTTCTGCACATGGGGGACAGAGAGTGGGCGAGCAGGTCAGAGGATGGGGCCCTGGCTAGTGCAGTGAGCCATGAGACATGAGGTAGGGCTCAGAGTCCCCTGCTCTGTTATGTCCATGGACCCCTCAGCATCTCGGGGTTTCTGTCTGTTCAGCGGGAGGTATCAGCTTCTCCTCTCTTAGTACCATGGGACTAAACAACAGTTTGTTATGGAGACAGTCAACTGTGGTCCAAGTTGATGATGTCATTTGCGTTGGGGTCAGGAAACAAGAACAGTAGTGGAGGCTTTGCTGGGCGCCTGGCATTCCAGGTTTGTCCCTAACCCTCTCCTAAATGCATGGCCTTCAGGTGGGATCCAGGGAATTGCCTGTCTAAGGTAGGGGCTTCTTCTGAATCCAAGGATGAGTTTGCCATGCATGCATTCCTGAGGGAATGGGGAAAGGCTCTGGGGGTAGTCACAGTTAAGGACATCTTGGGTCCCCTTTCTGTCGGAGGGAGGAGCCGTGAGTTTTCTGGTTTCAGGCCTTACCGTGCTGGCTCTCCGGTAGTGACCCCCAGGCTTATCAAGGTCTATGGGGAAGTCATCCAGGGTCCAGATGAAGGTGAGATCCATGGTGGGGTCATGGGAGGCGTGGCATTGCAGGGTCAGGCTATCTCCCAAGTTGATGTCCGCACTCGAGGGGGCTAGAGTGATCTTGGTTGCATCTGCCAAGCAAAACAATGTCCCTGGGTGGATGGGGGAGGAAAGAGGCCCAGGCAGAGGCAGCAGGGCAGGGTGAGAGGGTTTGACCCTAAGCCCCAGGAAAGAGAAGAGGCAGCATGGCCAACAGGATCTTGACCTCCTAGGAGCCTCACGAATGTGTGAGAGGGAGGCAGGAGTAGATTCTGGATGGTGGCAAGGGGGTGGTCCCAAATGAAGTCCAATCCTGGGATAGCCTCAAAACTCAACTAGGAGGAAGGTGGAAACACAAGAGCAGGGTGGTGAGGAGGGACTGGCACCCCGTGGCAGCTGGGCTACCTGCCATCCGCCACGCCACACCCCTCACCTCGCACAGATAGGATGCCCGTGCTGTTGGCTTTCCCCATGAAGTTCTCAGCAAAGCAGGTGTATTTGCCTTCATCTGACCGACTGATGTTTCTTATGATCAAGGTGCCTTCCGGAGTTACAGTCACTCTGCAGCAAGGAGAAAGCAGATCTGGCCAACCTAGGGTCACAGTGTCGTCATCGCGGGAAGGGGACTTGCCTTCAGGGTGGATGAGGAGGAGCAGGAATTGGGCCGGGTGGAGTAGGGGTTGTACCTGCTGCTGTTGACCAAAATCTCAGTGCCTTTGCTCCAGAGTACCACGGCCTTCGGAGCCGCCCGGGGCTGACAGGGGATAGCAATCTCTCCCCCGCGGGCTGCAGGGATCAGACGCTTTACAGGGTTCAGCCTGAAGTCGGGGGCCAGGGCTAGAAGGAAAGGGGAGTGCCCTGCAGTCACCCAGGGAATCCTAACCCTGCCCATTGCCTTGATGAAGACGTCCCCCGGCTCCACGTTACACACTTTACTTGCTTTACGTACCCTCCGAGGCCAATCCATGAGTGACTTGCAGTAGCTGCACTGCCCAAATACACCCAGAATCCAGCCCCTTCTGGTCACCCCCCCTAACCGCCACCACGCAGGCCCAAGCCACCAAATCTCCTGCAGAACTATTGAAAAGCACCCCCCCTCCCCAGTTGGTCTTCCTGTTTTTGCACTTTCTTTCTACAATCTCTTCCTCCACTCAGCAGCCTGGCATATCTTTTAAGAAACTGAAACACACACTCAGGATGAAGTCCAGCTCCTCACAAGGGCTCACAAATATGACCCTACCCCTCCACTCACTTCTCACCCCACTCTCCTTCATTTATTATGCTCCAACCACCTGGGCCATTTTCTGTCCTTTGGGGATGCCAACGTTTTTTCCTGCCTCAGGACCTTTGCACTTGCCATACATTTTGCTTAAAAATCCCTCAGATCTTTGTATGGCTGGCTCCTTGTTAACACTCAGGTCACACTCCAAATATGACTTCCTCCAAGAGGTCTGGCCACCCTAACTGGCCCACCTTCCTCCTACCACTCCGCTGGATTTTCTTTATACTGTAATTTTATTATGGCTGTCCAAAATTGTTTAATTACATGATTTTGTGCTTGTCCCTCTCTCTCCACTGGATTGTAAGATACTTGAAGGCAGAGATCTTATCTTTCATGTTCACTCCTTAGAAGGTGTTGAATAAATATTGGTTGAAGGAACGAATAAAAGAACGAGTCTTAGTTAAGCTCACTACAACTTGATGAGGTAGGTACCACTATACCCATTTTACAGATGAGGAAACCAAGGCCCCGTGAGCTCAAATCATATAACTAAGAACACTAGCACCAGTGGACATTTATTGGGCACCTGTTCCGTGACAGACAGGTCCTCTCTATCTCATTTCCTCTTCCAAAGAGCAGCACAAGGGCAGGACTGTTATTGCCCACCTTTTATACATCAAGAAACTGAGACACAGAAAATTAAGTTGCCAAAGGTCACATAGCGGAAGGGGCTGGTTTAAACACAAATCTAATTGATTTGGTTGCCAATGATTTTCGCCCCCTTGTTCATAGCAGCCAACAACTTAATTTAAACATGCCAGATATGGTACAAGCCAGAGACCCCGTCTTTGGGACGCTCCCAATCTAGTGTCTCGTCTCCTTTCTTCGATCCCTCTGTTCTGCTCAGAAGCCACTGGAAGACTGCGGGAAGCTGCCCGCGTGTGTTCATGTGTTTAGAAACGCTGCAGTTCAGAACGCTGGAAGCCCCTACCTGCGTGTCTTTGCCGATGGCCCCTGCCCACCTGGGCCCGTACCTTGCACAGCCAGCTCGGCACTGGCATAGATGGTGCCGTGCTTGTTCTCTGCCACACACTGGTACATGCCCGAGTCCTCCAGGCTCAGCTTGGAGAAGCGCAGGTCCCCAGCCAGCACCTCGACACGGGACTGTGCCCAAGAGAGTAGGGGTGGGGCATGAGGGGCATGAGGACTGCTGGAGTGCTGGAGGACGGGGCAGGGGGGAAGGGAGGTGCTGGGGGCAGTGGAGACTCTAGGCGGCCACCGCCCCGTCAATGGGGCTCATTTGCCCATCTCAGGACCTCCTGGAATCCCAGGACTCGTGTTCCCCAGGCCCCTGCAGATCAGCACACTGAAGCCAGAGGGACAAGGTGACCTACCCAGGACCACAAAGTGATTTTGTGACTCAATTGTGCCCGGATCCAGGTCTCTGGACCCTCGAGTCAGGACTCTGTCCTGGTGACCAGCTGGTGGCCATGTGAATCTGGGATGGAAAGAAGCACCTAGAACCACCCGCCCCGTGGTGCCTTAATTGTCCCATAGAGGCTGCCAGTGGTGGTGCAGAGTCAGGGAGGAAAGTCTGGAAGGTGAGGGAACCAGGTGAGCAGTGGACTGCTGATGTGTGGGAAGCCCCAAGTGTCCTACCTGGGAGGCCAGAGGCTCCCCGTTCCGCAGCCAGCGCACCGTGGGCCGGGGTTTGCCGGCCGCTGCACAGCCCCAACGCAGGTTGGAACCTATGTCAGCCTCCATGTCTGAGATCACCTTCAGCCACTCGGGCTGAGCTGCGGGAGGAAGGGGGAGAAAGGCCGGGGATGAGCTGGGAGGAGCCTCCCGCTCACAGTGGACCCGGATTGCAGTTCCTGTGATAGACAGCAGAGGGCGCCCTCCGCGTTCCGGGACGGGGTTGGGGGGGGGTGGGGAGGAAGCCGGTTGAAGGAAGTTGGCACTTGGTGTCTGTGCCAGTGGCTCTTTTAGCAACTTAAAAGCATTCTAAAGCCTTCCATGTGCTCTCTGCAACCCCGAGTGAAGCTCTGAGCTTCTGTTTCCACATCCAGTGCAATCCTGGGGCAGGAGGGCTTAAGTAAGGGGGCCTCCCCTCCTTCACTTTTGGATCTGCTTCCTCAGGGGTAAGAGTGAAGGCAGGGGGAGCGTGTCCCAGCTGTGTACCCTGCACGATGATGCGGCCCTGGACGGTGTCGCGGCCCTTGGAGTTCTCCGCCTCACACTCATAGGTGCCTTCGTCCTCGAAGCTGACGCTGGGGATCTGCAGGGTGGGCTCAGCGGTGGCCCACTGGGGGGACAAGGAGCCGTCCACTTTGCGCCACTTGATCTGGGGGACGGGGCTGGCAGGGGAGACAAAGCCAGAGCAGGTGGGCTGCGCTAGGCAGACTCCCCTGTGCCCGCAGCTCTTGTTGAAGATTCTCACGCCCTCCTGAGGTGCTGGGCAGGTGGGGATGGGGAGGAGGGCGGGAAGGAGAGGGGCAAGGGGGAAGGGCGGGGCCTCTCCCAGGTAGGCTCAGAGCACAGGCAGGGGAGAAGCCAGAAGTAGGGTTCCTCTCTCCTCTCCCCTGCAGTACTTGTGACACCAGTGAACTTCCTTGTGGTTTGTACCCTGAAGCTGGTTTGCTCTCCCTGCCCCCACCCTGCACTGGCCACCGAGCGTCTTCTGGGACTGCCTTCCTCAGCAATGGTCTGTGACCTGTGGTTCTGTGGGTCCCCTTCCCCTCTCCCCAACAGGCTTTGCCTTTACTTTTCAAAAGGCCTCTACTTATTAGTGATTCATTTACTAAAATGGACTAAGGTATCAGTGAGTCTGAAAGGGTTAATACATTAACCTTCCATGTACTTTCTTTCTTTCTTTTTTTTTAAAGTAGGCTCCCCTCCCAGCGTGGAGCCGGACATGGGGCTCAAACCCAGGACCCTGAGATCAAGACCTGGGCTGAGATAAGAGAAGCTTAACGAACTGAGCCACCCAGGTGCCCCCCACATGCTTTAAATATGAATTTTCTGGAAGCCCAATAACTTTTCACAGAGCAGGGACATCCTAGGTATCCACAGGAGACATGAGGGAAGAGGAGACCAATGTGCAAATCACACTGTTCTACAAACATTTGTTGAGCACCTGCTATTTGCTTAGCCCTGTTCCAACGAATCCTTTCTCTGGGAGAACAGGATTTCTATTGCAATTTTTAAAAGAGAACTGTTAGCATGCATAGAACACTTACTAAATGCCAGACACTGTTCTAGGCACGTCATGTGTATTAACCCACTTAACCCACTTCTTGCCTCTCCCCTGCCTGTGATGCAGGTACTATTTATGATGATTACCACGTACAAGTAAGGACGCAGAGGCACAGAGAGGTTAAGTAGTTTATCCACGGCCTCGCAGCCAGCCAGTGACAGAGCTGGGATTTGAACCAGGCCGCCCAGGTTGGGATTCGTGCGTGGCGCTACCTGCCTCCAGCCTGGGGTGTGCATCAGCCCCCTGAGCCTGTCCCGCCTTGCTGGGAGCACCCAGAATGTGTCAGGCCCCTTCACTCCGAGTGACAGTGCTCAGTGAGGGGTGGTCCCTACCCACTGTCGTCCACCGCGCTGCCGGACCCTGCCTGCCCTCTCCCTGGGGTCACCCGGGCCCCGGAGGGGCTCTGAGAGGCTGTGCCCTGGCCTGCCCCCTCCCTCCTCCACCACTCACTTCCCGAAGGCGAAGCACTCCAGGGTGACCTGCTGCCCTACCAGCGCATAGGTCTCTGCTGGGAACCGAGCCTTGATGCTGGGTGCGAAGAGCCTGGTATCTGGGAAGAGAGGGATTTTGCAGATCGGACACAAGGGTTGCAGGCCAGGTGCTGCTGGGCTTAGGACCTCAGCACAGCTCAGAGCCGACTCTTTCTTGACCCCTGTTCCCCCTTGGGGGCCTGGTCTGGGACCCTGCAGCCGGAGGACCCGGGGTTCAGGCCCCAGACCCTGGGCTCTGTGAACCACTCTTCACAACTTCTGAGGGGAACTCTCTTTTCCCATTATCCGCCGAGCCTTCCAGCTCCCCCTTCCGCACCATGCCCACCGACCCTGACCTTCAGCAGCCAGGTTGAGCTGAGCGAACTTGCTGAAGACACTCTTGGTGGAGAAGTCCATGTGGCTGGTGGCCAGGCAGGAGTAGTTGCCCAGGTCTGAGGCATTGGTCCGGGCGATGTACAGGTTCCCCGTGGTCTGGGACACGAAGTGACGCCCGTCCGTCGGGATGAAGTTGGGGAACTCATTGAGGAGCCAGCGGTAGGACAGGCCTATGGGACGTGGGGAGTTTGAGGAAACCACGGGGCGCTGGGCTGAGGGGGCAGCTGTGGGTGGGCCCCTCAGCATGCAGACCCTAGGGATCTCTAGACCTAGTCCTGAGGCCTGGGGCTCTGAGGTGGCCCTGAGGGAGCCCTAGAAGAAAGATGTGACGTTGCCCCTGCCCTTGGGGTGCTCCCAGTCTGAAGGCGGAGGCAGGGCACAGAGCTAGAAAATGACAGACCCATGAAGGAAACACAAAATCATTTTGAGCTGGGGAACCAGGGGTCCGTGCTTCCAAGGGCCACTCACTAGCTTTTACTC
This sequence comes from Zalophus californianus, assembly GCF_009762305.2. Lineage (NCBI taxonomy): Eukaryota > Metazoa > Chordata > Mammalia > Carnivora > Otariidae > Zalophus > Zalophus californianus. The sequence goes on from NC_045604.1 coordinate 25,820,092, forward strand.
CATCCCTGAGTGACTGGAGGTCCCTCCTGTGCCCTGTGTCTAACCGTGGGCCAGGGTCCCGACTCACCTGGGTAGTGCGCGGGCGGGTTACAGGGCAGCATCACCCCCCAGCCTTCGTGGGTTTTCACCGGGTCTCGCTCCTCCTTCGAGAACTCCTGCAGAACTGGAGATAAAGACCAGGCACTCGGGCACCGTCCTCCAAGCCTCCACGGGACGTAGTTACCTGCCCTTTCTGGACACTCTTCCCAGCCCCCTACTGCCCTCCCCCGAAGCGCAGCACCCCATGGGTCTCACAGCCGAAGCGGAGAACAGCCTCCCTGCTGACGACGGTGCCCACTGCGTTGGAGGCTAGGCACTGGTAGACGCCGGCGTCCTGGGCCTTGGTGGGGTTCATGATGACCAGGTTACCCCCCACCAGCTGGTGGCGGGAGTCTGGCTCCAGCTTCATCTCGGTGCCGTTCATCTTCCACCTGCAGCCAGGGGCAGAGGGGGAGACCCTCCTGAGTCCCGCTTGGCTGGACCCAGCCTGGGGGCAGGGTTGGGGTGAGGAAAACCTGCATGGCTGCCTGGGGCCTCCAGCACCCGCCATGGGGGGGGGGTCTCACCTATAGGTGGCTGGAGGGCTGGCCCGGGCCCGGCAAGCCAGCGTCACCTTCTCCTCCGTGGACTCCTCTGGGAATAGCAGACCGAGGGGCTGATCTTCAAAGACTGGCCCAAAGGTGGCCGGGGATCCCCGGGCTGAACTCTGAGCTGTAGATGGGGGACACCACCAGAGGCCTCAGGGCCTAGGGCCCGATAGGGCAGTGCTGTCCAATAGAACATTCTGTGAGGATGGCAAGATGCCATTTTCTGCACTGCCCAATACTGTAGCCAAGAGCCCCAGCTATCAAGCCCTCAAAATGTGGCCAGTGCAGCCGAGGAACCTGCCCCCCTGGGTCTGGAGGAGTGTTCCGTCTGGCACAGGGTGTGTGCTCTGGAAATGTCTGCGGGACCCAAGCACGGGGTAGGGTGGAGGGTAGGGGAAGAAGGAAGGGGTTATGGGGGGGGTGCAGTTTGCTTTGGAGGCATCTTTATACAGTTCCAGTGTGACAATTCAAGAGAGAGAGGCCTGGGAGACGAAATGACTCGTTTGTGGTCACAAGGCAAGTCTGTGGCACATGCAGGTCTAGACTCCCGTCTCCTGAATTTGCTGAGCAAATGGGTATCCCTGGTACAAATGGAGTTTTCATGCCTGGCCTCCTGCCAGGGCGGATGCCTCTTTCTCCAGGCCCCATTGTTCAACCTCATCTGGGCAGGGGACACTGAGGCACAGAGGGCAGTGTTTCACACCTGCCTTCCCACAGGGCTGGGGAGCGGGCTCTGTTTGCTGACTCGTGGGGTCCGTCATGCTTTTGGCCTTTGTGGTGTCGGGCAGGAACCAGGCCACCCCTAATTGGCTCCTACCCCTCAATGCAGCTGGTTTCAGGCCCTCCTTGGTGGGTTGTGGGGGGTGAGCTCCCCATTAACCAATTAGTGCCTCCTCTCCCTGCGCATCCAGCTGCCGGCCCCGCTCCAGGGGTGGGGGGTGCACCCCCATGCCACAGCTGAGGCCAAGCCCTGTACCCCAGGGAATGAGGGCGGCTGTTAAGCAGCTCTCAGAATGAGGAAGGAGGCAGGGCTCCCTGAAATGGCATCCCCCATCGCCCTCCCCACCACCCATCGCTCTCCCTCCCTGCCGCCCCAGGCCTCAGAGGCCACAGCAGCGGTGCCAGCATCATCTGGGTCAGAGAGCGCAGCTTAATCCCAAGTTAATGATGGTGGTGGGGCGTAGGGACCCCTGCCCCAGCTGGGACTGCCAGGACCGAAGGGGAAGGGGGGGCGGCAGGGGCAGCCGGGCAGCTGGAGGCCACCTTGTGTAACAGGCGCTTCCAGTAACTGTGGGGGTGGGGCGGTGGCTGAGGGGGCCTGGGGCGCACTGAGGCTTTAAGACTGGCTTTCTTCCTGAGAAAGCTTTGTCCTCTGCACTCAGCCATGTACGCACCCTCGGCCCAATATCCGCCCACACCTCTCTCTCGCCTACACATACTTCTTTACATGCGTGTGCGTGCACGTGCACGCACACACACATACGTACTTACCTCTCTGAGCTATCCCGTCAGATACACAGTCATGCACACATCTGTTCCACGCACATCCAGCTACAAATGTCTGCGTGCGCTTATTTATACACACGCACGTATTCCTACTGATAAAAACAGGTGCTATTTGAGTGCTTACTCTTTTTTTTTTTTTTAAGATTTTATTTATTTATTTGACAGAGCGAGACACAGCGAGAGAAGGAACACAAGCAGCAGGGGTGGGAGAGGGAGACGCAGGCTTCCTGCCAAACAGGGAGCCCAATGCGGGGCTCGATCCCAGGACCCTGGGATCATGACCTGAGCCAAAGGCAGACACTTAACGACTGAGCCACCCAGGCGCCCCTTGCGTGCTTACTCTTTATCGGATGCCACACTTCGTATTTCTTCTCCTACCCTCGTTACAAGACAGGCACTGACATTTCCTTACTTCCCTAATGTGGAAACTGAGATTTAGGAAAGTTCAATAGTTTGCCCCAAATCGCACAGCGAGGAGGAGCAGATCCAGGGATTTGGATCCTGGCCAGCCGCACCCGTAGCCGGCGTCCTCAGCCACAGTGGCCATGATTCTTCCCCTCAGTTCCCATCAGAGCCATCAAAGGCCGGTCCTCCCCACCACCCCCACCCCGCAGAGGGGCGCTCCCTCTGGAGGGCGACGGGGGCCGAGAGCCATCACTCTTGCTGGAAGGTTTTCCATGCACATTCGTCATCCCCCCAAATGTAGCACCCGGTCCACGCAACAACTCGCTGGCATTGCCACCGTCTTAAACATCCACAAACACACTCTCATTCACCCCACACCTTCCTCTGAGGCTGCACTCGCGCCCACCACACACACACATACGCCCCCTTCCTTGCTGCCCGTGTTCCACATCCTCTCTGATTCTGATTCCCTGTTCTGGCAACTCTGCTCCCCCAAACATGGGCATCTGGAAGCCTCAGAGGAAGGGGCTAGAGAGACGCAAACATAGAGGGGCCTCCTCGCTGCCTTTCCTGGCCTGGGTGCCAGCGACCCAAGGCTGCTTCTCCAGGGCAGGTTAGCGAGGGGAGCCACCTTTCTGGGAGGGGTGAGAGCCAGTGATGGGATGTTCCACTCGGGTCTCTGGGGCTCGGGGATGTGGCAGACTGGGTCCCCTCTCCCTGGGCCTTCCTGCATCCCTGGGTCTAAGAGCCCAGCAGCTACCCACACCCCCTGCCTCAGGTGATGTGGTCCCGGCCTGAGCTGTCCCCGACACGGGGGGCCAGTGCTGAGGACCCCCGGAGCCTCTCCTCTGCTCTCTCAGGGGTGGCTGTCTGCTGCTCGGTGCAGCCTGAGCTCCCCACCCTCCACGGCTCCTTTGGCCCCGGGCAGGGGGCGGGGCGCTGAGAGCCTCAGTCCGGCCTTTGGGTCAGCCCTGTTTCCCTGCAGCCTCACTGATTCGGGGGCAGGCCTGGAAGGCAGTTAGGAGGTAATGAGAACATCGGGAAGTGTGCCAGTGGAGTCCCCCCGGGTGAGACAGAACCTAAAACGGGCCTGCCGCAGTCTTGCAGGGGCGTGGGGCCGGGAGGAGGAGTGGAAGCGGCTAGGACTCCGGAAGGGCGGGGGACGGGGACGCCTTCTCCCATGGAGGTCTCTACGGAGAAAGGAGGCGTCTATTGATCTGGGCTGGGGGTCAGGGCGGAGAGGCCAGGCAGTCCCAACAGGCCCCCCCAGGGCAGGAGCAGGTAGCGGGGGACCTCCCTCCAGCTCTTGGATGGACTGGGTCTCCGGCACCTTCTTCCCCGCATACTCCCCAGCGGCCGGCCAGCCTGGGTCTGGGCCCCAGCTGCCCTCTTCTGCCCGCCTGCCTCCAGTGCGCTCCCTACCTCACGGCTCCCCTGGCAAGAGAACGCTTGCCTCCGGCCTTCAGCCTCGGCCGCCCTGTGCTCTGTCTCCCGTCTTCTCACGTCCTGCACTTGGTCTGTCTGCCAGGCCACAGCGTGGCCCTGGGGAGCCCTCCTAGAGTTTTGTGGTATCGATCCCCGTCTCCTCATGTCAGAGGACGCTAGAGCGGGAGGATCCGATAGAACTTCCTGTGATGATGGAAATGTTCTAGAATCTGTGCTATCCAATATGGTTATTAGCCCTTAAAATGTGGCTTGCACAACGGAAAGACTAATTGTAAAATTTAATTTAATCTCGGTTCTAATCGTTCCATGTGGCTATTGGCTACCCTATTGGACAGCACGGCTCCTTAGGGGTTGCAGCTAGATGACAAGATCATGGAGATCTGATCGTGCCATAATCTTGCCGTGGGGCCCAAGGCAAGCCTCAGCCTCTCTGGATCGTGCTTCCTTCATCTATATTATGGTGGAGACTCATTCCTTCTGACCTCGAAGGGAAGGTAAGATCCACAAATGGGAAAATTTTAGCAAGGAAATGGCCTCAAAAATCTAAGTGCCACAGCAATGCAGGGTCAATGATTTCTGAAGTCATCACTAAAATAATAGCAATGATAGAGCAATAGAATCATCCTGCTGGGCTTTGGAGCCCAGATGAACCCTCATACCTGGAGAGGAGACAAGGACCACAGCGACCAGCAGCAGCAGGTGTGACTTCCTCCTGGTGGGTATCCCCATGGTGGGTGTCCTGGGCGGCAATGGGGGGCAGAGGAGAGGAGGCTCAGCCCAGCGCGGGGAGAGTCCAGCTGGAGGCTGAGAAGGACCTGGGGAGGCAGAGGATGGGGAGGACTCTGAGCCGAGGAGCGCCCCTCCCGGCTTCGTCCTGGCTCACTGGTAAGTAGGCAGTGCTTCTCCCCCAGCCTGGGGAGAGGCCGGAATTGCTCTGCACTCACCCTCCCCAAGCCCCCAGGGGAAGGGGCTTGGCTGTTACAGAGGAGCTCTTTCCGGGCTGAGTGCCTACCAGGGGGGCCCCTGGGAGTCTGGCTCTGCCCTGTACATGCCCCCCCCTCCCCTGCAGCCAGCAGGGGTTTGCTCGGGAAGTAAAAGCAGTAACTAATTGGGAGGCAAGAACCCACCTGCCCCTCAGCGGTAATAGCTCTTGATGTAGGGTCCAGAAGAGAACAGGGCCCTGCCTGGGTGGTGGGGAGCATCTTCCTCCTCCAGGGTTTGGGGCCCAATTCCCCCTGCCCCTCCCCCACAGCTGCCAGGGTTTGGGGGTGATAAGCCCCTCTGGGAGCTGCCTTAAGTCTCTCAGGGTCGGGGTGCCTGGGTGGCTCAGTCGTTAAGCATCTGCCTTTGGCTCAGGTCATGATCTCAGGGTCCTGGGATCAAGCCCCACATCGGGCTCTCTGCTCAGCGGGAAGCCTGCTTCTCCCTCTCCCCCTCTTTGTATTCCCTCTCTTGCTGTGTCTCTCTCTGTCAAATAAATAAAATCTTTAAAAAAGGGGGGGTCTTCCTTGTTTTTCTAGCAGTGAGGAGGAGTTTCACTGGTTTATTCACACCCTCTCACCTGGGCCCCAGGTGAGGCACTTATCTTCTGTGCACCAGGGAGCCCTAGCCTTGGCCCCATCAGCGGTGCTCCCCAGCTAGGAGGGCTGATGGGCCCCACAGGCCTTCTAGGATCCAAGCTTAATGTGGCTCCCAGAGGAGCCTTCCTCTTATACAGAGACTTGGTTAAATCCTGGAGCTCTGGAGAACCTGTTCCCTGGGCAGGGGCACCCAGAGCAAGTCAGAGCTCCCTTCCATCAGGAAGCGAGATGGGGCCTCATCCTGAGAGGGGCGGGCAGGCCCAGCCTTTCCATCTGCTCCCCATCTCCAGGCTGGCGTTCTGAGTTCTGGGGGTAGTGTGGAATCTCAGGGGTCTGCTTTTCGGTTTTAGAGGGAGCCTGGGTCACTGGGCTCCCAGGGCTCCCCATCAGAGCTGCCATGGGGAGCAGATAACCCAGATGCAGATTCTGCTTCTCTGCCTTGCACCTTTCCAGAAGCCTGAAAAGGCAGAGGGGGCTGAGACTGGGGGAGAGCCTGGTGGCAAGACCCACACCATCTCTGGGTCTGAGTGTCTTCATCTGTAAGATGGGTGCTCTGAGACTGCAGTGCCCCCAGAGAATGCAGCGTGGCTGAGGGCCTGGGATGCTATCCCCTGAAGGGGGGGGACGGCGGGGGGAGGGGAAGGCAGGCTATAAATGACTTCAGAGTCTGCCGCCAGGGCCAGTGCAGGGTCTAAAGACCAATGCAAGGCCAGGATCTCCCGGTCTCACTTCATGCTCTAGTCCTTTGGAAAGCAAGGACTCCCAAACCCCTTTGAACCTCAACATCTGGCCGCCTGCAGCCTTTCTCAGCCTCCTGAGAGGGAGGGGAGGGGGAGTCAGGGAGGCTGTGGGCTGAGAAGCTGGGTGTTGGTGGGGGTGGGGCAGTGGTGTTTAAACATATGGCACTCCCTCTTCTGCCCCACGGCCAGCCTCATATCCACTTCCCTTTGTCAGGAAGGCGCCCAGGTGCCACCTCTCCATGCCCCTGCACCCCCTCTCTGTCCTTGCCACTTTCAGTTCCAGACTGGAGCCCAGAAATTCTGTACTGGCCAGGAAGCCCTTCAGAGGCCCCCACAGGCACACAGACTGCAGCTCTGCTCGCGACTAGACCCTTGGCGCCACCCCCCCCCCCCCGTGGAGGTGCATCTGCCTCCATTCAGAGCCTGTGCGCTCCCCAAGGACAGAGACCCACTCCTTCATCTTGGTATGGCTGGTGCCCAGCAAGTGCCCCGCGAACAGTAGGTGTGACTTGTGGGTCGCATTCAACTGATGGCAAGCGGCTGTGACCAGCTCCTCCAGCAGTGGACACACGCTGTCACACACTCCCACTCTCCGCAGAGCTGATTCGGGGGCGCCAGGCTTCATGCTCCCCAAGGGCTGCCCGAGGGCCAACTCCCCAGGCCACACACCCTCACACACACTCTCTCTCATACTCATAGACTCACGGACACACTGTCTCTCAGACACACCCTCTCACATGCACACACGCACACTCCGTCTCTTCGTCTCACATACTTTCTCAGACACTTTTATACACTTTCACACATACTCCCACTCTCTTCCCCACACACCTTCACATACACACTCACACACACACGCACACACATACACACACACGCACACTCACACACTCAGGTCTCTAAGGTCAGCAGGGTCTTTTGTCATGGAAGAATCTAGAAGTATGGCCCTGGATGCTATGCTCCTGATAGGGAGCCACGAGGGCACTGCGAATCATCACAGGCTTTGGAATCCACAGATAGGAGTCAGTGATATGCCTTCCTTTCCTCACAGCTTTGTGAGCCTGGACAGGTTATTCCTCCTGGGGGAAGCTCGGTTTGCTCATCTACCACGTGGATGTCATAACACTTAGGTTCCAGAGCTGTTCTGAGTGGGAAAGGAGGTGATGGAGCGCCCTGCAGAAGTCCGGGGCTGTTTGGACTTGCCTTGGGGTCACGGTTCGGATGGGGGAATGGAGAGAGGATGGGGCTCCAGATCCCTTCCCCATTTCAGCCAGAGCAGGTCCACTTGTACCCGCTTCACCTCCTGGAAGTTCCCTTTAAACAAAGGGTTCCTTGGTTCCAAAATTTTGAAAACGCCCCTGGGTGCTGGTGCGGCGCGTCCTGGAGTCTGGCACAGAGAAGGTGCTCCATCATCGTTTGCTTCCTGCCCTTTGTCTGCCTGCCATTCCTAGGAGCTCAGGGAGGGGGCAGGGTGCGCGCTCAGGGAGGAGCCTGGGCTGGGCTCCGGGCAGTCATCCTGAGTGTGCCCAAGCAAAGCAGAAACAGATGACCGAGGGAGCTGGGGCTGGGGCTGGAGGCTCCGGGGCAGGAGTCTGGTGCTGCCCACCAGCAGTGCTGGCGAGTGTTGGGCGGGGGAGTGTGTGTGCACGTGCATGCGCACGCAGGTATGTGATGTCTATTTGCATCTGTGTGCTGTGTCTCTATGTCCCTGTGTATATGTGTGGTCTGGTCTTTGTTTCTATGCATGTGTCTGTGTCTGTTTATGGGTACGTCTGGTGTGTGTGTGTGTGTGTGTGTGTGTGTGTGTGTGTGTGTCCTCAGCACAGGGCATGACGACCCAGTTCCTGCCTTGTTTCTCTGTGACCTGCCAGGAGGACCACTCACCCTGGAGCACTTCTCACTGCAGTGGTCAGAATTACCTGTTAGCTCTTACCATGGGCGTACATCATGCATAACACAATCCCACTGCTCATTCTACACTTCAGTTTAATCCAGACTTTTATCAGTCACCTTGGGCTGATGGGCCCTGGGCAGCCCCTGGGGACTGAGACCTGCCTCAGAAGGGACATGGCTTGGGGAGGGGCTGGGATCGAGGAACTCTTGGGGTTGCCTTTGGGGAACACTAGAGACCAGTCAGGCCAATCATATGTACATTGACTCCACTGTGTGCCAAGGACTTGTGTGAACACACACACACACACACACACACACACACACACACGGAGCCTGGGTCAAAGTTTGAGCTTCTTGCCTCCCTGAAGGTGAGGCAGCTGGCATCCAGTTTTGCCCCATATCCCTTTCCCTTCCAGTGTTTATTACCACGTGCCAGGCATTGTGCTAAGCCCTGGGGAGAGACTGATGAACACACAGCCTTTGCAGAGCTTCCTGACCCACTAAGTGGCCCAGTCATTTCCCTATACCATCTGCCCTATGACACATTCTAGAATGCCCAGGAGGGAGGAGGCCTTTTTGTCGGGAGCAAGGCAGGAGTGGAGCTATGCCAGGCCCAGAGACGGCCCTCTGAGCCCGGAGCCAGCCAAGCCTGGCCCAGGCCAGCTGCCCTGGTGCAGGGGTGCAGGGGTGCAGGCTGGCACAGGCTGGCACAGGCAGATGCAGGCTGGCACCATCAGGGGTTGGTCCTGTGTGGCGGCAGCACACGAGGGAATGGGCTGCTTGGGGGTTCAGGGGCACCAGGGGAAGTGGGCTGAATTGCTGGGTGTGTTCACGCGCGTGTGTTCACCCCCTGGGGGACAGCTGCAGGATGGAAAGCTGTGAGCCAGACTCCAGCACACGACAGGGTTTTCTGGGCTGAGGACCCCTGCACGGAACCAGCTAGAAAATGACAGATACACTCTGCCTGAATGCAACCACTTGGGACACCCAGCTCCTGGCCCTGACTTGGTCTCTCCTTCCCCTGGCTAATGGAGATTTCAGTACTGAGGGGTTTGGCGACTTTGAAATGGGTGCTGGTAGGATAAGGGGAAGTTTGGAGCCCAGTTGAGGGCAGAGACTAAGTGACTTATTATAAGCCAAGAAGTACTGCGGGAGCCTCTCGGCTACCCACCATCCTCCATCCTGCAGCGCAGCATAGTGGTTAACAGCCTGAGCTCTGTGCCAACCGGCTTGGCCCTTACTAGTTAGCATACAACTAACTAGCATAACCCTAGCTCTTACATTCATTACCTACCCTCTCCGAGCCTCAGTTTCCCCACCTGCAAAATGGGGATGAGAAGGGGCTCTGGGGGGGTCAGCAGCGGGCCTGGCCTTAGTGAGTACTCAGAAAAGATCAGATCTTACCCCTGACAACCCTCCCGGGACCTCCAGCATGGGCCCCGGCACACCGAGGGACACAGACAGACGCCGCCCAAGGCCGACTCACTCCCACACAGTCATGACATTCGGGCGGCGCTCACAGATGTGTGGGATGCTGACGGATTCCCACAGTCTCCCTGGGCAGGCGCCTTCCTCTGCTCTGCCCCACAGGTGCAACAGGCCCGGGCAAGTAGCTGCAAGCACACCATCCAAGACGAGGGCACAAGCACATCGAATCACACCCAGAGCGCGTGTGTTCAGGAGGGCACCTGGTGAGGGCATGCACGTGGGCGCTCCCAGCAGGCCCTGCTCCTCGATCACCCCCACCTCCTGCCTGCAGGGTCCAGGATGGGAGGGGCACTCTGCCTAGGGAGGGAACAGCCACCCAGGATAGGATCACTGTCCTCCACACCTCTCTGGAAGGACAGGGGTCTGTGGTGGCCTGGTGGGGCCACAGGCCAGGAAGGGCCGGAGCTGCTGGGAGAGGAGGGTAGTGGTGGAAAGGTCTCGGTGGGAAAGGCTGGTGCCCTGAACTGGAGGAGGTCCTTAGGACAGATTTGGGTGGGATGGGGACCTCCTCAGTCCCCAGTGGGGGACAGGGACTGGGTGGGGACAGGGGAGTTGTGCAGCTGGGTCTCTCCCCAGCCCCCTCCATGTGCTCCCTCCCTTCCCACTCCCCAGTTTTCTCTGCAGGTTCTTTGTACTAGCAGCTGGTTCCGAGCCCCGAGCCAAGGCACTGCTGTGCCCTCTGGGGGGGAGCTGTGACCCCAGGCTCCCGCATTTGTCTGAGCTTTGGGCACCAGGGGAGTCTGGCCCGTCCTCTGCTGCCTGGAGTCTCTGACTCTCCTGCCCTGGGCCTCTCCCTTGGAGAGAAGCCTCAGAGTGGGCACTGGAAGAAGGGAGAGCCTTGCGTCCTCCCGGGAGGAGCTCGTGGTAGGGGGCAAGCCGTACCGAGACCCAGATTTTCCCCACTCCCCTGCCAGGGTGGAGCGGGACAGACTGAGCAAGGGGTTTGGAAGGACCATCCCTGTTTGAGAGGCCAGAATTAGGATGTTGCAACTTGGTTCTGAAGAACCATATTAGGAAGAAATCAGCGGACCAATTTCCCTATGTCCCATGATCTCTGCAGAGCGGAGACTTCCCCCAGTTCCTGGACAGTTTCCTGCAGGCTGCTTCAGAGCCAAGCCTGGTGGGGGTGCATTTGGACCTGCTCCTCCCCTCAGATTGGTTTCTGCTCCGGGGCCCAGATTAACTGTGTCTCTTGGGCCCTACTGCAGGAAGGCTGCCTTCCAGCCAAACGCAGGATGGGGGCCTAGGAGTCGGCACACTTTGAGAGGATGGGGGCTACGGCTGGAGGAGATCCAGCAGGTTCATCTGGACGGTTGCGGGGTGGGGGTGGGCTCGTTAGATGAGAAGGGTGCTGAGGTGCGCTTGGGCCTGCATGTGTCCTGGGGCAGGGAGTGCTCAGTTTTGGGTGACAGCGTCACACCTTTGCATGAACACGCAAACATGGGCTCATTGTGCACGAAGAGAAGTCATTAAGCCAAAGAAAGGACTTCTCTACTCCAAGATGGTTCCCATCAGGGCGCAGAGTCCACGGAAACCCCCATGAACTTTCCAGGTTCGCAAACCCCCTTGTGAGGTGTGAGGGAGAGGTTGGTCTAGATTAGGGTGGTTCAGAAGAATGAGAGACGGCCAGCCTGCGGAAGGGGCTGAAAAGGATCTCTGTCTTCTTATGAGTCACCCCGTTACCTTTTGAAAGAACATAACCCGAGGCTGGAAGGAATTTAGAGGGCCGTCCACCCCACATCTGCCTCCAGTCAGGGCTGTCTAGCTGTGGCCCAGACCCCAGTCGTCAAACCCTCTGAATAGTCCCCGGAGAGGAGAGGAGATTGCCCCTCCTCCTCATGGCTCATCTTCCTGGCTAGGAGGTGTCTTTAGCAGTCTGACTTCAATCCCTCCTGTTCCACTGGCATATTCTTTGCTCTGGTTCTTCTTTCCCTGTGTATCGCCCACCTCTTGCTCAGCCCCTGGTTCTGCCCTAGGAATCTTCCCTAGATCACAAATAGCACCCATGGTCAGGTTTACAGATCATCTCTGAGATATGCTTTCTCACAAACATTTGGCTTGAGGACGTGGGAGCAGGGGACACATACATCCTCCCACCCACCCCAAATGTATTGCTTCCCTCATGGCCTCAGGGTCCGAGAGGGTGCCCTGGGGAGACCCCATTCTGTGTACTCGCTCCTGAGGACTAAATTCGGTCAGTCAGAGACAATATGTACAACCATCCCGTTGAACACAGAAGCCCAACTACACGTGTCTCTATTTGAACAACTGCCGGCAGAGAAGGTGCTGGAAGAGAGTTGCATAAGGAGTGAAATCTGGCAGGGCAATGGTGTGGAGGGAGGTTGAGACCTGAGGCTGGAGGGGTACACTCGGCCAGGGAAGGGAGTGTGAGCGAAGAGCTTGGCCAGGTGGGGGAGTAGAAGATGAAGGAGTTGTAAGAGTTAAAAGAGCAGGGGACCCAGCTCCAGGCACCTGTCCGCCTGGGTGCCTCTGCTTCCCTTCCTGCTGGGGAGCACCAGAAGGACGGGTGAACCTTACGTGACTTTGATGCCCCCTTCCCATCTGTCTCCCTCCTCCCTTCTGCTGGCTGAGGACTCCCGATAGATCCCTTGGGAAATTAGGAATAACTCTGACCTTGTGGCAAAAGCCTTGCTCGAGTAGTTTTGCAGCCTGGCTAGGAAGGGGTTAACTGGTGAGGCACCCTGGGGAGGGGCTTGGATGTTGCCATCTCTGGGGGTGGGGGGAGCAGAAGTCCCTCCTCCCAAGGCCAGGAGTCAGGGTACCATTTCCCTGCTCCACCCTCAGGAGCCAGGGTCCCATCAGCCTCTCCCACAGGTGGCCCACCCTTTGCTGCCCTTGATCTCCAGTGGCTCATCTGGTCCCTCTGAGGGTGAATGGGAGGCTAAGTGGACAGAGCATCTCTCTGGCCAGAGGGTCAGGGGAGGAGCCCCAGGCTGCAGCCCAGAAGAAGATCTTGGGAGCCTCCTGAGGGACTGGGTTATTCGGGCTGTTCTTCTTCTGCCCGCCCCTGAACAGAGGGAAAAGGATGCTGGGCTGGGAAGGGGGCTGGGGGTTCTGGGGGAGTCAGGCTGAAAGGAAGGGCAATGGGGTCTGACCAGTCACAGGCTGATTGTTGGAGAAGGGGGAACGTTAAGGGCACATACTTTGGGGGCCAGAGAACCTGCCCTTCTCATGGGCCACCCTCTCCTGGTCTGCCTGGATTCCCAAACCTCCAGACAACCTTGACTGACAGCTTTTCCTCCCGGGACACAGGCTCAGCCCCCAGTGTTGTGTGGCTGAAGGGTCCCGACTTTGTCTCCACGTAGCACCTGGACTGTCCCCTTCCACAGGTGCTGTGTCATCTCAGCCCCTTTTTTGTTTCCCATACCTGGGAATCCCTCCTGGGGAAGGCAACAGGATTCAGCTCTGGACACGGGCTGAGGCTGCTTCCCCCACCTCTCTGGTGGGTGATGTAAGCCCCATGGTACTCTCTCTTTCTGGACCAAGATGAGCCCTCCCCCCTTCTCCCCGGGCCCCTTTCCTCTAGGGAAAGGCGAACTTGATGCCAATCCTTCCCTCCCACCAGTGAGGAGGAGGGGAGGGAATCTGGGGAGAAGGCAAGGTTGGGGTGGGGGAAGAAAAGGAATTTCAGCCCTGGCTTCCCAGCTTCTCACCCTTGGGGATGGGACTTGCCTCAGTTTCTCCTCCCTAAGTCCCCACTCCTGGACAGGCTTTTGCCCAAACTTGAGTTCCACTCCCCCCTCTCTCTTCCACAGCCTCTAACTGAAGCAAGACTTTGCAAAGGGGTCACCCCACAGAGGTAGACTCAAGGCCACCTCAGGTCTGGATGGTCAGGCTCAATTCCACCCAGGGACTCCTGGGGGAGGTGGGGGCGGGTGGTGGTGTGTGCAGGCCAGAGTCTGGGGCTTGGCCTCGTGGACCATCTGGTCCTGGCCCTGGGCGCCGGGCAGGCCCTGGGGCCCCTGCCCTCTCTGTAGGCAGGTGTCAGGACCGGCTGGAATTCCTGGACACCTGGACACCACTAGGGTCCAGCTTCCCGGCCAGGATCGGCCTGCCAGGCCCCTGAGGATGCCACCCACGTAGACAGGGTGGAGGGGACCTCCGGTTCGGTGGCTGCCCCCCCAGGGGCTGGGCGAGAAGTCAGACTGGCCGCAGCCGCAACGGGTCGGGGCTCCTGCTCTGCCCCTGCCCCCTCCCAAGTTGCAAGGAAACTGAGCCGGAGACCCTGAGCCGCAGCAGCGCCGGGAAGCCCCCTTCCCCTCCCCCCCCGCCCCGAGTTGGGGGAGACAAAAGCGGTTGGCACCTACCTGGGGAGAAAGAAGGGTGTTGGCTGGGGCAGGTGAACGCTGCCCGAGGCGGTGAGCCGGAGCCAGCCCGGCCGCTGGCCCCCGGGGCCGCCCTTCTCTCCTCCCCTGCTCCCCTCGGCGGCGGGCCGCGGTCCTGGGGTGGCAGGGGCGGCCGCGGTGGCGGCGGCGGCGGCGGCGGTGGCGGTGGCGGGCGAGGGCGCCTGTGTGTGTGCGCGCCCGCCCAGAGCCACTGCAGCATCTCTGCATCAAGATGTGCTCCTCCCTCTTCCAGGCTCCGCTCACTGGCTGGCTCCGGTCCTCAGCCAACGCTCGGGGCCCCGGAGATGGCTTCCTTCTGCCCCCCCTCCCGCCCCCTTCCAGTCCCCACCCTTCTGGCTTTACCTCATTTGCTGTCATTTAAGGACCAGGGAGCAAGCCAGGGCGCCCGCGTCTTCCATAATGCATGGGCGCTGTCTGGCCTGCCTGCCCCAGCCCCCCATCGCTGCCCAGCCTGGAGCCCAAGGGGCCTGGCGAGGGGTGCGGTGCGGTGCCAGCAGAAAGTGGCTTTTGCTCCTCAAGCCCTGGGCACCCACAAAAGCAAACTCCTCGCCTCCCCCAGAAGTCCCCTTACTACAGGAAGGCGTCCAGATCAGAAATCTCCAGCTTGCTGTGCGGGGCAAGTGGGATGGAGGGGCCCTCCTTTGCCCGCCCCACAGGTTCATCTTTATTGTTCCCCTAGCTTATGAAAGTAACAGGGCTCTGACAAAATATCCACACACTAGAGGAAATTTAAAAATAGATAGTGAAAGTCCCTTAACAAATCTGACTTATGTGCCCCCTGGTTTATTATTTTCATGTATATAATTATGTGGGTTGCTAGTATTATTTTATGGGAATGGGATCGCACACTACAGCATGATTTGTAAAATATTTTTTAAACTGTCTAATAGATCTTGGACAGCTTTCCACATCAGTACTTATGGATCCAAGCCCACTTTTAATCAACCAGCAGTGTGAAGGTCATGAAGAGCTCGCTAGATTGAGGGTCTGAATGTCTGAAGGGTAGTCTGGGCTCTGCTGCGGACTGACTGTGTGTGCTCGGCTATGTATCCCGCCCTCTCTGAGCCTCACTGGTAATGTGAAGGGGTTAAAGACGGCCAAGTTTCCTGCCAGCTCTGAGAGGCTAGGTGCTCATCCAGGTCAGTGGCACACCTCTTCTGCTCTGTTCCTATCACGTGGGGGGGCTGTGCCCGGGAAGGCTGGGGCCTGGAGGTGGAGGTACAGCCATCTGCCGTGGCAGTCAGCCCTGTCAGGCTGTCACTGTCATCTCACTGCCCCCTCTGCTCCACCTGCTGTCCGGCTCACATCGGCAAGACTAGGGAGTGGTCCAGATGCTGAAATAGCTGGCTGGGCCAGGCCAGCCTCGGAGTTTGAGATGGCCAGACCTGTCAAGCCCGGAATGCAGCTCTGTGGCTTCCGGAGTTGGGGTGAGGAGGGCGCCGGGGCTCGGGGCAGACCTGGGTTGAGTGAGAAGTCCCGGAAAAGGAGAGGACGTGGAAGGGGGGAGGTTCTGTTGCCCAGACTCCGAATCCAGAATGCCTGCCCAGGTCCCATCTGCTCTCCCCTCCCGCCCTTCTGCTCGGCTCTGAGGGGCTCTCCCAGCTCAGGGTCTTCTTTGTTCCTGACGGAGAGACATCTGATCGTGCTGATGATGCTTTTCGGGGAACTTGTGCTGTTCATCCCTTCCAGGACGTCCTTCCCTTTCCTGCCTCTGCCCACACTGTCCTTGTCGGTCTGTCTGTCTGTCTCGCTAGGGCTGGCATGTCAGCCCTGAGCATCTGAGGTGAGCCTTGCCCTCTGATGCCATGCAGGTCAACTTGGGCTCTGAGGGAGGGCCTCAAGTTCTCTCCAAGCAGAAACCAGCTGCCAAGAGAAGAGATGGTGCATCTGTGGCCGCGGGGCTGACGGGCCAGGGGACGTGCTGACTCAGGGGCCGAGGGTCTGGAAATGCTTGCAAGGATTGCTTTCGATTGAGACAGCTGTCTTTGTGACTCTATTTTAGGACAGCTGCTGCCCTTGCCGTGAGGGCTGGGTGCTTGGAAAGGACACAGTTCCCTCCGGATCAGATCAGCCCGGTGACTTGGGTCTCAGATTCTCTGATTCCTCTGCCACCTGCCTGCCCCGCCCCAGGGGCACTCTTGCAGCCACAGTGAGAGCACTTACTGAGTGCTTACAAGCAAGAGTACTTACAAAGCTGAGATCTAGATGCGGGGAGACAATTCCCAAAGTTTCATCTTCTTGCCTGTTTCATCAGCTGAGCCTGGTCCTGATGGATTTGGGGGATTCCCGGGGATCCTCACTGCCAGCTTCTAGGGTGCTCCTGCTCCTGAGGAGAGAGTGGGGTAGACGTTTGGGGGTCCAGGCTGAGTTTTGCCTGTGGGGTCAATTTGTCTGGTAATAACGAAAGTATTTCATAATATTATTATTAATCATTATATACATTATTAACTATAATTCAAGTGTCTCCAACGTGCCAGGAGCTGTGCCGAGAGCTTCATCTGACTTATCCCCCCAAAGGGAACATGTCATTATCATTGTTCTCATTTCACGCACGATGCCCGCAGAGGTTAAGGAACTTGCTCGAAGTAAACAGTGAACAATCGGAGAAGCAGAGGTTGCTGGTCTGCTCCCAGCATCGCGTCCATGGTTTAATCACTATGCCGTGTCCTCCAGTCACCAGCGACTGCCCTTCTGGTGGGGGCAGGGGTCAAAGTTGGGGACAGGACAATTTCCTCTCTTTTAGCATCTGCCAGATCCTGGAATCCTCACTATAGTTGACTTAGAGGGCACCTCTCCCCTCTGTGGCTAATCACTATGTCTCTGTGTAGCCCGGAGCAGGACACCGTATCCCCGAGTTGAGTCCCCACAGGCCCCCAGACGGCGCAGAGCGGGGCCAGTGGAGGACGATCAGGTGGCTCATTTGCCTGTAAACATGTGGTGGCCCCTGGAGGGGGTGCCCCCAGAAGGCATCTTGAGGGCCACACAACCCTTCCTAGACCATCTGCTCCGTCGCTTTACAGCTCCACCAGATCAATAGTGGAGTCCAGTGCATCTCTAAACGGTCGAGGAAGGCTGGGCTCAGAGGCCCAGCCCCAGAGGACAAATGGGGAGGGAGCGGGGGACTGATTGTCTTCAGGTGTCTGATGGCGTTCAGGCCTCTTTCTTCATCAGTCCAAACCTCACTGAGGTTGACTTGGCTTCTCTAGCCACCGGCATCTTTGCCTCTGGTTCCAGACTTCAGATCCTTGCCTAGAGCTCCCAGGAGACCATGTGTTCATGGAGCAGCATCTCTGCCTATAGGAGTGGGGGTTCAAGAGCCATAGGCTGTGGTCTGTCTTCAGTGTGCCTGTAACTTTCCGGGAAGCAGTCGGTTAGTGGTAGCAGACTTGACCGTACCCAGCTTTGGGGGAGGGGGACAAGGCATTTCGGACAAAGCTCTGCAACCAGACCAGCTTGACGTGCAGTCCTGCGACCTCGAGCCCTGTGATCACGGCAAGCTGCTTCCCACCTCAGAGCCCCAGTTTCCTCACCTGGAAAAATGGGAATCAAGACTCAAATTTCCCTGAATTGACGTGAGCATTGAATCACGCATGAAGTGTCTAGCATGGTGCCAAGCCCATAGTAGGGGCTCAATAAATGCCGGTACTTCCCTTTGGGCCTCTTGGGCACTCAGCTTCCCCAACTGTATCACAAGGGTGTGCACCTATGAGGCTGAGTCTTTCTCTGCTGCAGTGGTTGGGGTGGCTCTGGATTTGCTGTCAAGACAACTGGACTGTGTCTCAGCTCTGTCACTCTTAGCTGGGTGACCCTGGGCAGATCACTGAAAGATACTTAATTGCTCTGAGAATCCACTTCTTCATCAGTAAAATGGGAATAATCCTATTCCTACTTAGGATAGTTGTGAAGACATGTGGAGTAAACACAATGATTTTTTAAATTTTTTAAGGATTTTATTTATTTTGAGAGAGAGAGAGAGAGAGCAAAGCAGGGGAGAGGGGCAGAAGGAGAGGGGGGAGAAGCAGACTTCCCGCTGAGCTGGGAGCCTGATGCAGGGCTCGATCCCAGGACCCTGGGATCATGACCTGAGCCAAAGGCAGACGCTTAACGACTGAGCCACCCGGGCGCCCCCACAGTGATTTTTTTGAAAGATTTATTTATTTATTGGGCGGGGGAGGGGCAGAGAAATCCTCAGAACTACTCCTAGCTGAGCTCAGAGCCTGACGCGGGGCTCAATCCCAGGACCCCAAGATCATGACCAGAGCCGAAATCAAGAGTTGGCCGCTTAACTGACTGAGCCACCCAGGTGCCCCTAAACACAATGACTTTTTTAAAAAGTGCTTTTTGTGTTGCCAAGAGCCATGCAAAATACTGCTCATTGTTCCCTCAATTGTGTGGTATCTAAAGGTAGGGATTATCTCCTGAATGTCTGCATTCGCCCCCCACCCTCCTGCTGAGCACAGTGCCTGGCGCAGGCTCAGTAAATACTTGCAGGCTGGGAGTGCAGAATAACTGCCAGAAATTCAGATGTGGGGGAGAGAGGGTGCTGGGAGGGGTGAAGGGTTCGGTGGATGGGGGTGTGTGCCTCTGGGATGGGGCCTGAGTAGACAGAGGAAGTGAGGAGTGCACTCCTGGCAGGGGGGCGTTGGGGATTGGAAAGAACGTGATTTGCATGAGGCGGGGGGAGCCCAGTGGAACTGAGCAGGTGGACCTGGAAGGGAAAGCTCACAAGTCTATCTACACTTGCCTTCCTAATTTTGCTTGAGGGCCAGAAGGGGTCTGTGGGCTGGAGGGGCCTAATTATTCTTTTAGCCATTTCGACCCAGGGCTCTTGGAGCTTCTTTTTCAGGCTTATAATAGACAATGCTAATGTCCTTATTAATATTTAATAGTAATGATGCTAATAATGCCCTGCATTTATGTGGTCTCTCCAAAGAGCTCAAGGAACCCTGAGTTCTTTTATTTTAATGGAACAATATGGCCAATGTGGGGGTGGGGTGGGGTGGGGGGCAGGGGCAGTGGAGAGAGACTGAGTCATGGGGAGGGTGAAGCACAGAGAAGTCAGATGACTGAGCCAAGGTCACAGAGTGGGGGAGGTGGAGCCAGGACTAGGACTGGGTGCTTGGGCTCCCCGCCTGGAGCTCTGCCTTCAAGTCCACTGGGGCACCGGGGTCTGAGAAGGACACACCTGGTGGGGGCATCTTTTGGTCCTGGCAAGACCAAACGGTCCCTGGTTGGGGGCAGCTGTGACTCTGCACATGGGCTGGGCTGCAGAGAAGTGGCCACTGAGTATGGTTTATGACGCCTGCCTAGGGTGGCTAATGGGCAGCCATGGAACATGGGAGCTGGGGCAGGTGAGGACACTGGGGGCCCTCGACCAGACTCTGCAGGGCTCCCAGAGTCTCAGACCAGACCCCAGTTTTCCAGGATCCCTGGATATCTGATGCCTAACCTCTTAAAAGCAGCTTCAATCAACCCATGTCAGCACACAGACCCTCCCTCTAATCGCTCAGGCTACTTGTGCTGACTTTGCTATCTTTATGTTCCCCACCATAATTTGTTAGGGCCAAAGACATAATCCAAATCTATAGTTATGCAAAAGATGGTACATTAGAATTTTGAGGCTGCAGTGTGCTGGTGCACCACCCAGGGGGCCGTATTTACGTAAGACCAGTGACTTGTGCCCCCTGGAAGGAGACCGTGCACAGCAGAGTGGAAGCCAATGGGCTTTGGAGTCAGACAAATATTGATTTCGGTTCCACCTTCTCTACTGATTCGTTGTGTGACCTTAGGCTTCTCTAAGCCTCAGTTTTCTCATCTGTAAAATGGAGGCGAGACTATCTGCCTTTTTAAAGGGTTGTATGGATCAGATGAAGCGACATGTACATGTGTTGGACAGCAGAAGAGGGGGCGGTGGAAGGTTCTGGCACCCTCATAGGAAGTGTCCAGTGTGGGCGATGCCAGAGACGGTGTCCTGATCGGGCTTGTTCCTGAGATGTGACCTCAGTGAGTCTCTGATGGCTAGCCTCCCTTGATTTCTGCCCATTTCTGAGTCGTCTTCTTTAGCCATTGATTCTGTGATCCATGTGATAGCTGAAGTTCTTCGCTGCTTATGATGGCCAAAGTCTGCAACTGTTGCCTGCAACCAAGAACCTGGATTGATTCAGAACTTAAAGCTCCTAGTACAGTGCCTTTCACAAGGCAAAAGAAGCGTTCCACTGTGATAGCCAGAAATTGTTAGAAAATTATATCCATTCATCCATCCCTCCATGCATTCATGCATCCATCCATCCATCCTTCCATCTGTCTTTCCATCCATCCATCCATCCATCCATCCATCCATCCATCCATCATCCATCCATCCATCATCCATCCATCCATCATCCATCCATCCATCCATCCATCCATCATCCATCCATCCATCATCCATCCATCCATCTATCCATCCACCATCCATCCATCCATCATCCATCCATCCATCCATCCATCCATCATCCATCCATCATCCATCCATCCATCCATCCATCATCCATCATCCATCATCCATCATCCATCCATCCACTTAACAAGCAAGTATCGAGTACCTTTGTACTAAGCACTATACCAAATGCTGGGGATACTGAGGACGATAAGATATGATACATCCTCTTGAGAGGCTCACGGTATAATGGTGGGATGATATGTACAAATAATTAAAATATAATCCAGTAAGAGCTGTCACCCAAGTTTGCACAAAATATTATGGAGGGGTGCCTGCCTTGGCCTAGTGAGGATCAGAAACAGAGAAAATATTTAACCCGAGTCCTGAAGGAAGTCTCTGAACTCACCAGGTAGAGGTGGCACGGGCTGGGAGGAGGTAGGGGCGGGTGGGGCTCCAGGAAGCCCTAAGAGTTTGTGCAAAGGCAGCTGCAGAACGTGGAGAGCTTAGAGAGTGAGGAGTCATCACATCTGCACTTTTGAAGTTTCAAGGAAGGAAGGAGGCTGGAGGGGTAGGCCAGTCCAGTCCATGAAGAGCCTTATGAGCCCTAAGGGGCTTTATCCAAGAGCCATTGGGAGCTCCTGGAGGGGTCTGAGCAAGCAAGAGGCAGGCTGAGACATGTACTTTGGAAGTCCACTTTGGGGTGGTGGGGCGGGTAGAATGCACAGAGCAGATGCAGACCTGGAGGCAGGGAGGCCAGCTAGTCAGGCATGGGCAGAGGAGAGGTGATGAGGACTTAGAAGGATCCTTGGGGCTTCAACCTGCACTGGCCAGATGGAAGTCTTCACTTGAATGCCTGTGGGCCTCTCACATTCCCAACCCCCTACCTCATTCCCCCTGATGGTCAGTTTCACATGTCAACTTGGCTAGGCTATAGTGATTTAATCAAACACTGATCTAGGGATTGCTGTGAAGGTATTTTGTAGATGTGGTTAACATCTACGATCAGTTGACTTTAAAGAGATTACCCTCAGAGCACCTGGGTGGCTCAGTTGGTTAAGCGTCTGCCTTCGCTCAGGTCATGATCTCAGGGTCCTGGGATGGAGCCCCATGTCAGTTTCCCTGCTCAGCAGGGAGTCTGCTTCTCCCTCTCCCTCTGCCCCTGCCCCTGCCCCTGCTTGCACTCTCTCTCCCTCAAGTAAATAAATAAAATCTTCTTTTTAAAAAAAGAAAATATTATTTGAAAAAATAAAGAGATTACCCTCCATAGTGGGGGTGGGCCTCATCCAATCAGTTGAAGGGTCTTAAAAGCGCAACTCAGGTTTTCCTGAGGAAGAAGAAATTCTGCCCTCAAACTACAGCTTCAGCACTTGCCTGAGTTTCCAGCCTTCCTGCTGTCTATGGAAGACAGAGCCAGCCCCCACAATTGGGTAAGTCAATTCCTTGAAGTGAATCACACCTGTGCATCTATGTGTACACACTCATAGGTAGGACACGCGTGTACTAGACACACACATACACATGTCCCACCTGTTCTGTTTCTCCGGAGAATGCTGACTGATACACCTCCCCCGTCTACCTGCTGCTCCTCTTGGGTTCCCTGCCCCCATGAATGGCACCCTCCAGACCTTCCCATCCTCCCCTCCACCCCCGTGTTCTGCCGACCACTCAGCCCTGCCGCTCGTGCCCCTTGGAGGCCTCTCCT
Source organism: Zalophus californianus (assembly GCF_009762305.2). Taxonomy (NCBI): domain Eukaryota; kingdom Metazoa; phylum Chordata; class Mammalia; order Carnivora; family Otariidae; genus Zalophus; species Zalophus californianus. The sequence goes on from NC_045604.1 coordinate 25,842,263, forward strand.
CTGTGTGCCCCACAGTCTTGGCTCTGACCCTCACAGGCTTCATCTGAATTCTGGCCATCTCATCCTCACCAGCCTTCATGTCTAGTCTCAGCCTCCTATCCCCTCTCCAGACTGCAGCCGGAGTGAGCTCTCTAAAATGCAAATCAGAGCCTGTCACTCTCCTGCTAAAAATTCTTCAGCTTCTCCTGCCTCCAGGTTGGTGACGGGCTCCGTCCCGTGACCCAGGAGATCATCGGGTCTGCCCCTTCTTTAGCTCTGCCCTTTTCTCTAGCCTTGCCTCACCTGGCTCACTCCTGCCATGTTGACATACCTGTCCTTTCTGGAAGGGGCTAGACTGTCTCATTTCACCCTCTTCATGCTGTTCCTGGTTTGGAACAGTCATCTTTCTCCCTTGGGTATACCTGCCTAAGTCCTCTGTGCTCTCAAAAACTGGCCCAGCGGTCACCGACTCTCTCTTAGGCCCTCGGCGGCGCTGTCCCTTTGTGCGCACACGTCTCACGGATCTGTCCCGGGTGGGTGTTTCCACGCTGGATCTCCTAGCTTTGCGCTTTCGGCAGAGCGTCCAGTGTACACTATATGCTTGTTAAATGAACTGATGAGTGCAGCATCCATTCCTCTGCATTTCGGGATGAGGGTGGAGGAGCCCATGTTGGGGCGCAGCTGACTCCTTCTCTCCCAATGCTGGGTGTCCCAGAGGCAGGGCAAGCGCCAGCCCATTTAGTGCAAGCTCCTTTGAATGGAGGCAGCATGGCCCTGGGGGTGCACAGCATGCAAGGGGAGCGTGAGCTAGTTTGAAGCCCCCAGTCACCACCTCGGCCAGGCCAGATGTCACGGTGCAGGGCACAGTCCTTCATGCTGGCCCAGCCTGAGGGTCTGTGGGAGAAGCTGCCCCCAGGGTCGGAGAGCCTGCCTGATGGGCCGGTCCTCTGCCCGGCAGAGGCTGCAAGGTGGGTGCAGACCTTCCCGGGAGAAGACTGAGGTCTGGGGCCGGCTTGGTGGGTGTGCAGCCTGTGTGGCCGCCCAGGCACTGTGCTCAGAATGTCCCTGCCGGTTTCATGCTCTTCTGCTACTGTCTTGGAATTATTAATAATTTTTGAAGAAGAGCCTCGCATTCTCATTTTGCATCAGGCACTGTGAATTATGTAGTCAGTCCTGCTGAGCTTAGTGGGGCTGCCCCACTGAAAACGGTACCTGGAGTTATTGGGCCAAAGGGACTGGGGGTGACTGGCTCCCTCCTCGGAGGAGGAGGACCAGGACCCCATTCATACCATCAGCCTCTGCGCCTGACTTCGTTCATTTTGTGGGGGCAGGTCAGCAGGAACCTCGGTGTTTTGATTCCTCTGAGATCCTTGAAGCCAGGATCTCACGGTCCCTGTGCTGAGAATGAATGCATTTGATGTTTTTAAATGGTTGAAAAAACTAAAGAGGAGACTATTTTGTGACACATGAAAATAATATGAAATTCAAATTTCAACGTTCATAAATAAAGATGTATTGGAACACGGCCATGCTTGTTCACTTATGTATGGTCTGGCCGCCTTCATGCCACACCGGGGGCCGTGTGGCTTCCAAAGCTGAAAATATTTACTATCTGGACCTTTACAGAGGAGGCTTGCCAAACCCTAGCGAAGCCATCCCTCAGTTGCCTGGAGCCTGGTGGAGGCGTCAGTCACTGACGCTCAGGTTTTGGGTTTCCTTCTTGCCTTAGCTCAGTGGTTCTCAACCAGGGGACCTCTGGCAGTGTCTGGGGACATTTTTGGTTCTCATGAAGGGTGCGTGTGGGGTGGAATGTGTGCTAGCAACATCTAGGGGGAGGTCAGGGATGCCGCTAAACATCCTATAATGCACAGGGCAGCCCCCACCCCTAGGGTTACCCAGCCCCAAATGTCAGTAGTAATGAGGCTGGGGATCTCTGTGTGGAAGCTCAGGATGTGGGCATGGCAAATTCCTGCTAGGCCTTCTGGGCTAAGGAACCAGCCAGAACATCCACTGCCCTGCAGATGAGCAGCCCAAAGACTGCGTGTACAGGATGTGTGTGGGGCGGGGGGGGGGGGGGGACAATGAGAAGGACCAAGTAAGGGGTTTCCCTTTCCTTGGCCCCTTGAAGCTCCTATACCTGTTAGGGCCCTCAAAGGGAGGACTAGCTTCCTTCCCTGAAGTCCCCCGAGGCACAGGACTGTGCTCATCTACTTAGGCAGGTGAACTTGGTCCTGGAAGGGGAGATGGTTACTGAGGCTGCCGGGGGGCCAGGGACACAGAGAGGACCTGGAGGTGTTCCCAGGGGACCAGGTGAGCAGGGCGCTCAAGCTGATGGAAGGAGCGTGAGGTGTCGGGAGCCTCAGGGAAGGGGCTGGCACGGCTCCCACCCGACCTTCTGGAGAGTGACAGGAACAGATGCGGTGACTGTCAAATGAGAGGCTCGCGGCACTTGGGGAAATTGCAGAATTAACAAAAGGAGGGCTGCTTTCAGGGAACGCAAGCAGGGGCACGGTGTGTACAGCTGGGCTGGCCTCTGGGGACTCCCTTTGCTTGAAGGGCAGGGAGCAGGGGTCGTCCTGCTTGGCCTCTGGGCTGCTTGTGGGCTGGGAAAGGGTGGGCAGAGGCAGAGTTGTCAGGCCTGGGGGCAGGACAGGGTCAGGTTAGAGCCAAGGCCGGGGCCAGGCTGCATGTAGCCTGGAGTCTGGCAAGTGGCAGGGCTGTCTGGAGGTCATCTCATCTCTCCTCCTGCCTCTAGGGCCAGCCCCAGCAGATGGCATCTTGCCAGCTGAGGATCCAAGCAGAGGGGCCCTCAGCAGGAATGGGAACTCACCAGCTGTTACTTGCGAAGCCCCCTGAAGAAGCAGCCAGCTCTCTCGGAAACTCCATGGACAAAGAGGCATGTGTCTGAGGGTCTGCAGGGAGCCTGCACCTTCTCCTGGTGGGGGTAGGCCGTGGGAGTGGCCGGAGCTGGTGTGGCCTTAGCCCGGAGGCTTACCTGGCCTGCCCGGAGAGGCAGGATGCTGCGATGCGCACTGTATGGCCCGGAGGAACTAAGGAAGGTTCCGGGTAGGGCCGGTTAGAGGCAGGAGGCTTGGACTCCATGCTCCTAAAACCTATTAAAAGATCAGTAAAAGAGAAGGACAATAAGCCATTTCCCAAGTGGGGATGGTTTTAATTGTAACGTGGGGCTAATTTAGACCCAAAGAAAACTCTTTCTAAGGCTGAGTTATGGGGTGCCAGATAGACAGGGAAGCTGTGGAATCCTTCCGAGGTGTCAGGGACCTGCCTGCTTGATCTGGTGGCCGGGGCTTGGTTAAGGTTCCCCCAGCCAGATGGTCCTGAGCGCAGCTTCGTTCTTGCTTGGCAGACCCTCTTCTTCCTTGTTCCTGGAGCTGCAGCAGCTGAAGTATATAGATGGTAGACCGGGGGGCAGGGAAGCCGGGGGCTCCCGACGTTCTAGAGGCCCCTGGGCATTGGTTCCAAGAGCCCCCCACGGGAAAAGCCTGCCCTGTCCTTCCGAGAAGTGACTGGAAGCAGGAGTCGGAGGGGGGCTGGAGGGTGGAAGACAGCAGACAGATGCAAGGGGTCACTCATTTGCTGGAGTGCCATCCTTCTCCCTGTCAAAGATCTGGGGTGGGGGCAGCCCGCCCGACAGACGCGCTGCAGAGGTGGGGGCTGCTGGCCTCTCCCCACTGGCCAGCCATCCTGGCTTCTTCCCCCTTCCTTGCTGGTTTCCCCGGAGCCTGCCACATTGTTAGCTGGCGCCCCAGGGGACAGACTTCAGATGGAGGGAAGCGGGTGTGTGTTTTGTTTTGTGGGGTGGGGGGAATCTCTGAACCAAGAACCTCTTTGGCTAATGAAGTCGTAATTACTCCCAGCTCACTAATAGGATGAAAGCGGGGGCGGGGGGCTCCGTTAAAAGCCACTGATGGACCCACGAGAGGGTGCCTGACAGCACTGAAGGGGGGCTAGGTGATCGGAAATGGATGTCAGGGCTGGGGGGAAGGAGGAAAGGGAACGCAGAGGCTCCCCCCTGGCCTAGGGCCTGCCTGTGTGTCTGGGAACTAAAGTTGCACCTCCATGGTCCTCAGTTTAGGATAGGACGAGATTCTGGAGAATGACCATATTGCCTCTTCCGGCCGCCAACTTCCCCAGAGCAGCACAGCTCCCAGCTGTCTGCTGTGGGGTATGTGTCGGGTGGGGGGTGGGAGGCTAGAGGGCCAGGGAGAGTCTAGAGCGGCTGAAGCTCTCAAACTGTTTCTGTTGGCTTTGGAATGAGTGTATTTGTAAGTTTGTGTATTTCTCTCCCCCTGGGAAAAACTCTGAGCCCTTTTAGATGCAGTCTGGTTGGCCACAATCTGAAATGGGCACCTGCTCTCCCCAAGGAGCTTAGCTACTGTGGAAGGGAGGGGCGGTGCATTCACTGGGTCCCTGAGCAGCTGGGTGGCCGGGTGGCTGGGTCGGGGGAGCCAGTTTGGGATTTCGCATTTGATGTGGGGAACCTACGGAATGAAGGGGTGGGCCAGGGCTCACACCAGCCCTACCCGTCTGCAGGTCTGGGGCAGGTGCACGTAACTGAGGAGGGACTGGGCCTTCTCCAGGGGGCCTGCTGACTGACCACTGAACATATGCCTTCTCCCCAACCCCTCGAGTCCAGAGCATGTTCTCTTCCCAGCAGCGAGCCTGCAGCCTTGACTACCCCGGCTGGACCAGGGAAGGAGGCCCAGGTGGCTCTACGGAGGGACTTTCTGTTTTAGCCCTTCTGGACCTCCAAGAGGATTGACTGGATGATGGTCTTTGCGAAACTCCCCTTCCCTGGAAAGAAATGCTGTTGGTGTTGAGAAGGAAGGAGCCGTGTGGCCTGGAAGAAGTGCTTTCTCCTACCCTAAGCTTGGGAGTTGGGCTCTGGAATCCCGGGGAGGGAGGGGGGGATTTCCTCCCTGACCCACTCCTGTGGGGATCAGGGCTGCGCATGCTCAGGGAGGGGGTGCTGGCTGAGTCCCTGTCTTTCTCTCTTAGGACAAACCTGGGCCTTATGGATGTCTGGCCTCATCTTCTTCCAACCCAGGGACTGCCTGGTGGGTAGAGGGTCGTGCTGTGTCTTAACCACCAGGCTGGAGCAAGAAGGAACGGGAGGGAGGGAGGTGGAAGATGGACAGTCCTTTCCGATAAATGAGAGTGGGTTCCTAGGCTTTAAAGAGAGACAAGAGCCCTTAAGGGACTTTGGGAAAGTTAATTAATGGGGCTGTAGAATGAACCTCTAGCTCTCAATACCCATCACTGGCCCTTGCATTCAGCCACTCGGAACCTTGTAAACGTGCTTTTAGGAAGACGCATACTGCCTGCCCCCTGTGCCCCCTTGTCAATACCACACAGACTGAGCCACTAGCTGGGCAGTAAATACGGTAACGCAGCCGGCCTGAATACAAATGAGGCCTGCTCACTCTGGGGGGGCCACCTGCGTGGGAAGGGCAGGGCTGGGTGCCACAAAGGTGCAAGCGGGCATGAGTACTGGTCCTGCCCTCCAGAGTTTATAGACTGGCCAGGCATAGAAGAGACAAGTCCCTGCAGTGGCAGTGAACTGATGCTGAAGGCCAAGGTGTGTGAGGGTTGGCAGGGCGGGGAGAGGGTGGGGAGGGGCAGTGGGGAAGGTCAAGAGCAGCTCCTGGAGAGAAACAGCCCTGGGGGCTCGGCTGGTCACAAAAGGTGGGATTTGAGCCTGCCTGGAAGGATGGGGAGGACTTTTAAGGAAGAAGTAGAGGCTAGGGAGAACATTCTAGGATGCAGAAGAAGGGCAAAGCCTAAGGGGATTCATTCATTTATGTACATTTAACGCATTATTATATAATACCTACCATGCATCAGGCACTTTTCTTAGAACTTCCCACATTTTAACAGATTTCATCCTTACGTCAACCTACGAGAGAGCTACAGTTACAATCCTTGTTTTGTGGATGAAGAAACGAAGGCAAGGAGAGGGTGTGTAACTTGCCTGAGGTCACACAGCTAGTGCCTGACTTACCTTCCGAGTCCTGGCGCTTCTTTTCCTGGTACTCAAGGCAGACTTGGAGCAGAATGAGTCCCTGTGGCTTCACTGGCCCCCCCATCGCAGGACCACTGAGCGGCCCGGCACCCACACCCCTCTCCCCTGGGCTCTCCCGGGCTGGGGTCGGGAGCCTATGGGTGCTCCCCCCAGCAGAGCCAAGTAGTAAGGGGCAAATCGTGGCTGGGCCACGTCGACAAGCCGCCAGGGGCTGCGGGGGCATGATGCCTTTGCAGCACCGAGCGCCGGGCCCGTTTGTCACGGAGATGCCTGGTTTTGTCACAGAGATGCCCGTTCATACCCGAGTGTCATGACCCACGGGGAGGTTTTAGAGTCAGACAGGCCTGGCAGCGAGTTCTGGCTTTGTCATTTCCCCGGGCGTAGCAGTCAGCCCTTTGCCGCCGCAGCTTCCTCCTGCATGACCTGGCCTGACGCTAGGGCCTCAGAGGGCTGGTGTGGGGGTCACAGGAGAGAATTTGCATAAAGTGCGCATCACTCTCCCCGCACAGACCACAGACGGCGGGCGTCAACGTCATTAGTGGCTCTTCTCTGAAGTCACTTAATGTAAATGTATTGTGACCCAGATACCATCTGGTGCCCTCGTGCCTCTGACATGGATGAAAATGGATCAGTTCCCCTGCCAGTTCCATGCTCCGTGAAAAGTTGAAGACTCTCCCACGATGTGTGCTAATGCCTACGCGTTTGTGTTCTGACCCCTACATTCTCCCCCGGTCTCTGCTTCACCCTGCATCAATTTGGATGTAGAATTCACCAGCTTGCCTGGTTTTTCTAAAAGATCCGCTCCCGTGAAGCAAATTCATCCACTGGGTAGACACGACTGACGCTTCGGGGAGCACGCGGAGGGGATGCAGCCCAGAGTATCCAGTCTTGCCACCGTCCCTCTCATCTAGAGGTCCTCACACATTAGCCTGCATCAGAATCACCTGCAGGCCTTGTGAAACAGATTCCAGAGTTTCTGCTGCAGTTGATTGGGGTAGGGCCCAAGAATGTACCTGTCTGTAAGTTCCCAGGAGATCCAGATGCTGCCGGTCTAGGGACCATACTAACAGAAGTACGAATCTTCCTGCTGCCTGTCTCTGCTCCTCATCTGCCCCCCGCCCCCGCTCTCGCCCTGGGGCTCCAAAAGCTCCCCCCTCTAATAACGCAGGACTCTCCCACGGCCTATCTGCAAACTCCCTACCCACATCAGTCCCGGACCCTCCACTGAATAGGATTCAGCCTTGTTAGAGGGCAATTGTGATGTTAAATACTCACTAAGCAATTTCATTTGTTTGCTTTGGAGTGATTGTTCCACTGTCTACACAAAGCCGTGCTCCTCTGCCGTGGGGTCTGGGGCTAATCAGCAGCAAGTTCAGGGGCAGGGGTGGGGGTGGGAGTGGAGCTTGGGAGCAGGGCTGCTGGGCCGCAGCTGTGGCTCCAAATTGCTCTGAGGCCCACTGCCTGGTCCTCGCTCCAGCAGGAGCCAACATCAAACAAATGGGCTCTGATGCATTAAGTGGGGAGGGGAGGCTAAAATGGCCCTCCCCTACTTTCCTCCACCTAATATGGTTTTGAGCAGTAGCAGTTGCCTTGATGAGAGGGGCTATAATGAATTCCCAGATCCCATCCCTTTGGGGGCAGCTGGGCAAGATGGGTAGAGCCTTCACTCTTAATGAAGATTGGAAGATGACTTGTCGCCTCCCACTGGGTCGGTTAATCCAGCTCCATGCTGGAGATTAGCATTTCTAATGGGCTGGGAGGCACAACCTTCAGGAGACAGGGATGAGGGATGACAGATATTCTGGGAATCCCTTGGGCCCTGAAGAGAGGCAGCCGCTTTGTTTGGCCTCAGCTGAATTGAGGTTGGCTTTCTTCAAATAAGATGCTTGCTTCATCTCTCCATTTCTGTCCCCTTGAGGGGGGCCTCCTGCTCCCAAAGTGGGCCAGTGGACTGCCCACGGCCCCCCAAAAGTCATGCAAATCCAATATCCAAAGAGGATGACACAGAAGTCTTGAATTCACCTAGCCACTTCTTTCAAAGGAACGACTGTTCACCCATTCATTCAAATTCATTCATATTCATTCATATTCATTCGTTTTGTCGTTGCTGCGTGCTGGCCACTGTGTGGACACACAGATGAAGCAAATCTCTCATACTCAGGATGTTCACGATTTCGTGAAAGAAATAGGCAATACATGCATGCGGACTCTCTGGGAAAGACAAAACAGAGATGTTCTGGGGGCAGAGCAAGGGGGTCTGAACTAGACTGTGCAGCCCGCGCACGCGCACACACACATACTTGCACGGTCTACATCAGGTGGTGGGGAAGACTTCACCTGAGCTGACAAAGATCAGCACTTTGTGACCCAGCACGAGGCCACTGCCTGCCTTCAAGGAGCCCGGGAGAGATGATCTGTAAGGAGAAAGAAGATTGGAGGGGTTTGAAATGGGAGAGAGGAAAAAGCCTGGAATCAGTTGTTGCAGGGGCTGGTTGTGAGCATCAATTCCAGTGATTATGAGTTATCTAGAAGAAGGGGCGTATGGAAGGCCAGGAGGAGGGTGTACCAAGCAGACCCACCTTTGGGCCATCATTCATTTGTTGAACCCACATTTATTGAGCCCTTTGTCCTGGATACTATAACATTGATTTTTTTTTTAAAGTAAACTCTCGTCCCAATGTGGGGCTCGAATTCACGACGCAAAGATCAAGAACTGCATGCTCTACAGACTGAGCCAGGTAGGCACTCCTATAACATTGCTTTTGCTTACTTGACTGTTTCTCATGACAGTCTGAGCTTCCTGAGGACTGGAACTCTATCCTACTTACCTTATAGCATTAATTAGCACAGAGTAGGTTATTAATAGGTGCTTTTGAGTGGAATTGAATTGCCAACGCTGAGAAGTGTGAGAAATAATTGCATGTCAGGGGGAGCAGGAAACAGAATAGAATGGGAATTTAGGATACACGTGGAGGAGTGGTTAAAAACAAGGCTGCCGAAGGAGGGGTCAGATCCACAAAAGGTCTAACATGCCAAGCCAAGGCGTTACGATTTTATCCCATTGTAGCAGACTGAAGGTATTGTAGCAAACTTGAAGGTCTTCAGTAAAGAAGGGACATGATCACGTTTGTATTTTAGCAGACCCTCTTGGCTGCAGTTTCGAGCAGGGAGTAGGTGCCAGGAGAGGCAAGGACTCTGTCGATTCAGGATGAGGGCTTGGGTTACTGGTGGGAGGGTGCACATGGACATGAAGGGCAGATTTCAGAGACAGCTTGTGAACTTGAGAGTGATGGAAAAAGATCTTCCACGTATTCCAAGGAGTGATCAGGGAGGTTCAGGGGTGTTACGTGGCATACCCAACGAGACACCCAAAAATTCAGGAGGAGTCAGACCCAGAAATAAGGCCTCAGGTCCCGATCTGTTCTGAGGACTTTTGAAGGGAGAGGAAACACAGGTGGGTTGGATAGTTACCTGATGGTCCTTTATCCAGGAGAGTGGGGCCTGCATTTTCAGGGGAATCCTTTGCCCTTATTTCCCATTTCTGCCTGTAAACCATCAGTTATCTTTCTACCTGAGCAGAGCCATCTCCCAGCCCTGCCCACTCTCTAGCCCCCACACCACCCTGAGGCTAGGGAGGGGAGTTACACCATCTGGGCGCCCCTCGCTATTCATCCTGCCTGGGTGACGGCCGATGGGGCACTCCTCAGTGAGAATTAGCCCAACTCAGGCTGAAGAATCAAGAAAGGACGCCTAACTGTGGACCAGTGCCCCTTCACCAACACAGCCCTCTCTGCCTCCTTCCCTCCCCTATTTGCTGGTTGGTTGAGATTCCTTTGAGTCTACTGAGAGAGGTTTTTGGTTTGTTGTAGGCAGTATTATTCATTCCTTCAACAATATTAAATGTGCTGGTATTCTCCCACCTAAGGGCCGGGGTACAGAAGAAGGTGGGGGGACACAGAGCTTCATCACACACTTCTCCCCTTCTCCCAGCATCCCCATCACAGCACTTCTTAAATGGTCCACAAGCACACATACGGTTGCGTTGAATCAGGCTATCGCCACGGCTGCACACATATCAGTCACTGTACAGTTAGAACACAAATTGTGCCGATGAGGCTTCCAGGATAAGACCAACTTCAAGATGGGTCTTGCAGAATCCCCGAAGTGGAATCATGGAACATTACATCAAAAACTAATGATGTAATATATGGTGATTAACATAACAATAAAAAAATTAAAAAAAAAAAAGAATCCCCGAAGTGTGTGCTGTCTGGTGCCCCTGAGAAATCCTTTTTGATTCTGTTTTCAATCCCAACACCCCTCTCCCTCTTCCCATTAACTAAAGAAAATGAACAAATCACTTGGCCAGAGTCCATTTTGAACAACTTTTATTATACGTTTAGTGTTCTCTATACAAAAGAAATCAGTTTTTTTTTTTTACAGTGATTCCAAAAAAAAAAAAATTCTGAATAATTTGGCCTTTTCATTGCTCATGCAGTCAGTTTATAAGTCCATGTATTAGATGGTCCTCCGCGGCCCGGAAGTCTTCCCTGCTGAAGGTCGTGTGTGACACCCTCAGATCCGCATCTGTCGCTGACAAGGTTGGTTAATGCAAAATAACTCGCAAAGAGGAAAGAACATGATGTGAGAGGGGTTAAAACAAGGTCTGCCATGGAGAGTTAAATCTTTAACCAATGGAAAAAAGATCAGACCACTCTGTAGGTATGTGGGTGTGCAGGAAGGCATGGAGAGGTCGGGGAAAAAATAACCCCCCCCCCCGGGAAGAAATAATGCGGCACGGTGTGTGTGTGTGTGTGTGTGTGTGTGTGTGTGTGTGTGTGTGTGTGTGTGTGTAGGGGAAAGGGGTGCTGGTGGGGGGAGGCAGGGCGAGAGGTCCTCTCGGGCCAGGGTGAGCTGGAGGTGGGACCGGGACAGAAGGCGGCCATGTCACAGGCGACTGATGCTCAGCCCAGGAGGAGGGTGAAGTTGGCAAAGAGCTGGGAGCTGGGCAGAGGGACAACACTGACTGAGGATGTCCAATTGGGGGGATCAAAAAAAAAAAAAAAACAGGGGCAGGGTCATCCGATCGGCATCGTTTTTTGAAAAAGAAACAGAGTAGGGCACAAAATTCTGGATTTCTTCTCCCAGATTTTTGTGTTTATTGCTTCACTGAACTCTTCACGTGTGCTGAACTCCAGCCCAGTGAGCCCTGGGGTGGCCGAGCCTCCATGGCTGAGGGCCCGAGGGACGCAGCCTGCTGGGGGCCCCAAGTATCACGAAACGAGAGACGCCACTCCAGAGTACAGTCGAGACTTCACAGTGACAAACACCAGTCAGCTCGTCACTCTCTCCTGGCCCGGGTCTTCCCCGCGAGGCTGGCTTCCCCGTGGGCTGCCGCAGACGGCCCGGTCTTGGCCTCCGAAAAATCCTTTGTGATTTTCATTTTGGGAGGCGTACGGAGGATGGGGGAGAAGTGATAAGAGGTACAGACAGATGTGAAGTTACACCTCTATTTCTAAGGAGGCCCCTGCGGGCAGGTGGAGAACCCTAGATAAGGACTCAGAAGGCCCGGGTTCAAGCCCTCACCTCCCCCTGATTTACCAGCCGAGGGACCTCGGGCAAGTCCCTTCCCCTCTGTGGATTTTAGTGTCCTCGTCTGCACTAAGAGTCCTGTCTATGAGATCAGCTCTGTGATTCCTCTGCGTGCTGCAGTCTGAGGCTATCCAAAGCAACGCACCCTGGGACGGAGCTCGTTTCCAGCCTTAGCGTCACAGGACTTCTGTTTAATACTATGTTGATAGAGGTGCGCTGGTTAGGGGTGCGGCACAAGACACGGCTCGGCGGGGTCTCGTGGCTCCCCCGGGTGGTTGTCCCATCTCTCCGATCCTGCTCTGAACCTGTCTCAGGAAGGCTCTTCTCAACAGGGGGGAGAAGGCAGGGCGCTGCCCGGGCTTGGGCTGGGCCTGCTGGCGACGGCGGCAAGGTTGGTTCGAACTCCCAAGGACCGGCCCCCGCCTGGTTTAGGGGACGGGACTGCCCGGAGTTGGCTCTGCCTGGGGCACTGTCTCCTCCTGGCATTTCAAGATTTTTGTCTCATTCGTTTGTCTCCTCCGATTTTTTTTTTTTTTTTTTTAAATCAGGGCCCTCCTACGTGCTACTCCTAAGCCACCATGCAAAGCTCGACCAGGATCCGCCAGGTGATTTCTTCCTAGCAGATGTGTGTGTGTTTGGCAGGGGCTGTAGGAGTGGTGACCAAGGTGTCACAAATGGGCAGCACGCCCTGTGCCAGCATCCGAGGAACCTGCTGCCCACCCCCTGAGAGCTGGGGGAGCCTCCCTGCCTCAGTGTTAGTGAAGCAGCCTTGCTAAGACTGAGGCAAAGTGTTTGAAATTCCCACTGCTTCCGTCCCATGGGCTGTCTGTGACTCTCTGTGGCTTGGCTCAGATCCTGCAAAGGGCCCCAGGATCCTTAAAGAACCTCTGCCCCGCGCTGTTCCCGGGGAAGCTTCCCTCTCCTTTGGATCAGACTTTCTTTCTCTCTCAGTTCTGCCTGCAGGAATCACTCAAATGGGGTCCAACCTGGGCAGCCTCTTCCCCCCTTGCCCCGAGCTGCACACTGCACCCCATGCAGCCCTTCACATCTCGTCTCAGGCAGGTTAGGGTGTGAACTCACCCTAAGATGTCATAATCCGTACTGTTGCCCCTGAAAGTGCTGCCCTACTGTGTGGGTTGGCCTGTGCGTGGGTGCTAGGTGTGGGCGGGGGAGGCAGCCCCTTAGCTGGAAAACCCATGTGTCCTCAGCCCTCCCCGAAGGCTGTGTTCAGGAAAGCTATGGACGCAGTATCTGGCCCAGGTTGCAGATACCCCTTGCAGGGTGAGCAGGGGTGGCACTGGCTGCCTCTTGGACAGGTGGACACTTCTTCAGACCTTGGGACTTGCCAGGAAGGGGTGGGCCAGATGCCTCCCACCTCCCAGGGTCAAGGCAATGGACAAGGGAAAGAGCTAGTCTGGTTTTCCCTTCAACTGAACGTCAACCATCTCTTCAGTAGCAAGGTAAGGAAAGATGGGTCCCCTCCACCAAAAGCCAGGCAAGGTGGGAGGCAGCTGTCCCCTGGCCCTGCAGCATTCTACTCCTTACACGCTGGCCTTCCTGCTCCTTCAGGTGGGCCCCTGCCCCTCTGTGGGGGGAGGTATTCAAAGGATGGATGACACAGCGGAGACGGGGGCACCAACATACAGACAGGTTAAGCAACTTGCCCCAAGGGGCAGAGCAAAGAGGCTCAGGAAGCAGGACTTGTCCTTGACCCCACCCGGCAGCCTCTGACTGCCCCGTCTTGCTCAGCCTTGTGGACCATGTGCTCTCGCCGAAGCATCTCCCTTTGAACCTGGAGCCATCGGTGGCTTAAGCACTCAGGGTGCTCCCAACCAATGTCCTCTGTGTCCTGAGCCTCAGCTCCAGGCCTGTGAGCCCTGGGAGGGCGGGGGCCACGCATGACTGTGGCTCAGAGCCCGGCTCACTCTAGAAGTTCAAGAGTGTCTCCTGAGCCCACAGCCTGGTGGCCGAGCACAGCAGCTGGGCCTGCAGCACAGGCAATGGGGCTTCTGGGGTCACTGCAAGATGCCCCCCCAACAGCCAGGCAGGTGGAAGCACCAGTGGTGTCCCATCTCCTGGCTCCACGGTTGGTAGGTTTTCGGGGGGCTGCTTGGGCGCCCCAGCTGGCCGGGCGGTGTGGGCCAATACGGCTTTCCGGCTACGCGGGCTGGGCTCTGGCATGGGCCCATGGAAAATGGACATCCTCTTCCTGGAAGGGCTGCTCTCGAACCCTGCCAGCCACACACCTCTCTAAGCATCTCTGCTTGAGGAAGACTGCTTCTCCAGGCTCAGGGTGGCGCCTGCCTGCCACAAGGGCTGGGAGGTGTGTGGCGCGGGCAGCGCCTCTCCTCGTGGCTGCCGAGGGCAGCTGTGGCTCAGAGCCGGCAGGACACACACGAGGAGCAGCCGGGCTGAGGGACCCTCCCTCCCCCAGACCCTGCGCAGGCAGAAGCCCTCCTGCGGTCCTTGGCTGCGCGGCAGGCGGACGGGCACTGTGACAGCACACAGTCCCCTCACCCTATGAACCTGTCTGCGGTACACTGAGCTCACTAGTGTGTGGGATGTCCCATGGAGTGAGAGGCCCGAGACTGCTCTGCTCAGATCCAGAGTGTTTTCTGGAAAGGCTGGTCCTTTAATTCAGTGCACAGGCACACTTCCCTGACATTCCCTTGAGGGACGCTGGGCTTGGGTGCAGGAATGCCCCGCTGTATGCAGGCAGGTGTCAGAGGAAAGCCAGGGGAGGGGACCCCTGAGCCCACTCCTAGCCCCCTGTTATTCACCCTGTCCCCTTTCACCATGAGAGAACTGCCCCTCGGGCTTCTGGGCCGCAAGGCTGGCCATGGCTGGGGCCAAAGGCCTGTTACCTGCTCTCAGGTTCAAACAACATAATTGGCTCAGCTCTGGGCTATGGTTTCTTACCTGCAGACAGAGTGCATGTGTCTACGGGCTTGACCTTCAAATGACTGATTACTAAGTGATGCAAGCATTGCTAATACCTTTGTGGTTTAAAACGTGTGGCAAACGATGCTTTAATCGAGCCTCTGAAGGACAGAGCCCCGTTCCTGCCCAGGCCACCCTGCAAGCAGCTGGAGGCTCGAATCAGAGGCTGTGCCCGTGGCAGGCAGGCCATCGCTGGGGGTCAGCTTTACCCTCCCGAAATCGACTCTAGCTGTAGCGACAGCTACCGGCTTGCTCTCAGGCTCAAGATCTCTCTCTGGGGCTAGGTACCTTTGGTTTCAGAAACGGATGAGGTGGGGAGGATGAAGGCTGTGCCTTCGGTCTCGGAGAACTGCAGTCAGCCAGGGTCTCGGGCTGGGGCAAGAGGATGCAGGGCACACGTCGAGTGGTTGCTCTCGTTCTGCGGTGACGTTTGCAGGGGCCGCCCCGCTCTCGAGACTGACGTCGCTGGAGGCTTCGAGGCTTGCGGGCAGGGGCTGGGAACTGGGAGCTGCAGGGCCAGGTCAGAGCTGCGTAAGGCATCCGGAGGGCGTGGGGTCCCCAGGCCAGGCTCTCTGGCGCGGTCAGCGTGGTGTTCCCGCGGGCTCTCCTGATATGTAAATACCCCAAGGAGAGGACACGCTGGTTCGGTCTCGGTTGGGGGGGGGGGCGGGGAACCACTCGGTTGGGGTGTAAAACACCACTTTCAGTGTCTTACAGAATTGACCGAGGAGATGCTCTCTGCTAGAGACGAGAGGGGGAGCAGCACGTTATACCCCCAAACACACCAGCAAAGCTTCTGCATCGCCTGGTTCCATCTCCGTGAGGGCAGCGGCAGGGATCCCTGACCAGGTGGGGGGCACCCTCTCCCCTGCAGGCAGGGGGCATGGTCCTCTCTCCCACATCCTGGGTTTCACTGATGGGGAGGAAGGGAGTCCAAACCCAGCCCTTTCCCTCTCTCCTGAGGTGAGCACAGCTCCCCAGGGACCAGACGCCCGGTTTTCCTTCTGGCTTGAGGTACTTGGCCCCTGGTGTCGAAGCTCTTCCCATCGTGGCCGCTGCTGTTCCTCAGACTCCTTCAGAGCCGGCGCAGCTCTTGTCTGGGACACTCTGGAGGAAGGGGCAGGGTGACAGCGAAGGAGCAAGAGGTAAGCCCCCCTCCCAACTGAACCAGAGTGAGGCAAGCAGGCCTGCCCACTCTCTCCTGCCAAAAGTCCTGCCATTTTCCAGAAAAGAGCCAAGCCCAGCTCAGCAACGGACAAGGCCAAGGTGCATGGGTTGGGGGCCCAGGGAGGCATCTGGCGAGAAAGGCATCCTTCGGAAATACATTGGCCAGGTGGCGGTGTGAATACGACAGCTTTTCTCGATGTCCTTTTACAGGTCAATCCTTTTGCCTATCTGGGGGAGAAGCCACCTATTCTTTCTTTGTCCAGGGACACTTCTTCGAAAGGAAAAGAAAATGGAGATGCTAGGTCTGGATGGGGAAGATGCACAAAGCAAAAATGAAGAGACAACACGAAGGGCCATAACCAACAGAAACTGGTGTGTGTGCCGAGGTCAAGGGTGGGCAGTGGGGGTGGAAGGCTCAAGGTGGTCATGAGGCTGAGCAAAGGGCTGGGCTCCCTCCAGCTGAGCTTAGCCTGGACTCTGGCTCTTCCACATGGTGGCACCCCGGGGGTGCGGGGCGGGGGGGGGGCGGCTTGGGGTTGGCTGGGCGGTCACTGGTCCTCACAGCTTGGCAGACCCCCTTGTTGTACCCTTGCTTGTCCCTGAAGGTGGTGGCGGCCGTGTGGTAGGTCTGCGGTGGCTTCATCTCCCCCTCTCCCCTCCTCCCGCTTGCAGAGTAGTGGCTGTGCCCTGGGTTGGGGGGGAGGGGCTCCGTTAGGCCAGAGAATAGATGGCGTTGACAGGCGACGTGGCCTCGGAGCTTTCGTTGCCCTCTGTCTCCTCCTTGTCCTTTTTGACCGTGTACTGGCCGATGAAGGACCCGTCCTCGTTGAACTGCCCCTCGCCACCCTCGCCATAGTCCACCAGGCTGTCGTCACTCTCCTGCTGCTTGATGGTGCCATCCAGGGACGTCTGGCTGCCCTGCAGGGGCTTGTTGTCCTCGTCACTGGCCAGAGAGAGACAGAGAATCAGGGTCCGGCCCCGTCCAGTGGCGCTTAGAGCCCGGTGGGGTAGCACCAGGCTGCTGGTCTCCCTCCAGGCGTATGTGCTCCGCAGCTCAGAGAGGGGAGGGCCTCGGAGGTCACCAGTCAGCGCCCCCACCCCCCAGGCCTCCCCCGTCCGGCTGGGTTACAGAAGGGAACCCAAGGCCCGGAGAGGACCGGTGTCTCCTCCCAGGTGAGGTGGCAAGGTGGTGGAAGCTCACTCTTCCAGACTCCCGGGCTGGGGTCCCCGTCACGAGGCAGAGACAGCCACCCCACAGTGAGGAGAGCCAGCTGCTGTAAGACGAAGCAGGATGGGGTGGGCCGAGGAGCTGGGGGGCTAGAGCCGCGTGCGTCACTGTGTGGTTCTGGGGTCTCGGGAAAGCCTTTCTTCTCCCTGGGCCTTAATCTCTCCATCAAGAGGGGCTGAACTCGCTTTGACCCTCTGTGATCTGGGTGGCCCTGTCTCGAGAGGCTCTGCCCTTAACAAAAAGCAACGGGTCTGGGCCACAGGGCAACAGACCTCTCCCCTTCTCACCGTGGTGTGGTTTCCGCTTGCTCTCTGGTTTACCAACGAGCAGATGCGGTTGCTGGGGCCTCGAGTGAAAGAGGGTGGCACGAGCGGAGGGGCACAGACAAGAGTGTGGGGCCAGCACCCGGAGACAAAGCTCAGCAAGGCTCTGGCAACCCTGCCCAGCCTCCTTGGAGGCCCCGAGGTCCTGCCCTTGGGCTCCGAGGGGGGGCCAGGTGCTCCTGGCCCCATTTCAGAGAGGAGACGGCCCCCAGGCAGGAGGCAGCCAGGCGGCAGTGGGAGTCTGGGTCCCAGCCAGCGGGGCCCCCACGGTGCCAGGTGTGCAGCAGACACATAATGTCCCCTCCCCGGCCCCCAGGCCACAATTAGTCCTTCCTGGGTGTGTGTGTGATGGGGGTGCTGGAAACAGCCGGCTGAGTTGCTATTAGAGGGGGCAATGCATGGTGGCTTCTAACACTGGTGCTGGGCAGAGACAGCTAGCAGGGGAGACCTAGAGCCCGAGCCCGAGGGGGCGTCAGTCCATATGCAAAGCTATCAGGCCTCCCTCTTTTGCCCCATTACCTCGGCCTGTTCTCCGATGGCAGGGCTACAGGGAGGTGGTGGGTCTGCCGGGCTGCACTGAGTCTGTACGGAGAGTGGGGCTCACGTTTTGAAAAACTAGCAGCTTCTTGCTGGTCCTGGTCCTACTCACGGGTCTTTTTTACACACACTCCCTCCCAGAAGCATGAGGATTGTGTGTGTGATTCTAGGGGATTCCAGGTACCTAAGCCAAATGCAGCCGCTGGACAGGAATGGCCCAGCTTGGACAGAGGGAGCGTCTCTAGTGTGTCAGGTTCTTACAGAGAAAGAGGATCTAGATCTGGAAAGAACAGACCTCTTCCAAGGGAAGCTTGAAAGGAACCAGAAGGACTAGGGGGTCCCTGGTCTAGTCACCTGTCAGCCCATCTTCCGAGAGACCCTGGAGACGCAGGTGGGCAGATGAGGGAGAGAGAAGCAGAGAGACCCACAGGGAGGTGCTTCGCTGCCAAGCTGAAACCGAGGTGGGTGTGTGCGCATGTGCGTGTGCGTCCGTGGTGTGTGGGCCCATGCATGCACCTGTGTATGTATATCCAGCCTCAGTGTGGGTGGGACAGGGGAGTGGGTGGGGAGAAGGCAGATATTTTTGTCCAACAGCTTCGGCGTCTGGGGGAGGAGAGGTGCCTGAGGGAGCAACTTCTCATAGCACAGGAGGTGGGGTTGCACTGAGGGCCTGGGGAAGGGAAAGCCCCATGTTCTTTGGAACCGGTAGCCAGGAAGGAAATAGGGCTCAGCCCCTGGGGAAGATGGGCCCTGCCAGGGCTGCTGAGGACAGTCAGGGGAGGGGCCTCTCCTGCTTGCCCTTTTAGGAGGCTTTTGGAGATGTCGGGACCGGGCAGACGGATTTGGTACGTAAGTCTCCAGATAGGCTCCCGGCTGGGCAGCGGCTCTGGGCAGCGTCTGCCTGCCAGGCTGCTGATGAGCGGAGTGGTGGAGGCCGAGGGTAGGATAAGGAGAGATCAGGGGAAGACGGGGTGATCTCGCCCCAGAGAGTAACAGAGTGGGGGTGGGGGAGTAGGGTTCTGATCAGAGCACTTCCTCCCGCCGGCCTTAATTTGGGAATGAGGCCTCCGTGACCCCCCCCCCCCCGCCCCAACATCATTCCTTAGCGCAGGACACACTTGCCATCAAAATGGAGATTACAACTTGGTAATCTGTCTCTCTCACACCAGCCACAAAGGCCCGTCCAGATCTGAGAGGGATGGGTCGTGGTGCGACCCTGCTGGGAGTCAGGCCCTGGCTTCTCCAGCTCTGCCACCAGCTTGCTGGGCGGCAAGTGTGGGTGGGATTCCTGGGCAGGTCACGCGTCCCTGTCTGGGCCTCGGTCCTCTGATTTGGGGCAGGCCCCGACCAGGTGCTTCTCCAAGACATGCTTTGGGCTAGGGCCCAGAGCTATCATTCAAGTTCATGAGGAAAAGATCGAGAACCCCCCCACCCCTGCCCCTCATCCCTCACTAAGTTGAGGTTTCAAGACAATACAGTTTCCCCGGGTCCCTGTCTTCAGGGTGAGGGTGGGGGGTGGGGGGTGGGCAGAGAGGAAGCCAACAGCTCATTGCATGGCCACGGTGTTCCCAGCATCTGCTTTCAGAGGAAAGAGATGGAAACACACATCGAAGGAGCTCAGTAAATTGGAGCTGTGCGGGTGAATGAATGGAACAGTGTCCCTCAAATCCGTGTGAGTGCGCAGGGCCGTGTCCTCCCTGCGGGGAGGCAGCCTCATCCAGCCCGCTCAGCACAAGCAGGGGCTGTTGGAGAGGCGGAGGGGAAGAGCCGGGATGGGTGGCGGGGTGGGGGCCAGGAGCCAGACAGATCACCCACCTGTAGTCAAAGGAGCCGTCTTCTTCCTTGGGGTCCTCGGGGCCCAGGGGAACATCCTTCTTTTCTCGCACTTGGCCGGTAAGAGAAGCAGAGACACAGACATGGGGATTATGCCCCTGCCCCCGCTCCCCGGACCCCGACTGTAGTTAGTGACTCTCTCCCTTTCAACGAGGCACCCGTCGATGCCTCCCCCATTCTTGCTTCCGGCATTTAACCAGCTGTCAAGTTGACGCCCCCGCCTCCTCCTCAACCCCGGCGTTTCCACACATCTCCGTTGACAACTGAAACCTCCTCCCACCAGGCCCCCTGCCACCTCTCCACGGGGTTGCCCCCAAACACCGAATAGATGTGATCCTTTCTTTGGCACCTCTCCTATGCTGCTCTGCAGGGTAATCATTTGTGCACGGTTGTAAAAGCCCCTAGCAGAGTGCCCTGGGCAGAGGGGGCGCTCCCTACGCACTTTCGGGCTGGAAAACGCTCCTGTGCCTGTGGCCTCCCTAGTGTGTGGGACCCCCTTCTCCCACACCTGCTCTGCGGTTTGCACACACCCAGCCCAGGCCCGTCTCCTGGGCCCTGATCTTCCCGCGGTGCCAACTGCAGTGTCTTGGGGGAGAGATCATCCTTCCTTCTCATGTCCTTCCCACCCAGCAGGGCCCGGCACACGGGGACACTTATGCGAGGGACTATGTATCCTTCCTGAGGTACAGGGCAAGATAATCTCCCCCATTTTAGGAGAGGGAAACCGAGCCCTTCAGAGGTGAAGAACATATCCCAGAACTTATTAGTGACTGACTCAAGTTTAGCATGAAGGCTAGAGCCCAGGCCTCATGGTTTGCTCATCTTTCCAGTGGACTAGGGCCTTACCTTGCAGCTGGAGGGAAGGAGGTAAGCTGTGAGAAGAACTTTCTGGAAAAGGACACTGTCTAAATGGGCAAAGGAAGCCTCCAAGCTTATCTGATGAGTTGGGGGGTGAGCTCAGTAAGGTTGTTCTTCTCCCTGACTCTGGCTTTCTAATTTACAGGAGAAAAACAATCCCAACACAGCACAACAAAGTGAAAGAAAACGTCATTAGCCAATAAAGAATTATAACTTCCTGCCCTCCCTCACAGACATCTCCCTCACTTAAAGCAGAGACAGAACTCTTTAGAATCCTAGGGTCTGAGGGTATGTGGCGGTGGGGAGGTGGGGAGAGGAAATAAAAGAGAATCTTCTCTCTGAGTTGAGTTTTAGGGGGACCCTGGAGGAGGTCTTGTTTAGAGGCAGAGAGAGGCGGCATTTGGGGAGCACGGCCTGTGCTTGGCCATGGGGTTTTGGGGGGCAGGGAGCAATTTCTTTCTGCAGCCCAGCGGGATTTTCGCTCCCTGGGTCATCCATTGCCCTGTCCCCTGTCATTCTACTCACCCCGTCCCAGACAGATGGCTTTGTTGCCCCTGTTTGAAAAAACAATCAATATTTCCAGAAGCAAGAATGCCAGAGGTCCTTGTCCTTGACCTTGGTCTGTCTGGGCTGGTGGATCTTGAGGCCCCCAGAAGAGCAACGGCTCTTTGGGACGCTAGGGAAGTCCAAAGCTCCTTCCCGATGGGGTCTGTACCAATGCAAGCCACCCCTCAACCTCTGCCTGCTCTTCAAGCAGGAGCTCCTGACCCTCTGCTGGGGAATCGGTCATTACAGCCCAGTCACCGACAGCCTCTCTCATGGGCGTGCTTGTTCCGTCCAGACCCTCCCCTCTCTGTTCTCTCTCATGGTTAGAGAAAATGCCTTTCTTCCTTAGGACACAGGATCCTAATGAGATTCAGGCTGAAAAAAGCCAATTTACTGAGCAGACGGCTGGTGAGTCAAGGGGAGGGAAGGTCATTCTTAATAGGAGCCAGGGTTCCTTCTATCCCCTCTTTGGAGCTGCCTGGACCGTTCCATCCACCCACCTCGGATAAACTTAATTAACTCAAGTGCTTTCTGGCAGCTTTAAGATGCACGGACCAGGTGAGAGGACTCTATGTCCAAGCTTGGCAAGGGTTAGGCTCGCTGGGAGAACTGAGCCCCCTGGATCTGGTCAGGGTCCTGGTGGCTCCCAGGAAAGCTTGCCGGCCCCATTCCCCCAAGCCCATTCCTCCCATATATCCTACCTGGGTACTTGCCACCTCGACTCCTCTTGATGAAACAGACGATGAGCAGGATCAGCACCAGGAGGGCGATGGCACACATGAGCCCAATGAACCAGCCCTGGGTGGCGATGTCTGCCTGGTTGTTGGTGTAAGCTGGGGGGGTGGGGGGAGGGCCAGAAGCAAACACACAAGTGATTTCCCATGGGCGGAGGTGAGGAGGGAGACGTGGGGGGGAGAATGGCTATTTCATGTCGATGTTCCTCTTTGAGCCTTACGCTACTACCTAGCAGTCCTCTGGCCTGAACCACCCCGCTACAGGGACAAAGAGAAAATAATTAAAGAGCCAAGGTCCAGAGGTCAGAAAAGAGGCACAGGAAAGGGGTATAGGGAGCAGAATAAGCAGCAGAAGGCTGAACAGGTCCTTTAGGAAGGGGAAGTTTCCTAAGGATGGGGCATGGCACTCTTGCAAACCAGACGGCTGGTCACAGCCTGGTGGGGATGGAGGGAAGGCCAGGGGTTGGCCCTGGAGGTACAATTCCCCATCAGCGAGCCTGGGGTGAGGAAATGGGACTCTGCTACCCATCAGGGAACGGGGGCCGTGGTTACATTGCAAAAACCTGTTCTAAGAACACCTTCACAGGCCTGCACTGGCTCCGAACAGCGACCTTTCCCACCAATATGGCCCCGAAGCCAACCAGGTCTCCTGGCTGTGGGTCCCGGGCAGGGTGTTGTTCCAGAATGCCCTGTGCTTTCTCACATTCCCCCAACTGTCTCCCTTACAGCAGAGACAGTCCCTGCACGGGTACCCCCAGATGGGCTGGGGCGAGGCCTTCAGTGCACCCCATGCCACTTCCGACCACTTTCACGCATGGAGACCCCCCCAGCCCCGTGAGCGTGAGTCTCTCCCTAGCCCCTCAGGGAGCGTGTGAGGACATGTCTCAACCGGAGCAGACCCCTTCACAAGTCAAGGGGCATGTGAGTGGGCCTAGAGGACCAGGGCTCAGCTGCCATCTGACGGTGTCCTGGATGACCCAACGGTTGGCATTAGGGTTTGGGAAGGGGTGTGGAGTGGGCAGGACCCCCTCACTCTTCTTTCTATGGACTAGAGAACACAAGCACCCCCTCTTGAAACCCAGCCTGCATTGGGAACCAAGACTTGGGAGGAGAGGCAGGATCCAAGCAACCCTGAGCAGACCCAAAGTAACCCCGGAGCCCTCCGAGTGCGCCGAGGGGTGTCTCAGAGCGCCGGTCGACAGCAGGGTCCCAGAGAGCCCACAGAGCCCAAGCCAAGCACGGGGCCTCCTCCTGGCGGCGGGGGAGGAGAGCACAAGGAACAGAGGGGTGACCCAGAGCCCTCGTGCCCCACGGTCTTTATCCCATGCCCTTTTGTGGGGCAGGTGTCTGGGTGCAATCTTACTCTTTGTTCTTCTTGGACAGAGAAACTGTCTCTATAGCCTTCTCTGTGCCTAGGCAAGGGCATGGCACCAGGAAGGGTCTGGACAAATGGGGAAGACTGATGAGCAAAGGCTTTCATGCTCTCTGCCCTGGTTGTGCTCACCCGATCTATGGATGTTGTGGGGGGAATCCCACCCCCCCACTCCTGCTCCTGCAGGCCATTCCCTGGACAGTGTCACAGAGATCCTCCCAGAACCCCACGTACGAGCAAATTACTTCCTCGCTCCAACCCTCCAATGCTGCCCACTGCTACCAGGGAAATGCCTACCTTCCTAACCTGTCCCGGCGGGCTCCACCCGAGCTGGCCCCGGACACTTCTCTGGGCCTGTCTCCCACCCTCTCTCCGCCAGCCACACTGGCCGCTCACATCCCTACTTCAGGCCCTTACATGTGCAGCTCTTCCTTCAGATGGCCGCCTCGGTCAACTGGCCGCCCAGACCTTCTCAGCTAAAGCCAAAGCCTTCTCCCCCAACCAGCCACCCTCTGAGGGCTCTCATTCCCCTTTCTCCTAGCGCTCGTTCTCAGCCGGAAGCCGGAAGGCTTTATCATCCCCATTTTACTGATGAGACGACTGAGGCACAGAGAGTTTATGTGATTTGCTCAAGGTCACAGAGCTGGTAAGCTACGTGCGCCTCAACTGGACCTCTGCTGCTGCCGGGCAGTCCCTCCACTCGCTGCTGCCTGACCCCCAAACTGGTGCTCCCTCTCGTGCCACTCCACGCCACCCTGTCCCCATGCCGGCGACATCAGTGTGACCACCGAAACCTCACAGCCGCCGCAGCTGTCCCTGCCTCCAGAGCAGTGGCAGCAGCTCGCCCCTTCCGGGGGGTGGGGGTGGGGGTGGGGCTCAGTCCTAGAAGGATCTCCGACCCCCAGCGTCTTCCTCTTTGCTTTCCCCTCCCTCCTGCTGTTAACCACATTGAAGCTTCCTGGATCTTAAAACAAAAACCCTGCAGGAGCCCAGGACTTTTCAGCTCTAGATGAGGCACTGTCCTTTTCTAGGTGAACTCCTTCATCTTCCGTGGTCTCTGGGTCCCATCAACTCCTTCCCCCAATCCCGTCAGGCCAACCTCAAGCCTCTCTCTACTCAACAACTACCACCATGGAGTGGGTCTTTCCCAAACCTGCCTCTACCTCCTTGGCTCCTACCTTCCCCTGTCCTCCAGGCCTGACTTTCCAACCGGCGATACCTCTACTCATCTCGCATCGTCCCTCCAGCCAGGTCCGCAGCTGTAAGCCCAGCGTTCCCAGCTAACATCCTAACATCTCCTTGGATGGTCCGTCTGCTTGAAATTCAACCCATGTCTTCCCGCCCCTCGATGCTCCCCACTCCCGCCAGTGGCTTCCCCATTCCTGCCATCCCTAAGGCTTATCCTTTCTCCTTCCAGTGTCCTTCATATTTGCCCCATTGCTCTAGGCTAGCGGGGTCCCCTCCTTACCCTGGGTCTATCAGGTCCCAAGGATATAATGGCACCTCATGGCATTATGCTCTCAGGACACCTCCCGTCAGGCCTGGCCTTCCAGGCGCTCTGCGCGTCCCCTCCCTGCAGCTCCCCCCCTACCCCCGTGCCCAAGAGAGCCTGGCCTGCTGCCCTTCTTGCTCTCCACCTCCACACTCCACCCCTCCTTCCTGAATCTCCCACTCCTCCAGCTCACACCAATCTCAGAAGTCCGATTTTACCTGTTTACTCCGCGAAATGTAACATTCAATCGCTCCGTTTCCTGGGTCTGGATTTTTAATGATACTATTAAAGGCTTGAGAACAGGGGAGTCTTTGGGCCCCCTAGTGCTTAGCACGATGCTGGTCACATAGCAAGCAGGCAGTGACTGCTTATTAAAGATCAGTTTAATCCTAATTTAATATGGTTAATTTGGGATACTTGCCGGGGTCACAGGGAGATTGGCTTGACCATGTGCCACCTTGAGATTGGATGGTGGTTCCCACCTTCTGCAGAACAGTTGGTTTGCTCCACTACCATCTTCCTGATGCTTGTTCTGATATGTCCTGACAAGCCATCTCCCCGAGACTCCTTTTCTCTTGGGACAGGAAGTCACAATCGCAGGGAGAGAGGCCATATGGGCAATCTGGAAAGCGAATGTAGCTCTCCATTCCTGACAGCACCTGAAGCTCAGATGTTACCTTCAGTCCTTACCAAAAAGGTCAAAGAATGTTCTGGACCCAGAAGGCTGTTCAAATCCAAATGGGTTTTGTAAATACGCGTGGTGCTGGCTGTTAACTAAACTTCTTGTGGCCATGACTTTGCAATATATACATATATCAAATCGTCATGTTGTACACCTGAAACTAATACAAGGTTCTATGTCAATGATATGTCAATAAAAACCAAAACCCCAACCCAAACCAGGTGGGATCTGGGGTGAGGTGAGCTCAACCAGACTCCATCAAAATGACTTAGTTTCTCGAGAACCAAAAGCAATTTAGGACAAGATGATCTCACTCACAACGTGACCCGACAGAGTGGACTCTGAGAGGCGGAAGGCCTTGTAGTGAGGCTTCAGCGCATTACATTTGGCTGCCAACATCATTCTTAATCGATCTGCTCAACGTGTTTCAAGATTCCTAATGGAGACAGTAATGACAACATTCAAAGACCGGGGTGCATTTACACTCACCACCTTCCACTGGAATGGGGAGCAGAACAGCACCTGCTCCTCCGGCCCACAAGGCCTGGCAACCTCAGGCCCAAAATGCCTCTGACTCTAGACCAGAGGCCATATTTTGTGTGCCTCCCACACACCTCAGCCTGCAACACTGCTCAGAAATGGGCTATTCGTGTGCAAGGCAGGCAGTTCTCACGACTCAAAGGCCAATCACTCAGAGTCCGCAGGAGAATTACATTTCAGAAATAGGGGTAGATGAACATGCAGAACAGGGATGGACTTCCTTCAGACGCATCTGGGCTTAGCTGCTCTTACTGAAGCACCATCTGACGCCTCTGCAACACCACTGTGCCCCATGGTGGGATTCTTCCAAACACAACCGAAAGAGGCTGACTACAGGGAGGTCCCCTAATGTCCCTCCTCCCGCTTCCCTGAGGTCTGAGGCAGTTTGCAGTCGGTCCTGCTGGCCCACCGTCAGCACCTGCCTGCTGCCGCCTGGCCCCACCCCGCCCACCCCAGGACAGAAGAGCTGGCGAGCCCCCCGGAGTCCAGAGTTATGTGTTTGTGGCCCCTTGGGTCTCTTTGCCTTCAAAAGCTTCAAAGAGGTGATTAACTTTCCATGTGGGATCTTCCCGCCGAGGGTCAGGGAGCTGGTTAGCATTCCTAGTGGTTTTCTTCCATATCCCCCGTGAACCACTGCCGCATGTTTGAGTCTGTGGACTCAAGTGATGGCCTGTGGTCACCTAAATGACCCGTGGTTGGACCCAGAGATGCTCATGAACTCTTGCTTTGATGAGACGCTGGGGCCTAGGGGATCGTGTGAATTTGGCTTGGGAGTCCACCCACAGGATACACAGCGTGCATTTTCAAAGAATCCAGAAACACACAAACTTCAGAAAGTGAAAATATTTCCTTTTCCTCTGTGATTTGCACATAGTAATCTCTAGCCAGCCAGCGATGTCAGTAAGTAATACGTACTCAGGGCTGGGGTTGCAAACCTGCTCACCCAGCTCGCACGGAGAGGAAGCGGGGAAAACTCGCTCACTCTGAAAGCAATCTATCAGGAAGAGTGTCTCCAGAACAACCACAGGAAAAGAGAAAAGGACACTGAGTCAATGTTCAGAAGTGTATTATCAATCGTCTTATTTTTCTTTTCCCCCCTGTACCGCATGTTTTATATGGGGAAGCAGATTGGGATGTCCCCGAGGGCAGGGCCTGGTCCTTTCCTCTCTGGCTCTTTCTCCGCACCCCTCACTCACAGCCCCAGGACTTAGCGCTGGGAGAAGTCAAACTCTGGAAGCAGGCTGCCCTGGCTTTTGTAGCATTCCCTAGGAGGGGGCTCTAGCCTGGGATCTTATCTGTGCTTCCTGCCTCTGTGCTGGACTCAGGTTGATAACGAAGCAAAATCAAACGCACGCACCAATAAGCAACAGCTTGGGATCCTGACTGGGTCAGACAGAGTCCAGCCACCTGCTCTGCTCGTCAACTGTCCGGTTCCCTTGCCTGGCTCCCAAGCTGGCCAGGCCACTTGCTCAGATGTCTTGCCTGAGTTGGCTGGGCTGGCCTCAAGCAGGCAGCTGGACTCTCAGACTCCCTGCGTCTCGACAGCCTGGACATGGGCAGTACAGGTAGAGGCACGGGGCGGAGGACAGGACGTCCAGACCAGGAGGGACCAGGCCAGAAGGGGTGGAGTGAGACATTTATACAGATGGGTAGTGACTCTTAAGATGCAGGCTACCAGGCTGAGCCTGGCCAGGCTCAGGAAGAGTGATGAATATTTCAGCCAACATTCAGAATGCCATATAAATCATTGTGTGGTTTTTTTTCTCTATGCGTGCGTCTACTACCCCGCATCTGATTAGGACATCCTGGGGGCAGGGACTGGTCCTTTTCTCTCTCTGGCTGTTTCCCCAACACTCGCCCTTGGCCCCAGGGCTTAGCGTGGCCACCTGCCTGGCCGACTGTGAAGATACACATGAACACATGAGCGGGTGCCCTCAAGTCTCCAAGCTGCCTGCCCACCCTGACCTTCTCCCGTTTCCGGAGCCCCTACTGGCCTTCCTTTGGCACACTGAGGTTGCTTCTCTAGCAACAGCCGAAGTCCCTTTCGAGCCAGAACTCGGCTCCTACTGGAGAGCTTCCTCCTCTCCCCCAACTCGACGAAGATCAACTACTGTGAAGCCATGGCAAACTTGGGATAAAAATTAAGCCAAAATAAAGCCCCCAACAACTCGTGTCACACACTTTGGAATTTTTTTTAACAGATGACAGTGGCAAGGCAGGGATATACATGCTGATCCTGGGAAGATTTCTGGGTCGAGACCCTTGGATGGCCCTATCTCTTAATGCCACGTGAGGAAGCAAGGTCCTGTGCACACGGGGCAGGCTGCCCTGCGCTCCTCCAGCCCCCAGACCCACACACAGGGCCCAAGTTTGCACCTATGCCAAGCCCTTTTGTTTTAAGCACAGCGAGGAGGGCCAGGCGCCTCCTCCGTCCTCAGCCTACAATCCTATTTCCCTCGGACTCCCCATGCACGCCTCGGGGTCGGAAGGGCGCTTCCTCGCCACTGTGCATGCACTCTGGCTCCTCTTGGCTTCCTGGGAGCTGTGGACTGATGTACAATAAGAGCCGAGACACGCCATGCAAGGTGGGGAATGGGTGGGATGAGTCTTCTTTCCAAGAAGGAGAGACAAGCAGGAAGCTGAGAATGGAATGAAATGCCCCATGCTTGCAGGGGGGGGGCCAGGCCAGACCCTCTCTCACCTGTACTGGTCATAAAGGTGATGACGGTACTGCTGATGCCCTCGTTGTCCCGGGAATAAACGCGCAACGTGTATGTCATCCCGGGATAGAGGTCTGTCAGCTGTACAGGCTGGGCCTGGGCCTTAACAGGGACAGTTTTTTTCGTATGGTTGCCTGGGGAACAGAAACCTCAGTCAGCCTAGGGCCAGGCACGAGGAGCTGGAGAGGCAGTGCTTAGGTTCCTGGTCACCGGTCAAGGGCAGAAGTATGGGGGGAGGGCCAGGCTGCTGCGCAGACCAGGAGGTCACTGGACAGCTCACCAGGCTTCCACGCGGTGCTGACTCTCCCCGCACAGCAGCCTTCCCGCCAAGGGCGCTCTTTCTCTCTCCTCAAGCTTTCTTTCCTCACTACAGTCTCAAACACTAAACACTATGACCTACTTCCTGGGTGGGAGCTTTCCCGGTGAGGGTCCGAGAGCCACTCAGCATCCCTCATGGTAAAGGGAGGTGAGGCGGGACTCTACTTCTTGGCTCTCACCCCTGGTGTTTCACCTCTCCTTTCTCACTGTGTGGAGGATTCACACATCAGGAGAAGCCAGTGCCCTGGCATCTGGGGTGCAGGGTGCATGGTGGCCGTAGGAAGCTGCAAAATCGGGGTGCCGATTCTATGGAGGTGAACCCCTCCAACCACAGAGGACTGACAGTTGGCTTTGCTCTTTCCTTACAGATCTTCGGGTAGCTCGCCCAGGTGGATCTCCTGGCTGGGTGAGCTGGTTTCGTTCATTGCTAAGGATAACACCATAGTGGGTCTGAGTCTTCAGGGGCAGGGCCCTTCCCTCAAAGAAGGCAGATATCTTGACCACACTCTACAGTCTGATAAATATGTACCCTTGATCCTAAGATCTAATAAAGAGGAACAGCTCAGCTCCAGCCACCCGCTCTCTGCGACAAAGTGGCCCCGGTCAGTGCCTTGGATAGGAGGCCACTGGCATTCCTCTGTGAGGAAAGCACAGCTATACCCAGAAGTCTGAACTGGCCTAGCCTGTCTAGTGGACACACCAGAAACAGGGATTGTGAGTTAAGGAAATCCAGGCAGAAGTGAGGTTTGGCTCATGGCGGCGGGGGCGGGGTGCTATTCAGAACCCTCATCCTGGGCGGGAAGCGGACGCCAGGCCCCATTACCCAGGTCCTCCCCAGCACATGCAACCCTAGACCTCCACTAATGGCTTCAGAAGCCCTCTTCCTTCTCTTTTAGCTGCTCTTCCCACCCCACTGCTGCCGGAGCGCGTATCGATTTCATTAAGTCATAATTAAGCCGGACTAACAGGCCCCTCGGAGCCTGGGGGAGTTCGCAGCATCTCTCTAATGGCATCTACACCACCCGCCGCAGCTGCTGCCACCGCCCCCCCCCACCGCTCAGCAATGCTTACTGTCGGTGTACTCAACCACAAAGTCAGTTCCGGGCCCGAAATTGTGCTTCCAGGTGATGTTGGCCCATTTACTGTTGGGGAGCACCGTGACGTTCCATATGGACTGCCTGTCGGGGGCTGGTGGGCAGGTTAGAAGAGGGGTTAGTGGTGAGGGCGGAGGCAGCTCTGGAGACACACACATGTGCACACACACATGCACACACATATACACACGTGCGCAGCTCGGAAAGGGAGGACTCAGAAGAGGCTGTGCACGGGGCCCGACAGAGCTCCAAGCTGCAGCCTTGGTGGCCAGGCCAGAGGTCGCCATCCAGGGACGAGTGGGTGCAGTCAGGAGGACCTGTGAGTGAGGGAGAGTTGGAGATGGTCTGTGTGTCCACACAGGTAGGGGCAGGAATGAAAGAGTGGGTTTTGACCTATGCCACTGGAGGCTCGAACGTGGGCTCTTTCCCTTTTTAGATCCCTTGTCATGGATTGGAATGGGGCGGTGGAAGGGACCCGGAGAAAGCTCCGTTGGCCCACGTACGGACCGAGGGCGAGAGATGTGCCAGCCTCGTTCCCTTCAACCACAGACATTCTACAGGAAGGAGAGAGGGATCTTCCAAAGGCCCTCGAGAGTCGTGATGTG
Source organism: Zalophus californianus (assembly GCF_009762305.2). Lineage (NCBI taxonomy): Eukaryota > Metazoa > Chordata > Mammalia > Carnivora > Otariidae > Zalophus > Zalophus californianus. The sequence continues at coordinate 25,872,866 of NC_045604.1, forward strand.
TAGGAAGGGCAGGACCAAAAGTCGGAAAGCTTTACAGGGCTCCTGAGACTGGAGGAGAACAGTAACCCAGACGGGTGACTCTGGAGTCCCTGTGGTCCTTCTTGGTCAGCAAGATCTTGGATTATGTGGAACAGGGCCTTGGACTCTCTGAGGAGACTTGGGGTCTACAACCCCAGGGTCCCAAGTAGAGAGGAGAGGTATGAACCCCTCTTCTCCCTCTCCTGGCTAGGTGGGACCCAAAGAAGGAAACTCCTTCTTGGCCCCCCACCCTCGAAGGTTCAGACACCAGAAGAATCCAGTTCTTTTGGCTTCTCAGCACTAAATTGTCTTTGAGGCTTGATCTCCATGCAATACGGAAGACATTAATTATCTAGTGCCTACGAGCTGGGAGCTACTTTATCAAAGCCACGGCACCATCTGAAACCATAGCCTGTGGACAGGAGAGTGGCACTAATCTTCAAGCGTAATCATTTTTCACGAGTCCCAGCAGTCTGATTACCCCATTTCCCAGCAAAGATTTAATAGTGGAGTACTAGCGTGAAGCCTTGTATTTCAAAGACTTTACAAGTGTGGCTCCTGTATATTTTATCAGCATGCAAGGGGGCACTGTCACCAACTCACTTGTCAAAAATAAATGAATAGAGTACGTTGGTGATGCATTTATTCATTATCTATTTGACACGTGACTGAGTCTGCAGGGCTGGGAAGTGATAAAAGATCTCTTGGTCTTCACTTCAAAGAAGTGCCTTCTCTACTACAACCTTGTCAGTTGCTGGTTGCCCCAGGTGAATATGATTCTTGTTAGGTGAGGGGCCAAGAAAGAGACTCCACTGATGGTGCCATGGGGCATTCTCTGTGGGAAGCGCAGAACACAGGCTTCTTTGCTCATCTGCCTGGGGTCTCCATTGTACTGGTGGCTTTTAGCCACCCCAAATCCCAGCTCCTTGGAATCTCAAGTTCTTGTGAGTGGGAATGAACTAGGAGAACTCATGATTTGGGAACTTGAGCTTCTTGCTCCTCAGCTCTGGGGCCTGGAAATAGCCAGAGAATTTGGGTTTAAACAGTTTGGCCACCAATACAATACTGACCCAAATCTGATGGTCTCAAAGGTAGTGGAGATTGGGGCACTGCTAGAAAAGGTGAAGTGATGGGGAAGCAAAAGACTTAGAGGTGGGAGCTGGGGGAAGGCAGTGCCATGTAGAGAGACCTAGATACCGACCGCTAAAGAAAATGTTCAAAGAGAAAGACCAGGAAGAAGGGCTATCAATTGCTATAAAGAACAGAAAGCGTGAGAGGAAGTATGGATTGTTCTGCCGAGTCCTGGAATGGGAGAATTAGGGGGTATCCCTTGAAATTTGAAAGAAACAACTTAAGGACAAATAAAAAGTCCCATTTCACCCCGAAAAAAGTAAACTTAGGAAATGTGGTCCTAAGGCATAAGACATGATAAAGATGAACGATCATTTAAAAAAATCATGGATGACAGAGCCACTCTGCTGCATTAAGGGAAGTGAGGACGTTTGAGGGGTGTCCCCAGGCTCTAAGGATAAGTTCAGGGGCACGGGCAGGTCCTCTGCGGTGTCTTGGGCAGTTAGAAGTTGCACATGAGAGTCCATGGGGTTAGTGCTATGTGGTAGCAAGGCCGACCTCTCCAGAGGGCACGTAACTCTGCTGGGGAGCAAGATCCAGTCCCTTCTTCATCCTTTGTGCATCTCCTCTGTGACCTCACAGCATCCATGGGGACACAGAGCCCTGTTACAAGGTAAAGTGCCTCCCTGTGGCCCCAAAGAACACCCATCTTTGGTGGTAGCTTCTAATAACCTGCCAGGCTTCTCCTCAGCCAACCCTTTCCTAAAGCCCGTATTGTTTAAATTCTAGATATTGTATCTTTAAAGCAAATCGGTGTTTTCAAGGCCTGAAGAACATAGTGTCAGTTATGTATCCCTTGTCCCCTTAGGGCTCACGTAACTCCATGTAACTGAATTAAAGATGATACTCACACTCCTCTTGCCTCTTAGTTGCCTGAGTTAGGTGTTATTTCTTTGCTCCCACCAAAAAGCCCGTAGACCGAGGGAGTGTGGAGGCAGCCCTCCCATCCGGGACCCAGGGGTCCTGCCTGAGGAGGGTGGGCCTCTGTCATCAAGGATCTGAGGCTAGAACGCGGCTGTGGAGCCACGGAGGGCCACCCAAGGTGGAGAGCGCCTAGGGGGTGCTCCATGCCCCCAGGCTCCCGGACTGGGAATCCCTGTACGCTCTCCAGGTAGAAACAACCGGAGGTGTCGGCCAACCGCACCCCAGGCCCGCCCTCGTACGCGGGGGGCCTCCGGCGGAGGGACGGGGTGCGGGGACAGTGGGCAGTACCGGATTCGGGCATCTTAGTCCCGGAGGTGGTGGTGGGAGGCCTCTCCGTGGTGGCGGCGGCAGTGGTTGTGGTCGTGGCGACGGTGGTGGTGGCCACAGTGGTAGGTGCGACACTTGGGATGGTGGGGACTGTTGTGGCTTCGGTGGTGGCAGCGGGGGCGCCCGTGGCACCCACCGTGGTCGGGGGCCACGTGGGAGGAGCTGGGAGGGAAATGTAAAACAGCCACGTCCGGTCGGTCCGGGCGTCCCCCAGCCGGGACTCGCGGCCCCGCGTGCAAGGCAGGCAGCCCCGGGGAGGCGATGGGGCTCGGGGACCAGAAGCCTCCCACAGCGTGACGGACAGGGTCGGACGGGTCACAGTGAGAGAACACAGCCATGGGCCAGGAAGAGAATGAAGCCCTGTGTTTCATTTTCTTCTCATGGTCTGTGTGGCTCGAAGCACCCAGCATGCACCCCGCCCAGAGTGAGGGTGAGGATGGGTGAATCGCTCAGGCCCCAGAGACGGCATGGGGTCCCCGGCCAGCACCACCCAGACACAGGCCAGTTAGCAGCGCTTGGGTCCAGCCCTGGAGCTCCCGCCTTGGAGGGGGGCAGGTGGTGGCCGTGTCCTGCAGGAGCACTGGGAAGACTCCCATTCCCAGCCATTCAAGCCAAAAGTACTCTTGTTCACAGCTGCTTGAGTTCTAACACCCCCAAACCCAACGACAGAGCGAGAAGAGTCCCTACTCTGTGGGTCAGCCTCCCAGCGGGGTCTGTGTCTCCTGTCTCACTGTCTGCCTGTCCCCAGGCTCTCAGCTCTTGTCCGTGGCCCTGCCTCTCCTCCCTTCTTCCCTGCCCAGTGATGCTCCTTCCTGCAATTACCCTGCTCCACCCTAACTCCTCTCTTCCGAGGACATCTGGGCTCCAGGGAGCCCCAAGTCCTTTCCCTTCACATTAAGCCGTGGGATGGGCACTAATGGAGTCGCAGTGTACTCTGTTCTCGGTAGCTGGAGAAATCCCAGGACACAAGTGACACACATTTGTGGGCCTCTTTGTTGCGTAAGTCTTCGGGGAGATTGGTTCAAATCTGTGCCCTTTCTCACACTCTCGTCTCCCACCCAAAGCTACCCGGGGTGTCAGTCAGCCCTACGGGGCTAAGTCTATCCGTGTGACACTGTCCCCACAGGCCCGCTTTCCTTCTACAGAAGGGTCGTGGAAGCTAACTGAGGGCGGCCCTACTACTCTCTAGTTCCAAAATTACCGAAAGCCGAGAGGATGACGAAGATGGGGGCAAATCTGGGAGAGGCAGAAGGCAGGGACGTTAAGACATAAGAAGATACCTGTAAACCCCCGAGGAATAGCCACATCCCAGCCCTATCTCAAAGCTTCAGAAGTTTAGGAAGATAAGATCCCCAACTGCCCAGAAGTGGGCCAGGGCAGGGAGGGAGACAGAGAGCTTTCTCAGGGGTGGGGGGTGAATGAAGAGACCCGAGGCCTTTTCAATAAGAGCCTGACCAACAAAGGCGCTTTCATTCCCCTGGGTCTCCAATATTATAAGTCCCCACAGAGAAGGAGGGAGTGTTCTGGGATCCCAGCCGCTTCCCTATTCGCAAGATCAGAGGCGGTACTGGACACTGAGGGTGCTGACCACAGAAGTCACATTGGGTAGCTAGCTACGTCCCACGCATTCCAAACATTCCTGGGCAGGGTGAAAGCAGACTGCACTCTAGTCCCTATACCCCAGGCAATGCAGACATCAGGAAGGTGTGGGGTGGGGACAACTCTCCCTGTCAAAGTCACTGTTCAAGGATGTATTAGTGCAAGGCGGCCCCAGGCCTGGAATGCCCAGTGCTATAAAAGCTCCACACGAGGGAATCCACCTATCCCACTCACCAAGACAGATAGACAAACACACAGAAAAGCCAGAGAGACACACAGGGCAAAGGTCAGCTCTCTCCCAGGCCTGACTCCTTGCAGCTCCCGTGGCCACGGACACACATGGGCTTTTCCCATGCTGCTCTGTGCTGCAGGAAGGACTTTGGAGAGGCTACCTTGCCCCTGTGGGCAGGACCTGCTCTGACTTGGCTCCTTATCAATGGTGTATTTTCTAATCATTTCTGGCAAGTACAATGTTCACAGGGCCCTCCTTTTCTACGACTATTTAAAAGGCATCACCAAAAAGCTTTGCGGGGGGGCGGGGGAAACTCTTTTGGAGTTAAAACCATCCCGCTCTGTGTAGTGCACACCTGGGCAGTGGTGTTACATTTCCTGGGCCCCCAGAATCAGTGGCATTTCCCCGCAAAGCTATACACACTCTCACATGCCCCTTGGTTCTCGTAAAGCGGAGACACACACACTACACTCCCACAGGCCCACAGCTAGGCTCACACACGCTTCCCTGTGCATTCCAGTGAGCAGCCCTGGGAACAGAGATGCTAAGAGAAGCTAGGTTAGGGTGACTTTTCTCCTGGGCCCTGCTGGTCAGAGACAATAATGGGAAATGACTCCGAGGCTGCTTCTCAGTCTTGCCCGTCCCCCGCCAACGGTCCCTTCTGCCAAACGTGCCAAGAAGGAAGCATTTCTGATGACGGCCACCTAACTGCTTTTCCTTCAGCTCAGCGGCCACATTCCAGCCCTATCTCAAAGCTCCAAAAGTTGAGGGGTATCAGTAAGAGGGAAACAGGAGGCAAGGAGTGGCTTCCCTAGTGCCCTCCCATTGGAGTCACTGTGGAGGTGGCAGCCTCAGCTGGCTGAGGTCACAGATGGAAAAACAATGCTCTCTCTGACCCACTCATTAGCGGTGTCTATTGTCCCATGGCTGGACAGGACAAGAGAGACAGGGAGACAGGGAGACAGGGAGGGCAGAGGCGAGACGGAAAGGCTCTGAGTCAGGGGAGTGAGTTGTTGGAGGCTCACATAGGCGAGAGGGGAAGGCAGGTTTCCATGGGGAAACTGTCCGGTGCTCAGGTCACAGGGGACCCAGAGGATTTCATCCCCTGGGGTGGGGTTTGGGTAGAGGACAGAAGGGGACAAAGGGCTTAGAGACAGAGAGGCTCACAGGCTGGACAGGCACGTCGCTGAGCTCGGATGTCATCTCCAATTAAAGCAGGAATTATGGGCTGGAGAACCACCCTGGTCAATGATCGATGGAGAGCACCTGCCTGGCAACTGAGAGGAAGCCGGGGGTTGGGGGGGGGTGGGCACGGTGGGCCTGGAGCTGGAAGCACAGCACCCCTACCCAATGGCCATGTCAGCCTAATGGGTTACCTCATGCACACTGGAAGGCACCCCAGCCGTGCCTGAGGGTTTGCCACCAGAGTTTCAGGGAACGCCACAGAAGAGATGGAGAAAATTGAGGAGAGAGGACTTGTCTTATTCATCTTCCTGACCCCAGTACCTGCCACGGAGCTGCCCAGCAAACATTTGCCAATCTGAGTCACAGAGGAGGCCAGCAGTTTCCAGACATTCCAAGGTGGAAGGTTCAGTCCAAAAATGGCCACATGGCGCATGGACTACCCTGGCCAAACCACAGATGGCCAGGCCAGATGGGCAGCCATCCTGAGAGGCTACAGACACGGGTGCGCGAGAGGGATTATTTTCAGCGGGTAAAATATGAACAGAGTAGTGTGGGGAAAAAACTCCCAGGCTCGGGGAAGAGGAGAGGGAAGGGAGCAGTGGGCTGGACAACAGACCCACGTCAGAAATGTCGAACCTGGGCTCCATTGCTTGGCACCTGCAGATTGTGCAGAAGGTTCTTGAGGATTCACAGCTGAGAACAGCCGAAGCCATGAGCACATCTCATTTACGAAGACGTGCACGGTGCCTCTACCGCCATGTCACAGGGAAGCTGGCGCCCAGGAAGCACATTTGATCGAGGGTCAGCGACCGTGCACACATGGTGCATGCCATGATGGGCTTGGATCTTTTCTAAATGGGTGGCAGAAGGTGGGGGGTTTGGAATGATCACCTCTCCCTCGCAGGTGCCACTCATGAGAGGGGCAGCCCAGGCTGGCTCAGATGCTCGCTGAGCAAGGCGGACTCCCTGCTACCCGACCCACCTGCCTTGGGTCCCAGGGTGCCAGAAAGGGGGAGGCAGGCTGGGAGCTGCTTGACCAATGAGCTTCCAGAGGATTCTCTTGGTGTCCTGTGTCTCCACCTTCTATGTTCACTAAGCCTGCTTAGGCTACCCTGAGCACCTGCTAGAATAGTTCCAAAGAGACCCATGTGCCAAGTTGCATCGGAAAGCCAGGGCAGCCCCTGGAGTACAAGGATGGCTTTCTCCACAGTCCCCAGGCCCAGGACATCTCTCTACTTCATATCCCAGCGGAGGTGTTCGGGCCCTGTGGGGAGGCACTGGGACCCACCAGCCTGGTGATGATGTGGAGGGGGGATGGGGAGCTGGAGGGGTGGGGACACGGAAGGATGATGACTGCGCACCACCCACAGATCTGGCAACACAAACACAAACTGAAGGAAGCAGGGTGTGCAACAGAAATAGAATCAACCTAAAATGGGGGCGGGAGGAAACCAGATCAGGCAGTCATCTTCATAAGCCAACCCTCCGGTTCCTCACCTGCTTCTCAGCCCTCCCTGCTGCCTAGAGCTTCTAGTGATCCCCTGCCCCCTAGCCTTTGCTCTGCCAGGGTGAGCCTTGCCCTCAGCATCGGTGGAGGACAGGGGAAGGAACCCTGGGGTTCCCTGCCTAGCACCTCCAGCTTGAGGATAGGCCTTCTGCGGTGACACACCCTTTGGTGTCCTCGAACCCACAACATGAGGGCTTGAGAGGACTGTGATCAGCAGGCCATTTCCTAAGCCGGGACCTGCCCGCCCACTCCTCACTGCTGCTATGCATTTACCTCCCAGACCCCGAGAGTGGAGGCTGTTCTTCATGCTGAAGACTCTGAGGAGCTGGGTTTCTAAGGGGCGAGGGAACAATCAGCCCATGGTGCCCACTAAGACTCCAGGTCCTGGAGCACCTGGCCCTATCCAAGGACAAGCTCACTCATGGTCACTGACCAGAACCCATGGTAGATGGCAGTGCTGGTGCTGGGCCCCCATGCAGCAAGCGTGGTCAGCATGCACAGTGTTGCACAGTGTGCTCCCCCATAGGTCACCCTTTCAGGGGATGGCAGCCTGACCAGAAGACAGGAGCCAGCTCCCTCCACTCATGGTACAGCATTCCTTCAAGGGGCACGGCCGGCCACCCAAGGGCTGCAGATCCTTTCTCTGCGCTCCGAGATGTCAAAACTAGGCAAGGGCCCAGGTCAGTCCGGGGAAGGAATCACTCGGCTTCCAAGAAAGCTGCAGGTGCAGAGGCTAGGTCTGGAGCCCATGTGTGTGTGGGGGCCCCTCCTAAGCCATCCGAGGGGGGCCAAGAGTATGTGAAGGGAAGAGGGGGAGGGTCTGAGCTCCTCTGGTCCCGTCCTCCTCATACATCCGTCTTGACAGTCTGGCTTCCCAACCCCTGAAAGGTTAAGTCTGGAGCATGCTTTCATCCCGAGCTTCTCCCTCCTTCTCCACCCTGGCTGGGCTGGGCTCCACCTGCATTGTCCCATGCCATGCCCATTACCTCTGCTGCTGGTACGGTACCTGCAGTTGGAGTAGCTTCAGAACACAGCGCCCAAGATGGCCAGAGAGAGGGAGAAAGGATGAGAGAGGGAAGACAAAACAGAGCACAGGTGAAACCACAGGACAAGCAAGCAGAGAAGCGTCTGGCTCAAACCTGACCCAGACAGTGTGGCCAGGTACTGGCTACTGCCCTGAGGATGCTGACTGGTGTCCAGGGTTTGTGGTCAGCTCCATGGGGGGTCTGGTATGTTCCTACAGAAAATTTTCCACCCGGATCTTGGAGACCTTTCTAATATACTCTGATTCTACCTCCACTCACAGACTATCATCTAAGGGGTGGCCGTAGGGACGGTCTACCTAGAGTGCTTTTGTTTCCAGGTCTTTCCCCAAGAGTGTGTCCTTCCATAGCCGGGCTGATCTTTACGAGCAGGCCGGGTGACCTTTCAGGGTGCCAAGAATTGAGGGCAGAAGGTGTAGGTGGCATAGGAGGACGCCAAGTCCAGTCAAAAGGATGGTTCCTGTATCTTTGGGGGAAGATGGTGAGTAGTGTTGGGGTGGATGGAGGAGGGGCGAGCATATTTCGTGAACCCTCTCCCACACCATCTCGGCCTTGGAAGGCCCGGGAGCTGTCACAGATGGCAGGCCTTGAGGTCCCTGCCTGGAGGGTCTGCTGCCCAGTTTTTTCCCACCAGCTGTACTTTATGAAATAAGAAACCCAACTGTGGATTGGGAGCCCTAACAAGAATCCCTGAATTTAGTGCAAACCCCTAAATGGAGAAGAAAGTCTCCCTTTGTCTTCTTGTCCCCTGGGGCCCCAGAACGTACCCTGTGGTGGTCACTAGGCTGGACAATGGGGTACTTGTTGATCTGATGTTCTGTGTTGGGCTCAGGATGGGGAGGGGCAAGAGGCTCTCTCTATGTCTCTCCTTCTAGAATTAAGGAATCAGAAAGTGCACTATCCCCTGTCTGGCCAGGCTTTTGGTAAGAGGCATATTATCAGCCACTTACCCAAAGTCCCCCAGCCCTAATAAACTGCCCGAACGCCCAGGCGGGTTGATGAGCACACTAGGAGGGGAGCTTATTGAGTGGCTCACGCCTGGTTTACAAGACCAGAGAAGGACCGTTAGCCTTTTTCTAGTTTCTGCCTGTCCCTGCTCCCGCCTGCCTCAGCACCGGCCTGCCGGCCCTGGGGGGCTGGGGGAGGCAGGGCTGGGGAGGGGAGGCAGGGCAGCTCTGAAGCTGAGCTGGGAGCCCCGGCAGCATGACTGGCAGCGCCAGTGAAGGAAGCCCTGAAGCTCTCCTGGGGTGGGGAGGAGGTGCTCAGGAGGTCCAATCTGGGCCAGAGTCAGGCCGTCGGACCTCAGCCTTCTGGGACAAGCACCGCACAGAGTAACCTGTTATCTGCTTCTAGAATCCCAGGTCACACTGCCTCTTCCCTTGCAGAACGGACCCCTCCTCCGCCCAGCCTCTGCCCAGCCACTGCACCTGCCTCAGCTAAACCTAACATTCCTCATGTTGAACAGCAAGGAGATACTCTTGTGGATGTCTCCTCTTCTAGACCTTATCCCTTGTTTTTGGCGCAGTGTCCAGCACCTCATGTTGCATGTGCTCCGGAAATGGCTGTTGAATACACCACTGCACCTCCGAAGAGGCAGGGGTCCCCTCCTTCGGTAGGGCGCCTGCCAATATCTAGGCTTCTAAAGCCTGGTATCGTGGAGCTTCTGGGCGCCAGCACGGGTACAAACGGGCCTGGAGTCCCCCCTAGTGGACTTCTTGGGCAGGCGCACGCCGGTGGGGATGCTCCGTGGCTGGGAAGATGCCAGGAGCCAAGAGCTGAGTGCATTTGCTCTTGGGGAAGCTAGCTTGGCCAGTGGCTGCTTCCCAACACCCCCCCTCCCCACAGCCTGACACCCCACCAGCTCAGGCTGCAAGCAGGGACGACACATCCGGCTCTGCTCATGATACTGGCAGGTAGCCTCAATCAAGGCTGCTTCCCTCCCTCCTTGGCTCCATGTGCCCTCGGGAGAAGGGAGCTCCCAGAGCCCTCCCCAGGCACCCTTAGTAACCCTGCTGCCCCTCTTGATGGGCGAACACTGCCGCGATCCTCTGAAGTTCATTAGCACGTTTACCTCGCACATGCTTTCCCTCATGTCATCTCTACTATGGACTTAGGCTCTATTTCTAACCCCCCGCCCCGCAGGAGGACAGATGATAGATGTTGGGTAGCTGGGCAAGTCAAGGCAAAGTGGCGATCAGGTCTGACTGCAATCGTCTAAGAAGATCTGAGTTTTCCAGATACATCGTCAGCACCTACCTCTCAGCATAGGAGATGGGATCTCTTGTATCCTACTGGGGGGCTGGAGGACCCGCAGCCTTATTTTCTCCCCATCCCAGAAGGCCGTCTGGCCAGAAGGCCAGGTCAGGGTGTTTCTCTAGGCATCGGAATTAGCCGGGACCTTCCACCCCCAAGGCTGCTGTGATGCACCTACCTTCGTTCGGGGGTGCCGGTGACTCCTCTGTGACTGCTTCCCCAGAGCCCACCTGCGTCCTGGCACTGAGGGTAAAGCGGTAGCGCGACACGGGGTCTGCTCTTCGCACCGTGAACTTGGTCTGATTGGGAGAGAAGTTTTCCACTATCTGCTTTCCTAATTTGGTTCCATTAACTGGGGAGAGATAGGTAAGTGAAATTGAACTTCAGCAGCAATTGACCATGGTGGGTTATATAATCTGCAGCTGGAAGGAGAAAGCCTTCCAGTGGAGCCTGCCCCAGGGCCTTAGTGACCCGGGGGGATGGGAGACTGGCGTTCAAGGGCAGAGACCTGGGCAAGAACTTTCCAGCTCTTCAATGACACACCAGTGTTAAGACTTTTTCACTGATCTCATTATCTCCAGCTCACTGCAAAGTTATGTGGCTGATTCTGAAAGATTTAGTTTATAATCCCCAGGCCTTTTCAACAAGGACAAAAGTTTTGAGGTCCTTTCTTCCTTTCAAACAGAACTAGGGCAAAACCACTAGAGCTTTTGATCATTAATGCCTCCTTTGTAAAAGGCCTGTTCAGTATACCTCAAAGGGGGACAGTCAGGTCCAGAGATCATTCAGAACGGCATATAAGGACACAGTTGGCTACTAAAATCGTGAACAACACAACACCTGGCCCTTTGAGCTTCCCAACAAGGTACAACATCGTCTACTTTAGAGGCTTTTCAAATGTAACCACACTCATGTCCTCGCAGGGTGACACTAAGCTCTTTCAGTGAGGTCTTCCCTACCAAATCCTTCTAGATACAAGCCGCCTTACCATAAACGACACCTTATTTAGCGCCCCTGAGTGTTGTGTGAATTCCCTTGCATGTAGTCTACCCCATCGGATGAGGTGCAAAACTGTCTTTCCTAGACTCACTTGTATGTGTCGGAGACTCTAAGATCCTCGAGGGGCCGGGGTTGAATCCCTCATTAGACCAGAAGTTCCCTTTGTCTCACGGACCAACTAGAAGCTCCCTGCAGAAGGAGCTGTGTCAGGTGAGCAGGGGGCTGGGTCTCACCTGCCTCCCCTAATCCTCTGGGGAACTTTCTCCGTGGCACCTCCATCATTCTGCACCCATAGGCTTTCTACCTCGATTCCTTAGTGAAAGGGTGAGAATGGGGTTTCTGAATCCCGGATTAAGAGAAAGAAGGGAAGAACGTACAGGCCACGTATTTGAGAGTGTATCCAATCAGGATCCCATTGGGGTGTTCTGGATGATCCCATTCCAGGTTGATTGTCTCCAGGTTGGGCTGCCGGACTCGGAAACGCCTGGGGGCACTGGGTACTTGGGGAAGGAGGAGAGGGCAGGGGAAAAGAGGGGGAGGGCGGAGGCAGGATGAGGAAACACAAAAAAACAAAGCACAAGTATGAAGGCATTGACCTCGGGGCAAGCCCCATGCTGGACAGCTGCTAAGCCAGAATCCAGGAGAACCACAGGGGGGGCCAGAGCCCTTTGCCCCATCCAGGATGCTGTTCCCCTCACCCTGTTTAGGACAAGCATGGCTCAGACTCCGTTTAAATGGGGAAGAAATCAGTCAGGTTTGCCTTTAGCAACTACCGTGGATTCAGCACACGTTAGGCTCTGCCCCTGCAAAGATGCCTTCGAGCCAGCAGGGAACCAACCAGAGCTGTGGGCACAGAGGATGTGGTTCCCAGTCCTCAGATGAGGAGTCTCACCCTGGGGCCCAGCAGCAGGCCCAGGCTTCCGGGCTGAGAATGCGGGGTTCAGGGGTGAGGAGAAAGAAGCCCAAGATGGAACTCATGGACAGAGCACCAGGAGCAGGGGCGATGGGGAGAGGCTGGAGGTGAAAAGCAAAACAAGGGAGCGGGACAGATAGGAATAAAGAAAACAAGAGGGAAGAACAAAGAAGGAGGAAGAGAAGAAAAATGGGGGGAAAAGCGGTTAAGAAGGGAGGGAGGAGAAACAGAAGAGGGCAAAGCCAACGCCGGGCTGATAAAGGAGGACGTGGTGAACTTCACAAGTGTCTGCCTCCCAGGCCCCGGGGGGACCTGGAACCAGCAGCAGGCAGGGCGCCCCCTGCAGGGCTGCCGCGCACGCGGGCCAGCTGTCCCAACAGAAGCTTCTGGATCACAGTGCAGAGAGAATTCTGAATGAAGGTCCTGGGTGCTGGGGAACAAGCCGGGTGCTTCTGGTGGTCAGGGTGACCGTGCTTCGGCCTCCAGACGTGGGGGTGGCCCGGGCTCCCGCAGTGCCCTTGGCGGGGGGTGGGGAGGGAGAATGCCAGTCTGCTAGCCCATCTGGAATTTTGTCAGCAGGCGGCCCAGGTCTTCTCTTGAGATACAACGTCCTGTCAGGACAGGCCACCCCGGTGATGGGGCACTCTGGGAATGGCAGGAGCTGCTCGGCTCGCAGGACTTCAGCGCCTTGGGGTCACGCAGAGGTCACCTTGTGCTGTCGGGCCCAGGCCCGATGGCGCTGCTCTGGACCCACCTGGCTGTGCTGCCCTTGTCCTGCCCCACCCCGAAGAGCTGCAGGCCAGACCTACCTCCTTCCGGGGTGGTGAACTCCTTGGTTTCACTGCGAGGCCCGTCGCCTCTCCCATTGACCACAACCATCTCCAGCTTGTAGTTACTGTAGGGGAAGAGGCGGGACACCACGCCCCGGGGGCGGTCACCAGGGAAGCTGGCTTGCTGCCTCTTCTGAGACACCCACAGGTTCTTCAGCAAGCTGCTCTCCCTCCAGTAGTAGGCCTTCGGGACAGAGGCGGGGCCGGTGAGGGGTCGGGCAGGCGGAGCTGGGTTAGTTGTTAGTGCCCGTGGTGGTAACTGGTCTTCGCTTTGCTTGCCACAGGCTCCAAGTCCCGAATGCCCTCAGCAGCCCCGCCTAGGGCTGGGGGAGCGGCCCGAGAGGCCCTGTTCATTAGCCCCTAGCGAGGACCAACTGACGTCAAACAGGAAACAGGGGCTTGGGGTTCGATCATTTTCTGAGCCCCATGAGCTCTCTGGGAAATAGGCAAGTTGGCCAAAGTTACTGATGGAGCGGACACTTATTTCCAAGCTGGGGAACAAGGGTCCAGGCATGGAAAGCTCTCTTCTGGGCTCAAAGGCTACATCGCCTTGAGTTGGATTAGTATGGTTTAGATCGGCAGTAGGCAGGAGTTGAAAAGGAACAGGTTACCCTCAGAAGTCTGAATAGGGGAGTTGATTTAATCCTTTGAAGTCAAACAGTTTCTTTTAAAATTGTTTGAAGACCTTTAGAATGGGCTAGACACATGTCCAGGTCAGTGGACACCAGGCTGCCTGGTGGCAAGAGCTTGGATGGGATGGCCTTCAGAAGGTGGTGGTGTTAGGGGTAGAGTCGAGAGAGTTTGGGACACAAGGTACGGTTAGCAATATGTAAGAAGGCCCAGGTCAGGCTGCCATACCAGCGCCACCTGGGCCTCCAACAGCAAAGGAAGGCGGAAGTCCACACTTAAGAAGGGGACCCCTTAAGAAGCGGACCCAGTGGGAGCTTTAGCCAGAAAAATCTCCAGGCAAGTAGGTTAAGGGTGCAAGTGCTGGGGAAGAGCTCATTCAAGTGTATACATCTTCTTGCCTTCCTTCCCCTACCTACCGAATTCCCATCCCCAAAGAGACTGATCCCCTCTATTCTGCCCACAATTGTCCATCAGCCAACTCTCAATGACCTCTAAGTCACAGAACCTGCAGTATCCCATGCTTACGGCTGCCGTCACTTCCCAGACAAGTTTTAAATGAAGCTACGTGTAAGGGAGAGCCTAGAGTGGCCTGGTTTTCTCTCCCCCTTGCCTGCCTCAGCTCGCCCTTGCCAAGAGGAGAGATACGTGAGCAGAAACTGCCTGCAGGGAGACCAGGAGAAGCCAAGGGCCTCGATAATCCATATGCCAGGTAATCCGGAGTTGGCTGCGACAACAGGGAAGATGTTTACACCTTTTGGTGGCTCTGCCTGTTAGTGAAAGTTTCATGAAACCAGACTGGGTGAGGCAAGCAGCCCAGTGGGGGCCATTAAGAGAGGGGAGGGGTGTAGCTCAGTGGTGCCTCAACACTGCTCCTAAGATCCATGTGTGTGTCTGCTCACACATGTATTATGAGCATAACATGCCATATACAGCATCAACCCAAACCCACCACCCTCCGTGTGATTTTCTGCTGAGTAGAATCTCTCAGCATATCTGCTGCAGAACACACCTGGATATATACAAATAATTTTTTTTCTGGGTGTATTTTTGAACAACTAATACTAGACATCATCTTCTTGAATCTACTCTGGGTCCAACAACTATCCCTAGGACCCCTTCCAAGTAGCCTATGGCCCGCATCTGCTACCCCCTTGCCCTGGTTAGCAAGCTGGGTGGTTAGGCGGGGCTGAGAGCTGGTTTCCTCACTCGGTACTCTCTGAGTTGGCCCTGCACCGTGTCGGGGTAGACGCGGTTCCACTGAAGGCTGATGGCTGTGCTGTTCAGGACTCGGATTTTAACGTCAGTGGGTGCAGCCCTGGGATCTGCAATGTGTTGGGACAGAGAGCTAGTTAAGCAAGCGGGGCTGGCCCCTGGAGTCTAGGGTCTCCTCACACTTGTTCTCTGCTGGCTGGTGCCTCCACCCCACTCTGGACACAGGGTACTCCATGAGGGCAGGGGCTAGGACTGTTCCAGGAGATGGCCCTTGGGGGGAATGGGGGAAGGGCCGGACAAAAAGGCGGCCATCTGGGTGGGAGGGATCGGCCTCCATGTTTAGAGGGCAATTATTTGCTATCCTCCCAGCTGGGTAGCCTCTGTTTGCCCTTCCATCCCATGTGCTACCCTTCTCCACCTGCTCTGTGTCCCAGCAGGCTGCCCTCTCTGGACTGTGTGGGCTGGCCCCCTGTTCACAGGTCCACGGATGGGTTTGCTCAATAGGTAAGGTCAACAGGAGGAGATGGAGGGTGGGTACCTAGTCCCTGGCCGCCTCTCTGTGGGGCTGCAGGTTGGCAGCATTGCACTTTGTTACCCAAGGTTCTACCCCTTGGTCGTGGGGACTCCCCCGTCTGCTGCCCCTTCAAGGCTCGGAAGGTTGCACTGGGGTCCTGCTGTTGTTAGGCCTCTGGGTGGTTTCTGATACCTTGCTGTTTTCCCTCGAACCCTGTCCTCACATTAGAGATAGTCCCCTTTGAGTGACACTCATTTCCCACCAGGACCCTGCAGGAAACGTCAGCTACAAGCTGAAGATGCCCTAACCTCGTTCAGGAGTGGGTTCCGATCCTTGACTCCCTGAAGAGGGAGACCCACGCCCTCCCCCAGAACGGATTCTCGCCCCCATTTTCTGCACTCTGCTGCAGAAGAACTCTGCCCCACCCCTCGCATCCAGCAGAGCACAGGCCCGGGGCGGACGGCAGGTGCCACGGAAACTGTGGGCGGGTCCACGAAGTCCATGACTAGACACTGCTCATTCCATACTCACCAGCTGGTAGTTCCTGCCAGTCTCCTGTCTGGAAGTGTTTGCCACCACAAGACAAGGAGCAGGATGGGCAGAGAGTCTGCTGATACCACCCACTTATTTGCCAGTGGGTCCAATCCATAATCACCTCCAGGAAAGCAGTGCATGGGGCCCACCCCTCACTTCTTCCCGTCTGTCATGCACAACACGGGCCCTACTCCTAACCCCGGCATTGGCCTTTGCAACTCCCTAAGACTCTCCTCTTCCTCGCCTTCTGGTCACCCCATCCGCCTAAATGATCTTTTCTTGGGTCACCCTGACCGGGAGGAGCTCCACTGACCCTCCTGCTTCGCTCAGCAGCCTACTGATCGATGTGCCGGGAAGAGGGAGGCTGCCACCATCTTAAAAGCCGGGCAGATACTTCCACATATGTGCCCAGAATCTTGTTGATTTGCCAAGGCTAGCCTCCAAAGAACTTCTCTTTGTGTGCTCAATTCCAAGGCTTAAGAGCAACACGGGGATGCCAGCAGGTAGCTGGTCTGGATCATTCCAGTCTGGGGCTCTTCTCTATTTCTCCAGGTCTCCCCTGGGGAGCCAAGGAGGAGTCTGGCCTGTGGCCCTGCTTCCTGTGGAGGAGTCTAATTATGGCTCTTTGGGAGGGACAGTCCTGAAGTCTTGGCACTAGCAAGGCTTGGCATTAAGGTAGATTAGAAGGCCTGGCCTCTGTTTTCAAGCATTGGGTAATATTGGCAAGGGTGTTCCTTTGCAGGGTCTCTGTTTTCACACCCGTAAAATGGGAGTATTGGACCAGGCGATGATTGTTCAGTAATTCTAGCTAGCGCTCGGGTGATGCCATTTTGGCTCCTGACATTAACAGGGGCCTGTTTGCCCGAGGTCACCATAGGGGATTTCTCTTTCCTGGGAACCGGCTGTCCTCCCAGGATGTTCTTGGCAGTCCCATGACCCACCCTGAGGTTCCTGGTCTGTGAGGCTGGCTTTGTGCAGCCCGGCTGTGAGGATCCTTGCTCGGGGACGGGGGAGGGTACTCACAATCTTCCCCGGAGTAACCGATGACAGTGTCTGGCTCAGGGCCCTTCCCAAAGTCATTTTCGGCCTGGACTCGGATCTCATAGGGCACATAGACAGGGGTCTGCCCCACCACGTAGCGGGAGCCCCATACTGTGACGTTGTTCCACGTCTCTCGAGTTTCTCTCCGCCGCCACTTGACGATGTAGCGCAGGTTGGGGCCAAAGGCGGAGGTGGCGTTCATGGGCTGAGCAGGGAGAGATTGAGGGCAGGGGTGGAGCCCACACCCACCCACAGCCTGCACTCTCCTTCTGTGCCAGGCACCCTGCCCCGATCTGCCCAGCACTGGCCCCCTTGCAGCACTGGGAGAGCATGCCACCCTCACACTGAGTCCCCCGAAGCCCAGAGTCTTATGAATTCAGCAGCCTGTAGATTTTCTGTGACAAAGGCTTCACCCGAGACCTAGTCACTCTGACTCCCAGAGCCACTGACATTTGTAAGTGCACAGGGAGCCAAAGATTTATTTTCAACAGGACTTTCCTGTGACTGATCGGTAAGCAGAACAAAACAAGAAAATCACAGAATATTCTTTAACGTTGGAGAGGGATGAGTTTTGGTTTAGCCACAGCATGCTTACTGCCAATGGACTCAAAATTCCAGAACTGGCTTGGGTTCTACTGAATCCATGCGTGACTTGTCCTGTCCTGCCCAGCAGCTAAGGGTGGGTGCAGCTCTGGTCTTCATTGCCTAAGGGCCTAGTCCCCGAAGCCATCCTCTAGGCTGTAGACCAGGAGCAGGTCCTTGCAAGGTCCTGAAGATGAGCCCTGGTGTCTTGGATCTGGGCTCAGCCCAGCTACCCAGGCTGCTGTGAGACTGGGCCCTCACAAAGATGGGGACAGCCATGATCCCACACGTTGTAGCTCCCTGCTTCTCTGTTACTCATGGCGACAGCACAGAAATGTTAGTATTTCCATGGCTGAATGTGCGTCTCTCAGACTTGGAATTGGTTTAGAAAAAAAGTCATTTTGAGACCACGTATCCCAATTCTGGTTTGGAAAACAGTCAGTGAGCCCAGATGAAGATGGGAATTTTTTCAGTCCTGGCCCAGAGAGAAGCTTTTACATCCTCTCGTTCATTCCTGGACTAAAAGAAAGCCTGCCCTCAGAGCAGCTTGAGTGCTGGTCTCCTCTCTACCCCCAACCATCTCCAGTGGGAGGACCCCAGAACACACCAACACTAGGCACCAACGTTTAGGCTAAATCTTTTTTAGACCCCTCCTTCCCCTAGAGAAGTCCATTTTCGTTTGCTGGTACTCTCTGATTTTGCCAGACTGGCTGTCTATGTTCCTCGGTCACCTCTGCTCCCGTCTCCTGTCTGAAATCTTGCTCTTCGACAATGCTCCTGTTTTGTCCCTGGATGTCCGTGCAGAGAGTGGCCTTGGGGGCTCAGGGGTGTAAAGAGCAAAAGGACTCCCAGGTGCTCAAGGCCAAGAGGACAGGCCCATTGAGAGGTGGGCTGGGAGGGACCCTTACCGTCCACGTGATCTCCATGTTGTTCTTTCTGGTGCCTTCTCCCCTCACGTCGGCGGGATTGGACTCGGGGGCTGGAACCCAAGGGGACGCAAAGTTCAAGCCCGATGTGTGTTGTGGGCACAGTGAGCAACTTCCCTCCCTTCTAGCTGACCAGCCCCTTCTGTGGCTGTCTTTCCTCAGCATCTCTCTGCACACTATCCCCTAGGCCACCGAACTCGTTCTTTGGTTTTCTCATGAGGAGGATGTGCCTTCCTAAGACGGAACTTTTCCCCCCTCCACCAAGCAGGGCTAATTTCTTTTGAATTTTAATCCCTCACTAGACAGCATTTATCATAAGGCTTTCCATACTTTGGGTGGTCCTGACAGCCAACTCAATGTGGGTTAATTATCCCCTTCATGGATTATCCACTAAATAAGTTTAATACCAGACCGGTTTATCCCCAGCATTCATTTTGGGGGAGCAGCTCCACTCTCAATGGGCTGGTATATTTTCGGAAATCTAAGGAAAAGAAATCTGCCATAACACCAGCTTACATATTTCTACTGCAAATCTTCGCCATAGCACTTCCCTTTCAAGCAGATGACCAAGAATTATTAAGGCTATTAGTAATAATAACCACAGTTAGTGTTGGCTGGGTGCTTACAATACGCCAGGCACCACGGGAGGTACCCAAACAGCATTTTCACACCCAAGCCTCCCGACAGCCCCGTGATGGAGGCGGTGTTGCTATCATTCCCTGTCTTAGAGCTGAGGAAGCCCGGCCTTGGAGCGGTTAAGTGACCCGCCCACGCTCACGTGGCCAGGAACTGGGGGAACTCAGTGGGGCCTTGGGGCACCTGGCTCCAGCACGCTGGCCGTCAGCCCTCGGGTACTCACGCGCCCCGCTGGTCCGGTAGCGCTCGGAGGGGAGGCTGGGATGGCTGCTGCCCACCTCGTTGACGGCAATGACCCGGAACTGGTAGTTGACATATGGGGACAGCTGGAGGACGGCGGAGTTGACACTGCCCGGGAACTTGGAATGGTCATGCCAGACCCCGGGCTGGAACTGGTCCTCTTCAAACTGGACGACGTAGTCTGAGTGGGCAAGGAAGACAGTGCTGTTTGGGAGCTGAGGTAGCGGAGTTCTGCAGCGTACTCCCGCATGGTTGCCGCTAGTCTTTACACTCTCCCTTGGGTGGACAAAGGCACAGGGAGAAGTCCTCCCCGGACATGGAGAGGGGAACCAAGGCCTGCATGTGCCCTGCAAATAGCCCGGGGCACGCGTCAGGTGAGGTGGGAGCCGGACCAGAAACCGGGGCAAGGCCTCCGGCTGCTACCACAAACCAGGCTGCCATCCATCCCTCTTTTCTGGACTGAGCGCAGGGCCCCTGGCTGACCTGTGATGGGGCTGTTGTTATCATCCCCTGGGATCCAGGTCAGCCTCACGCTCCTCTCGGCCAGGTCCGTGAGCTCCAGGTCCCGGGGTCGGTCTGGCCGTCCTGGGAGCAGAGGAAGAAGACACCACGCAGGACTCCCCAGTTAAGAGCCAGCCTGTCCCTGTGCTGGCCCCAGCCTTGGACACTGCCCTATGACAGGTCCCCGACGGGCCGAGGTCAGCACCCGCAGGAACCAGCCCTGGCCTGCCTGGCAGGGTCAGCACAGGGACCACCCCATTCCCTCAGGGAGCTGAGGAAGAACAAAGAGGAGACTTCAAATTCCACCACCCCCAGAAAAGCATGAAAGGACGTAGGTAGGGCACAGAGAGAACCAGGACCAACCCATCCCATTTCTGTGGCTGTTCTTAGGGGGTGCGCATTTGGAAAACACTGCCCTTTTCATGAGACCCATGCTTGCCACCTGCAGGGAGGCTGGTGAGGAAGTGCGGGATTTGGTCTCATCTTCTCGGGATGATTACCTCCTACTCTATGTGCCAAGGCTTCGAGGGGGCAGGAGCCCAGGGGCGTGCTTGGAGCTGAGCAAGGCAGACCAGTTAGGAGCATGGGAGGGATAGAGGCAGAGGACCAGGCCAGGGAGGACATAGGGACTTAGAGTTTCAGTGATGGACAGCAGGATAGAGGAGCCCCAGCAAGCGTCCAAACAGGGCTGGGGCAGCACCTTCGGGGGCTCCAGTCTCACTGGACTTCCTCAGTGGGTGTAAGGGCCATCCTGGCCTGGGGATAAGGCCACCTCACCTGTGCCTAGTGGGGTACGTGGGATGTCTCCCCATCCCGGCTGCTTGAACCAGTTATTTTGGTACTCTGGCTGGCTACTGGGAGGATCTGGAAGGTAGGTCATGTGAACCCACATCTGTGTATGTGTGCACGCGTGTGAATGCAGACTGTGAAGGGGTGTGCAGCAGCAGACTCGGGGAGGCTGCAAACAAGACGGGCCTACAGGTAATCTGAAGTGAGTGGGCGTTCCCGACTGGACCTCCATATTTCTGAGGCCAAAGCTGGGGAGAGAGAACAGGCCCCCACAAGGAAGTGTTGAGTGCGGCCAGAAGTAAGGGATGGGATGGATCGGCTTCCAAGGACTTCCGAGCCCAGCCTATGAAAGGCGCAGGAAGCCCGAGTGGGGCTGGCAGGGCTGCGAGGTGAGGGGCGCGACCCTTGAAAGGAATCAGATTTGGCAGCGAGTGGCCTCCACACGGTACGTCTTGTCCTGCAGCACCTTCGTCCTCAGACCCCACCCCCCAGCCACCTAGAGAGGGCTTTGGCAGGGGTCCTGTGATTAGTATGAATTACCTTTGGGCAGGGCAGCCAAACGGTTAGTTGGAGTGGCCTGATCAGCTGCAAGGTAAGACGGGTTATCCAGGTTAGCAAGTTATCCAGGGTTACAGGTGTTCTAGAAGGATGGGAGTAGGTGGCCGAGGGTTGAACAGCTGCCCCGAGCAGAGGTGTACTGCGCACAGCTTCACCTTTGCTTCCATGGAGAAACCCCCTGTGCTTCCTCCACGGCTGGCGGGGTGGAGGGGGGGACTTGTCTCCTCCCCATCCCAAAGCAACTGTGTGCCTGGGACCGCCATCCCCAGTGACCGTGCGCTGCTGCCACCGGAGAGATGGAGTGTACCAACGGTAATGGCAACAGGATGCCCAGAGAGAGGACAGAGGTGAGGAGGGCACGGCAGGGGATGTGCGTCCCTGGATGGGCAAGACTGTCCTCCCCTGGCGTTGGGATGGCTCAGTATTTACAGTCTGGCTTAGACACGGGCAGGACATGACAGAATCAGTTTGCTCAGTGCAGAGCGCCCTATAAAATCCCATCAGGAAACAGGAGCGGGGTGGCAGAGAGAGGGAGGCTAGCCGAGGGTGCTGGCGGGACAAACTCAAAATGCAGTCTTGCTTCAACAATGGGTTCTTTTAACTGGTACAGAGGTCAAAATGATCACAAGAAGAACCCCCGTCCACCTTCCCTCTCTCGCTCACCCATCCGTTGAGGATTTGGGCAAGTTTCGGGAAGGGGTGGGGTGGGGGGAGGTCAGAGCATGCGTGAGCAGCGGCAGTTACCTAACACAGTAAGGTGGGCCTTGGCCAGGTCCTGGTCCAGCTCAGTGCTGGCAATGCAGGTGTAACTGCCCTGGTCCCGCTCGGCCACACCGAAGATGGTCAGGGAGTCGTCTTCCTTCTTCATCCTGCAAGGGCACCAGGGAGGGGTTGGGAGGAGGGCGAGTGGGCCGACAGCGGGGGGGTGGGGGGGTGCCCTGGGCACTGCCTGCTTTCTCCCTGGAGTGGGGATGGCGAGCGAGACGGCAGCCACAGCCCCTAGCAGGGGCCACGAGTCTCCCTCCCAGTGCTTTGAGAGAGTCATGGTCTTCACCGTTACCTGGAGCACTGTGGTGCTTGACGGAGGGGAAAAGGCAAGTGGGTGAAGCAGAAGCGGCTCTGACTCTGTTCACTGTCCTCAAACTCCCTAGTGTCTATCCTCCGTGCCTTTCTTATGCTGTGCCCCCCTCCCAAATCAAGGCACAGTGAGGTCCACTGCCCGAAAGGCAGGCTGGTGTCCCTCCTCTTCCCCTGCTTCCAGCTCCCCCTTCAGCCCAGGCCAGTCTGCGCACCCAGGCTCAGGCCAGATGTCCTGGGCTCCTTTGAACTGTCTCCTGTGGAGGGAGGTGGGCACCACAGAGCACGGTGGGCTGCGAAAGCTGTGGGTACCCACTGAGTGCAAGGATGCCTGCGCCTGTCTGCAGGGTGCACCCCTGGAAAAGCCAGATGAGCGTGCAAACAGCTGCTCCTTATGCCAACCTCAGGGCCCTGCACCACCAGCCCCCGAGATGTGAGGGGCTACGACAAAGAGCCCTGCAGAGGGAAAGGCTCGGACCAGCCCTCCCCATCACTGACTGCACATCAGAGACACCTGTGGGACTTTTAGACACGATAGGTGCCTCCCCTCCCCCCACATCACTTAAATCTGGACAAAGGAGGCCGGTGTGGTCTAGTAAAAGCGTCCCAGGTGCCTCAGCTGAGATGCCCCACTAACACCCTCGTGGCCGGCAGCTTGGATCGGCCCTGCCCTCTGCTGGAGAACAGGGGCACTGCAAGCGGGGCTGAGGCCGGAGCGCCAAGGGGACCCGCCAAGGGGACCCGCCAAGGGGACCCCGCAGCAGAAGAGGAAGGGAGGAGGAAAAGGGGTGAGGGGAGAGGGGAGAGAAGTGAGGGAAGAGAGAAAGGAGTGGGAAAAAGAGGAGAGGGAGAAGAAGAGAAGGAGAGAGGCAGAGAGCACGCAGGGTGGGGGAGCCGCTGGGTGCCGCCGCCACCTCCGCAGCAGTTCCTGGGGGACACGCGTGATGCAGGCTCCCGGTCCCCGGGTTCCTTCAGTGTGTCACCGAGGACAAGGGGGAAGAAAACGGGCCCAGACTCGCGCCCGGAAGAGAGAAGGAAAGAGCGGAAACCTGTTTCCAATGTAGAGAGGCTCGTCGTCCTTCAGCCAGGAGACTGTGAGCTTCAGGGAGGGGTCGTGCTTCACCCGACACTCCAGCTGCACTGTGGTGCCCCTTTTGGCCACCTGGTCCTCAGGCATCCGGTAGATCCTGGTGGGGTCTGTGGAGAAGCCGAGGGAGCTCATCACTGGCATGGCCTCTGCCCACCACCCGACGTGGCCACATGGCACGACGCACATTAGACGGGCCACGGAAGGTGGCAGAAATAACGTTCAGTTATATGAATGGTGGCGGGGCGGGTGTGGGCGATTCCAAGGAGGAAACAATCCCCAAGTCCTTTCTCTCTGGCTTGGGAATCTATGATGTCCTTCCTGGGCTGGTAGTGGGGTGTGGGTGGGGTCTCAGACTTCCCTTTCTAATCCCACGTGGACTGGGCTCAAGAGGACCTTGTGCTCCCAGCACCCAGCCTAGCTGGAAGCCCTGTGAGGAAATGGAGGCCCAAGGGGAGGGCCCCACTAGCGGAGCATTTTCAAAGGGAATGGCACGCAGGAATCACCTTGAGGAGATGGCTTCCTTGGCTGTCCCACCCTGCACTCTCCCTGCGAAACTCTCCTTTACCTTTGACCTCCAGGCGGACCTGGTTTTCAGCTTTGCCCAAGATGTTGGTGGCGACACAGGTGTAGATGCCTTGGTCCTCTTTGCGGATCATCTTGATTTCCAGGCTGCCGTTCTCGTAGACGTGGTAGTTACCACCATCCAGGTTACTTCCCTGCCCGTTCTTAAACCTCACAACAGAGCAGCGGAACACACAGCACACTGAGAGAGGACCGGCCCCCTCGAGCAGGGGTCTGCCTCCCACTGCTGGGTGGCCCTGGCAAGTCTCTGGCCCTCTCTGGGCTTCAGTTTTCGTCTCTGCACAGTAAGGGGGCTGACCTCGATGATCGGGCAACTTTCTCCCAGGTTCGACCCTATAAGGTTACCTGGTCTTGCTGAATACCTATTTTGGGCCGGAGGGGAATGAGGACTCCCGGGGGTGGGGCTGGTCTCCTGGAACTTACCATCGGAGTGTGGGGATGGGGGACCCAAAGAACGGGCAGTCAAGCCGTGTCCGGTTGTACAGGATCACCCTAATGAGCTGGTTCCGGGGTGACAGCATCCGGGGCGGCACGTCTGCAATTCCCAGAGAACGGACCTTGGCTGGGGGGCCTACCTCCTCCAGTACCCCCCTACCCCGGCTGGGGCTTCCACGTGCCCTGGCAGCACAGCAGCTTTCCAAGCGCCCCATCCCTTCCCCCATCAACCTCCCTCCTTTAAGAAGCCTCCCAGGGTTAGGGGAGGGAAGAGGAAGCTCACCTGTCTGCCCACAACCTACCCTACGTGCAATCCAGCTTTTGCAAAGGGTCTCCCCGGATTACCTAGCAGGTTCTGAAACTGCTCCTCCACAACCCCAAGGCATCTCCAAGCTGCCCCCGCCCTCTCCCTGATCTAGGAGTGACCCTAGTACTCAGAACCACTTCCTACCCTAGGGCCACTGAGAACGCAGGCAGAGTTGGCCTGGATATGCGGAGGGGGTGAGACAGGCCCCTCCCCCTCATCTGGAGACATGATCCAACATGGAACTAACCGTCTGCACACCCAGCTCCATGGATCTGAAGTTCCCTACCCTCCCCGGCAAATTCATCTTCAGTCTCCATGCTTCCTCCATCCCACGCTCTCCTACCCCTCCCAGCCTGGCTGACCTCCCCACGACAGGAGCAAGCCCCAGGGCTCACCGAGCACGCTGACGAAGGCGTTGGCCAGCAGGTAGCCATGCTCATTGGAGGTGTTGCACTGGTACACAGCCCTGCTGCTGATCTGGGTGTCCCGGAAGATGATGGTGTCCCCAGCCACCTCACGGTTTGGGTTGGGTGGTGCCGCTACAGACAGGAAAGACGCTCCTCGTGAGAAATGGGCAGGGCATGGCAGAGGGCACTTGGGGCTCTGGCCAGGGCTCCCTAAGACAACTGGGGTGCTGTGGAAGCAGCCGCCCTGGGTGGCTCCCAGGAGACCCGGCTTCTGGCTCTACTGCTGCCCAGCTGTGTGGCTTCAGGCCCATCATCAAACCTACTGGAGTTTGTTTCTCAGTCTGTCCAATGGGACTGTGAGTTCCTGCTGGACCTATGTAACAGACGGGCAGATGTGGTTGAGAGCATAAGCCGTGGAAACAGAAAGGGGTTTGAATTCCAACCACATCACCTGCCAGGGTCATTCAACTCCTCTGAACTCCAGCATCGCTGTATGCAGAATGGGGATGACATATCACCTTGCAGGGTTCTTATGAGGATAACCCGAGATTTTAATGCATGTCTAAAGTCATCAGCAGAGGCCCGGCACACGCTGATTACTACTGTTGTTATTATTTTAATCGACTGTGCCTATACTTAAAGGTTTTGAAAAGGACAAAGGAATATACAACTGGATGAGACCTACCACCTTCCCATCCTCGGAGCAGAGCATTCTTCAAACATTCACAGAGTGAGACCCATAAGCCAATGCCTGTTGAAACTGAATGAGTCCTTAAATTTGCCAAAGCTACCTGATCGTCCCAAGAGATGTGTCCTAAACTGAGAGAGAATATTTCCTCACACAGCTCTCCCAGCATGGATGGCTTGGGATGCAGAGAGCAGAGGCTGGAGAGTGGCCGTTGGGTCTCAGTCCTGTTCACACGTCAATCTGGGACTGGGACAAATCAATAAATCTGGGTCTCATTTCCCTCATCTGTCAAGTGGGGGAGAATTACTCCCATCCTTCTCCCACTCCGAGGAGCTTTATTAAAAAGAATGACAACGAGCGGTATAAATAAAGTTTTTTAGAAATGTAAAGAATCGCCACTTTTTTCATCTTTCACTGGAAGGTGACTTTCCTCTGTAAGGTTTCTGGACTGAGCCAGGTGACTTGGTTTGGATGGTCTGTGAACACATCCAGGATCACTCAGACCAACAGCAGCGGTGGGCAGAGGACCACCTCGGGTCTGGTCCCCGAGGCGCCACTCCACAGATAGCAAGTCTGAGCCCGGAACTGGGCAATCAGCAGGAGGTAAATGAAGATGAGGGCAGCATCCTTATCATCCGTCCCCAAGTCCCCACTCAGCAAAAGGGCATGAAGAAGTCCGCGCCAGCAACTTCAATGCCTCCTTCCCTGGCAATTCTCATGGAGCCAACTTTCTTCTCGGCCACTCCCCTAAAGTGACAGGTGATCTTTCCAGGGCCAAGGCTCAGCTGCAAGTCCTGAGCTCTGCATTTATTCAGTGGTGCTATGGAGTCTGGGCCTTTGTCGGCCTTGTTCCCAAAGTGCCGTCGGGACAGGGAGAACAGCAGAGGGCAGGCAATGTCCCTATCTCTGCTTGTGCCCAGGGCAAGGACACGGACTGGGAGGGAGACCGTGCAGGTGTATGGTATTCTCACAGAGACCCACAAGGACATTTTATAAAGTACATGCAACCAGAGAGACTATGATGGGAAAATCTGACGGAGATCCCTGGCCAGAAGGGGCCCTGGAGTCACCTACTCCAGCCAGAGGGCAGGACTCAATTTCCCCAAATCTGGGCATACCCAGTAACTGCATCAGTGCATCTCTGCTCTCATGGGTGAAGTTCTTCCTCCTATCCAGCCTGGCTCTCATTTTGCCCTCAGCAGAGAGTGGGGCCTGGGTTACTGAGCTCTGCTCTACCTTCCACGCCCCACCCCCACTCAGAGGACAGCTCTTCACAGACCTTGAACTGAGCTGTGTGGTTGTTTAGGGCAGAACGCAAGATTCAAGAAAAACCCAAGGGATTTTTATGTTCCCTAAATATGGGAACATAAGCACAGATTTCCTGTTCTCACACACAAATGAGGCAGGTTTCCCGCCTCTTGAGATGTCCAAAGAGCTGGGCTGCTCCAGAAGCAGTGGCCAAGGGGCTATTCTTTAACCTCATTCTGGTACAACTGGGGCTGGCCCATAGGGATGGGGATCTGGAGCCTCTGACAGGAGACGCAGCAGAGTCAGGTGGGACAATGGCTTGTTACTTACATTGCAGAGGTTCCCCATTTACCATCCACTGGACAGTGGGCTTGGGGTTCCCATTGGCTCGACACACCAGTCTCCCGTCCTCCCCAGGAGCCAGGATAAGGTTCTTGGGTTCGTCCAGCCAGTAGGGAGCAGCTGGAAGACAAGCAGAGCGCAGGCAGCCGAGTTAGATGCCTCGGGGCAGGCAGGAGACAGCAGACTGGCTCCTGCTAGGAAGGCAGGAGCCCCTGAGTGCCAGCTCCAGGCCCTCACCAGCTGCCCAGGGGTCATCCTCGCGGGATGACTCCATCCAGCCTGCCTTTGGCTGGCTTGGCACCACAGAGGCTGCCCACTCTATTTCGAGTTCACAGAATAGTTCTAAACTGGGGCTGCTCGTTAGACTCCTCTGAAGAGCTTTTAACAAACATGGACACTGGGGCCCGTCTTAGGCCCACTGAGTCAGAATCCTCAGAGGAGGCTGGAGCAGTGGATGCTTTTAGAGCCCCACAGGTGTCCACGATGGGCACCCAAAGGCAACAGCCGAGGCAGTTGGTAAAGAGCACCCGGGGCTGGCCCCTCTGTATTCCATTGCTATTGCTGTGACATCAGACCATTGAGAAAAAGGCCTCATAGTCATTCTTTGGCATTGGGCTTTGGTTAGAGCAGAGCTGGCTATCCCTTCCAATTGTGAGTATGTGGATATGTGGATTTTTTTTTTCCTGAGAAGTTCCTGTGGATCAGATTCTCAAAGATCTTGATACCCCCAAAAGGGTTAAGAACCCCTGGTTTGAGTATAGTGCTGAAGCCAAAGTCATAAGGTCAATGGAGCGTGCGCTTCAAAAGTTCTTGCACTTGGTATCAGACCTCATCGTCCCCATCATCTGGTCAGCCCCAGGCTGAGAAGGGACAGGTGTACCCCACCACCCACGGCCGGGACCCATCACGGCACGTGCTCTATTGCGGGCAAAGCTCACATGGGCCATCTGCGCTGCAGAGGGAGGGAAGTGATTTTTAAAAAAAAATAATTTGTGCCATGATAACTCCCCATTTTTAAGAAAGAACCATGCACAAGTACACAGACAGGACAGGGCTAAGACGACACACTGTGAACGGGAATGCAAAATGAAGAAGGAAAGGTGCTGCATGAAATCCGAATGGCCCACGGGGGTACATTCACCTGCGGAGGGAGCCTCAGGCATCACAGAGAGGTGGGGGATGGTCAGGGTGGATCTCTCCTTCCCCTCATACCCACCGTGCGTGCGCGTGCACACACACCCACACATGCACACACACACTCACATCCAGAGGGTGACACTATCCCTGGCAGGTCACCATGGCCACTAACCCATGTGTTATCGGCTCTCCCCTACTCCCCCCCGCCCCTCCCCCACCCGCAGAGGGAAAGGTGGTTGTGGCGTGTAGGGCTGGCAAAATCATCATAATGAGAAATACACACAACGTACCCTTTACTCTCACCGAGATCGTGTGCCGGATGCTGCCCATCTTGTTGGAAGCCAGGCAGAAATACTCCCCAGAGTCTTCCTCGGAGACGTTGGTAATACGGAGAGCCTTGTTAAAGTTCTCAAACTTGGCCTTATCAGAGGGGAGGTCCCCACCCTTCTTGTACCACGCGATGTCTGGTGTTGGGCTGGGAGAGAGACCGAGCAGGAAACAGGGATTAGCACCAACTGCGGCCCTGCTCTTCTTCTACAGAGCCCGGGACACCCGGGCGTCCTTGAAGTGTACGTGCAACCAGAAGGACGCAGGTCCTCTGAGAGAGGCCCTCTCCTGTACAGAGGGGATGCTTGGCCATAGAGCCCCAAGGGGCTGCTGTAAAGTCACACGGGGTGTTTACACACGTGCGGGACGCCTACCTATCTCCCTTCCTGGTCCGTTACCCATAAAAGAGACAGCCAGAGCGGGATGGGAATGATGATGCTTTGCAAAGGCCTTGCTAGAGGCTGTCTGTGTCTCTTTTTGCCTCCCCACACCGTGGCAAGAAGAGAGCCTGCGTGAATTCCCAGCCCCGTCCTCCTGGGGAGGGACCAGAGTGGGGGTGCAAGCTGTACGTACACCCCGGAGGCGATGCACTCCAGCAAGAGATCCATGCCACGCAGCACCATCTGACTGCTCGCCGTGCCCTGGGGATACATGAAGCTGGGTGTTCTTTCTGCAACTCCTCGTGCTGAAATAGGATAGAAGACGCTCTCATGAGCCTCCTGCCCAGAGCTGACCCAGCTAGGCCCAAGCAGTCAGGCTAGGAAGAAGTGTCATCACGCCCCCTACTTACCCCCTTACCCTCAGAGGCACCAAGTCCCAGACCCTCCCAGCTGAAACCGCCCCCCCCCCAAGAGCCAGGGCATCATTAAGAGAGGCATGTTAGGAAGCGCGGGGCTCCCCGGCCCCATTGGCACATGTGTGTGAGCAGCTCTAAGATCTGAAAGGATCTGCCAAGAGGAGCCCAGCTTCCTGCCCGGTTCAGTAAACCCCACCTTCCTGGGAAAGGCGGAGGGGGTTGTCTGAGCAGTGAGCAGTTTACTCCCTGAGCATCTTGTGCTGGGACCCCAGAGACCAATGTGGTGGCCCCCCGGGAGGCCGTCTCAGCACCAGTGGATGAATGAGAAGGCACGTACCGGGGCCACAGGACAGACAACCTGCTCTCTGGGACCCTGGAGACAAGGAGCTGGGATGAAGCCACAGAGACCCAGATGAACAGTCAGAGATGCAGGCAACATTATTAATGGTTTAGCAAAGACATGGAGAGAATGAATGAGCAGAGATGACAGGAAATCACTCTGGGGCCAAGAGCATTCTGCTTCTTCACTAATGACTCTGGAAGGGGGCTGGGAGGAGGGTGTTAATTGGATGTGAGAGACTGGGGGAGGGGGAGTGGAAAGTGGCAGCCGAGATGGGGGAGGTGATCTACAGTTCAACTAGGCTGGAGCAGCCACGTCCACAAACAGTGCCATGCACGCAGGGTTTGAAGGCCAGGTGGCTCACAGAGGTCGACACGGCCAGGGTGGCTGTTTGGCTGTGGACGGGGTCATGCAAGTCTGGGCACACCCCCAGCACGGCGGACCCCACCTTACCTGCGCCTCACCTCTCCTGGGGAGCTCTTTGCACAGTTCTATGGACACAGGTAAGGCAGAAGGGAGAAGAGCAGGGGTTTTCCAACCAGGAACCCCAAAGCAAAGGGAAGCTAGAGGAGACACCCCTGCCCAAAGGGGTAGGGTTATGAACAAGAAGAGTTAAAGCTAGAAGCTGAGTCTACCCAGGGCTGCAGTGGGTCTTAGGCTCAGTTGGAGAAGCGAGAGGAGAAAGGCAGGCAGAGCTGCCAGGAGCTGGGAGCTGTCAGAGATGACTCGAGTGGGGACAAAGGCATCTTCCCGGCTGGGGGCCATTAACGGGTCCTGGCGGTGAGGACAGGGTGGCAGGGGAACTCTTGTCTCTGTGACACTGGTGTCTCCTAAAAGAGCTTGTTGGATAGGCTGGTGCCTGGCTGGATCAGCAGGGCTCCTGTCTCAGAGGCACTCAGCTTCTCTCCATTAGCCATCGGGGAGTGCGTTTCATAGAGCTGGGGTCTATTTTATGCTTTTGTCAGGGGAAGAAATGATGAGACGTACGCGGAGTTAGTGAGGCGGCCGGCACAACGCGTGGCACATACAGCAAGCGTTCCATAAGTGTTGTGGGATGAATGAATTCAAGGGGAGAAGGGAACAAAAAAGAAGGCGAAAGTGTACCCCATGTGTTATTTCTCTTTCTGTAGATGTCCTCATGTGTCCCACCAGCACACACATATACACCAGTGGCTACTGACCGGGTTAATCCATTATGTGGTTAATCGGTTACCGTCTATGACCCTTGTAGCAGCCAGCTCTCAGTACCAAGGAAGCCTGATACCAAAGCAGCAGCTTCCTCCCACCCGTTATCATGGAATCACCAAAACAGTCCAGACAACACAAGGTCAAGGGAACTATGAGGAGAAGGGTATTTCAGGGCAGGAGGCTCTGGTATTAGGCTGGTGACTCTGAATGAGTGCTGGGAACGCTGGCACTACATGAAGAGGTCCCAGCCCGGCTGGCATTCTCCTTCCACGAAGTGAGGGAATCTGCAGAAACCAACCTGCGACCCCATGGACATTTAATTCACACCATAGCAGGCAGCAGCGTGAGCGCACTTGACCAGCAAAGCACCAAGTATGGGAAGGAGGAGAAACGAGCTGAGTCTCGCTGTGGGGGCCTTGACATGCTGTCGCTGTGACTATAAAAAGGTTACAGCAATACTTCACTTGTAGGATGTGGGCTAGCAACCATAGAATTATCCCAAAGGAAGAGAAGCTCCTGGGAAACAAGCCAAAGTTCAAAAATATAGGGAAGAGCATCCTAAAAGTCAGAGGTAATAATCAGGGCCACCATTTGGTGGGCATTCATGAGGGGCCAAGCCTGTGCTATAGCCCTCTCTAGATATCATAGTCATGCTTAATCCTCACAACAAACCTTCGGGGTACCACCTCCATTTTCAGCAGAGGGAACTGAGGCTCAAGGAAATCCATAGACTTGGCAAGGTCACAGGCCAGTTATGTTTTGGATTCTGGACCATTTGGCACCAAAGCGTGTACTCTGATAGTTATACTATCTCCCCTCTTTAAATATGGCTACCCCATCGGTCCCTCCTTCTGACAGTCAGCTTTGGGAGTATCAAACCAAAGAAAACCCAAATCCAAGGGTAAAAGAGGTGAAGGAAAAAGACATAGTATCTTGTTGAGCTGCTCTGCTGAACCTCTTCCACTCGGCTAAGATCCCATCCCTCCTTGGTTTCTAAGGCCCAAGCTGGAGAGAGAAGCTGGGCTAGGAATTAAGAGGTTCCAAAGGCATTTCAACTGGATTCTTAAGGCCATGGAAAGCTTGAAGAGGAGTCAGGGTGACATGTGGTTTCATTAAGGGATGAGAAGCTGAACCCAAAGGGGAGGTTATGAAGAACTGTGGTCAGCTGCAACAGGAGGGATTTACATGAAAATTGATGAAGGACAATCCAGCTGGTGGCTCTGGGGGCCACTGCTCCCAAGGGAAGGTGGCTGATTTCTTTCTCTGGAGAAGGAGATCCAGGAAGAATCTCTAAGACAAAGGTGATTCCTCTCTAGGACTGTGCATGGTAGAGGATGACAGTTTCCTAGGGTCATACGATCTCACCCACCCTCTTAGAGATGGGGATTCAGCCTGTCCAGCCTCATGACGCTGCTCTTATTCTCCCTGATCTTCAGGGCTGAGGTTGGACCTAATATCGGATCAAACTCAGAACCCTGATACCAAAGCTCACGTCGGTGGATTCAGAAAGAGCTTCCCACGTGGGCCCCTCTGACCTCTAGCCCAAGGACTGTCTGCCCTTTCCTGCTCTCCCTGGCTCATGAGTGGGATCATGGGTTTCCAGGGAAATCTGGGCAGCAGGGAGACATCAAGATATGACACTGCCTCAGCCACCTTGGCTTTAAAGGGCCAATGAAAAAATGTCTTAATCAACTCCTATGAGAGGAAAGGTCAAGATTGCCGAAAACTTGAGTTGCTCCCCTCTGTTAAGCACTGTAGGTTAGCGGAAGAGAGTCCAATCCATCAGATGTATCTGAGAACCTTTGCCAAACACAGCTTTTAGGGGCAGCTGGATCCCACATTTGCTGCTTTCCATTCTCAGAATTAAGAACCGGGGTTGGATCTGTGGCATTTCATCCACCTCTCTGGCTCCAGGAATGGCTGACCAAACAATCCCAGAATATAAGAAAAACTCTCTGCCTAGTACCATTTGATACCCTCCACTGTCAGGAAATCTCTTCCATAAGCCTAACCCCAATCCCTCATGCGATAGTTGGAGCTTTTTCTGATCCAGGTCTCAGCAGAGCTGAGGATCTGAATAGCTTTCATTTTTCTAATCTGCCCTAAAATCCCTCTCTCCACAACACTTTCTTCCCATAGTGGTGCTTGCTGAACCCCTTGGCTTCTCTTCAAGTTCTCTGTGTCCATCTTAACTTCCGTCAACACTAAACCTTTCCCTTCAATACCAATACTGTAGTAACACGTACTAATCATTGATGTGTCTGACACCATGCTAGCGACCAGATGCACATTATCCTGGTTATTCTTCATGACAACACTACGGGGCAGGTCATATACCTATTTTACAGATGAGAAGATTAAGGTTTTCACACACTAAATGACTTGCCCAAGGTCACTCAGAAGCCTGCATTTAATTCGAGGCTGTCTACCTCAGAGTGCCCACTCTTCTCTTCCTTGTCTCCTTGCTGGGTGAATTCTACGTGGCAAGCTACAATCTCAGACCAGCTGCCCCCTGCCACTCAGCAGGTCAGGGGACATCTGGCATAGGTTCAAAGGATACTAAACCACTGGAGAAATCACTAGAACAAAGTGTAGTTATGGGGTGGCCCTATTGCCACAAGAGACATGCCATATTTCAAAGCCAAGCAGACAGATGCACTGGGCATTTTTCACTGCCTTGTGTCTCACTGTCCAGCCCCGTACTCAGGAAGGACCTTATCTTCCTTCCTTCTCACTTTCTGTTTCTTTCTAGAAGCATTCAACCTAGCTGTCCTTTGTTCAGCATGTGTCTCACTTTGACTTCATATCCCTTCCAGCTGGCTTCATGCTTGGGTCAGCCCCATTCATTCTACCCTGGATTGAGGAGAAGGGGTCGATCTCCATGTGAGTTCTTGTGAGCTTTGCTGGGTTTTATAGCCCTGGATGGTTCTTAGAACTCCCACTCATTCACTTGTAATCACATCTACCACTGGCCACAAAGTTTAAGTGGCTGGAATCACTCAAACTTATCCCACTGAGAAAACAATTCTACATGCATGTTCCCCTGAATGGTTTATCTAACACAAAGGAGGCGCTTGGACCAGATGGTCTCTATGGGACCTTCTGGCTCTGATATACTCTAGCTTCAAGAATACTTCCATAATAGATTACCTGAAATCCAATTTAGAGAAAGGCACATTCCACACCAACGCTCTGGGGCTCTTGACACAGTGGTGGTTGGCCCCATTATTTTGAAAACAAACAACGCCCCCGAATCCAACAAAGATCCCCTGCCTCCTTGGGCAGTAAATCTCTTTGGCATAATCTCAGTGTGGCTCTAGGGGCTTGATGCCAAGTTAGAGCCTTTGCCTCTCTCTGGGACTCTCCCTCCCTCTTCCCTTCCCCCACTCCAGACACCAATCATTGTTTATATTAGCACATCACAATGCAGACACTTCCTATCTACTGGAGGCCACAATGCTGGCCCTGGGGACCTGCAGCCTCAGCTTCCGAGGCATAACTGATGATGGGGGCCAGCTGCCTCGCCAAAGCCAGCAAATGACTGTTCCCTTTGGCTGCTCAAGGAAAACAAGACATTCTTGAGCCATGGTGGGGGGGCAGGGACTCAGGTGTGGAAATAGCCAATTACTCTACTCATCAGCTGAGCAACCAGTTGTGCGATGAGTTAGAAATATGCCTCACGGAAACTGTTCCAAGTGTGTGGACAGCTGGGCACTGGATTTGCACACGCCGCGGGAGGAGAGAAGCAGCCCAGGCAACAGAGACCAGGCATGGCCCACCTGCATTTATATTTACCTTCAAAGAGAACTCAGAGCTGGACGCTTACTCATTTTTTCCAGAAGGATTTTTAAAGAGACATGGGGCCGGTGAAATGGTACCCTCAGTAACTAAGCCTAGATTACAAGGTAGGCAGGTCACTTCCAGACATGTACAGGTTAACTAACTATATCACAAAGCTCTCTGCATCCTTCAAACCGCTAACAGGAACCAGACTCCCTGTTTCCTCCTCACTGTGCAGACTCCCCTCTCCTCGGATATTCTCCATCCATCCACCACAGATTCCTACGTTTCTACAGGACCCTCCAAGAAGCTCTTTCGGAGTCCTACCCTGGTCTGACCAACCTGTCCAGATTTCAGCAACTGGCAGCTTGCATGTTCCCAGAAACCGGAGCACCACGTGAGTTACCTCAAACTCCCACACTGGCCACACCGTCCTCCCGGAGAGCAGTGTCCGGAAGGGGGCCTCTTGGCACCCTGGTCTGGCCGACTGTCAGCCCTGCCACCCAGCGTGAGTTAATGAGACACGGTATCAGTCAAGTTAGGCAAACTGGGGTTAGGACAGGCAAGGTTACTCCCAAGGTTACCGCGGCGACTCACCACTATACATGTCAGGGTGGTTTCTTAAGGACGAGTCATTATAGGGGTTGTCTGCAATAAACAAAAGAGGGTGAGCAAACAGGAGGCCACGGACAGCTCATGGAGGCATAAATAGGGAGAGAACAACAGAAATGCAAAGCCGCAGAAAACAACCGGGGATTTTGCAAAGGAAAGACACAGCATATTTGGAAAGGAAATGGGCTTGGTGAAGAACAAGCAACATAAAACAGCCCAAAAAAGGGAAGAAAAGGTTAAATCCTGCAAAAAAAGGCAATAATAAAAGAAATTTCTTTTTAATGAAAAAAATTAGGCTTGACCTTTAATGGCTTGATCCTACTGTATTTCAAACAAATGAGATAAGGATTAGTGGCATCCCGTAGCCGTCTTTTGAACAACTTCCCATCAAAATCCTCAGTTCCCAGGACTCTGGATCAGGCCAGCTCCCAGGGCAGCTAAAGAGAAAGGAGTGTGAGTGAGCCCTGAGGAAAAGTGCAAAGCCCTCCCTGGGCAGAAGCTAAGGTGCAAAGGTGGGAGGTGAGTGAGAGAAGACAGTCCAAGAGATACAGTTCATCAGCTGAGAGGGAGGGACAGAGGGACCCTTGGCAAGCGCCCCGGCCCCCCCACCTGACCAGCGGGCACCACCCTGGTCTGTGAGATGTCTCTGGTGGCAGAAAGTCCTCCTTCCGAGGAGGTCGGGAGTGCTCCAGGGAGGCAGACAGAACCAGGCTGCGGTTCAGATTTTCGGAACAGAAACAGAAACAGAAAGGGCGCCTGGGACAGGAGAGAAAGAGCATATGGACTAAGCTGGAGATTCAGAGCTCCTAGACTGGCTTGGGCTGAAGTCATTCCTTAAGTAGCAGACCGGTGCCTTTGGTTCCAATGTTAGGTAATTAAGACTGCTGGGCATTTAATCCTCAGTGAAAGACGTTTTGGAATAGGGCACTTGAGCCCGCCAAGGCTAGGCTTTTCATTCTACTGCCATCCGCGTCCAGCTACTGGGTTCAAGTTTTGACGGTACCCACAGGGGGTGGGGGGCGGTACAGCTGACTGGAAGCCAAGCAGACAGCCTTGAGAAGCCGACCCGGTCCAAGCAAGCGCCTGAGGGAGGCGAGGTGCTGTGCCAGAATATTTGCATATTTGAAAACAGATCAACTCCTGTTAAAACGGATTGCAGAGGCTGTGTGCACTCTTTGCTGGGACCTGTACTGCTTCCCAAATGTGCTTAAAGCCTGGTAGGGAGATTTGCATTATTCAGAACTATCCCTTAAGATGGGGTGTGTTGCAAGACCGAGCCTGTTTGGGAAGTCAGCTTGGGTTTGTCCGGTGCTAAGTGTGGGAACCAACCTGCAGTGGAATGGAGAGGCAGGGTGGCAGAAGGGACGAGGGGCTGAGGACGCACTCAGGAGGGGACATCCCTCTCTGTGGGGAGGACAGGGGCACACAGCTTAAAGGGCCCTGGCTTCATGCTCCTAAGCTCCCATGCCACCAGGTGAAACAGAACTGCTCTCTTTCCAGAGAAGTGACCCAAGTTTGGAACTGATCTTACAGTTTGCGGATTCTGCAGCACATCTGAGCAATTCAGGGAGACTTTCTGACTCCTAAGAGTGCCACTTAGATAGCAGACATTAGGAGGAAGTGGGGTTAGTGCTCCATGGTCTGCCTCAGGAGAGACTCCTTCTCCCTCACCATGGTCACCAAAGGGACCTGTTCTGGCATGGGCAAAGTGGGACAGGCACATCACCCCTCTGTGAGGCTGACTCCGTTTGTCTTTGGCTGCATCCCAAAACAAATTTTAAAAAATGGTTTCAGATCGCCCAGCGTTTTGTATCAGATATCTTTCCCCCCTGCCCTTCCTTAAATGTAGGTAACGCACGATCAGCCATGATGAGATCGGTGTCTTTCCCTAAGAGGCAAACTGTGACGGAAACCCGCGGTGAGGAGAGACTTGGAAGCTGCCCCAGCTTGGCTGTTTTTCCTCCCACCCCAGACCTGGTTCTGAAGGTACAAGAAAGAGCCTGTGTCCTCTCCAGGCAGGAAAGCAAAGAGAGCACAACTGTGCTATTTTAAGCAACTGTACCCAATTCTGGGCTGGCTCAGATGCCCAGAACTTGCTCCTGGCCAAAGCTGCCCCTGGGAGAACTCCAGGAGGCAGACAGGGCTCTGTTCCCATCACCGGGGCGGGGGGGCGGGGGGGGGCCGTTCTTGGCATTTGGTGGAAAGAGTTTTCAGTGGAGTAGGGGACTCAGAAATGAAGCAGAAACAAACAGCCCTTACCTCCTCTGGTAGAGAAAAGGATGTTTCTGGAAAGCCCAACTTCTAAATGTTGCTGAAAATCTCTATGCCTAATTCCACAGAGAAAGGCTCTTTAGCACCTCCATCTCCCTGCCTCTACCCTGTGTGATCTTGAGGGCTTCTGCCCAGGACCACAGAAGGTCACCTGACTCAGTCCCCAAACAGGAGTCTGACTTTAAGCATCGCACTGGGCAGGCAGAGGAAGCCAGGTGATGGCACTGAGGACCATCCAGGGATCGGCTCAGTGAGCATCCTGCTCGATGCTCCCGCCGCCCTCACTGCCCCATGCTGTCACCCCGTCCTGGCTCCAGAGGCCACTCTGAGGTCCTGGGCAGACCACACTGTCCTCCGTAGCTCAGCCAGCTGGTCGGCGATCGCTCCTGACATGAACTGAGACACTTCAGACAACCCAACTTTCTTCTCCAAGGGTCCCCTCTGGGCCTGGGTCTGGAATAGGAAGGCCAGCGAGGGGGCAGCAAAGTAGACTGAAGCTGGGTCTACTGCCAGGAGCATGTGGGGGCTTATCCCGGGTTTTCCAGCCATCCTGTTGGTCAGCAAACTGTGGGCAGCCCGACTCCAACTTGGAACAGTGTGTGGGGAGCTGCAGGAGCGGGGGCGCTGGAGGAGGGTAGGTGGGGTTCCGAGAGAGAGAGATGATGAGAGGCGGAAAGAGGCAAGGAAGAAGGCGGGAGGGAAATAGAGAGGAAGGGAGTGAGAAAGCAAAGAGAAGACAATGAAAAGGAGAGGAAGAACTCCCACACAGGAGAAGGAGAACAAGAAGGAAGCTGCTTCTTGTGGGTCCACCTCAAAGCCAGGTGGAGACAGAGTGTGGGGCTGGGGTTCTCAGCACCACCTGCTTCCATCACTGGCAGGAGCAGCTGAGGAAAGAAGACCAGGCCCCCAGCTGTCCTGAGTGAGGAGCAAGCTCCCTTGGCCTCTCCCTGACGCCCCCTGAGAGGCGTGTGGGCTCGGGAAAGCCGGGGTTCAGGCCCTCTTCTCCAACCCGGGGCAGCTGTCAGCACCCACATAAGGTTCTTTGCTTGGCTTCCCTCACAACCACCACTGTCCCCAGTGTGGAAAACAGCATCCACAGCTGAGTCACACAGACCAAGGTCTTTTGGGGGTGGGGGGCTCCTCCAGAGAAGGCCTGTTACAAATCCACGGTGCAGACGAACACAGCCCCTTGGAATTCAATGTCCTAGGCAGGCTGAGGACTTGCAGCCAGAGCTCCAGGTCGGTGGGGCCCCAGCAAGAAACGTGTCTGGGAACTGACTACTCGCTTCTCTCCTCTGCGGGGCCACCCACGCTATCCTGGGTGAGGCAGTGCTGACCCCTTTGGTACCAGCCAAACAGAATACAGAAATAAAAACGAAAACAAATAAAACAAGAACATGGACCTCCAGCTTGCAAATGTAGTCATCCCATGTGGTCTGGCATCAAACACAGTTCGTGTTGGGGTCCCTGCTAAGGTGGATAGTCTGTCCTGTGGCTTTGTTTCTAGAAGTACAGACTACCAGGCAGGGACTAGATGACCACTCAAAGCAGTGCTGCTGTGTGTCCCGAGCGCCCGGAGAGCAGAGGGAGGTCACGGAGCCAGGGCCGTGGAGGCAGGCTCGGGCTGGGCTGGGGATGGCTGCCCTGTGGGCCAGGTGATTCGGACTGCCCCCGAAGCTTGAGAGGCATTGACTCAGAGTAGGACCAAGTTTAACTCAAGGCTTCAGAATCAAGTGAGGTGGTTTCAGAGCCACTGAAGGAGCTCAGGCCTCATAAGCTGGAAGGATTTCTGGGTCAGTCTCGGGGACAAGGCTGCCCCCAGACCCAGGTACCTGGGGCTCCTCGGGCTCCGTGGGCTTCCGCCCCCAGCTCCCAGCCCCGGGCCGGGACCTGCACTTACTGGTGAGGACCTTGAGGGTGAAGGCATTCTTCTGCTGGATGGTGTGCGTAAAGTGGAAGCGCGCGTTGCAGCTGTAGTCTGTCTGCATGTCCTGCAGCATCACGTTAGAGAAATACAGGTCGCCATTATGGCCCTGAGAGACGCGCTTGTCTTGGGTGATGGGCTCCATGGCTGTAAGGAAGCAGAGGTACCGACGGAGATTAGCGGTCACGGTAACAGGAGTGCCAGTTGTGATCGGTCTGGCGACTGAGCACCAACAGAGCGCCAGGTGGGGCCAGGAGTAGAACACGATTCCCTCTCATCCTCTCAACTCTGAGGGAGGGCTTATTCCCATTTTACAGACAAGAAAGCAATGGGTTTAACTTGTCCTAGGTTGCAAAAGCAATGAGAGAACAGGAGGATTTAGATTCGGACCCGCCTGCCCACCACGCCCATGCTCCGGGACCAGTCTTTTCTAGCTCCTGTTCGCATCACGAAAGCTCCGACTGGCCCTGAACCGGAGGGAGGGGACACAATCCTTCAGATGCTCCCCAAGTCAGGAGTCAAATTCACTTGTTTTCTTTTTTAAGCCCTCACTCCCACCAGGAAAGGGGAAAGCACTGCCAATTATAATTGTAAGATACATACTAATCAATGATGCACACCATCAATTTTAGGATGCTTTCTACTTTTAGAGATGTTAAAAGATGAAAATGGTGCTTTTTAGAATTAATGACATCATGGGAGTGGCAGTGGATGCGGACTACATTATCTATGATTTTTGAAGCATCAGATGTCAATTCAAATGACCAGGTCTGCAGGTTATTCGACTTGTAAAAGCATATTTGTCAGGCTGACTATTAATTGCTAACTCCTTCCCATCCACCACAACGGTTTATTAAGTTACCATTTCGTAAAGTGCAAAGTTAATGATGCCATCTTTCCAATGATGGGCTGGGCAGTTCTTCAAATGACTTATTATCAAAGATTTCCTGCAGGCCTACTGTGTGCCAGGCACTGTGCCCGGGACTGGTGAAAGAGAAATGAGTAAGACAGTTCCTGCCCTCAAGGAGCCTGTAGCCTAGAAGAGGCGGTAGATAAATCGTTGCTATGCAGTGTGGTGAGTGGGAAGGGGATGAGCTGAGAGAGGAGCACCGAGTCCCTGCCAGGGGGCCCTAAGCTCCACCTTGGGGGCTCCATGACACCAGGCAGAAGAGACAGGGGCCCTAGGAGGTTTCCAAGCAGCAGGAACAGTGGGTGCTAAAGGTTAAGAGCATGCAGCTGGGGCAGGGGTAGGAGAAAGGCCAGGGAGGGAGAGGGAACTAGATCAGGAAGGGAAAGAAGTGTGGACTTTGTCCGAGGTGATGGAGGAGCCGGTAAAGGGCGGGGAGCATATGAATGAAACGATCAGATGTATGTTTTTAGAAAGACCGGGGAGGCCAGTTATGGATGATTACTGCCACCCAGGGAAAAGCTGATGGTGGCCTACACTGGGGAGATGCCAGTGATGATGGAAAGAGGAGGGGCATGAGATCTGCTCAGGACACAGCTTGGACAGAAGCTGGTGACAGGTGTGATGCAGGGACGAGAGAGTCTGAAGAATTAGCGAATCAACCAGCACTCCAGCCTGTGGCCAGGCAGACCTTCCCAAGCACTTGCACTGAGATGACAAAGAGAGAGACAATGGGTGAGCACAAAGCCACACCCTCTCTGCAAAACAGCTCACAACCCTGCCTCTTTTGGAAACAGGCTGGCAAAAACTCAGGGATGGACGGATGATGGATGCTAAGCAGGCAGGCAGATCTATAGATTGACCGATGGATGGAGAGACCAGGGGTGGGGGTGGGGGGCGGGGGGCAAGTATGGAGGAGGGGGAGGGGAAGCCAGGAAGACACAGACAGCTAGCAATGCTCTAGGCCCCTTTATAACACGCCCCCACTTACTTTAATTGAAAACATGGGAAGAAACTGAGGTCCAGAGTGGTTAAATGAATCTCCAAATGTCCAAAATGAAACAGGACAAGCTCTCAGTGATGATACTCTGTCCCCCTGCTACAAACATCCTGTCTCCCTGTCGCTCCTTCATCAAAGGTTTCATTCCTGTGCCCCTCTGTCCTAGCAGGGCAGCACTTAGTAAATCCAGACGGACCAAAGATTGAATTCAAGGAGGCTTGGTGTCAACCCGCCTTCCTCCTCTTTTCTTTTCTCTTGCTTTTCTTCTTCATCATCACAAACTTACTGCGTGTCTGGTTCTGTTATAAGCACTTTGGATGTATTAACTCGTCGATCCTTATAATGCTCCTATTAGATAAGTACAATTATTAGCCCTATTTTTTTCCAGAAAAGCAAACTGAGGCCCAGAGATGTTACACAACTTGCTCAGGATCACACAGCTAACAGCAGCTGGGCTAGGAAATGAGCCTGAGCCACCTCTCAATGTGTTCTCAGCCACGAGGCCCCCTTACACCTGCTTCTCACAAGTCGACGTCTTCCAACCTTGGGCAAGCCCCTCCTATTTAGTACACTGGCCCCACTCCCTAAGATGAAAGCAGAAATCAAACGCCAGGCCCCCAAGACTTACAGCTGCTCATCCAGAAGATGACTGGGGATGGAAGTCCGGGCGGGGGGTTGCACTGGAGCGTCAAGGGAGCGCCTTCTTGAACCACGACAGGGTCTAGGTTTTCCTTGGGCCACAGGGGAGACTCTGGGGAGAATCAGACGGAAGATCATGAAGTGAGGGTGATGGAGGGCAAGGAGCAAGGAGCTCGGCTACAGGCAGGCATACAAGGAAGAAAGGCAGAAGGGCAAACAGGAGAACAAGGGAGCGGGCGAAGAGGGCCCGTGAGTCTAGGACAGGTGCAGCAAGAGAGGAGAGGCCTTCTGTCTAAACAGATACACCTCTCCAAAGGCTCCTCTCCTTCCTCTCCTCCTATGCCCAGAGTACCAGTGAAGTTGTTCAAGACTCTGGCTTGGAAGCCTCCTTTCCAAGGATTATCTTTTTGAGCAGGGAGAGATGTGCTCCTGCCCAGGGGCAGAAAAGCAGGCAGGACATGCAGGGCACCAAGGCACCCACTGGCCAAGGACCGGGGCGGCCCTTCTGGAATGATCCTCCATCCCCCCCCCCAACCGCCATGCACCCAGGAGCAAGGCATGCCAGTCCCACCGTGTGCTACTCACTGGACACCTGCAGACGGATCCTATTGGATAGGGCTGTGCCAAA
Organism: Zalophus californianus; assembly: GCF_009762305.2. NCBI lineage: Eukaryota > Metazoa > Chordata > Mammalia > Carnivora > Otariidae > Zalophus > Zalophus californianus. The sequence goes on from NC_045604.1 coordinate 25,915,715, forward strand.
TTTGTTGCGGGCAAAGCACTGGTATTCCCCCTCATATTCTTCGGGCCGCCCCCCACTGCGGAAGTCGATCACCAGGGTCCCAGATCGCCTCCTCATTGACACCCGGGGGTCCTTGGCGATGTTGAAGAACCTGCTGTTTCGAGTCCAGTGGAAGCTGTGGGCAGTTGCGGGGGGAGGCAGAGAAGCAGGGACAATATGGAAGAACATGGTGGGCTCTGGGTTCCAGGTGAGAACCTCAGGGCCCCGGTCCCTGGCCCAGTCCCATAACCACACCTCCATACCACCCTGGCTAAGTGGCAGAACTGGCTGGGAAGCCAGATAAAATGCAGAGTCCCAGGTCACAGCCACAGGTGAAACTCTGGGGGCAGGCTCCTGACATTAGAGCTTTTAGCCAGCAAAGGCTGGGAGTCATGGCTGTGATAGGTACCCAAACAGCCACTGGGGGTTTATGTTCTTTGCAGGAGCAGGCAGGGAATTTGAGTTTTTTAAAAATCCAGAGTCAGCTCAGCTTCCACCCCAGGGCATCTCAACCTCTGACTATGAATGAAACCTAAATTCATATTTCACCAGAGCCAAACATATTAGGGAGTTAGCTCTGGTCCTCCTGTCTCCTTGTTTGAGAGCTGACTCTAAAGCCAAAGGGCAATGGCTCAGGTTATCTGTGCTCTGCTCAGTGGGTGCAGAGTATAAAGCAGTGGCTGCACATTATAGCCCAGGAGGGGCAGCTTTGAAAGAACCAGCAGCCTTCAAAAGATCCCAGAGGTGAAGAGACTAGAATCTCCCTTTGCTTCTGGAGGTGGGGGATACATCTGCACCTGCCCAGGACATAACCTTAAAAGAAGCTGGCGCAGTAGTGGCTGCTCAGTGTCATGGAATCATTGTCCCTGCAAAAGAACCACGGTGGAAAGGACCAAACTTCAGAAGGCCATCTATGCGCTGCCTGACCCTCCCAGGTGACCCTGCTTCTTCCAGCCTGGATGAGAGAGGCCCTGCTTGTTCTCAGGCTCATGCAAACTGGGTGGGGGGTGGGCAGAAGGAGGCTGCCACATACCCGAGGTTCCACCCTGCCTCGTTTTTCCTGACAGATGCCCAGCATGGGGTCCTGTCATGTCTGGTCTGAACGGTCCAGCCTGTGGATGCTGCTTCAAAGGTGGGGGACAAATAGCAGAACAATCTCTAGATCTCCAGTGTCTTTTGTTTGGTAGAAACAAACTGGCCTGGGGTGGGGGGGCGGGCAGGGTGCCATCAGAGGTCTGGGTTTAAATCCAGGCTCTGCCCCCTTTCAAGCTGGGTGACCTTGGCAAAAGTACATAATATCTCTGTCCTTCCATTTCACTTCCTCTTCATGAGGACATGGGTCCGCCTGTGAAGGGCAGCGAGGTGCTCTAACGAGACAGTGAGGAGCAACATCGCACTCAGCCTGCACACTGCAGGCCTTCAGTTCTTGTCTGCTGACGCTTCATTTGATGCTGATGTGCTCACAAGCCGAGATGTGCTCAGAATGGAAGACTCAAGTTAGCCAGCAAGAGGAACTTCCTATAAGCTAGGAATGGGGGGCAGGATGTTGGGGACATAAGGCATTGGAAAGAATGTCTGACACCGACAGTCAGGAAACTTAATATCTAGTCCTGGCTTCGTGGTGTGACCTTAAGCCACTTCAGATTTCTGGATCCCAGTCTCATCAGCTAAATGTCTTAGTTCTCTGAATTGTACTTTCCACCAGGTAGGTATCCAAGAGATGTCTGCTGGATAATTTTAATTTTCCAGCTGCTTCAACTATGCTCAGAGCCAGGGCCAGGACGTGGTTTCAACACCTCTTCAATACCTGCACTCTTTGCAGGGGTTGGTAGGGGGGGTTTGGATTTACCTGCCAGCGCACTCACCTGGGGGCAGGGTTCCCCTTTGCTTCACACTCAATCAAGATGTTATCGCGGGGATCCACGATGTGGTCCTTCACTGACTGCTTGGTGATGGTTGGGGGCTGGGATACTGCAACAGCACAAACAGAGGGTGGTCAGGGCTTCAGGGCCCTGGCTTGGGGAATGGCTGAAATGAAGAGCTTCTGGAGCCATGTGTCAAGCAGGCAAGCAGGGGGTGGGCAGTGCCCCATGCCAGGGACCCAGCTCCTTAAACCGGGCCGCTGGAAAGGGAGTTATGTTAAGGACTGAGCATAAGAAGAATCCCTTTAAGATCTCATGGAATCCCTATGAGAAACTTCTGTTTTACCCATTCTTACATCCCAATGCTTAGTAAATGCTTGGTGCACAAGAGTCCTTGAGATACATTTACTGAATGGATCAAGGAACACAAAGCAGCTCCTTTCCAGAACCCAGTGGCCAGGATGGTTCTGAGCCCATGGAGAGTCAAAGGATGGCCAAACTGCGGTGAGGCTGGAGCTCAGAGGCTTACGTCCCCAGGGACTTGTCTGCATGCCAAAGAGCTAGCTCCTCTCACTCTTGGCCCCCACCTCCAATGTTCATGGTGCTCCTGCACAGGCCACCAGAGCATGGGGAGTCGCGGCCCTTCTTACCCACCTGCTCTTCTGCCGTTCCCAGCAACAGGATGCTCAGGGTGAGCCCCTTCCCTCCCCGTGTGGCAAGGGGCCGCACTACAGGGGCTCCGGTATCAAGAAGCCCCAGCAGGCAGGGTGGAGAGGCGGTTAATCCACCCCCCCCCCCCACCGTCTCTCCTCACTTGGCCTTCTCCCGCCCCTCCTTGCTGCCCGCCTACCTCCCAGAGGCACGAGTGCAGAGAGGTGCCTGGGGGACTTACGCTCATTCTGAATGCTTGCTGTTAGTTCCGGTGGGTTAGCATTTCGAGGGGAGAAAAGAAGACATTGGTTATAGGTTATCGCACATGACTGCTCACCCGGGTTGCTGACGCCCCAGCCTGCAGGGAGAACGCTGAGGCCGGCCTGGGCAGGGCGCGGCGCCTGGGCTCTCTGCTCCCGGTGGCAGAGCTCAGTGGGACAGCCACACAGAGAGGGGACAGACCCAGCGAGTGCTTTGTGGAGGAGGTGACACCTCCACAGGGAGTTCAAACCACGCAGCTGAGCAGAAAGACCAGCCTCTGACCAAATTATGTCATCAAGGGAAGTCCAAATATGAAGAGTGACAAGGCTGCTTGAAAGAGACTGGGCGCTGAAGATGCTGCCCATCCTTCTAGATGCTACTGAGGAAAGTGGGCTCCCTGGCCAGAGGTGTGGGGCTGAGAAGCCTGGGCGGCAGCAGACCTGAACCAGGGCTTCAGAGCAAAGCCCCACGGGCCGCAAGCATGGTCCACAGGCTTCACTCCTCCCACCACACCTTCCTCTCTGTCACACATGCAAGCACCTTCTTGCCTACCCTTTGGAAAATTCTAGGGACCGATGAATCACTGCGGCTCTGCTCATGGCAGAAGTACATTGCCCTACAGAAATCCTTCTTCCAAACAACTGCAGGGATGAAGCGGAGCCCCCACCACTCCTTTCTGCGCTTTTTATGGAAGAGATAAAGAGGCAGGTAGCACAAATCTCCCCCATCCCTCACCTGAGACCTGCACGGGCCTGTGTACAGGTATGAGTCTATTTGAGGTCGGGCTTCTCACACTCTGACAAGTATATGAATCACCTGAGGGGCGGGTCTAGTTAGAATGCAGGTTCTAACTGAGCAGATCCTACATTTCTGACAAGCAGCCAGGTGGTGCTGATGCTGGTGGTCTGGGTACCACGCTTCGCACAGCAGGACTTTCGATGGTAATGAACTTTCTGGGAAGGGCGGCCTTGGTTTAAAATTTGCAGAAAAGAGAACAAGTGTTTCTGTAACTTTGTAAGAGGTCTTTTCTTTATGGCTCTAGCATGAAGTCATATGCCAAGCTTCTTCCACGTTGGCGCTGACATCAGGGACGTGTTGGTGTCGCAGGCTTTTTCAGGGGAAAGCAGAGGCTGCGGGTGAGCCCAGGTGACCTCGAAGCTTCCTGACTCAGCCACCATGAGATGGCTGAGGAGATGGAAGAGGAGCTTAGGGGCCCAGAGAGGGGGCAGCGTGGAGAAGGCAGAGTTAAGGCAGGACCAAGAGGTGCCAGAAGAATCCCAAAAGAGAAGACAGACATCAGGGAGGAGAGGCTGAGTGTGGCAGGAAGGGGTTCCCTGCTATGCATGCTGTCAGTAAGTCAAAGTCTTGAGTAAGACACACTAAAAGGTCCGGAATAATTCTTTCAAGTGGGCCAGGGTTGTGTGGCCTGCTGGGGCACCGAAAAGTAATTTTATCTGCTTTACCATTTGCCTGGGTGCAGCCTTGGCAGGAAACAAAAAGAAACAAAAAGTCCTGGGGAAAAGCAGAAATCTGTGGTTTCTGAACACATGCTCCCTGGAGAGCCCCACAGTGGCATCTTCACCCATATAAGATTTTCCGGCCAGGGGCCCAAGAAAGGTTAATTCTGGAAAGCCACTGTAGTTGGGCATGGAGGGCAGGTGGGGAGAAGGGCTCATTTTCAGGAGAAGCAGGGCTGACACTGACCTTCTCCTTTGGACCACCAACCCAGGCCTGCAGTTTCTTCATCTCAAGACAGAGTTGATGCTTCTCGGGTCCCCACGCACAGTGGAGGGCTCTGACCTTGCCCTGGCCGAGGTTGCATTTTGCCCACATAGCCTTCAAGCCTCTCTTATAAAATCAACGGCTGGCTCAATGGAAAGAGCCCTAGACATTATCCAGGGAATCTCAGATTCTTGGAAGGGAAGTCACTTGGTTAAGGTCACATAGGAAATTTGCTGCAGAACTGGAATGAGAACCAGCTCTTCTGTAGTCTGGTCCAGAGCTCTTTTTACGAATCTATCCTTGGCCAGAGAGGTGGGTTGGCCAGGTGGGGCCCCAGCACGCTCTTCTCCTTGACATTCCAGACAAAGGTGAGTAAGGGGGAGTGGAGACTCTCAGAGCCGGCCGGATGCTGTCCCCAACCCCACGATGAAATCAGTCCAGGGGCCTCTTGAGAGTCTACTTCCCTAAAGAGGTCATGACATCTGCAACCACTGTTGTGTCACCAAGGAATTTATTACAGAGATTCAACCAACCCAGAAGACAAGCCAGCACAGGGAGATGACAGTGAGGACTGCCTGCTTGGGGATAAGGGCAACCTACCTTGTCCTGTGACACCTCGCAAACCCCATGTCATGCCACCTGCCCTTCTCCCCATCTACAAAACTTGCTGCTGATGTCAAGTGGAAAATGAGTCTGCTCTTGTGGCTTCCGAGGGGGAGGGAAAAATTTTCCAATGAGCTCTGCAGTGGGTAAGGCAGAGGCCTGCCCCATCTGTAAGGTTTCTGTATGCCTGCATGTCTTCTCTTTCCCTGGCTGATATCCACAGCCCCTGGCACCGGTCCCTGGAGGATGGAGTGTGAGTGAATGTGTGTGTGTGTGTGTGTGTGTGTGTGTGTGTGTGTGTGTGTGTGTGTGTGTGTTGAGGTCATCTTGCAGCACAATTTGGGATGAGAGTGAGGACAAAATGTGTCTCCTCTGTGGGTTCCTAGGAGAAAAAGGCCGAGTCCCTTGATGTGGGGAGGGGGACGGGGGGGCGAGCTGCCAGCAGACTCACTTTTTGGCAGACCCGCTCTTGTTGATGAGGTGACCCTTTGCTTTCTTCAAAGGTCATGTTGTTCTCCTTGGGGTGGGCAGGGGGGTGGGTGCGTGTGACTCTGTTGGCCAAGCAGCAGGGGCTGGAGGCTGGTGTTTCAATGAGGGATTGTGTCGCAGCCTGGGGCTGTTCCAGGAAGCCTGCGGGGCCCAAACTCCCCAGAGCAGAAGCAATGCCCCGGTCCTCAAGGCACAGATACTGCCCCCTGAAGGGGCAGGCGAGTGGAAGGGCGCCCCTGACAGGGCAGTCTCCAGCCTCCAGCCTCAGCCCCCTCAGCCGCTCCCGGGCAACACACACAGAAAGTTTTGGGTGCCTGATCTTCACTTGCCCCACACCTGGGCGATCGCGAATAATGCTGCAGGGAACACTGTAGATATCTCTCTTGCCTTTTGTGACAACATGGGTAGGCCTTGAGGACGTCATGCTAAGTGAAATTAAGTCAGAGAAAGCTCTGGTATGTTCTCACTATATGTAGAATCTAAAAAAGTCAAACTCAAAGAAGCAGTGGAATGCTGGTTGTCAGGGGCTGGGGGATGGGGGGAAGCGGGGAGATGCTGGTGAAGGGGTACAAACGTCCAGCTGTAAGACGGCCATGTTCCGGGGGCTGAACGCACAGCATACTGTACTGTACACTTGAGAGCTGTTCCGAGAGTAGATCTTCCAAGCTGTCACTGCACGCACACAAGGTAATTATGGGATGGGGTGGATGGGTAAACTAACCCATGTGGCAATCATTTCATAATACATATGTGTAGCAAATCACCAAGTTGTCCACCTTACACTTACATAGGTTGTATATCAATAAATACCTCAGTAACTCTGAGGGGGAAAGGAAAAAGAATGTGTGATCTTTCCCCAGCCCAGCCCCCTGGGCCTCAGCCCAGGGTAAGAGGGAAGGATGGGCTCAGGTAACTTGGGCGGAGGGTGCCTGTCATGCTTGGGCCCGCAGGAGGGGAAAAGCTGGCTGAAGAGGACTTCTTCCCAGGGCCACTGGGTCCCCTCTGAAGGGCTGGCCTTCCCTTGTCTTGCGTTCAGCTGTAGCAGACTCATTCTGGAGAGGTCGCCATGGCCACTGTGCCTGCAGCCACCTCAGATACACTTGCTCTGGGAAGCCCTCATGGGTTTCCTGCTGTGACAGAGCCGGGGAATCAGACATGGTGTCACAAAAGGATCCCCTTCCTCATTCAGAGAGGGGCTGTGGCCATGCGCCGGCCCTACCACTTAAGTGCTGGAGAGTGGTACCTCCATTTTCTAACCTGTCAGCAAAGGAGTCACTGTGAGAATCACAGGAGATGCTCCTAACGCACTTAGCTCTCGGCCGGGCACACAGCAGCTGCTACCCTGGTGATTCCAAGAACTAAAAGAAGGCAGGATTAATGGAGGTCAGGGTGCGGTGTGTTGAGTGCCAACCTGGTGGCAGGTCAAGAGACCCAGGATCTATTCATGAATCCAGCACCCATTTGCTGTGTAGGGTCTCCGTGTCCCTGACGACAATTCCAGAAGTGGAGACTCTCCGGGGCCCTCCCTCCTCATGGACACCGAGGAGATGCGGAGATGGTGCTGGGGAGGTCAGGGCACCTGCAGCTCTCTGCCCCACATGCGGTACTTTGGAGACACCCACTGCTGGGTCACCTGCCCACGGTCCCAACAGCGCTTTAGAAATCCAGATTCCTAACAGAGAGGTCAAAGCCATCTATTTATAAGTTCATCTTGGAGGAACCCCTCACCCACTAGCCCAAGGGATCAAAGTGGCAGGTGAATGAGTGAGGAGAAGCAGCAGAAGAGAAATGAGCCTTCACCACTTCCTTGATAACCCAATTTCCTCGGCACACCCTCTCCTCTCCAGGGACATGGCCTTATCGTGCTCCTTATTAGATTGTCTGCCTGGGATTGTTAATGAGACACTCTTCTTTGAGTTAGCAGCACAGATGGTCTCCATGGGAACAGTTCCTTTCACGACACCGCCCCTTCCCACTGAATGCACACACACATACATACACATGCGTGTACACACACACACACACACACACACGGGGCTGTTGGGAGGGCAGCAGGGGCCTTGACCATCTTGCTTCTGGGTCCAACTTATAGTTTCTGCTAGTCTTCTCTTACCCAGAAGTGCCTACTCCTCTGGGCAGCTATTATTGGTAGGGTTGGGCGGGACAGGGTTGAAGTATGTGCAACTCTTCTCCAAACTGGGCTAACTCCAGGCCCCAGGCCCTGGCTTAGGAGAGCTCGGTGGGTACTCCTTGGAGGCTGTATCACTCTCCCAACCCTCCCCGGACATCTGTCACCTGGATAGAGCCCAAGTCAGGGTTGGCATCATGTGGGTCCCATCTATTTCTGGAAGCAGGGAACAGGCGACAGAGGTGGTATGCCCACATCAGAGCACTGGAATGCCAAGACATTCTGATGGAAGAGCCAGAATTATGGCAAAGGTGGTACACATCTAAATGCGGGGCAAAGGAACGGGGCTGCCAGTCCATGGGCCCCTTCTGAACATAACAACAGATATGGCTGCTAGAGATGGGGCTATTAGATCAGCATCCTAAGCCCCTTGCCTGATGATTCTGATGGCCAAATAACACCCCCACCGTGGGACACAGAATGACACAGGTTTTACTTCCCAACTTTGCCATGGGAGAGCTGAAAACAAACACGAGAAATCAGTGCCTGGTTTTCCCACAGTGGCATTATAATGGAGCTCTTTTTTAATGTTTCATTTAGACCCAGTCTTTTGCAGAATAATTCCCTTCCCCAACCCTCCCCAGGCCATCCACCCTGATTCAGTCCAGCCAAGACAGCCCAAGGGTCCAGCTCAGATATTAGAAAGGCAAATAACTATCTGCTACACTGGGTCCTTGGAAGCTCCACGTTGATGGGCAAGTCAAGACCGCAGAGGGCCGTGGGAGGGGAGCAGAGGGAAGAACTCCTGAGTGACACACAGACTTGCAAACCCTGCCACCTCCGGTCCTGCTCAGCAGGCTCCAGACAGCGCAAGCCTCGGCTCAGCCACAGTCCTCAGAGATTGTGCTACACGATTCGTCTCACGGTCCCAAACACAAGCCTGCCGGCCTCCATTCTTTGGAGGGAAACCCAGCTCTGCACCCAGAATCCACCGCTACCCCGCTCTCCAGCCTCTTTGAAAGCTGATCTTAACTCCCCCTGACCATCCCTCCCCTCCAACTCCTCTGCCCCAAATCAGGAGAATTAAAGAAGAGGATGGAGCAGTACTCACGATCCATAGGAATCTCGATGGCCCCAGTGAGGCTAAGGAGGCAGAGCAGGATGGCTGTGTGGACCCAGGGCGGCGGCTGCTGCCTGGCCATCCTCAGCACGGGGCCCCGCTCCCTGCACCCCGGCCTGCGAGGTCTTGCTGCCTCCAGCCGCTCTACCTGGGCCTCCCGGACAGAGCTCAGCTGTGGAAAGAAATACAATGCCAAGTGAGTTTTTCTGGAACTTGTGGTTTGTTCTAGCAACCCTACAGGGCCTGAAGAACTCAAGGGTTTGGTCATAGACCGATGTTCTTAAATAAGGTTTCTTAACCTTGTGCTATTGACATTGGGGACCCACAATTCTTTGTGCGGGCAACGATCTTCGGTATTGCAGGATGCTTAGCAGCATCCCTGGCCTCTATTCACGAGATGCCAGTAGGGCCCATTCCTCCCCCCAGTCAAAAATGTCTTTAGACATTGCCAACTGTCCCCTGGAGGAAAAACCACTCCCAGTTGAGAACCACTGTTCTAGAAGGAAGGGCAACTCTGCATGGAAGAGTCATGAAAAAACACTGTCCCACTGGTCCAGCACCTAGGATGCCATGCACTGGGCCAGTAAGCAACACACCAATCTCATAGCTTCTCTGGACCCTATGTATTGTGTGGGGTTAGACAGGTGAAAGCTGGCTGCTTAAAGGATTTTTTTTTAAAAAAATGGATTTCTGCAGATATTTTGTGCAGCAAAGATACAGTGGTCCCGGATGCTGACCCTTTAGATAGAATGGCAATGCTGAGACTATGACCCAGAAGAAGGGGAATCCACCAGGTTGGTAGAATGAGAGATATTATGACAGCCCAATGTTCACATTCTCAAGCACAACAAATCATTCCAGGCCCTCTAAGGGGAAAGATTAAAAATGACTGTCCAAGGGGCCTAGAATGAGTCTTTAAGAGATAAACCCCTTTCCCCACCTCCTGAGAGAGAATGGCCTATGGGAGGTGGGTGGGGGATGAGTGAAACAGATTAAGGGATTAAGAGTACACTTATCCTGATGAGCACTGAGTAATGTCTGGAACTGCTGAATCACTATATTGTACACCTGAAACTAATACAATCCTGTATGTTAACTATGCTTGAAAAAAGAACAGAGTGGCCTAGGGAAGGCCCTGAGATAGAGTGCTTTAAGCCTGCCATGGGGTCTGAAACGTGGAGTCTTCAAACTGGGTGCAGTGGGCTGTTCTGCCCTGAGGCCGAGTCAAAGAGGGTGGCAGGAGAAGGTTCCCCCAGAATGCTCCTCTTCTTTGTACCCCACCACCGTCTCCCATCTATCCTGCCTGAGGCTGTTGGCAAAAGGAGCAGGGCTCCAGGGCTGGCTCCTGGGAGACAAGGTTACCCTTCTGAAGACCTGGAGGATGAGGCACCTCCTCTGGGCGGGGATGTGGGGCCAGCTAAAGGATTCGGATTCCAACTGCAGCAGTTTCTTTCCTGGAAGCTGGGCCCAACAGCAGCCCCCCAGCCTCAGGTATATTTCTGGACTCCATCCACTTGCTTTCCTTCCCACGGCTTCCACCCTGGTTCTGGTCACCATTGTTTCATGACAGTGACCACAACAGCTTCCTGAGGGCTCTCGCCGCTTCTACTCTTACTCCTCTGACTCATTCTCCACCATCACCAGAGTTGTCCTTCTCTAAAGTGCAGATGCAAGTGTGCCGCTCCCCAATCAAACTCACTAGCTCACAGTGGCCAGAGAGCTAAATCCTTCGAGGTGGCTCAGATGTCCTCCCGGCCCCCTCTGCAATCTTGCCTCCCATCACCCTCCCTCTGTGTTCTGTGTTCCAGCCAACACTGGTCACCTGCCAGGTCCCCTCATGCGTCCTGCTCTGTGACTTCTGTGCAGATTAGCTTCTGTCTAGAACATGCTTTGAATCTGCCCTCTCATGAGGATCTGCCAAGTATGACTTGTGTGTCCCTCGTCTGTACTCCTGAACATCATTTACGATCCCCTCCCCATTATATAGCATTTGTCACTTTTGTTTTAAAGGTTTATTTATTTTGGAGAGAGAGAGAGAGAGCTCATGAGTGGGCTGGAGGCGCAGAGAGAGAGAGAGAGAGAATCTCAAGCAGATTCCCTGCTGAGCATGGAATCTGATGGGGGCTCGAACTCATGACACTGAGATCATGACCTGAGCTGAAGTCAAGAGTTGGATGCTTAACTGACTGAGCCACCCAGGCGCCCCAGCATTTGTCACTTTGTATTCATTGTATTCATTCCAAAAGCCACTCGTCTGTATTCTCTATTAAAAAAGGAAGGCACCATAGGGAAGGTGCCTCATCTTGTTTATTCCTAAAATCTAACGTGGTGCTGAAAACACAGGAGGCACTCAAAAGTATGGGATGGATGGATGAAAAATGAGCAAATAAATGGCTGGCCGAATGAAATAAAACACTTGGATCACGTGTTTTTTTAAAACCTCATGCTTCCCCCAGAAAGCCAGCAGGCAGCTCAGGAGAACACATGCTTTGGACCTGGATGGCATACTGTGGAGGCTATCGATTAGTGGAGGAAAAACTCCCTCCCTACCGAGGCACTGCACTCGGGCCAGGGAATCAGTCAGCTGAAAGAGGCTCAGGAGAGTAGAAATCCCCCAAGGAGGAAAACCTCCTGGCTGGACAATATCACAGGAGGTCCTTGGTTCTTCCTCCTAACCTTCTAAGATGGTCTTTACATGGACTGAAGAAGAGTCTGCTAACTCCTCTCCTTGGATCCGACATCTCCAAAGACCAGACAGACTCAGGTGATCCAGCTGACACCTTAGTGATGAGAGAACTAGCAGGGGAGGAGGCTCAGCATTCCTTCAGACAGGACCGTGGGGATGGAATGGCTCCAGTCTTGGCTTCATGACGGCCACGTTTTGCTCAGGAGTTGCCAAGCTGTAGGAAGTGATGGGCAAGAGAAGGATATCTTGTTCTGGGAATCTTGATGGAAATAAGCCAGAAGCTACTCATTAGCTAGAAACACATAGGCAGGGGGAAAAAAAGCCCAATTACTTGGGGTGCTTTTAACTCACAATTTAAAAACACGGTAGAGAATGCATATAGAGATAATCATGTATAGCTGTTTGACAATTCTCTCTCTTCTCTCTGGAACCCAATTTTTCCAATAAAATCTTAAAAGACGAAGAGAATTGAAAGATGATTTAGCTTTATGCAGTCCCCTTACTTTTCAAATGAGGAAACAAGAGCCCAGAAAGGGGAAATGATTTGCTCAAGGTCACCCGGCTTGTTAGCGGCAAGGCCAGGAAAAGAACCCAGATCTCCTGACTCCTCACCTACTTCCCCTGTCTCTCCATATGCAGGAAAGCTCCAGAGTAGAGTTGCTATTTAAAAAAGAAATGTATAGCTTCCTTAAAAAATTAAACATAGACTTATCATAAGACCCCATATTTCTACTTCTAGATATATGCCCCAAAGAATTAAAAACCAGGACTCAAACAAGTACATGTGCACACATGTTCATTGCAGCATTATTCGCAACAGCAAGAAGGCGGAAACAGCCCAAATGTCCATCAAGAGAGGAACAAATAAGCAATATGGCAGTATGTATGTTCCGTGAAATATTATTTGGCCGTGGAAGATAATGAAGTACTACACATGCTGTGATGTGCATGAAACCTGAGAGGGTTATGCTCAATGAGAGAAGCAAGACACAAAAGGTCCCATATAGAATGATCTCATTTATATTCAAGATGCAAAAGGTAAATCCATACAGCCAGGACACAGAGGGGTGCTCACCAGAGGCAGAGGGGAAGGGAGAATGGGGAGCGATGGCTTAATGGGTATGGGGTTTCCTTTGGGGGTGAGAAAGGGATTGCACCGGAGTAATAAGCAATAGTCGATTGAGGTGATGGTTGCACACACTGTGAATGCGCTGAATGACAGTGAATTGTTCACTATACATTGGTTAACTTTATGATATGTCAATTTTAGCTCAATAACAAAGAAATGTAAGCACTGGTGTCTATAAAGGGCTCATACAGATAAAACAGCAGAGGATGAGGAGGGGGGGGTTATTCCACATGGGGATATAGGCACCCTCAGCAACCTGTGCCCGGTCCACTCAGCCTGGAAGATAGGTACATGACTTGCAATCCTTCCAGTACATCCTGAAGGACCTTCCACCTACATCTAAGGAAGGGAGTGTCAACTGGTATCTGGGCATGGGGCTTCTAGTGCTGCGCTCAGAGAACCCAAGGTGGAGTGAGGAGGGAGATGCCCCACCTGAAGCTACCCCCACACCACCGAGACTTACAGTTCCCCTATCCTGATAACCAGGCAGAAAAGGCCAAGGGCAGGGATGTCCAACCGAAAACAGTTAAATGCATGCTTCTAACCAAATCTTACTTCTTACACTATCTTGCTGTATGGCCCAGTCACATAGTATCTCAGGTTCCTCTCCTGCTAGGAGTAGAGAAGTACATCATCCAGATGTGGCTGCGGGGGTGGGTGGAGTGGTCAGGACCCTTCAAGGGGAATGCCATCTAACTACAGAGCATCCTGGGGAGGAATAAGGAAAATCCCATATCCTGTGAGAGGGCAGATGGGGGCTGCAGAAGAGGGACCATGATGACTGTCTTGGAATGGTGGGAGAGGGTGTGGGGTTTTTTTGTTTAGCTCCATGAGGGCAAAACTAGAACCAAATGGGAGAAAGTTCAGAGAGGTAGCTGCTTCTCTGAGATGCAAAGAAGAATAACCTAACGACTATAGCCACCCTACAGTACCGTCCATGATAATAAAGACTCCGCCCGCACACACTACCATACGATGTGTTTGAAAGATCCTTTTATATCAGATTGAACAGGTAAGAGGTGGACTGCAAGGATATAAAATACATTAAAGGGAGGGCGATTGCAGGGGGAGAGAGTGAGGAAAGGAACAAAAATAAAAAAAACTGAAAGAGAAATCTTGTGTGGACTAATGGTGTACTATGAACTGGGGAAGACGATGAACTCAAATCTTGTATATCTGAAGTTCTCCCCCCAACCCCACAACCCCTGTGTGAAAAGACAAGAAATAAAAGAGAGAGAACAGAGTTATCCAAACATGAAATGTTCTGCCCTGTGAAGTACTGAGCTCACTGTTTCATAAAGAATCCAAATAGCATTCGGTAAGGTGCTGTGATGACAATGTACCCATACAGGAAGGAAACTGGATGCTTATCAGAATCTCCTGGGCACTACTTAAACACACAAATCCCTGGACCCTCAAACTTCTAGGCAGTGGCCAAACCAGGCCTTCGGATTCAAAAAAACCTTTTTTGAATTCGAATGCCCTTAGAACCTCTATTATCTTACACAGAGATGCTTCATTCACTTACGCAACCTCCCTGAACTGAAGCTCTCAAGTTTCCTAAACTTTAAATTTGCAAGCCTTGTGGGAGATTTGGACTCAAAATGTCTAAGATGGGACCAGGATGGGTATGTGAGTTGGGTGACTCAGTGGGGACTTCTGGACATGACAGCCTCCGTCCGTGGAGTTCGAGAGCATGGACTGTGTGGGTTTGAAGCTGCCCTCTACAACAAGATGGGGATCATGGGCAAGTCCTGAACCTTCGGAGCTTTGTATTTCTCATCTGAAAAATGCACACAGTCATATTCCGGAGGGCTTCTGGGATGACTTAACACACAATTTCCACATAGAGCACATGGCAAAGCATGGGACACAGAGTAAACCTCGGTAAATGTTAACTGCCATCACTGAGCAGGCTTTGAACTCACAGGGATGAAGGAAGCATCCTGGTTACATACATGAGGTTACTGGTAACAGCAGCAAGGAGTAATAATTAGCCACTCCGCATCAGTCTGCTTTCCTATTTTTCCTTCTCTCTGCATCCTGGTTTGCTTTCTTTCCCCAGACTGGGGGGCCCCTGGTGTTGGTGCCACAAGCTGTCCCTGGCAGACGGAGGAGAGGCACACGGCTCCAGCAAGCTGTCATCGTGGGAAGCCCCCCACATTCCCGCAGCCCCGCTCTGGGCGGGCTGTGCCCGTGGTCACAACACATCTGTGATGATGGGAGGAAAGACGGATAGTGCTGGAACACGGCTCAGCGGGCAGTCCCACGTCTCCGCAAGCAGAGCCCACCTGGGACCTGTGGGCAGCAGGCAGTGGGCCATTCATTCATTTCACAGACCTGGCAGCAGGGACCACTTTAGAGAATATACAAGTTCAAGACACAAGGTTTCTCTGCTCTCATGGAGCCTTCTTTCCAGTGAGGAAGACAGGAAATAAATGCCGAACAAAAACAAATGGGGTAGCAATAAGCACAATGAAGAAAACACGATCTGACCCGCACAGGGGTGTTGAGAGCAGCCTTGTCTGTAATCGCCGCAACGTGGGAGCGACTGAGATGTCCTCTGTCCTTCAGTGGGTGAATGGATACACGTATTGGGGCCCATCCACACAATGGAATGCTATTCAGCACTAGGAAGAAATGAGCTATCAAGCTGTGGAAAGACATGGAGGAAACTTAAATGCCTATCACTAAGTGAAAGAAGCCAGTCTGAAGAGGCTACGTACTGTATGATTCCAGCTGAGTGACCTTCTGCAAAAGGCAAAACCATATATGGAGACAGTAAAAAGATTAGAGCTTGCCAGAGGTTGGGCAGGAGGGAGGGATGAACAGGTGGAGCACAGAGGATTTTTAGGGCAGTGAAACTCTGTATGAGACTCTAATGGTCGGCCCATGTCATTACACATTTGTCCAAACCCACAGAATGGACAACCCCGGGAGTGAGCCCTCATGTCAACCATGGACTGTGGGTGATGATGATGCGTCAGGGTAGGTTCATCAGCTGTAACAAATGCACCCCTCTGGTGGGGATGGTGATGGTGTGGGGGAGCTGTGTGTGCGGGGGGGTGCTGGGGGTAAATGGGAAATCTCTGTACCTTCCACTTAATTTTGCTATGAATCTATAAGTGCACTCTAAAAAATAAAGTCTATTAATAAAAAAGAAAAGAAAAGAAACCACACTAGGGTGATGAGGGAAAGGGAAGTGAATGGTCAAGGCCTCTGTGAGAAGGTGACATTTGACTAAGATCTAAAGGGCAAGGAGTAGCCAACTTTGTAAAGATGGGTCAGAAAAACATCCCAAGCCAGGGGAACCGCTCGTGCAAAGACCCTGTGGCAGGAAGCAGAGGGGTAGGTGCAAGGAACTGAACGAAACCAGCGTGGCCAGAGCCTGGGGAAGCACACGGGGAAGAACGGAATAAGTCACGCAAGGGCATACTCACAGAGGGCTCTGAAGGCCAAAGCAGGGAATTTATTTTTTTTTTTAAGATTTTATTTATTTATTTGACAGAGAGAGACAGAGAGAGAGAGGAAACACAAGCAGGGGGAGAGGGAGAGGGAGAGCAGGCTTCCCACCGAGCAGGGAGCCTGATGTGGGGCTCGATCCCAGGACCCTGGGATCATGACCTGAGCCGAAGGCAGACACTTAACAACTGAGCCACCCAGGTGCCCCCAAAGCAGAGAATTTAAATTCTATTCTAAGCACGTCAGGAGGTTATTGCAGGGTTCTATGTGGTGGGGTATCTGAGGATATTTGTTCACAAAGACCACCCTGGCTGCTCTGTGGAGGGTGGCAGGTTGACAGGCAATGGTGGAGGCAGGAAGACCCTTTAGAAGGCTCTGCAGCCTCTGGGGACCTTCTCTAAGTGGGGAGGGCATTTGGGGAGGAGGAGCAGGTGGGGCTCAGCCGCCGCCCTACACTTGACTCTCACCAGGGCTGCCTCAGAGTCCCCGTTTTTACACTGGGTTTTGCCTAAGGTTTTATTTAAGGAAAGGATTCTATTAGTAAAACAAAGAACTGAAAATCCTGGTACAACTGTCTAACTCTCCAAATGCAGAAGCCCTGCACCACAGCAATAATGCATGGGCACAAGAGCGAGGCATGCCGGCCAGGAAGAACACACCAGGCTGGGGTGGCAGTGCCAGACTTGGAAACCCACCCGTCCGGCTTCCCAGCATTAGCATTTTTGCCTTGAGGCCTGGGGGCTTCTTGGGACTGCTTCACGATCCCCGGTATACCCCAAGTGGGTGGGAGAGGGGGGGTGTCTCCATGTGTCATATGAGGATAATGGAACACTGCAGAAGGCAGAGGGAAGATGTGGGAAGACATGATTCTTCATGCCACTGTTTGTGTCGCTGATGGAGCGTTTGCTGAAGCAAGCCCTAACTGTGGGTTTTTACATTGCATATATGCTCACATTAAAACTTCCCTTTAATTTTTAAGCCGCTTGGAAGCGAGTTTTCTATCACTAGCAACTGAAATGCCCCTGGAAATGTTGGTTGGATGCCTAAGCTTCCCATGGCCTCCACTTTCTGTGTAAGAAATGTCCCTCCCTCCTCCTGTCTGCCTCTGCTGGACCCAGCCCCACCCTTCTGCAGAGACCTGCCCTCGACCATCAGCTATCCGCTTAGCATGCTCCTCAATTTCCAAACTCTTCTCAACTGGCTCCAGGCCTCAGCAGAGAAACGCCTTCAAGTTTCTCTCATAACAAAACCAAAAGAATCTTCTCTGGATCCCACAGCTCCTCTATATATACCTGAACTTTTTCCACCTCCGTCTCATCTCATGCAAGTTCCTTTGTTTAAAGAGTGGGCTATGGCTTCTGCCTTTACTTACTGAGTTCTCTTTCACTCCTCCAACCAAACTCTAGAACTCTCTCTCCAGACCTCCCGTTGGCCTCCCAATGGCTGACTCCAGAGTTCCCAGTCTTTATCTTGCTAGACCTCTTGGAAGCATCAGCAATTGTCAACCACTCCATCCATCCCTCCTCACCTTCTTCCTCCTTGGCCTCTGAAACAGCACTCCAGAGCTCCTCTTCTTTCTGGCCCTGCCAACCTCCATGGCTGCACTGATCACACTGCCAGATCCTCTACTTCTGCCTGATGTTCTCTGTGTCTCCGCTGGGGTCCTGTCCCTCTATCTCTATTCTCTGTCTTTGTTGGTGGCACCCACCCGAGCCACCCAAGCCAGACACCTGGGAATCACCCTGAAATCCCAGCTCTTCTCGTACCCCACACCAAGCACCGAGAACCTTGGACCATGCCCTCCTGGTGTCTCTTGCTCCCATTCCCTTCGCCACACTCACTCCCACTCTCTTACCTTTAATACACGCCATGTTTCATGGACTGCAGCAATAACCTCCCAACTGGTCTCTGTCCAATCCATTTGCCACGCTGCTATTACAGTGATTTTTCTAAACCCCCGTCTGATCCTATCAGTGCTGGTGAAAACCCTTCCATATCACCCCAGTCAGTCTATACAATCATATCTAAACTCCCGAGTACAGCAAGGCTCTGGGATTTCAGGCTCCTGCAGGGCTCTCGGACCCTACCCAAATGCTGAACGCTAAGTGGCATGCCATTTTCTAAGCATGCCACACCATTTACAACCTCCACACTTTACGAGTGCCAATCCTCTGTGCCCGAAAGGCCTTCTCTCCTTGTCACGTGATTAATTCCTACTCGGTCTGCAACATCCTGCTGCTCAGGCATCTTCTGCTTTGTGACTAATTCGTTGTGCCTCCCACCCCCACCCCACTGCCCACCCCCAGCGGAGCTGAGAGTGTCCATCTCTATCCTACCTCTTTGGGGCACTTAGCACACTGGTAAAACTATATGTTTAAACTAAGGATTGGAGACCTTTTCTGTAAAGGTCTAGATCGTGTTTTCGGCTTTGTGAGAGCTTTGTGAGACACACAGCCTCTTTCACAACTACTGAACTTTATTACTGTAGTGAAAGAGCCATCACCGACAATAAGAGAGTGAATAGGCATAGCTATCTCCCAGTGAAACTTTATTTACAAAAACAGGCAGTGGGCTGGAATTGGCCTGAGGGCTGTAGTTTGCTTGCCACTGGCTTAACCTTTCTCTTTTCTTTGTGGCTTGTTTTTTATTTTTTATTTTTTATTTTTTAAGAAGAAGAGAGAGTGCATGTGCATGCGCAGCGAGGGGTGGGAGGGACAGAGAGACAGGGAGAGAGAATCTTAAGCAGGCTCCACGCTCAGCACGGAGCCTAACCTGGGGCTCGATCTCACAGCCCTGAGATCATGCTTGAGCTGAAATCAAGAGTCAGGTGCTTAACCGACTGAGCCGCCCAGGGACCTCTGTAATTC
Source organism: Zalophus californianus (assembly GCF_009762305.2). NCBI lineage: Eukaryota > Metazoa > Chordata > Mammalia > Carnivora > Otariidae > Zalophus > Zalophus californianus. The sequence goes on from NC_045604.1 coordinate 25,934,713, forward strand.
TTGAGGCTTAGACCATGTCCCGATCATTCTTGTGTCCCAGTGCCTGGCATGGTGCCTGGTAGGGAATATTTATGGGATGGAAGATCCAAGTAAAGGCCTCAATCCTGTCACTTATTTTTTTGTAAATTACTTGTTTCCCAAGCCTCCTTAAAATTTTCAAAAATGGAAATAAATATTCCTGCTTCTGATGGTTGTTGCTGGAGAATCAGATGGATACAGCATAAGAAAGTGAACCACAACACCAATTAAGCTGCTTTTACTATTCTTATTGTGTTCCTTCCTGACAACCTCAAATGACTCTGCTCCACACAAGACTTTTCTTCTCTTTTCTTTCCTTTTCTTTTCTTTTTAAAGACTTATTTAGTTAGAGAGAGAGAACACGAGTGGGAGAGGCAGAGGGAGAGAGATTCTCAAGCAGACTCTGCTCTGAGCACTGAGCCCAATGCAGGGCTTGATCTCATAACCCTGAGATCTCGACCTGAGCTGAAACCAAGAGTTGGACGCCTAACTTACTGTGCCATCCAGGCACCCCAAGACTTTTCTTTGAACATTGGGTAAACCTAAGTCCAAGACAGGGCCTGTGACCTGCCCATCATTCTGCCCATCAGATGGCTGGTCTGGGCTTAGTTGCAGGCCATTCTCTGCTCTACAGCATCCTCCTGCTGTGGCAGGAAACCCCCAGGGTGAGGTTCCTCAGACCACATCTCCTCTCCTTGTCACTCCACTTATCTTCTCCCAGATTCCAGATACCACAGGTTTCTCTAGATACAGTGTAAGAGAGCATGTGTGCAACAGGTTGATGGCTTAACAGTATCCAAGGACCCCTGAGATGTGAGGATATTTTCTGAGTTAGAATCACCAGAAGCTGATGATTGATTGGTAGCGGGCAGTGAGAAGAAGGACGGCATCAAGGTTTCTAGGTTGCAAAACCGGATTAGGATGATGCTAATGATTGGTATCAAAACTACAGAAAGGGGAATGAATCTGTTAGTGGTTGGGGAGCAGGGAGAGCATGAGCTTGGAACTGAATATGTTCAGTTTGATGCCTCAGAGCCATGAACGAAGCAGTTCTGCAGGTACTTGGAGGCTGTGCTCCTGAATGAATAATGCCTAGGATATACCAACAAATTAGAACCATGAGGCCACGTGCCAGCAATTAGTTCTCAGAATAAATAATGAAATGACTAGAATAGTACTACAAAAACCAACTAAGGAATACATTCACATATCACTGCCACAGGCTATTGTGAGGGAACAGAGAGATAATAAAAGCCCAACAGAGCCCACATAAAACTCCACCATTCTGCATTAGATTAAAAAAAAAAAAAAAGCAATAGGGCGTATTACTATAACCATCCGGAAGCAACCTGTTCGGAAATCAGAGAGGGCAGCTGAAAGACAAGAGACAATAAAGGCACCTCAAAATAAGAAGTGGGCAGGGCCAGGTGTGTGGGAGCTGAAAGAGCTCAGAGGTGTCCTACCCTGGGCCGGAGGGCACGCAGACAGGCAGGCGCCTCTCTTAGCTGGAACCCGGAACTCAGAGCTAGGGTATTTCTCAGCTAATTTGTTCCCAATACAAACCAGTAATAGTTGCAAATGATTTATGCATCAATATAAATCAGTGGCTCAGGGGGAGGAGGGCACCTGGGTGGTTCAGTCAGTTAAGCATCCGATTCTTGATTTCAGCTCAGGTCATGATTTCAGGGTAATCAGATTGAGCCCCACTTCAGGCTCTGCGCTCAGCAGGGAGTCTGCTTGAGATTCTTTCTTTCTCTCTCCGCACCCCCCCCGCCCCCATTTCCCTTTGCCCCTCCCCACTGCGCTCGTGAGCTCTTTCTCTAAATAAATAAATAAATCTTTAAAAAATTCAGTGGCTCGGGTTCCCACTATAATAACCACATTCTCACTCACTTCCCGTTTTCTTTCTTGAAGAAGAAACAAAGAGCCAGTGTATGTCCTGCCTGTGGTCATCTCTATCATATCTGTCTGGGCAGAGAAAGTGGTCACAGAGCTGCCCTGCACTCTGTGGCCAGCACTCAAGCCCCTGTGATCTGGCTCCCGCCCCATGCAGCCTCTCCTCCAGCAGGACCTGGTCCAGCGCTAGGCCCCACGCCACTCCCCGAACAGGCCAAGTGCCTTCTGTACCTTCGGCCACCTTTGCTCCTGCTTTGCCTAGGCCAGAAATGCTATCCCCTTACTTCGCTCCAGTGCAGATCCCCTTCCTCACCAAGGCCCTGAACGGTGACCCCCGCCCCCCATCCCAACACTGACCCCGCTTTCCCGCTAATAGTAGCCTGCATTTCCCTTGTATTCCCCAGGATGCCACCAACTCTGTTCCCGCAGTCATTTCTTCCTGCCCATGGGATTCCCATGTCTGTCTCCTGCATCAAACTCTGAACTTCTTGAGCTCAGAGTCCACGTCTTGCCTCCCTCTGTAGTGAGACAGTATAAAAAAATGTGTGTAGGATGAGTGAACAGCCATCTCATCAGACACTGCCTATTACTGGGAGATATTTATCCCATCAGCAAATCAGTATATTATAAATCCTTGGTTAATATCACATATGACAAAGCCATTGTTACAGTATAAGCCTGAGTCATGAAAACAGCAATAACCGAAGAGGAGCATCTATCCAGCATCCTCTCAGCAGACATTCTCATCTCCTTTTTTTCTGAAATTCTCCCCCCAACCCCCTTCTCAGAGCTTTCTGTCTGATCTGTCAGGGCCACCCTGTTTTCTCTATCCCACAGACTGGTCTCAGAATCCAGGGACTCCGCTGTGCCAGGCACTAGTCCCAGAACTGCTTTCCCATCCACCCCCAGCCTGCCTATTCCCTCCCAGGGCTTCCTTGTAGCTGTCCTGCGTCCTGAAGTCCACCGGCAGCTTGGTGTAGCTGTCCTGGGTCCTGAAGCTGTCCTGGGTCCTGAAGTCCACCTGCAGCACAGGGACTGCCCTGGGCGCTACAGCGGACCCTCCTCCCCACCCCCCCTCCTGCTCTTTGATCCCCACCGCCACCTCCCTTCCATCTCTCTCATGCCAAGGAATAAACGATGCAACAGATGGTGACCCGAGCCTGCTCCGCTCCCTCTGCTCACGGGCATCTGAAGGCCAGGGGGTGGGTTTCCTAGGAAACTGGAAATGCCCCCTACTGACAATCAACAGCCTGTCCCAAAGAGACAGAGCGCTAAGCAAGGAGGAGAAAGACAGAAGGATCTCTGGAATAAGACAAGCGTAGAAGGGGAAGCAGCGGGGAGGAGTCCTTGGCTTCCTCTTCTGGGAGCACTTGCCAAAAGATTACATTTCCCCACATCCCCCTCCTCACCCCCACGGAATGACCGCATGTCTCAGCATCTTTAAGAAAGTGTCTGCCCACACAATGCCCCCACCTCCCACTCTAAAGTGCAATCTGTAACTACACCAAACCCTCTGGGGCACCAGGGCTTGACAGCCTAAGAAATCACTCACCAGCCTGCTTCTAGACGCTGGCCTCTCCCCATGCCCAGGAGCAGAGAGACCCAGCTTCCTCGCCTTCATGGAGTTGAACCAGTTGCCTTGTAGGATTTTTCCAATAGCCAAGGAAACCCAGTATATGGGATTCGACTCCCCCCTTCCCCCACCTCCCTTCTCAGGGTTGGAGGGGGGTGGTCTCCATCTGCTCAGTGGCTGTTACAGCCTTGGCTCCCTTTCATTGTCACAGGGAGAGAACTGGGAGGAGTAAGGGGCTGTGTTTAACCGTTGTTAGTGATCCATTTGGTGGCAGTGGCAGGCACGGGCACCCAGCAGACCCAGCACCTCTTCTTCTTGCCTCAGCTAAGTTTACAGAGGCCACAGGGGTCAGCAGGAGTGGGGGATGGGGGAACAACTGTATCAGGTGGCCCTTGATTCCCACCTGGGGAGGGAGCCGAGGGGGGACACCTGGGTTTAAGATTAAGGATTTGGCTGAAAACAGCTGCTTTCTGCTCAACACCCAGAACTAATCTTAGGTTGAAACCTGAACCACTTGGCTGGGGTCGAGGGAGGGAGAGAATGGAAGAGAAGAAAGGGGGAAGAGGCCCTTCCCTCAAGGGGACCGCCACGAATATCTAGTGAATATCCAGTTTTTGCACCAGGCTCTATAGGGGCACAAAGTACTTTACAGGGCACCCTGGTATTCATAAGCCACCAGGCAGGCTGGGGCCCCACAAGAAGGTTGCACCCACCAAGAGAGTGTAGCCACTTCCAGGGGGGCAGGGCAGTGCCCTCATCTGACTGCCACAGCCTAAGTGGTTGGGTCACCAAGCCAGTGGAGCTTGGACACAGAGGCCTGCAGTGATTCTCTTTCCTAACTGCACCGTGAGGGTCCACCACACAGCTTTTAGCCATCTCCTTGTCAAAGACCTTTTTAGGTTGTTCTTCCTTATTTTTTCTCCATTACAATAATGCCACAATGAACATCCTTGTACATAGAGCCTGATATATGGAGGAAGTGGGGTTGCTGTATCATCTCATCTCTCCATCGTCTCATCCAGGCCAGCTGGAGCCTGGCACATCTTAGCCTGGCCTGGCAGGGAAGCCCAAAGTATACAGGTGGCCTGGTCCATAGCCTGGTCCTGTTGGCAGCTCCCGTATGGGCCAGCGGTTTGCTGTCCACGCGGGGAAGGGCAATACTGGTGCTACAATCCAGCCAGCTTTCTGAAGTTCTTTGGGGCTGCACGTTTCCTCCCCCTATTATTATTGCTTATTCATTCATCCTCTAGGAGGCAGGGCTCGGAAACAGACGTGGAATGGGATAGGCTCTCCAATGTTGTCAGTGTAGCTGAGGACTAGCTGGGCTAACATGCTGTGCAGGGGCTGGCTTAAATAAGGTTTGTGGCTATCTGTGACTTTCCATGCGTCAGGCTCCACTCGCTGGCCCTGCTTGTGGTTAACTGAGCTCTGGCCAGTCTCCTTCTGCATAAAGATTAGCAGGTAAAGCAGATTGTAAAGGAAACAGAAGCTAACATATATGGACAGCCCCCACCTCGGAGCCATTAGCATAAACCAAGCTGACGCCAGGAAAGGTGGCCTGGGAGGCCGGGTAGGGAATAACTCCCTTGGGGAGGAATTCTGGCACCTCCAGGAAGAAGAAAGGAGCTCCACCTCTCTCCAATTCAGCAACCTAGCTTCTCACTGTCTGGCTTCCTGTCTTCTACCCTCAGGGACAAAGTTTCACAGCAATTAGGCACACATCTTTCTTCACAGCTGGAGAGACACGGTTGTGAGGCCCCCACCCTCATGCTGAGGGGGTGGGGAAACATCCACAGTAGCAGCAGCTGTCTCCCTGGGGCCTGTCATTAAAGGAAAGTGGCTGAGCGTTAAGGCTGGAGGGAAGTGATCATAATCCTATGTGACAGGTCTCTAAGGGTGGGGTCCAAGGTTTGGGTAGGGTAAGGAGGAGGGGCCCAGGAGGAAGAAAATATGGACATGGAAGGTAGAAGGCCAGAAAGAGAGGCTTGCATTTAGTATGAAAAGACATAGGGTCCTTCAGAAGGTGACATAGAGTGATCCGATGACCCAGCAACGCCACTCCTGGTTAGGTACAAAGAGAACGGAAGACATATGTCCACAGGAAAATCTGCACAGGAACGTTCACGGCAGCATAACCGAAAATCACCAGGAAGTGGAATGACTCAAATGTCCATCACCTGATGGATGGATAAATAAAATGTGGTACATCCATATAATGCAATACTGCTCAGCCATAAAAAGGAGTGAGGTGCCGAGGCACGCTACAACATGGATGCACCTTGAAACCATTGTGCGAAGTGAAAGAGGCCAGTTGTAAAAGATCACATATTGCACATATTAGTCCCACTAATATAAAATGTCCAGAGTAGGTACATCTGTAGAGGTAGAAAGTAGATCAGTATTGTCTAGGGCTAGAGGAAGACCACAGTGGCGGAAGGGGAGGGACCCCTAATGGGTATGGGGCTTTTGGGGGTTGGAGGGCAAAGGCAATGAAAATGTTTTAAAATTAACTGTGGTGATGGTATGGGAATTGTATCTCATTACAGCTGTTATTTAAAATATCAATAAGAAAAAAGAATTACATAAGGAATGGGAAGGCTTTGTTAGAGGACTGTGATATTTCAAAAAGGAAAGTGAATGATAAAATTTACAAACATAGTTTCAAATGTTGAAAGGGATTTAATGAGCTAAGTTTCTTTTTTTAAGATTTATTTATTATAGATAGAAAGAGAGAGAGTGCACACTTTCCCACAAGCAGGGGCAGAGGGAGAGAATCCTCGAGCAGAGGACCCTGAGATCATGACCTGACCTGAGCTGAAACCAAGAGCTCAACTGACTGAACCATCCAGGCACCCCACTGAGCTAAGTCAGTTTCTTTCTTTCTTTTTTAAAAAGATTTATTTATTTTATTTATTTTTGAACTAAGTTTCTTAATGGGACCCGACAAATTCTGGTTAAAATGAAGATAATTGTAGAATTTGTCAGTTGAAAAGTTTAAGGAAGAATTTGGTTTGGGGACTTGGAACTTTCATATATTGGATATTGATTTAAAACAGACGACGGAGGGCTACGAGTTTGTATGCCACCTTTGGCGAGTCACAGCTCTGTCCCTCAGTCCACAGTACATTGCAAAATGCTGTACAGAGGGCATGCTACAGAGATAACAGGTAGGAAACTCAACCCCTCAGAAGCTTTCCTGAAGGAAGACCACTGTACGTCTAAGCCCTAGCCATCTTTCAAATTCTGCTTCCTACACCAGGCACTGACCGGTGGGTTCCCAGGTTCCCTGAGTCCAGCCCACTGTCCATCTGAGGACCTACCATCTGGATCCATCCCCTCACAACATCACCCATGTTAAGCTGCTTACTCCGTCCTCTGTTTGTGGGATTCTAAGCCTGGTTTCACAGACCAGGGTTCGGAAGCCATTTGAAAAGCACAAGCTTTTGAAAAGACTGAGCTCAAACAGGAAAAAAAGAGGCCAAGGTTAGAGGAGAAGCTTGTTTAGGATGCAGGAGAGAGGACCTTCAGCCCCTTAATCAGACTGTGAGCCTCCTGAGGGCGGGGGCAGTGGCTTCTACTTCTTTCCCGTGTCCTTCACAGGATCAAGGGCCTGTTTGTTCAAAGCCAAAGAGGGCTGGGTTTAATCAATAGAGATAAACAATGAACTCCCTAGGACATCATGCAGACCAGGGGAAACACACCAGACATAGATTCAGAGACGTGGCTTCAAGAGGAAGTGACACAGAATGCCTCCGGCATGTGTCAAAGTCATGGGCTTGGAGCCACACACCCGGGCTTCGACACCCCCTCAGCCATCCACCTGCTGTGTGGTTTTCAACAATGTGTTTACTCTCTCTTAGAGCCTCAGTTTTCTTGTCTTTAAGAGTGGGATGAAGACACTTACTAAAAGGTTGTTGTGATGATTATGAATTAAATGGATTGTTTTGAGTCAGTTCATTTTACATCAGTTAGTGAGCTAAAGTTTACGTACAGCATCTAACTCAAGGCCTGGCACACACTTGGCATTCAAAAACCACATAGGTCCTTTCTCCTATTCCCCAAGTTACAGCTGGTGTATTGCATTGTTACATGGCTTTGGATGAGCTGGGCTTTCGAATCTACAAGCCTATTTTGTAGATCTACAAAATGCACAATGCCTGTGCAAATAACCAAACGTTGGCTCTGTGGCCAAGCAGTTACTATTCACTCTTAAAACCAACATATGGTTATCTGCATAGGCATTGTCTACTTCAGACCAGAGAGAAAGGGAGGCTCCTGTAAGATCCCAGACCAGCCAAAGCAGCTCTGGGCTCTCCTCTTTCCTGCTTCTGCCAGGGTCTTCTTAACCCAAGCACTTCACACTGCTGGAGACCCCTACCCTTTATTCATGTCAGCTCCTTCCACCATGCCCCATGACCTGTGATGTCAACTGTGCCTGGCTGGAGTCAGCCCCAGAGAGGGAGAGCCACGTCAGTTCTTCGGCGGTAACTTCCATCCTGCTCTCCTTACTGGTGTAGCCGCTGATATTCCAAGGATAGCACATCCCCAGTTGCATTTTTAAAAATTCCCGCTGGACTGATAAAGGGGCACTGGGAGAAAAGGACGAAGACAGCAGGAAGGAGTGGCTTCTGCCACCCCCCTCCAGCCTCCTCCATTTACATCCTAGACAGACATCAGTCTGGATCTAACTGCCATCCCGCAGGCTTCTGCAGGCTGGGGGTGTGAAAATACAGGAGCCTGGAGGAGGGGAGGTGGCACAGACGGGAAGGTGGCTGCCTGTGTTAGAAGATGCGCCATGTGTCTGGGAGTCTGGTGCAAAGTGCTGGCAGCCACAGTGCTTACACCAGAGACTGGCTCCAGCGGTGCAGAGGAAAGCTCTGCATCCTATGCCCTGAGAAGTGCATCCATCCTCAAGTAGAACCGCCTCTCTCTTGGCTAGAGATGCGGTCCTCTTGTTAGAAATAGAAACTCAGAGGTGACTTGCTGTCTCACACTCACCAGACCCGCTTCTGCTAAAAAGGTGGGTTTCTCGGGGTGGCAGCAAAGGCCGAGGGGTGGAGAAGAGATTGCATCACTTTGGGAGAAATGAGGTAGACAGCTGTTAGGGGTTGTATCTATCACCGACTTCGCTGCTGCAGCTACCACGTCCCCACACCTATAGCCTGCAGATCTCAGCACCCCAGGAGAAGGTGGCTAAGCACGGGTGCTGCCTCAGGGCCTGGGAATCAGTCTTGGGGCAGGGGGTGGACATGCAAAACAGCTCCTAATGAAGATCCCTGACCCCTCTCCAGCAGCCCACAGCCATGCATCCTGAGCTCGCGTTGTCCGAGGTGGCCTGTTAGAATGTTTCTGGACAGAGGAGGCCCAGCTTCTCCACAACAGGCAGAAGGGCTTAGGAGCGTGAGTGCAATTAACCCAACGGATCTATCTGAGAAGCGGAAGGCCTGGGGAACTGGGAGGTTTCTCTGCCTTGCATCAGAGGGCAGGTGTCTGCTCCAAGTGCCTCGTGAGGACCCGGAGCCGCAGCCCTGGGGTGGGGGAGAGAAGGGGAGAGATTAGGCTGAGTGGGGAAGGTGCCTCACGGGGGAGGGAGGGGTGTGTTGAGAGCAGATGCCTGGAGCAGCTCCAGATGGCAGTGGCCTCACAACAAAAGGGGAAGAGCCAGAGGGAAGGAGGACAAACAGAGGACTGGCCTGGTGAGGCTTCCGAAATCAGATTCCCACCTGGAACCTGGCTGGAGGCGGGCCTAGAGAAGGCTACCCAGAGTTTCCAGGAAGACTTGGAAGCGACCACCCCAAACCCAACTGTTAGGGTCCCAGGGCTGGACTTCTGGGCTTCAGATTCAAGGCCTGGCACTTTCTTAGATATGCAGCTTTGGGCACAGGCCTTCATCTTTCTGTATTTCTGTCACCGGCAGCATGTGAGCAATAACGGGCCCTATCTCATAGGTGTGTTGTGAGGATTACATGGGAGAGCGATGTCAAGAACAGAGCACAGCGCCTGGTGCATATGGGGAGCACTCAGAATGTGGATTATTATAAGGATGATGATTATCACATTCTGAAGAAACCTGGATCAGCTCCCCTTCTCTCAGAACTCATTGTTTCCTCAATAGCCATATGGGCCTGCTCATATGTACTCTCTGCACTCATTTTTTTTTCTTTTTAAAGGTTTCTCTGTGTGTCTGAAAGTCCTCTGACCCACTGACCCCTCATGAGGTGCCAGTGCCTGAGACTGGAGAAGGCAGTGTGATGTCACGGCAAGAAAAACAGCCTATAATTCAGGGCATCTCACTTCTAGGATGCGCTCCGCTGCTAATGAATTTTGTGGATTTCTTGAGCCTCAGTATATTCCTCAGTCAAATGGAATGAAGACCCTAGCCTTGCTCGCACCACAGAATGGTCATGAAAGTCAAATGGCATAATTAAATGGATGCACTACAAAAATAAAGCTCTGAACACATACTGGGGATTGCTGGTTAGGTTGGAAGTGTTCAGAGGTGCAAGCCAGCACAAGTTTTCTCGTGGGAGTGACTGCAGCTGCCGGCCAGATGTGCCGTTGGCCTGTGGTGCCGCTATCACCTGAGAAGGGGTGGGGGTCCTCAGGCGGGGCTCTGGGGAGGCAATCTACAGTGCTGGTGTCCAGGGAGGGCAATGAGGGCCTCCGGCGGGTACAGGGACAGACAAGAGGGAGGGTACCTGAAAAAGCACCAAGAGGGGAGGGGCATGGTAACGCAACGCTGACTACCTCCCGATTCTGTCCCAGACCCGGGGGGTCTGTTCCCATGCTGTTTTCCATATCCTTACATGCCCATGAAAATAGCCTGGTATACCACTTTTACGATCACAGTCCTCCAAAAACAGTAAGACAAAAGAATGGTGCCTCCCACCCCCAAAGTCAGGCTGTATGTTCAAGTTTAATATTTAGTAACAATGATTCAGCGAAAAGCCCTGTGGTCAGATGGATTTCCCATGCAGTCCTTGAAACCTGACAGTGTTTTAAGAGCTTGCCCACACAGAAACTACCTTGATAAGACAAGTATATCTGAGTTCTGTTGATAGGCTAGATAATAATAACTTTCCTTTACTGAACACCTGCTACGTGTCAAGCACTGTGCAGGGCTCTTTTTACATTTAATCTTAAATCTTTCCAAGATGTCCATTATTATCCCCATTGTATAAACCTGGAAACTCAGGCCTAGAGCAGTCAGAAACACTCCTAAAGTCACCAAGCAAGTAGAGCTGGATTTTGTCCAGATCTGAAATCCATGTCATCAGCATGCTCTGCTCCCACCCTTCAAACCCCTCCCTGCATCCCGCCCCCAGCAACGCACCCCCCACCCCCCGCCCCAGTCAGCCCCATCTCCAACTCCTGGAAGAACAGAAGACATCTGGAAAGGGGGCTGGAGAGAGAAAGACAAAATGCCGTGAGGCAGAGGTGCCCAGAGTCAGGAATAAGGAAACCTTTCTCTGTGCAGGCCTCCAGGCCGCTAGCTTGTAATCTGTCACCAGTGACTCCTCCTCCGTTAAAACTGCAGGCTTCACTTCCCGAGTTTCCTCCCCTGCCACCCCAGCCTGGGACTAAAACAGGAGCTGCAGGCTGCAGGAAATTCTAGCTGAGAATGGAACAATGCAGACTGTGCACACAGGGTCTGCTTTAGTGATGTGGGCCTCGGGTTGCTCACTGGGCCATGGACAGCTGTCCATCTGCTGGGGCCCAATGCCCCGCCCAGAGGAGGGGTTCTCGGGACTGCCCCCCATATGCCGAGGCTGTCACTCAGGAGGCTCCCAGGTTGTGGATGCCAGGCTATGTGGGGCGGGGCGGGGAGTGCGGGTCACAAAGCTGTTTCCCAATTTTTCAATTCAGGTGGACAGTTGGGACAATGACAAGACTAATGCCACTGACTGCATCTGCTGGAGATGCACTTCCCCAGTGCAAGCCTCCTTGCAAAGGAGAGCCTGGAGGTCTGGCTCTGTGGCCAGCTCCAGGGAGAAGGAAGGAGATGTCCTTTCACGGGACTCGGGAAGCCAAAGTCCCTTGGCTCATCAAAGAGAAGGGGAGAGGCAAGAATCTCCCCCCACCCCCACCTCTGAGCCACGTGCACCAGGACAAGCCCCACTCACCCTACTCACCGTCTCTGCCTCATTCAGCCTCCTTCTTGCAGTACCAGAGGCTCTCTTCCAGCCTGCAGCGTGAAGGAAAACTCCAGGGTCCCAAATTGCACATAAGTCAATCAACCTGTCACAAAGCAAAAGCACAAAGAGCCCCAGGGTCACTCTAGGAAAGAAAGAGAAAAGGTTTGTGGTTTGCAGTCTGTTCATTCACTGGGAAATTACATCGTTGTCCACACCCATTTGGAAAGTTTTGCTTAGCATAATGACATCTTTGTTTAAAGAAATTCAAGGCACTGTGCAAGAAACGAGAGCAATTCTGCAAGGTGCCTAAAGATGTCAGACTTTGGTGGTCTCTCGCGTCCATAAGATCATTATTAGTGTCCTGACATCATAATCTAATTGCTTGATTCCCTGTTCACCTAAAGAAGTTAAGCCGTATCTTGGAGAATTTCTCCTATACTCATGGGGGAATTTACCCATAATTATCTCATTAATTGTCTTAACTTAGGAGAACTATTATTAGGTTTTCTTCCCCACCTACAGATAATCAAACTGAGTTCACCATAAATAAATCTATAACATTGAAAGGAGATCTAATTTTAGGGTCAGGGGACATGGATTTGAAGTTCTAATTTGTTATGTTATTTAGGGTGGATCACTTCCCTGCATGTGTCTCACAGTTTCTTCATCTGTAAAATGGGGAGAAGTTACTGCTAGTTAGTTAGAACTTACAGGTTCAAGCCCAGTGCTAGTCCTTGGCAACCATTTAACCTTTCTTGGTGCAGATAACATATCTCACTTAATCATTTGCTTTAACGTTAAAATGTGACTGCAGGAAATGGTAAAATCCACCTTTGTAAAGGGGAATGTGGCAATGTCTATCAAAATATGCATGCACTCACTCTTTGATTGGCAACCCCAGTTCTAGGAATCTAAAATATATCCTATGTGCCTATGTTGTGATCTCTACTATTAAGTGGAAAAAACATGATAGGGAAAAGTGCGTTTAATGTGCTATCATTTATTTAAGAAAGGGAGAGAAATGTGAAGATAAATATGTATCTGCTTATTTTTTTAAAAAAGACGATAAAAAGATAAAGCATAAAATAAAATTTAAGGAGTGCCTGGGTGGCGCAGTTAGTTAAGCATCAGACTCTTGGTTTGGGCTCAGGTCGTGATCTCAGGGTCGTGAGATAAAGCCCCACGTTGGGCTCCTCGCTCAATGAGGAGTCTGCTGAGACTCTCTTTTCCCCCTCCCTCTGTCCATCCACCTTGTGCAAGCACTCTCTCTCTCTCTCTCAAATAAATAAATAAATCTTAAAAAAATTTTTTTTTAAAAAACCTACAGAGAGGGGGAGGGATGAGGTGGATGGGACAGGGATAAAAGCTGGGTTTTATTTATTTATTTTTAAAGATTTTATTTAGAGAGAGAGAGAGATAGTGGGAGAGGGAACACAAGCAGGGGGAGTGGGAGAGGGAGAAGCAGACTCCCTGCTGAGCAGGGAGCCCGATGCTGGGACTCGATCCCAGGACCCTGGGATCATGACCTGAGCCGAAGGCAGACACTAAAAGACTGAGCCACCCAGGCGCCCCAAAAGCTGGGTTTTAAATAGACCTTGTTGTGTGAATTTGCTTTGGAACATGTAAATATCTGACATAATTATAAAAGCACAATGAATATTTTTAAAAGAAATGCCTAAAATTCAAATAAAATGCAACAAATGAGTTCATGTGTCCAGTTGGTTGGCACTATACATAGAGAAATTAAAACACAGTAATCTGACTGAATATCCTTGGAAGAATATACTTAAGCATAAAAGGAACTGCCCTACTCCCTGTGCCCCTCCAACCCTAAACTGTTTTCAATAATCATATTATTGATGGTACTATTATATTCTTCTTATTGTTATTCTGAGAATTTTGTAGTGTACTGTGGGATAAGTCAAAGGAATAATACTACTGATGTTGCTGAGAAAAAAGATTTTCTTCTTGAATGGTGATACAGATGTAAGATTGATGAGATCAGGTAAAAAGTCTGTAGCCCTGATTGTTAACAGCAGTAACAGAATGACCTTCCTATGTTTTATCTTCCATACATGCATGCATGCATGCATGAACACATATGCACACACAAGCATACTCCCTAGCTCTGTTCACTGTAAGACCTAGAAACAAGGATCAACCCAGGAGTATTAAGCACCCCTGGCAATCCAGTTTATGAACTCTAAATACTATCCGCCCCCACCCCAAAGTAATCAGGCTTCCTTGGGGAAATGTCTGAAGCAGCAATTGTACAAGATAAGCCTAGAACATCTTATCAAACCAAAAGAACAAAAGCAGTGTCAAAGACTACAAGAGTCATGCCAAAAGGACTCAAAAGCCAACCAGAATAAGGTTTCCTTGGTCAAACTGGACATCAACAAGGATCATAACTGCAACAGATTGAAACATAACAAATATGCTACGAATCCCTAAGAATATCTTTTAAAACTCCAAATAACCCATTTTGAGGCTGTCAGGGAAATACTTCATTATTTTGAAAATGGGTCAATAAAGCAAAAGAAGAAAAGGTGGGTGGGGGTATAGCTGAGACAGGATTGGCCTTGTACTGATGACTGTTGCAGACAATGATGGGCATGTCTGGTTCATTACGTAATTCTCTCCTTTGCAAAACATTTTCAAAATACAAATACATTTTAAGTGATAGAACAGACTGAGAAACAAGAAATCATTAGAATGCTAATTCTTTCAAATCATAGTTATTTAATCCTAACAGCAGTCCAGTCTGATGATGAAGGATGCAGATATCATCATCCCCATTTCACACTGGAGGAAACAGGTGGAATAAACCCACTGAGTCAGTATTCAAACCCCCATGTTCTTATCCCAAAGGCCCACTGTTCCACAGCTGCTTCTTTAATATCCCCATTTGCATATCTGGGTTAATAAAAGTTTCCTTGCCTATATGAGGGCATCAGGGAGCTACAGTGAGATATGTGCGGGAAACACTTGCAAAACAAATCCTTGTACAAATATTTTACTGTCATTTGAAAACTGGGGATCAGATCTGCCCTATGAGGTTGCTGTATCAAATGAGAGCTGTGATTTGAAGAGAGATGGATAGATATAAAGACAGACAGACAGAGAACCTTAAAGATGAGGAGGTTATGGGGTGCCTGGGTGGCTCAGATGGTTGAGCATCTGCCTTCGGCTCAGGTCATGATCCCAGGGTCCTGGGATCGAGCCCCGCATTGGGCTCCCTGCTTGGCGGGGAGCCTGCTTCTCCCTCACCCTCTACTGTTCCCCCAGCTTGTGCTCCCTTGCTCTCTCTGTCAAATAAATAAAATCTTAAAAAAAAAAGATGAGGAGGTTAACTATCCCCAATGTTTTTATCATTATTGCTCACAGGACTTCAGGGTTAAGTGAGAAGGGAGACTTAGAATCCATGGTAAAGACTCTCTACCTGACCCTGGGGTAAGAAAGTTCCAGGAAGGACACCTGATGCTCTGGGGAGGAACCATGATCAAGAAAGACACCCAATATCCCACAGGCTGCAAGAAGAGTGGCTCTCAGTCACAGATGGGTGGGGACCACTCCCAGGTTGCTGGGCATCCTATGTACTGCTTCCAGCTTCTAGAAGGCCAGACACCTGCTGGGTTTCTCTGAATGAGGCCTGGGTTACAGGGGGCACAGTGGGCAGTGGAACGTGCTCCCCAGCAATAAGGGGCAGGCAAAGCATGTCCGACTGGTCACCAGAAGGAATGTCTGGGGCTGCTCACTGGCTCCCAATCTGCTATCTCTTGGTCTTCTTACCTCAGCGTCTGTGTGGGGGAGTGTTTACAGATTTTTTCTTAGCAAATGTTTATTCTCAGATTGTCCTGCCCTTGGCCGCAGAATAAAAGTGGGTCTGGGGAATCTCCAACACTTTTTTGCCTTAGAATTCTATGATTCTATAAGTGCATATTTCTGAAGACATACAAAATCAAAATTCTCCTGAATCCTGGCTCATGCCCCTCCTCCCCTTGGGTATTTCATCTGTGCACAGGGAACAAAGACTTATTTTGTCTCTGTCTCTATTTCCTTCTGGAGGTTCTTACTTAAGCTAAGCATTTAAAAAATTATTTTACTTTTTTTGAATAGGTAATCCCGTCACATGATATGAAATTCAAAAGATGCCAAAGAGTATATAAAAGTATATTAAAAAGTTTATATGAGTATATATATATATAAGTAAATTCCCCTCCCAACCCCATCCCCCAGCTTCCCAGTTCCACTTAGCCCCTCTCCCTGACCTGCCACTCTTACCAGTCTCTTGTGTATCCTTACAGAGGCTGGCTATTTATACAGAGATATACTTTTTTTTTTAATTACAACATACGATACATATTTTTTACCTATCTTGCTTTTCTTGGTTAACAAACATATTAGATATCTTTCTATATTAGCTCAGGTAAAACTGCTTTTAGGAACTTCATAGCACTTCATTGTATGAACATATCATATTTATGTGCTCAATCCTCTACTCTTAGACATTTAAGATGTTTATAATCATCAGATGTGGAAAATTGCTCCAATACATATCCTTGGATATATGTGATTTCTCACACTTGCAAGATTATTTTTAAGATAAATTCTTGGATACAGAATTTCTGGGTCAAAGGGAATGTGGCCAAATTGCTCTCCATGAAGGCTGTAGCAGTTTATACTCCCACAAACAATATTTAGTTTCTAATTCCCACTTCTCCAATATGCTGTATTATTAGGGGGTTTTTGTTTGTTTGTTTTTGTTTTTTGGTCTTTGACAATTTAATTGCCTTTTGTGGTTCACTTATTATGAATGAATTTGAGTATTTTCTTTTTCTTTAATTGTTCCTATTCTTTGCTCATTTCTCTACTGGGTAGTTGGTTTATTCTTATCAGTTTGAAGGAACTCTTTAGTTACGAGGAAAATTACCTCTTTATCTAGAAGAGGAGCTTAAAATTGTCCACATCATTATTTTTATCCTGAATGTATCTGTGCACTAAATACATACTTTAGAAAAGAAGAAAAATCTCAAATCAATAATACGAGGTCCCACTTCAAGAAAGTTAGAGAGGACCAAATAAACTCAAAGCAAGCAGAAGGACGGAAACAAGAAATAGCAGAAATCAATGAACTAGAAAGCAAAACCAATATAGAAAATCAATGAAATGAGCTGGTTCTTTTTTCTTTTTTTCCCCCTAACATGAGCTAGTTCTTTGTAAAGATCAATACAATCAACAAACCTCTAGCAAAACTGAAAAAGAAAAAATTGCCAGTATCAGGAATGAAAAAGGGGATGTCATTAAAGACCCTCCAGACATCAAAAAGATAATAAGAAAACACTACAAAGAACTCTACACACATAAATTTAAAACCTTACTCAAAATGGACCAATTCCTCAAAAATGCAAACAACCACAACTCCTAATATGTAACAGATAATTTAAATGGCTTTATAATTATTAAAGAAATTTAATTCATAATTTAAAAACTCCCAAAGAGATATTTCCAGGCCTAGACTGTTTCACTGAAGAATTCTAACAAACTTTTAAAGAAGAATCAACATCAATTTTAGAAAATCTCTTCCATACTATAAAGAGAACACTTCCCAATTCATTTTATGAAGCTATGTGACTCTGGTACCAAAATCAGAAGACAGAAAAAAAAAAAAAGAAAAAGAAAACTAGAGATCAATAATACCTCTCATGACTGTAGATAAAAAACCTTAAAAAAATTCGCAAATAGAATTCAGCAATATATAAAAAGAATTGTACACTATGACCAAGTAGGTTCATTCCAGGGAAGCAACGCTGGCTTACTATTCTAAAATCATCAAAGAATTCCACCGTATTAACAAGCTAAGGAAGAAAAATCACATGATCCTATCAATCAAGGCAGAAAAAGCTTGACAAAATTCAACACCCACTCACGATTAAAAAAAAAAAAACAAAAAAACCTCTCAGAAAAAAATTCGAGAGAAACTTCCACAACTTGATTTTTAAAAATCTACAAAACATCCACAGCTAACATTATACTTAATGGTGAAAGACTGAATGCTTTCCCCCTAAAATTAGAGATAAGGCAAGGATGTGCACTTTCACTAATCTTACTCAAGATAGTGCATGAAGTTCTAGCCAGTGGAATAAAGCAAGAAAAAGAAATCAAGGCCAAATAGGACAGAAAAGAAGAAACAAAACTGTTTCTATTTGCAGATAACATGGTGGTCTATGTAGAAAATCTCAAGGAATCTATAAAATAAAAAACAAAAAGCCCATTTGGAGCTAATAAATGGAATTATCAAGATTTCAGGATATAAGGCAAGCATTTGAAAACCAACTGTGTTTCTATATACAAGCAATGAACACATGGAAAAATAAAAAATACAATACCATTTACAATCCCTCAAAAAATGAAATACTTAGGTATAAAATGAACAAAATGTACAGGATTTATATGCAGAAAACTATGCAATGCCTATGAAAGAAATCAAAGATCTAAATGCACAGAGAGACACATCATGTTCATGGATTAGAAGACTCAACACAGTAAAGTTGTGAATTCTCCCCAAACTGATACACTGGCTCAATGCAATCTCTATCAAAATCCCAGCAGGATTTTAGTAGATACAGACAGATTATTCTAAAATATATATGGAAACATAAAGGAACTAGAATAGCTAACAAGATCTGGAAAAAGAAGAAAAACAGGGGAGGGAGCAGTCTACCCCACTGACAGACTCATTATTTAGCTCCAGTAATAAAAAAAAATGTGTGGTACTGGTAAAGGAACAGCCACATATTCAATGTAACAGAACAGAGAATCCAGAAGTAGACCCACACAGATATGCTCAACTGATTTTTGTCAAAGATGCAAAGGCGATGGAGGAATGGAGGAAGAGTCTTTTCAACAAATGGTGCTGGAGCAACTGGACATCCATGGGCAATCAATCAATCAATCAATCTCAACCTAAGTCCTTATACAAAAATGGACTCAAAATGGATGACAGACTTAAATGTAAAATGTAAACTTATAAAACTTGTAGAATTATAACAAGAGAGAATCTTTGAGAACTAGGGGTAGGCAAACAGTTTTTAAGTTTGATGCCAAAAGCACCATCCATAAAAGAAAAAAACTGATAAACTGGATTTCATCAAAATTAAAAACTGCTCTGCAAAAAGGATGAAGAGTGTGAGAAATCACACATGACAAAGAACTAGTTCTGGAACATATAAAGAATTTCCAAAACTCAGCAGCAAAGATGCAAACAATCCAATTGGAACACAGCCAAAAGACATTTCACTGAAGTAGATATTCAGATGGCAAATAAGCACTTGAAAAGTTCAACATCACTAGCCATTAGCGGAATGCAAATTAAAAATGCAATGAAAGGAAAGAAACAAGACAACAATGAGCTATCACTACACACCTATCAGAATGGCTAAAATAAAAAATAGTGACAACATCAAACACCGGTAGATGCAGAAAAACTAAATCACTCATACATTGCTGGTGGAAATGTAAAATGGTACAGCCAGGTTACAACACAATGTGGCAGTTTCTTAAGAAATTAAACATGTAACTATAATATGACCCAGAAAGTACACTTCTGCACATTTATCCCAGAGAAACAAGGACTTATATCCACACAAAAACCTGTACAGGATTGTATATAGCAGTTTTATTCATAGTAGCCTGAAAATGGAAACAACCCAAGTATCCTTCAATGAGTGAAAGTTTACACTGTGGTATAGTATAGTGGAATACTACAGCAGCAATAATAAGGGAAGACTTATTGATACATGTGGTAACTTAGATACATCTCCAGAGATTTATGCTGAATGAAAGAAGCCAATCCCCTAAAGTTAATATACTGTGATTCCATTTACATAACATTCTGGAAATGACGAAATTATAGAAATGGAGAACAGATTAGTGGTTGCCACAGATGAAGGAAGTTGGGTTGTGGTGGGAGGAGCTGGGTGTGGCTTTAAAATGTCAACAAGAGGAGGGGGCGCCGGGTGGCTCAGTAGGTTAAGCATCTGACTCTTAGTTACGGCTCTGATCACAGTCTTGTGGTTGTAGGATCCAGCCCCGTGTCGGGCTCTGTTCTCAGTGTGGAGTCTGCTTCAGATTCTCTCTCCCTCTCCCTTCTGCTCACTCTCTCTCTCAAACAAATAATAAATAAATAAAATCTTTGAAAAAAAATGTCAACAAGGGGGATCCTGACTGTGAGGAAAATAGTTTCCATCCTGACAGTCTATTGTCAATATGCTGGCTGTTAGGTTGTGCTATCGTTTGTTTGTTTGTTTAGAGGGGCAGAGGGAGAGAGAAAATTTTAAGCAGGCTCCATGCCCAGTGTGGAGTCCACTGGGGGGCTTGATCTCATGACCTGAGATCATGACCTGAGCCGAAATCAGGAGCCAGATGCTTAAGCAACTGAGCCAGCCAGGAGCCCCAGGTTGTGTTATCCTTTTGCAAGCTACTATTGGGGGAAGCTGGGCAAAGTACATAACGGATCTATCTGTATTATTTGCTACAACTGCCAATGAATCTATAATTGTTTCAAAATAAAAAGTTTAATTAAAAATAGTTTTCAGTTGATTCTCTGCATTCTATGTAAATATAACATCTCTTCCTTTCCAATTTTTATACCTCATTTCTTTCTCTCAGCAGAGTAAATTTAAAATGCAAAAACAAATGCAAAACAAATTAGGAAGAAAAATCTGCTACTACATAAAATAATACAAACTAGACGGAAATAACTTTTTTAACATATTTTCATTATGGGCTAGCATGGTTTACAGAGTTTTGACAGTATTTCTAAAAACAAAAACACTTTCTCAGATGTATTTAAAAGCTATTTCTCCTCAAAATAAAGTGCCCCGTGCTGAGCATCATGACTGTTCAATAATGACATTTCCAAGAAAAGAGATTCGTTAACTTTCCTTGATAACTTGCTTCACTGAGTGGATCTCACATTCCAAAGGTGCAAAAAATCCAGCTAAAATCAGACACTGTTATTTCAGTACAGTTGGACCTGTGTTGTGATGCCAAAAGAGATTCCTAACTGTAAGGAAGATGGGCATTTGCTCTGGAAAGTTCAAGATCGATGTGAGTACTCTCGCCCACAGATCCAACAAAATCAAACCAGTCCAAACAGAACAGTAAACAAGGTGGAGAAGAATCAGTAGCTTCAAAAAGTACCCCAGGTGATTGCTGGTGATAGTGGGGAATCCAGCATCAAGCATGTCTCTGCAGCTATGCCTGCCCCAGTCAGTAGGGAGAATGACCAGGGTGGGCAAGGAAGCCCTGCATGGCCATTTGAAAGACACTGGTGAGAGTATAAAGGACAAGCCACAAACTGGGGGAGAATGTTTGAAAAACACAAGTCTGATAAAAGTCCAGTCACAGAATATATCAAGAATTGTCAACTGATAATGAGAAAACAAATAACCCAGTCTATGGCCATACCAGCCTGACTGCGCCTAATCTCATCTGATCTCATCTGATCTCAGAAGCTAAGCAGGGTTGGGCCTGGTTAGTACTTGGATGGGAGAAAAGAAATAACCCAATAAAAAAACAAGCAAAGGATGTAAACAGACATTTTCCCAAAGAAGATATGTTTGGCAAATAAGCACAGAAAGAGATACTCATCATCTTTAGTCAATAGGGAAATGCAAACTAAAACTACAATGTGATATGATGATATATACCTGTTAGAAGAGCTCAAAAAACAAAAAAGCTCATGATACCAAGTCCTGGTGAGCATGTGAAGCAAACAGAACTTGCATACATTGCTAATAGGAATAAAAAATGGCACATCACTTTGGAAAACAGTTTGGCGGTTGTTTAGAAAGTTAAACATCCAGTTAATATATGACCTAGTATTCCTACTCTTAGGTATTTATCCAAGAGTAATAAAAGTATATGTCCCACAAAAACCTACATGTGGATATTTATAGTAAGTTTATTCATAATTGCCAAAAACTAGACACAAGCCAAATATCTGTTAACAGGTGAGTGGGCAAATAAACTGTGGCACATAATACAATAGAATAGTACTTATCAATAAAAAGAAATGATCTACTGATACATGTAGCAAGTTAGAGGCATCTCGAAGGCATTGTGTTAAGTAAAAGAAGCCAGTCCCAAAGGTTACATATTGTATGGTTTAATTTATATGACATTCTAGAAAATGCAAACTCTAGAGACCTAATAAGGGCTAGGGTCAGTGGGAAGAGGATTAATCAAAAAGGAGTACATGAGAACTTCTTAGAATGATGGAGAGGTTCTGTATCTTGATTAGGGTGGTGGTTACATAACTATATGTACTTGTAAAATTCATAGGGCTCTATACCTAACACAGGTGAATTTTATTTTTTGTAAGTAATACCTTAATAAATCTGACTTGGAAAAAAGAAATCTTATGGTACGTAAGAACACCAGTTAAGACCTAAGAGAAGATACTGGGTATGCACACACCTGACAAAAGATTACCATCAAGAATATATACAAGGAGCTTCTATAAGCAAATAAGAGGATAACAAACCAACAGAAATAAAGGCAGGAGACAGACTGTAATATATGTGGCTAATAAACATAATGGTGATCTGGGAAATGCAAATCAAGACCATAATAAGATACCAGTTTACACTCACTCAACGAGCAAAAATTACTAAGTCTAACCATATCAAGTGTTGAAAGAGGCTGAAGATTTCTTATACATTGCTAAGGGTACAAGCACTCTGGAAAAAGGTTTACATTACCTCCTAAAATTGAACAATCACAAACTATGATTTAGTAAATCTGCTCTTAGATATATACCCATGAGACACTCTTGTACCTGCACAAAAATGTTCCTCACGTTCCTATTCACCATAGCAGAAACCTAGAAAGAGCCCAAAAGCTCATCAATGGAGAAATGGATAATTAAACTGTGGTAGAGTCAAACAATGCAATATTACACAGCAGGTGAAATAAGTGTGAGTGCTATGCAATAAAACCATACAATAAGCAAGAGGAGGTAAGAGAAACTAGGATTCAGGATAACGATTACACAACTCAACAACAAAACCAACAACCTGACTCAAAAATGGGCAAATGGCTTGAGTAGACGTTTCTCCAAAGATTTACAAATGGCCAAAAAGCACATGAAAAGATGTTCAACATCACTAACCACTAGCGAAATGTAAATCCAAACTACAATGAGTTATTACCTCACACGCATTAGGATGGCTATTACTAAGAAAACCAGAAAATAACAAGTCGCTAAGGATGTGGAAAACTGGAGCCCTCCTACATTGCTGGTAGGAATGTAAAATGGGGCAGCCTCTACAGAAAACAGTACGGCAGTTCCTCAAAAAATTAAAAATAGAATTACCATATGATTCAGCAATCCCATGTCTGGGTTCCCAAAAGAACTGGAAGCAGAGTCTTCAAAGAGGTATTTATATGTCCATGTTCATCCCAGCATTATTCACAACAGCCAAAAGGTGGAAGTAACCCAAGTGTCCATGGATGGATGAGTGGATAAACAAAGTGTGGCGCACACACACAATGGAACATTACTCAGCCACAGAAAGGAAGGAAATTCTAACATGTGCTACAACATGGATGAACTTTGAGGACATTATGCTAAGTGAAATAAGCCAGCCAGTCACCAACGGACAACAACTGTATGCTCCCACTTATATGAGGTGCCTCGTGTAGTCAGGTTCATAGGTGTGGAAAGGGGAAGGGTGGTGGTTAGGGACTGGGGGGGTGGGGAATGGAGTGTAGTTGTTTAATGGGTACTACTGAGTTTCAGTGTTGCAAGATGAATGGAATTCTGGAGGTCAGTTTCACAACAATGTGAATGTAACTTAACCCTACTGAGTTGTACACTTGAAAATGGTTAAGATGGCATTATGTCATGTATATTTATCACAATTAAAAATTAAAAAAATTTTTAAATTAATGATTACTTCTGGTAGTAGGGAGCTAGAGAGGATGGCTTGGTGGTGGTGGTCTCTTTCTCTAATCCTAAGATTAGATATTTTCTAATTATCAACGTTCTATCATTGGTTGTGGGTGTGGGTTTGCAGGTACTTACTATGTAAATAAATAAGTAAATGGATGGATGGATAAATGGAAAAGGGAAAAAAGTCAGAAAGGAGAGACGTTACGGAGATGGAAGAGAGGGAGAGAACAGAAATAAAAGAGAAAGAAAAATAGCAAGGGCATGCAAGTCTGATGATAAGAGTGAGTCATGAACCAAAGATCATGGCTAACCCAAGGCTGTGCACCTGAGGTCCAAAAATAAAAGAAAGTTTGTTCCAATGTGTCAAAAGAATCCTAGATTATCTACAATGAAAGGGATCTCAGAAATTTCTAATTGAAGTCCATCATTTGATGGGATGAGAAAAGTGACTCAGAGAAGGCGCCTGGGTGGCTCAGATGGTTGGGCGTCTGCCTTTGGCTCGGGTCATGATACCAGGGTCCTGGGATCGAGTCCCGCATTGGGCTCCTTGCTCAGCGGGGGGTCTGCTTCTCCCTCTCCCTCTGCCTCTCCCCCTGCTTGTTCTCTGTCTCTCTCGCAAATGAATAAATAAAATCTTAAAAAAAAAAAGTGACTCAGGGATACATGAGAAATGTTAATGAAGCTCAAAGATGTTCTGTAATCTATCTAAGGTCACACAAACATCTACATTCTAATCCTTTCACAGTTATGTTTGCCAAAAAAGGCAGCAGCAACGAAGGAAAGTTAAGAATATTCACTCCCAGAGCAACCATCTCTTTTAGTCCTTACAACATTCCTCTAAGGAAGGCATTATTACCCTGGCTCTACACATTAGAAACCTGAAGCCCAGTGATGTTAAACATCTCATCTAGGGGTTCCCAGCTGGTGAGTGGCAGAGCCAAACTCCAACCCATGTTGGTGGCCCCAAAGCCTATGCTATTTGATGCCATGCCAAAATCGACTTCATAGCAATACAACAAAATGTCAATCAGTACTTTGTGAATGGCCCTGTGGAAGACACGGAGACGAGCAAACTACATAAGGGATTTCTTGAAAAAGTCTTCTTGTGATTATCTCAGAAAATTGTTGTTATTCCCAAGGGAAAACAAGAAGAGTGGCTATACTTGGTTTATATATTCAGTATGTCTTGGTTTTAAAATATACCATGAATCAGAGACAAATTTGTCCTGATCATATGACCTGGCCAGAGAAATATTTGCTTTATGAAACATCTCTTCTTAAGGAAAATAAGGCAGGTAAGCCATAGCACCTGGGTGTCCAGTCCTATGGCTCGGACCTACAAAGAAATGATCCAGTGAAAGAGAACTCCTGCTTGAGATGGAAGTCTTGGGACGCTATTAGACAAGAGGAGCCCATGGAGCACCCTACAAAGGATGAGTCATAATCAGGGATGTGGGAAACATCTGCACTTTTAGATGATGCTTTGCTTCCCAACTGGCCCTCAAGGACACCCTCCACAGGACAAGCTAACACATGAACACGGATTTGATGCAGAAATTATTGTCACCAGAGGAATTAATGTCACACCTGCCCAGCCACGTGCACACAGAGAGAAAACACTCAAACCAAGATCGCCTGTACTTAGGGCCAAAGGGGAGGAACATGGGACACAAGGCAATTGGAACCACTTCTTATTTTTTTTAATTTAAATTCAATTAATTAACATATAGTATACTATTAGTTTCAGAGGTAGAGTTTAGTGATTCATCCATTGCGTATAACATCCAGTGCTCATTACATCATGTGCCGTCCTTAATGCTCATCACCCAGTTACCCCAGCCCCCCGCCCACCTCCCCTCCAGCAACCCTCAGTTTGTTCCTTATACTTAAGGGTCTCTTATGGTTTATCTCCCTCTCTGATTTCATCTTACTTTTCCCTACCTTCCCCTATGATCCTCTGTTTTGTTTCTTAAATTCCACATGAGTGACATCATACCATAACTGTCTTTCTCTGATTGACTTATTTCGCATAGCATAATACCCTCTAGTTCCATCCATGATGTTGCAAATGGCAAGATTTCATTATTTTGATGGCTGAGATAAAGAAGATGTGGTATACCACATCTTCTTTATCCATTCATCTGCCGATGGACATCTGGGCTCTTTCCATAGTTTGGCTATTGTGGACATTGCTGCTATAAACATCGGGGTACGGGTGCCCCTTCAGATCACTATGTTTATATCCTTTTGGTAAATACCTAGTAGTGCAATTGCTGGGTTGTAGGGTAGCTCTATTTTTAACTTTCTGAAGAACCTCCATACTGTTTTCCAGAGTGGCTGCACCAGCTTGCATTCAGTTGGAACCCCTTCTATTTCCACTTTATTTTTTCTCATAGGTGCAACCAGGTAAAATCTTTTTAAAAAGACCATGGTAGAATAGACATTACACAACATTTACCATTCTAATCATTTTAAGTGTACAGTCCGGGGGTATTAAGTACATTCCTATTGTGCAACCACCACCACCAGTACCAAACCGGAACTCCATATCCATTCAGCAATCTCCATTTCCCCCCGTCCTTAGCACTTCCAAATATTGTGATAAAGTATTAAATTCAGTCAACACCTGTGGGTGGACTGGGGAATCAGCTAGTCAAATTAGCTGTGACGTCACAGAAGCAAAGACACCCCCCCCCCCCCCGGTCCTTCAAGACATGATGGGCGAATGATATTTTCAATTCCTTGTGCATAGCTGGCTAAACCCACAACTCTGGTTAAATCCAGCTCTCTGCCTACTCTGTGCCTGCACATGTGTAGTGAACATGGCTGAGAAAATACACACCTCCATGCTGCCTGACCTCACTTTCAATTCAAGTTCTCTAATCTCCAGTGGGCCCTTAATGGCATCTGAAAATCAAATGCATCTCCCCCTCATCTGCCCTCTCAGATGGTAATTCATATCTTCCCTTTTCTTCTTAAACCCCTCACCTCTCCTTCCCCGTTCTTTTTTCTTTTAATTTTTATTATGAAGTGTAATGAAGCTCCATGTGCACACCAGCCAACCTCAACAATGACTGACCCCAGGCCAACCACACACCATCTACACACCCTGCCCCACGTCTCCACTGGATTATTTTGAAGCAAACCCCTGTCACTGCATAATATCATTTACAATACCTCAGCATCTATCTCTAAAAGATGACCCCTACACAAAACACAACCTCAATAACATCACAACTCCAAAATTAACAATAATTTTTTACTAGCAAATATCTATTCAGTATCCAGATTTCCAATGGTCTCACAAATGTCTTGGTTTGTTTTTGTTTTTGTTTTTTGCTATTTGTTTGAATCAGAATCCAAATAATCCCAAGGTCCTAACTAATAACATTAGTTCCTATGTGTATTATGTCTCTTTTAATCTATCAGTTCCATCTCGCTTTTTTCCCCCTTACACTTTATTTTTTAAAGAAAAAATGCTTCCCCATCATTCCTTGTTCACTGGATCTTTCCCACCAGTTTACAAACATGCTGTGATTTCTCCTAAGCTAAAGAGCCTTCCCTTAACCCCACTTTCCTCTCTGGCAACTGCCCTGTTTCTCTTCCCTTTACAAGAAAACGCCTTATGAGCCCTGCTCACATTTAGGTCCTCCAATTTCTCTTCTCCAAACTTCTTTTAAACCCATTCCAATCAAGATCCCCCTCCCTCTCCAACTCAACCCAAACTGGTCTCATCAAGGTCACCTTAACAGTGTAAGCCCAATGGCAAATAAATTCCTAGTTCTCATCTTTCTTGATCTAACACAAGTGATCACTCCATCTTCCTGGAAATGCTTCCTTCCCTTGGCACCTGGAACAGCACAATCTCTACAATCCCCTCCTTACCACTTCCTTATCAGTCTCCTGTGCTGGTTCCTCCTCTTCTTCCCAACTTCTGTTAGAGGGCTATGTCCTAGGATTTCTCTTCTACTTACGCTCTCTTCCTGGGTGACCTCATGTAGTCCTGTAGCATTAAATACCATCTACATGCTGAAAACTCTCAATTTTACATCTCTAGCCCAGAACCCTTCCAATGAACTTTGGACCCACATATCTAACTGCCTACTTGGCATTTCTCACTGTATCTTCTTCCACCTTTCCCACCAACACACGATTTGAGTTAATGATAACTCTTCTTCTAAGGTGTTCATGACAAACCCTTAGAGTCATCTGTGACTCTTCTCCCTCTCTCTCACCTCACACCTGAGCCATCAGCAAATTCTAGTGCCTCTTGCTTCATAAGGAATCTGTTCTGTCCTCATTTCCTTTCCTGTTATTCCCCTGGTCCACACCACCATTCTTGCCTGCTATCTTATTTTTCTCCCTTGGGTCTTCGTTCCATTGTCTCTTTAGGAACCACCTCGTCAACACTACCTGAAATTGCAGACCATGTTGCCCCAACACTGCTTATGCCCCTTACACTTGCTCTATTTTATAACTCGTCACACTTACTACCTCCTAATGTACAACTTATTTTATTTTCCTTATTTATTGCCCAACTTTCCCCCATTAAAATGTAAGCCCCTTCAAAGGCAGGCATTTTATCTATTTCCCACTACATCTCTGACTTCTAGAACAGTGCCCAGCCCACAGACGGGGCTCAAAAAGTATTTGTTCAGTAAATGAATATATTTTTACATGCAGCTATAATAAAAAGTGTTTTCTCCATGCAGGCTTCCTGGATTCCTTTGAACCTCCCCAGGACTTTGAGTATGAAATACAATGGTCAATATTACGCATTACTGCCATGTTCTTAGTCTGAGTTTCTCTGAGCCTGTGACCTGGTTTCCCATTTATCCTTTCTCCCCCTCAGCCCTGGCATGGTATTGATCGCGAGTTAGCTGTTCCTACTGCTCTGGCTCTCAGGCTTGAGTGAACTCAGTATTTATTTTGGCTACGTTAATCTCTTATATTTTAATGAACTTTTTGTTTTCATATATGATCTCCCCCCCAATATTATCAACACCACAATCATGTGAGGAGAAAAGGGAAACTTACTCATTTCCCCTTCACTGGTTATTGAATGCTTTAAAATTCTCAGAGCACTTCAACATATTCACTGCACTTGATCATCACAACCACCCAGCATCATCATTCCCATCCTACGGGCAAGAAAACTTAACTCAAATTATTTTTAAAGATCCTTTATCTGAGGACAAAGAGAATCACCTCATCCAAGGTCATGCAGCCTGGAGTAGGAGAGCTAAGACTTGAACCTGGGTCATATGGTCTTACATGTCCACCATACTTCCTTAGTTTAATACTGGTGGGAAAAGAGTGGTCCTGGTGGCAGAGTAAAGGAATGGAGGAGAACTTGCTCAAGACAACATGTAAATCATTTGTGGGCCAAAAGCAAGAACCTCCTGGTTAATCCACTGTCCTGTTCAGCAAAACTCAAGCTCTTCTTCTTTCTTCCCTGCTATCAGCAGTCATGGTCTCCAGAGGAGGTGTTAAGGAGGAAGAGCAGGGAGACAGAAGGATCCCCTTTTTGCCAAGGCCAGAAAAATATACCACCTGCTAGACAGTGCTCTAGAGCAACAGCTGGAAGGCACAGCTGTTCTTTAGAGGTGGGAACTGGCAAATGTGTCACCCACTCCTGGTGCCACGGGCCTTGGCTGTGCAGGGGAGTGTGAACTG
The DNA here is from genome assembly GCF_009762305.2 of Zalophus californianus. Lineage (NCBI taxonomy): Eukaryota > Metazoa > Chordata > Mammalia > Carnivora > Otariidae > Zalophus > Zalophus californianus. Next base: position 25,963,970 of record NC_045604.1, read on the forward strand.
TGATCAAAGTTTGTGTTCAGATGAGGGGAAAGGGGGAGAGATGGCTTGAGTATTGCCCAGCTACCTGTCTCAGCCTCAGGAGTACTTCCGTCTCTTCTGTCGGGGTTATAAGTAACAACCTAAAATAAACCCTGCGCAGAGATAACCCATTTAATTAAGAGGAGCATGATCTGGGACATTACTGTCTTCATTGGCTTCTACTTTTGCCATGTGATGAGTACTTATGGCTTTTGCAGCTGGCCAGGAAAAACTGTCATATTTCAAAGTCCTGATGGCAACGTGGAGCCAGGAATGCTGTGACTTTTTTTTTTTTTTACAGCTTTGGTAACGTTGATAATTGTGCTGCTTGCTGTGTCTCCCATCAGCCTGGAGGCTCCCTGGGGCAGGTCTGTTTCTTCCCTTCAGTCTAGACTTTATGAAGACAGGAGCTGTGCCTCCCCCATCGCACTTGCAAGCTCTCCAAAGTCAGGGACTGTGCCTCTCCTGTTAGACTGGAAGCTCCCCAAGGCTAAAAGTCATACCTCCCAAAAGCTTGGAATCCCCTGAGCTCCAGGGCTCCTATCTCCTCTTTTCACCTCCCCTACACCAAGGACAGGAGTCTGCTTTCACTCATCCCCTGCAGTGGTTGGGTTGGCCAATGTGACCTCTTAGAAAGCAGTGAACCACTTGAAACCTGGTGGGTCCCCTGAGAAGAGGTCCTCTGAGCTGGTGCCAATGCCAAATCTCACATATCTGGACTGTGGAGCACTGATATCCTCACCGTGAGCAGACAGGATGGAGGGAGGCTAGGTCTTGCTCAGCCTAGCGGCACAAGGGAAGGAAACAACCCTAGTTTAATCATATTATGCTTTACCCTCACAATTCACCACTTCATGCTTCCTCTCACACTTTATGATAAGAAAAATAAAAAGGTTCTTTTTGAGAGAGTCATCCATTTCTTTAGATAATCAGAGTTATCTATATGGTGTATATGTCTCCTTTTACACTCCATCTCCCAACAAACTTTTATACTGTACCTTCCCGCCCCTAAGAGGGTAAAATCTGTGCTCAAAATGAATTTATATCTCTTTTGACTTCACAAATTTTATTATGTTATTCCAAGTGTAATCATCTTGTTTTACTGAAGCCACTTTATTATAAGATCATTCAAATCCTAACTACTACAGAGATGCATTAAAAATTATATCATATTTTGTCTTCTTAATTACCTGAGAAGACAAAATCATGAAGAGGTTTGGAAAAGGGGCTTTGGAATTAGCGACCCAGATATAAATTCCAGCCCATATTAGTTTACCAAAGAGTTCCTAGCTCTGTGGCCTTGGGCCAGTTATTCAACCTGTCTGAGCTCTGGTTTGATCCTCATCTATAAAGCGGGGACAGTATTTCTCTTCAATCCATTCACACTGGATCTAAGTTCTCTACCCTGGTTTACAAGGCTTTCCCCCAGCTGGCCCATGTCTACCCCTGAGCTCTGCTATCATACTGCATGTCACAGCCCCAGCATGCACATGCTGCTCCCTCTGCCTGAAGCTTCCTCCACCTCACCTTCCACCTGTTACCTTCTTTCCTGCTAGGCCCTCATCATTTCTTAGCTTAAAAGTCACTTCCGCAGAGAACCTTCTTTGATCTGCCATCCTGGAGCAAGCTAAATCCCAGTTTGCTGGCAGTGCCTTCTTTGCAGCACATACAAATGAATCACCCAGTGATCTTGTTAAAATGCAGCATATCTGGGGCTACATTCTACTAACAAGCTCCAGTGATCTGATGCAGCTGGGAAGAGCACCCTTAAGAGTGGCAAGGCACCCATACACACTTGTAATTACTTGCTTAAGGCTAGTTGTCTTTCCTGCTGGCCTAAGTTCCCTCCCAACCCCTAGCATCGGGCCTGGGAAAAAAAACCACTCAAGAAATGTTTAACGATTACACTTAGCGATATCTATAATGTTTCTAGCCTAGTTTCTGGTCAGAGTCAAAGAAATTCAATAAGTAGTGTCAGCCATTTATAATAATATTGTATACTGACTACACTATGTCTTTTACTTCTTTTCCACCCCCAAGTAGTTCCTAGAATGGTCCTGGACTGTGTCAAACCAAGGCCTGCAAAGTGTCGAATGGATGCCTAAAGGGAAAAAGGAAAGAGAGACCCTGGCCCACAACCCTTGACGAGTGTCCAATATACGTAGAACAGCACAATTAACACATCACCAGCCTTTCATAAAAACCCAAACCCTCCCTCCTACCAATTCCTACATTGTGGTTAGGAGCACAGAGGTTAAACACAAACAACAGAGACCAAAGAGTTACTGAGAAATCCTCAGAGCAAACAAATAAGTGACAGCCCAGGAAGGAGGGTATTGTTTTAAAAATTATTTCCTTAGTCCTCAAAGAACTAGAACAAAGCAGGATTGTGCTGGCTGCCTCCTCTGCAAGAATTCGCATTCTGGGCCTGACTAAATGCCAGTCTAAATGCTACTCAGAAAACAATTATTAAAGCCATGGAGCACCAGCCACAGTGGGGTGGGGGGGGAGGAGGGGCTGCGCTGCTCCCCCTCCCACCAATTTTGCAGCAACCTCAGGCAATGGGCCTCAGTTCTCTGCGTTCAGCTTTTCTGATTACCCCACTCTGGCTCCCCCGCCTCCATTTCGTTCCTTCTGGCCCACTCCTTGCGCTCTCCTTCAGGCCAGAGAGTGGGCAGAGCTGTGTGCTGTTCAGAAGCTTCTACACAACACAGTCTCAAGGAAACCAGTGGATCAGGCCATTTCCAGGCAACTTATCCCATTTGCAGAACCAATTCCCTTCATTCTCAACCTCCTACAGATCGGGGAGAAAAGTAGAAACCCAGAGAAGGCTCTTCCAGTCGTTGAACCTCCAAGTAGGTGATTATAGGGTTAGAGGGGTCACTTACATAAAGGAGACTGGAAACAACAACCTTCAAATTCAAATGCGGGGTCTTAAGTATTTAAAAAATGAGTAAGTCTATGAGTGCTGGTTTGAAAATATAGCTATGAAGAAAATGTTGTAAGGAAATTGGATTAAAATCAAAACAATAAATTATTTACTGAGAACGATGCTGGGGGGTAGTACATAGAAATAAATAAGATATGATACTGCCCTTTATGCCATTACAATCTTATTAAGGGGATAAGATATATAGGAAGCAGTGGGTAACGATGTGCCATTTAAGCAATGCCTCAAGGCTACAATATCAGAGGTATAACCAGGAAGTAAACATCTAAAAGCCAAATGAATAGTGCAAGTGTTTTCAGTTCATGGTCAGTGCATTTTGGAAGACCATATCTTAAAGCCCACTACCGTCAGCTGACATTCTGCCTCAGCCACGCCAGTCACATTCAGTGTCACCAGCAAAAATCAGAATGAATGAATAAAGGCAGCGAGAGCGGATGTGCTATCAGGCATCACCAAAAGAGCAGAGCTGAGTGACATAGGGGTCGCCGTGTCCGGGACCCTGATGTACAACAGGAAAAGCTCACAGAGAATGCAAGAGATCCCAGCACGCTTATGGGGAGGGGGAGGGGCTAGCAGGAGGTGAGATGGGGCTGCTGGGCAAGGTGTTAGTCAGTCTAGGTCTTGGAAGCTTGAGGAAGGGGTAGAGATTGATTAAGTCAGAAGGGAAAGGCACAGGTCATTTGATAATGGGTTGTATCTTGTGCAACAGTTCAAGGCTGGTTTCGAGGGGAGGAAGGATGCCAATCTGAATGGAGAGGAAAGTTCACATAGAAGAGTAGTGGGAGAGGAGCTGGAAAGAATGTGGAAAGCTCAGAATGCTGGGCTAGAGGTTTCTTGTTTTGTTTTTTAATTATGCAAGTCACACAGAATACTTTGCTGCAGTAAAAGTCTCAAGTAATACAGATGACGTTAAGGAACCCCTCACCCAAGTCCCCTCTACAAAGGCAACACTGTTGTTGGCTAGGTATCTATCTTTTTATCAGATTTCAGACTTCATGTAACAGGCAATGGGGACTTATTGGAACTTTCTGAGCCACAGACTGTCCAAATTGGGAACAGTCAGCAGAGGTCAGCAGGTGACTTCGGAGGAACAGAGTGATACAAGGCCCAAGGTGGGAAGAGAGTGAAGAGGGTAGGAAGAAAAAGAGAGTGAGCACACCAGCGAGAAGGTGACATTGACGTTGACAGATGGAAACTGAGACTGAGGGAGATGGATCAGAGATAGATAGGAGAATAGGCAGGAAAATATTTTAAAGGGAGGAGACCAGGAGTATAGAGGACAAGGTCCACCGAAACACAACAAAGATGATGGGAATCCAGGATTTTGAAAGTCAGGGGTAGCACCAACCAAGATGGTGAGGGAACTGGCCACATTACCAGTTTAGAACTGAGCAGAACCTAGAGGGTTGGTTCAGGATCCCAAGCGAGAAAAGTCCACCAAGGAGTAACAGAGCTCAACAAGAGGTGGTAGGCAGAAGGATCTACTCAGATTTTAAAATCTGACCTGTTATCTGCCTCAGTGGTGAAATAACTATTCTTGATACATTGAGTAAGTACTCGATAAATGTTGAATTGAATGTTTTCAAACCTAAGTCACAAGGACCAAAAATACGGGTAAGGAAGACACCACTGATTTCTTTCCACAGCCATTCCCTCCTTCTTCCCTAGTTTATGGGGCACAGTTTTGTTTTTTGTTTTTGTTTTTTCTGGTAGTACCATGCCCAAGGAAGGTGGATCTTCCTCCAGCTCCAAAGGATGAGCCATGATCTGGTTAAGCCAAGCATGGTAATACCATTCCCCTTAGCTAGTAGTTGGCTTAGGGATGGACATATGGCCAACCTGGCTGATGAGGCATAACAGGAAGTCAGCTGGGGAAACTTCTGATGAAGATTTTTATCTCCGTCAAAGATACAGCAGAGGCCTGACATTTTATTCTTACCAAGAACTTGACTATTTTAGGACATGATGCTTGGAATTATGGAGCCATCTCAAAACCATGAGGTAGTAAATGTAGGAACTGAGAGTTGACAAAGTAAAGATACGAAATTTGAAAGATTAAAAAAAAAAAAAAAGCACAGGTCCTTTACAACCAAAGTCCTGCCTCAGAACTGAAACCACCTACCTTCCGACTGTTTCATTATGAGAGGTCATTCCATGTCCTTTTACCTAAGCCTCTGTTACCTTGGGCATTCTGCTCACTATCACCTGAAGGTAGGCAAATGGTAATGGTGAGATAATCGGTAGCTTTTCCTTAGACTCTGAAATGTTTAATTGGGCAACAAAGTTCTTGTTGTGTCCTGGACTTGGTGAACAAGAGAAAGGAAAGGGGAGAATCTGGGCAGAGCAGAGCGAAAGCCTAAAACTCCTAGAGCAGCCCAGGAAGTAGTAAACTCAATTCAGCTCAAATCAGTGCAGTGCACTATAATGCAACTTAATTCAATTTAACAAACATTAATTGTGTGTCTTCTAAAAGCCCTTTGGGAGATAAAAAGACGAACAACACATGGCTCACTACATTCCAGGAATCTCTTTCTCCTTTTCGTTAGCAATTACAGATGAAGTCCCAGGCCCTATGGCTGGATCACTTCTTGGACTTCTTCAAAGGTTCTGTTTCCTTTCCCTGCACTGGAAACATGCCTATTTCCCAGGGTCTCACTCTCGGTCATGTTGTCTTCTGAGTCTCCACAACCCCCCTGAAGAAGCTTATCTCCACCAATGGTTTCAACCACCTGCTGCTACTCAATATCAATTGCTGGTGTCCTTCCTTCTCTTCCACAATTAAATCTGTTATCTCTAGCTATTTACTGATCTTCTCCCCAAGGGTCTCCCATACACCACCTTAAAAACAACATAATTACACCAGACCTATGATCTCTATCAAACCTCCACCTCTTCCTTATAGTCGCATTATCAGTGAAGGAGATCATCATCCAGCAGGTTCACCCAGCTAGACGCAAGAACCAGACTCCTCTCTCCAAGCCTCCCACACCCAATTCCTATCAATTTTAGCTCCTAAGTATCTAATTGCTTGGTCCCTTCCTATTCATGCTTCCTGCTGTGCTTTAGTTCAAGTCTCAACCAGATCACTAGAAAACGTGATAATTGTTTCCCTGCTGTCTAATGATATTTGTGTTGGAGCTTCTGCAAGGGGTGCAGCACAGCTTTGCTTTGCTGTAGCCATGGAAGCTACAGACTCCCTTAGGACCTCGGAGCATTTGGGCCAAAAGGCGAGGCAGATGTGCTTTAGCCCAGCTAGCTCAGTGATGGTCAGTAATAATCATAGGCTCTACTTTTCATTCTTGGTTCCAGGCTGATTTGGGAGCCCTGCTCCCAGTCTGGTCCCACCTGTGTAGGTTAGGTGAGTGAACAACAGCTGATTACAGCAGAATGTCAAATGGCAGTACTCTGAGCTCCTGCATCTGCTTCTGTCGCTTGGGATTGAGTATAAAATGTCAGGTTGCCTGTGGCACGAAGGCAAGGCATGCGATTGGGGTAGGGAAGGGTTTTAGGGTGTCTGGAAAGAGGAGAGCACCTCAGCTGGAGAAGCAGATGGTCTACGGAGAAGTCTGGGATTCAACCAAGTGTCACTGAAGGGTGTGAGTAGCATAGACAGGCCTGGATAGCAGGAATCCTGGGTTCTAGTCCTTACTAAGTCATTTCCCTCCCTGGGCTTTCTTCCCTTTCTTCACAAAACAGAGGTGCTGCAAAACAAGGCTCTGCATCCTAGCCCAGGCTCCCCAAATGTAAGTGATTCTGGATCCTTCCACCAGAAGTGAAATGTATGGGCAAGAGAAGAAAGGCAGGAACATACATCTGTTTTATCAGTTACATGTGTAAACCATGAAATGTATGTTCTAGATCCACGTGTCATGCAACTACACATTTCCTTCACATGGCGCAATGTAGTCCAACAGAAATATAACAGCACAAGCCACATGTATAATTTTTAATTTTCTAATAGTTGTATTAAAACACTACAAAACAGTCTAATAGAAACAGGTAACATTAACTTCCATATACTTTATTTAACCCAATCTCCAAAAGTTATTTCAACATGTAATGAATATATAAAAATTACTAAATGAGATGGTTTGCAGTAGACATAGTTACAAAGTCTTCAAAATCCGCTGTGTGTGTGGTTTGCATTTACAGGACATCTCAGCTCAGGGCAGCCACATTCCAGGTGTTCAATCAATGGCCTTATGCAGCAAGCTGCTACCATCTTGCTACCATCTAGCAGAGCCCCGGACCAATCAGCTGAGATCATCCAGCCCCCTTTGAGCCACCAGGGGACTGCAGCCACATGAGTCCAGGCATGACCATCAGAAGAACGTCCCAACCAAGCCCCGCTGAAATTGCTGACCCCCAGAATTGTGAATAAGTGATAGGTTGTTGTTTTAAGTCTGGGGGTGGCCTGGTAGGCAGCAGTAGGTCACGGAGACAGAGCTGAGTCTTAAGAGTTCAGGGAAGGAAGGGGTTAACTATTCAAGAGGGTCAAGAAGGATTAATGCAGCCTCACAAAAGCAACCTTCCCAGGTATAGCAGGTGTCAGAGAATCCACTTTACTCGAAATGTTTCTATTTTTACCAACCCTGAGCTACCTTCATATGCTCATATAGTGCTTACTGTGGGGCTCATTGATGAACTCGAATTTAAAACAACCCAGCACGACAGGCCTATACCAGGACAAGGCACACACTGGTGCTTAGTACTAACAGGGGAGTACACAGAATCTTTTGCCCTGGGCTGGGTTAGGTGCAGAGCTCCAGGGAGGCCAGGACCAGAAAGAAAATGGTCTCCCCGCGGACTGGGTTAGTCTGACCAGAGCTTTGGCCGCAGCAGACTCAGTGGCAGGTGCTGCTGCTCCTCTGGGCATCCTTCCTCTTCATCTTTATCTCCATCTCTCTTGGGAAAACCAATAATGCTTCTTGGGCTACCCCTGCCCCACCCCCCCAATCCCTCCGTTCCACTCTACGCCCCACACTTTTGCCAATATTGAAAGAAAATTTCTCTTGCCTCCTGTCCATTGTGGTGTGCAGGTATGTGGTCAAGTGCCTCTCAAGCCACATCTGTCCCCAGAGCCTTTGGCCTTTTCTTATAGTCCCGGACACTACTGGAGTGACCGCCTCTGTGAGAGCTACCCACTTCACATGGGCACCACCAGCAGTGCCTCGATGAATTCCTACTTCCTGTACCTCTTGCTTCCATCTCTAGGGCTTCTTACTGACGCTGGGGAGTGAGACAATGCAAGGCCACTCGGGAGCCTGGCCATGTGCCACCCAGAGAGGCAGGGGAATGGATGCCCAGTGGGACGAGCTCTTTACCATTGGGAGAAGGTAGCCCTTCCTCTCCTGACTGACTGTCCCAAGGAGCAATCTGTTTTTATAATCCTGAAAGACCGAGCCACTGGTTGGGCTTGATACCAAGAGGCGACCAGATCAATAATGTATCCTCACGGCCTTGCCCTCTTTCCCTGTATCTCTCACCTTTTCCTTCGCTTCTGTTCTCTGAGATCATGCTCCCTCATGAAGTTGTAGCACAAAAGCCCTTGCCTTTCCAGGGGCTCCGGGCCAAGATGCCAAGTTATCAAGAATCCTGTCTGGGGGAGGAGATTTTTACATTCTACCCTCAAATATGACTCAAGACACCTTATATATCTAGCTCCTGTGATGGAGACCCAAATTTCATTGGCTCTCAGTTGAGGTAATACCTTCTCTGTCCATCCCACTATGCTTGCCCAAGAAGGCCTGGCCCACTCCCACGGCACCAGACCACTGGGCGAGCACCAGGGGATGCATGCACAGTCACCCCCCCATAACCCCCTCTTAGAAAAGGCCCCCCAACTTTCCAAAGATACAGACACCATGTTTCTTAAATACTTTTCCTTAAGATACTTAAAATACTTGACTTCTCCCCCACTCCTGGTATTACTTCATGTCTTGTTTAGGAGCAAGAGCTTGAGTTTAACATGCTCTTTATTTACCTAGAACACAACGGGGTTGTTGGCCCAAGGCCTGCCCTGTATTGCTGCCTACATTTTCCTGTAGAACAGTCTGGCTTCCTCAAGCATCCTGGAGGCTCTGAGACAGCACACGCCAGGTCTCACACAGCTCTGGCCGCAGGGCTGCTCCCAGCACAAGTACCTGAATGCTCAGCAAACACTACCTGAAAGAATGGATGGAGGAAGGGATGGATGTTACCAAGGAGGCGCCTCATGGCCTCTATCTCGGGGGATTTAAAGCACTGAATAACTCTTCCTGAAGGTCTAACACCTGGCAAGTCAGCCGCATCTGCCTGGGTGCTGTGCCTCACCCTAAGCAGATGTATGCAGACAGCTCTCAGGGACAGGGGAGGCCCATAAAGACTGTGCTGGTCTCATTTGAAGACTCTACTGCAGCCTTCAGCAAATAAACATCCTCTCATTTTTATACACAGAGCAGCAGGAAAGGGTAATCAGCTCCTGGAGGGGAACTGCCCTTTTCAAGCAGCAGCAAGATGCTGAGATAAGGTGGGGGTCTGGTTACAATTAGCAGCAAGCATCGATGTTAATGGATTCTACAAATTTGTCTTCTGAAGACCTGATGACGGGCTCCCAGCAGCCAGGCAGATATCTCCAATTGCCACCCGGTACATTTACTTTCCCTGATTGTTCCTGGGATCTGGGAACCCTTAGCTGCCTTCCTTCCGACCGGAGGGAAGGAAACAAGGATGTAACACGTTTAGGGCTGGCAGTCTGGACCACCTCCCTCCGAGAAAATGGCCGGAAGGAAGAGAAAGTCAAAGTATCCAGATCTGACAAGCCATTTACCAATGTGTAGAGACATGTCAGTAAAAGTGGACTGTAACCATAAAACTCTACACAGAAAGGCTGCATCACCTGCTGATACAAAATCAACAAAAAGGATGTTATTCCTAGCCAACAAGGATTCCGTGAATTAACTACCACATCTACTTCACTTTACCCTCTGTTAATTTGGATAATGGGGCACTAGAACTAGACCAAAAAAGTAATTTCTGATGACATCAATAACGGGCATCTTGTCACTTTAAAAAAAATTTTAAGTGACCTAGCCACTCCGTTAAGTGACCCTGGAAAGGGTGGAAAAGTGATACGCACCCACTTGAAGGAATTCCACACTTGCCTGCTATTGCATCATGGATAGAAGGGTTCTGCAAATCAACCAGGAAGAGAATGCTGCGTAGTCTCAATTTTCCTTAAACTTAAAATACAGTCATTTTGGTTTTGAAGTTTCACAGTATCCTCTTGAGTCAGCTGAAGAGACATTTGGGTTTTTGCAGACTTGGGCTGGAACCAAGTTGACAAGTCTAGAGCCTATTCTTCCTTCTTCTTTTACTCCCAGTGCTCCCTCTGCTGATTTCGGGAGTCGCTGCTCTAGATCCCCCCAGATGAGGGTGGAAGACTCGTCCTCCAACCCTCAAGCTGGCACCTATTCAGAAGCAGAAGGCACTAGACTTCCCAACTGCCCTCTTTATTCCCAGGGCAGCACCAGGGTCCCTGCAGGTGGTGTAGCCCCAGAGACTGCTGGGTGGTGGCAAAAGCCAAGCCAAGTAGTTGGCTATTTCTTGCAAAATGCCCAGCCCCCAAACCCTGCCTGAGAGCATTCTAGGCTCTTCGTCATACTCATTCATTAACTGTGTATTTCTTACTCTCCATTCTGTGTGAGGTCTTCCCACCCCACCCCCTGACATGCTGCCTTCCTGGGAGGACAGTTGTATTCCACCCAGAGAATGGAAGGTGCAGTGCGATGGGGTTGGCCCCATTCATTCCAGACTTCGTTCTGCAATGCAGTGGGAGCCTTCTGGGGCTGGTGAGATTTGGTGGACGGGAACACAAACACATAAATGTCCCAAGACAAATACGAATGGAGATTGGTGACAGTGAAGTCGGAGCAGAGTCAAGGAGTGGAAGAGAGAAAGCCTGAAAGACCACCTACAGCCTCTAGGAGTAAACTGGGAATAACAGGGTTGCTCTATCACGAGGCCTAGGGGCAGCCGACTCACCTCCCAACATGGGCACCAGAGGAGTAAGAGCCAGGGCCTATTCAGACTCTGTTATCCACAAATTTGTTCATGGCAGATCCTTAAGCTCCTGGAATCAAAAGCAAAGCAGGTTCCTCAGAAAAGTAAACACAGAGGGCACCTAGGTGGCTCAGTCAGTTGAGCATCTGACTCTTGATTTCAGCTCAGGCCATGATCTCAGGGTCATGAGATCCAGCCCCACACTCAGCAGAGTATCTGCTTGAGATTCTCTCTCCCTCTCCCTTTGTCTCTCCCCCTCCACCACCTCATGCTCATGAGCTCTCTCTCTCTCTCTAATAAATAAATAATTCTTAAAAAAAAAAAGGAAGAAAATGAAACACAGAATTGCCATATGACCCAGTAATTCCACTTCTGGACATATACCCAAAAGAACTGAAGGCAGGGACTCAAACAGATACTTGCACACCCATGTTCACAGCAGTATTATTCATAAAAACCAAAAAGTGGAGGCCACTCAAGTGTCCATCAACAGATGGATGGACAAACAAAATGTAGTATATACAGACAACAGGATATTACTCAGTTTTAAAATGGAAAGAAATTCTGATATATGGTACAACACGGATGAACCATGAAGACCTGATTGTGCTCAGTGAAAAAAGCCAGTCACAAAAGGACAAGTACTGTCTGATTCCGCTTAGCTGAGGTACCTGGAATCGTTCACGTCAGAGACAGGAAGTAGGATGGTGGTTACCGGGGGCTGGGGGAGGGGGCTACAGGGAGGTACTGTTTAACGGGGACAGATGTTCAGGTGGGGAAGATGAGAGAGTTCTGGAGATAGACGGTGGTAACAGTCACACAACAATGTGAATGCGCTTCATGCTACAGAATTAACTGCACACGAAAAATAGTGAAGAAAGTAAATTTTAGGTTGCAGATATGTTATCACAATAAAAAAAAAAAAGCAAATTAAACACAAGCTATTCCGGCAGTGAGATGAAAATCATGACTTGGTCATACTAAAGGGGCTAACAGGCCAGACTACTATTTTTTTTTTTTTATTCATTTGAGAGAGAGAGTGAGAGACCACAAGCAGGGGGAACAGCAGAGGGAGAGGCAGAGTGAGAAGCAGGTTCCCCGCTGAACAGGGAACCCCACGCGGGACTCGATCCCAGGACCCTGGGATCACAACTCAAGCCGAAGGCAGTCGCCCAATCAACTGAGCCACCCAGGCGTCCCCAGGCCAGATTATTTGAAATTAAGAAGGTTTTGCAGGGCGCCTGGGTGGCTCAGTCATTAAGCGTCTGCCTTTGGCTCAGGTCATGATCCCAGGGTCCTGGGATCGAGCCCCGCCTTGGGCTCCCTGCTCCACGGGAGGCCTGCTTCTCCCTCTCCCACTCCCCCTGCTTGTGATCCCTCTCTTGCTGTGTCTCTCTCTGTCAAATAAATAAATAAAATCTTAAAAAAAAAAAGAAGGTTTTGCAAAATCCTAAAAACTGGTGTCCTGTTAACTATTCCCAAATCAAGAGACAGGAGTTTGAGAAGCACCAGACGGGGCATATAGGATGTTTGGATTTCACTGCCAGCTTTGCAAGGGAGGCACATCTCCCTGTACCTCAGTTTACCAATCTGTACAACAAAGGGAGTTGGATTTGATCACCAAAACCCCTTTCAGTTAGGCCAGGGGTTCGCAAAATATGGTCCCAGGGCAGCAGCATCACCTGGGAGTCTATTAAAAATGCAAATTACAAAGCCCCCCTAGACTTACCAAATCAGAAAGTGTGTGAGCCCAGAAGTCTGGGTTTGAGCGAGCTGAGGTAGGTCTGAGAACCATGAAACGGGACGTTTTATGTTTTTATAACTGATAATGATCAGGGCAAGCCACATTTTTAGGAAAATAAAAATCACAGACACCCTAACATAAAACAAATGCATTAGGAAATGAACAGGAACAAAGAGGATAATTGCCTTTTTAAAACATGCAGTATAAATATATAAAGTAGAAATTCATTTTTTTAAAAACAGAATTAATGTATCCAAATGAGTGTTGTCCTTAAAATTACAAAAGTCTACCCCCTGTGTTCTCAGGATGCAGTGCTTGCTCAAAACGTTCTTAAAATTTTACTTGGAACTGACTTCTGAGTCAGTTTAAAGCAGAACAAAATCAGCCTCATTTGTTTGGAACTAGAAGTGTCTTCATTCAGTTTGATCATATCCTTATTGTCATGACACGTGTGTATACTACATGACTTACTGTCCTGATTCGGAAACCAACTTCCCTCTAAGAGGAAGAAGACTGTCCATCACTGAGGATATTGAATGAATGTGCCCAAGCTCAAAGGCAAATTCCAAAGCAGAGCTCAAACGTGTTTTGGATCATGGCAGAATTGTATGTTTGACATCCCGGAGTGCCCATCTGGAAAAGGGGCAACACTCGCGTCATCCAAGCTCAGACCTGAGAGCTGGAGGCGAGCAAGAGACCACCAGGTCAGAACTCCCCTTCAGAGGGAGCAGAGCTGGTATGGCCATTTCACCCGTGAAGCAACTCAGGCCAGAGGGGCCCAAGGAGTTGTCTACGGCTGTTCAACAAACAAGTGGAACCAGAAATGAGCTTTCCTAAAGAATCCTGAATAGGCGAACTGCCTTTCAGCCCCGGAGTGGGGGCTGGACGAGAATGGAAGGCCCAACCCACCAGGCTGTGATGTCAGATCAGAAGAGGAGGCGCCAGGCCAGCCACTTTCTTCATCAAACAAAAGCCTTTTGAATTTACTGAATATTTTGGCACAGGCCCTGGTCAGTTCTTTCTCCTTCGGTGGGTTGAAAAATATTTCTAGCATCCCACAGAGTCCAGCGAGAGCAAAGAGGGTGGAAGATTCTTCCTCCATTGGGCCATGCAGACGCTCTGATCTTTGAGAAGGAGGCTCCTTCTCTGCCCCCAGGAGAGCAAGGTGAATGTGAAGATGGAGGGTTTTATTCCCTGGGCTACTGGCCACCTGGCCAAGGACTTCCTCCTTGAAACCCACTGTGTTATTCTCAATTGTTCACTTAGGGAGAGAAGGGTGGGGAGAGATACTAAAACTGGAATATTATTTTGAAAATATGCCAAGCTTCTTCCTAATCCCACAATCAATGCCTCAAAAGGCCTTCCCTTATGGATTTCTCCCCAACACCCTTGTTTAGTTTGAAATCCCCCCATTTTAGATTGATGTGTATGTTTTGCAGGGTACTCTCTTTTATGTCATTCTCTCTATTCAGACCCATCCATGCCCAATGGCTGGGGCAGAAATCCCCTTGATCTTCTGTAATACACACCACAGTGCTGGGCACAATGTAGGCACTGGGCCATCATGTGATGATGATGACGATGCTGAGTTACGTTATCATGTTTACCTACTAGGGACTGGGCACTTGGATGAGTGCTCTATTGATATATATTATTTCAGGGAGTCCTCATCACAGTGCTGTGTGCGAGGTGCTGCCTTTTTTTAAAAAGACTTTATTTATCTGAGAGAGAGAGTGCACAAGCAGGGGGAGTGGTAGGCAGAGGGAGAAGCAGGCTCCCCACTGAGCAGAGAGCCCAACCTGGGGCTCCATCCCAGGACCCCAGGATCATGACCTGAGCCAAAGGCAGACACTTAATGGGCTGAGCCACCCAGGTGCCCCATGTGTTCAAGGCACTTTTAACTCTACTTTTTAGATGAGGAAACTGAAGCTTGGAAAGGTTAAGTAGCCTGATCAAGGTCAGGGCAAGGGACTTGAGTGCAAATCTCAGGCTCCAAATCTCAGGCTCCAAAACCAGAGCCCTTAACACTCAGACACTGCTCACTCCCTCCTCAAGATCCCAAACCGAACAGGCCTTCAGTTTATCTTCTAGGTCAGGCATTCTCTCTGCCCCATTCCCCTTCTGCTGGCCTCCACACGATCCCATCCTCCAAGCCAGGGAGGGGGCACGAGAAAGGGACCTCAAAACACAGACGGTGACTTCAGGAACCACCCCCAGGATGAGGGACCCTGGAAGCACCTGGGCAGGTAGAAGGGAAGCCGGCCGACAGAGAAGGGTGGAGCCCTGCCAGGCACAGGCCCCTCTCTTTCATTTCAGGGCTATTCATTATGCACACTTCACCCCCATGGCTGAAAGTCTCCCAAGCACAGTCCTGGAGCGTGTGTGTTCCGCCACCTCCGGCAGGGTGATGAAGCCACATCACAGCCGCATGTTCAAGGAGAACAACCGTCACTCCAGCAGAGAGCGGGATACTTTTAATCCCCCTGAGCAGACCTTAATACTTCGGAGTGAAGTATAGGAAGCAAGGTGCAGGGTGCTGGAGCCCCCATCTCACTGCCCACCTGGGCCCCTGTCCCAAACTGTAGGTGTCAGAAAGAGTGTTGAGCTGGTCTGGGTCCCAGCTCTGCAGTAACTCTGGGTACCTCGTCCCTATAACAAGGAAGTCACTGCCTGGTTGGTAAAGGGTCTCCCAGCGGCTCGCGTCTGGTTCGGTGACCAGGCTGCAGAGGCCACCTTGCCAGTCACCTGGTGCTGGCACCAGCCAGACTGCAGACAGTGGAGAGCTGATTCGGGAGATAGGGCCTGATCCTGGCCCACTCCCTGGGAACTTGACCCTGCTCCCCCTTAACCATAGGCAGGCTCTGACAGTCTTCCAAGGAAAATGCTGACCTCTGGCCTGGTTGATTCCCAGTTAAACAAAGGACTGCAAGCTGGTGAGCTGGGGACCAGCCTCCGCGGGCTGGGTAATCTTCCACCTGCCAGCTGACTCCTGCACACACCCTCCACCCCAGCTGCACCGGCCACGGTGGGGGGGGGGGCACTTCCTGGAGGGGCCGTCACACCAACAAGGCTGCAGTGAGCCGTAAGTGATGGGGAGGGGGCCAGAGAGCAGAGTTTATGGGTCACCGCTCCAGTGCAGTCCCAGCCCTGCATGGCTGTCACTCAAATGCAGGCTCCCAGGGCAGGAAGTGCTCTCAGCTTAACCGCTTCACCTTGCTCTATCCAAGTTCAGACTCCACTTCAGCCAAGTAGATATGCTGGGACCCCATGGCCCATGGGGGCTTGCCCCATATGGCCCCTTACCATCACAAGCCAGACCCCGAACGCAAGCCCAATGCCTTTCTGTCTTGTATAAAGACCTGCTCCTTTCTTTCAACTTGCTGCTCAAGATCTGCTTCCCAGAAAGTTCTCCGGAGGCCACCTCCAATGCACCCTACCTCATAAGACTTATGTACATGATTTCCAGCAACTTACACATGGGTCCTCCAAACTTGACCATGTACACCTTCCAAAAGTAACCCAAATCCCCAAACTCCCATGATCATATCTAAGAACCACCCGGGGTCCGTATACCCCCATGTGAGAGATATTGTCTTAGGAAACCAAAATCTAATTTTAAGAAGAATGTCTTTCCATCACAAATTAGGATTCCAAGTAAGAAGTTTTTTCTTTACAATTGGTGGGCGACTAGAAAAGCATTTGTCGACATTCTCGGAGAATGCAAAGCTAACCATGTGCTACACACTTTGTCGCTCACTCATCCAGTATTTATTGAGTACCTCCCAGGTGCCAGGTGATACTCTTCGCAGTGGGACACAGTGGTAAACAAGGCACTGTCCCAGCACTGGAGGAGTTGACTGTCCAGCAGTGGAGGCAGACAATCCAGCAGTAAACTAGTTAGCCGCACAGGTGCCATGAAGAAAAGCCAAGCAGGCGGAGAGGCTAAGGGAGGGGTCTTAGGTCTTCCCGGTCCCGGAAGCCGGGAAATGCTGCTTGCCACAGGGTGGTCCGGAAATTGTACCAAAGCAGAGATCTGAATAAATAAGGTGAAACAGTGAGGCAGCTGGGAGGTGATGGAGAAAACAGCCCCTGGCCAAGGGAACGGCAAGGCAGGGCCCAAGTGCCCCAGCTGCTGGGGTCTCAGAAGAGCCCAGGGCCTGGTGTGGCAGACGTGGAGGGAGGCTAGGGAAAGGGCGGCGATACTGAGTCCAGAGGGGCAGGAAAGGCCCATGTACAGTACCTGGTACACCCCAGGCGTGTTTGACTTTATGGGAAGTGTGCAGTGATGGGCTTTTTCTACCCTGTCTCTGTCCGTGACCCTGGATCCTTGGTGTACCTCTGGTGGTCCCCATCGGGCTGGGAGCTCAAGGAGGGCATGGGCTGTGTCTCTCTCCTCATACCAGGCATGTCCGGATGGCATAAAGTATGTTCCCCCTACCTTTTCATACCTTTCCTGCAGCCTCCAGGACAGAGCCCCACTCATAGTATAAAGGTTCACCAGGTAATGCCTCCAATCCAGGAATGCTCTCCTGGGTCTGGGGAGCTATTAGCATTAGCCCCGCCAGCCTCCAAAATAAGGAGAAAAGAGGAGAGAACTGCACATGCAGCACCGACGGACAGGCCCCCCCATGTGGCACCTAAAGCCCAGAGACTCTGCACAGGTGGTGTGGCCTTAGGTACACAGGGCCCCCAGGGTGGGCCCTGAGGAGGCACCGCTCAGGCCAGGCAGGTCCCCTGTCCCTCACCGTGTGGCTCCACGGTGAGGAAAGCACAGACACTACCCCCAGACATTGCAACAAACAGCCTCACACCTTCAGCTCCCCACTGCCCCAGGGGAGCCCCAGTTGCCCGTATCCATGGCAACCGTCATCTGCGAGTTGCAGTCCCAGGAGGGCAGGCAGGCTGCCACATTCTGGCTTGTTCTGAAAGGCCACATGCATTTGTCTTGCCAGTTTGGGACACCCTCCGTTCCTGCAAGAGGTGTCCTCATGCACTTTCATGTTTCTTCTCTCTGTCAGCAGGGTCCAGATGGAGATGATGCACTGATTGGAAGACAGCATTTTCTTTTGGGTTCTAAAGGAAGCTGATCTTGAACTCAGTCTTGCTTTTAAATTACCGGGGACCCCAAGATGGGGACAACGAGGGAAGAAGACCAAAATGACATAGTTGGAAGGAACCTGGGATGTTCCTTCTTCCTGCTTCCGGTCCAGATGGCACCTCACACCTCGTCTCATGGTAGAAAAACCTCTTTATTTTTTTAAAATAAATTAAAAATTAAAAGAAAAAAGCAGAATGCTAATAATAAATGCTTTCCTTTTCTCTCTTCTTAAAGGAGAGCCTGGCCTTTGGGACTCTCATTTCAATGTTTCAAATCCCTTTTTGGGTGGGCAGGCAGAGCCTTCTAAGTTTACCCTAACCCTGCAGGTCATGGCTGACCCACGGCCGGGGAGGAGGGGCTGCCTGGGGAGAGTGGAAAGAGGTTCATAGGTTGTCTTTTAAAATAAATCATTTACTGCCCCCTGCTAGACACATTAGCCGAGCCGATTGTAGAAAATCTGTTCAAACTCACAAGGCAGGCTTCCATGCAGAAACTGGGCACCAGAGCCCCCCTCCCCCCAGGAGGACAGGGATGACGCTGTCAGCTGTTCCCCCACCCACCACAAGAACCCCAAACCACCTGATCACTGGGCAGAGTCAGCCCAGATCAGAAACTGCTCCTTCCTTATCCTTAAAACAACCTCTTTCAGTGCCACCAGTTTGAAAGACACCAAATCTTCTTTTAAATAAAAGCCAAACAAACAAACTATCCATCCCTTCCGGCAGCTCCAGGAAAGAACTCTTTCTTAAGTTCCAGTCTTGACTCCTCCCCTCCTCCTGAAGAATGGCCCCGTTTTTAAATAAAAATCAATCCCGTGGTCCTCGATAAAGTCCAGAGAAAAAAATGCGCCATTTGGCTGCCCTCAATCCTCTGAGAACACACATCTGGCGGGGTTTCTACAGAAGCACATTCCTGCAGCCTGAGAGAAGGTCCGGGTCCCCTCAGCCCTCCTCTGACCCTCGGCCCTCCCCAACCTACACGTATTCTGCACACGCAGCACAGGATGAAGCCCCAGCTTCCTTGTCTGCACCATGGACATAATGCTTACAGACTGTTTGGGGCCGGGGTATAAATGAGGCAATGCACATAAAGTGCACTGGCACACACAAGTGTGAATTGCTCTTAGTTATTATTTTTGTGGACCGCAGACTTCTTGAGAGCTGATACCAATGTGTCAGAGTTGGATGGGCCGCATTTAGCTCAGTGCCTGGTGCACTGAGGTATTCGTAAAAAACTAAAAGTGAAAAAAAAAAAGTGGAAATGTTTGTTAACTCAATCTAGCTGAAGAGGCTAGAGGCTTATTTCCCACCAGTCCCTGTTCCTCCTCAACACTGCTTTGGCTTAGCGTTGTTCCCCTAAGGGGACAGTTATCCTCACATAACCTTCTCTCTCGCCACTCAGAATTCCAATAAAATCAAACAGTAGGAGGAAAATGCTCTAAGAAAGGGAAGCCTCTCTGCATACCACCCTGCCAGGTCCTGCCAGGCCTCTCAAAAGATCTGCCCTCCTCCCCTGCCTCCTGGATGGTGTTCAGTAACCAGCTGAATAATGAACCATCAGAGGGAATTCCAACCGGTGGCGATTAACACTCCTCCAGCTGGGAAGAGATTTCGGTCTGCGACTCCCAGATCTGCTGATTTCCCTTCTCTCTTCCAGAAAACACCAACTGCTGCCATTCCACTTGGGAGGACCTCACGGATCAAAAAGAAGAACCCGACTGATAAAACAAGACAGACCAAGTGTCCATAATTATTGAAGCTGGGGAATGGGTATATGGGGATTCATGATATTCTTTTCTACTTTTGTGTATTTGGAAAAACAAAACAAAACCTTAATTAATAATTCCATATTTTACCGAAACTAGGGCAAGGAAGCCCAAAGGATTATTCTTTTCTAAGCAAAGGGGGAACTCCAGGCTTGGATTTCCATTGTAAAAGACAAGGTCCCAGAAATTTCTCTGGCTCATTTGCATTTGAAAGACCAGGGAGGTTGTTAAGTGCGGTATGGAGTGCTGGCCTCTGTGAGCTTGGGCAAGTGACTTAACTTCTCTGAGCCTCTCCTTGGTTTCCTTCCCTTGACACTCAGGTTGGAGTGTTATCTTATCTATCTATCTATCTATCTATCTATCTCACAGGAGAGCCCTTTAAAAGGATGTGAAGCTATAACTGTACATTTAGAATACCTTGAATGGTACCTAATAGCACAGGTACCTGATAGCACATAATAGATACTTGATAAAATTTAGTTTCTTTTCTTTCCTTGATGAACCAAAGATGTTCTGTTGTATTCTGGTATTAAGAAACTTAATGAACTCAAATTCCAAAAGTCAGCTGGTGGCCAAGAGTAGTTAAACACACTGAAAAGAAAGCTTCTAGGGAAAGGAACTCAAAACTCCTAAGTGCCCCATGCTCATCAAAGACTGAAGTATTTGAAGCATACCATTGGCCACAGGCATGAATTTAAGAAGAGACAGGCTGCCAGGCTAGGATAGCAGGAATGCACACCACTCTGGGCGGTAGGTCGCAGCAAATTTAAGCAGGAGGAGCTGCTGAGCATTTAAATACCATAATGGCTCGAACAGATATTTGTATACAAATGTTCATAATAGCAGCATAATTCACAACAGCCAAAAGGCAGAAACAACTCAGATGCCCATTGGCAGATGAGGCAGATGAATGGATAAACAAAAATGTGGTATACCTATACAATGAAATGTTAATTCAGCTTTAAAAAGGAATGGAATTCTGACACTTGCTACAACATGGATGAATCTGGAAAATATTATGCTAAGTGATATAAGTCAGACACGCAAATACTGCATGATTCTGCTTATATGAAATACCTAGAGTAGTGGAATTCATAGAGATAAAGTACAATGGTGGTTGCCAGGTGCCAGTGGGAGTGGGGAATGGGGAGTTAATGTTTAATGGGTATGGAATTTCAGTTTGGGAAGATGAAAAGTTCTGGAGACGGATGGTGGTAATGGTTGCACCATAATGTAAATCTGTTTAATACCACTTAGCGGTATAATTAAAAATGGTTAAAATGGTCAATTTTATGTTGTGCATTGCAGCAGCCAAGGGCAGGCCACCCCAAGATGGGCCACATTGACATGCAGATTATAAAAAGATTATTAAGCTGAAAACAATCAAGACCCAAAAGACTCAGGAAGAAACTTTCACCTCTGCCTCCTACACATACACAACTGCCTAAAATAATTTAGGTAGAGGACAGGCTCCAGGAAGGGAGATATCACCACAGATAACTACATTATGATATAAACTAGGTAGGGTAGACAGGGAGGAACCTAGCAAAGCCTGACTGATCAAAGTCCTCTATGTCCCATTGTTTCTGAGTGGTCCAGCAAATATTTGTTTACCAAATGTTGAGGCTTTTTCATTTTTTCTGTGAATTGTATTCCTTTCCTTTGAAGTTCCAGACCCCACCCCTTCTCCTTAGTTCAGGATGACATATACCTCATCTTGCCTGGCTGTCTTTGGATAGTCATGTCTGTGTAGAGACCCTGGATGTATGAAATTAAACTTGATTTTCTCCTGTTACTCTCTTTCATGTCAACCTATTCTCAATCTAGCTAGAAGAATCTTGAAGGACATAGAGAAATTTCTTCCTCCCCAACAATGTATTTTACCACAATGAAATAATAATGAAGATGATGATAAAACAAAAGAAAAAAATATCATAATGACAGCATCCTGGCTTTAGTTTGTATCCCTTTTTTCCCAAGAAATGAAAGCACCCTTAAAATATCCTTCAAATATGCCCACTTGTAGAGATCAGTCAACAAGATCCCCAAAAGGCTATGCAAATTGCAGCAAATTCTTAGCACTGTGTCCTTCTCTACCAGGTTGGCACCTAGGATCACTGCCACACACCCCACAGGCTGGACCTGAAGTCGGCTTCCTCCCCTTCCCTGACCCTCAATTCATTCAAAAGAACCCCTGAATTCTAGGAGAGCAGCTTTCACACCCACATTGATGCAAAGAATGGCAGCAACAGTGGTAACAAAGCCAGCGGCAGGAGAGAGGCCAGCTCATTTGCCTGTCCACCTCCACATTAGCCAGGGTCTACCTCCTGGAACCCCACAGCCATTTCTCATGGTTGAGAGTCATCCCCCACATCTTGAGCTCTGCAGCCATAGGCCACAATTCCCCAAACCTCCTCTCCCTACCATTTCCCTAGACTCAGTGCCAAAGCAAAGGGAAGGGAGGGATCTTTCTCCTGTCACAGACTCAAGGTGTATCACGTCCACACACCAGGTAAGAGTAGGCTGAAGGGTTTGAGAAGGACGGAGAGGGTGCAGAGACAGGAGATCTCCTGGCAGGGGCTATGCCCGTGCGGGAGTCTCAAATAACTTATTCTCCCCTGAGGCTTATCAAACCCTAGCAGTGACACAAGACCATACTGCACACACATGGATATCTAGAACGGGCAAATCAATCTACAGTGACCGAAAACTCCTCTGGTGGTTGCCTGGGGCCAGGAGCTGGGGGGAGGAGGCTGCCTGCAGATGGGATGAGGGCATTTTCAGGGGTGATGAAATAGTCTATAACTTGATTGGAGTGGTGGTTACATGGGTATATACATATGTCAAATCTCATCTGACTATACCCTTAAAATGAGTACATTTTATTGAATGTAAATTATACCCCAATACAGTTGATTTTAAGAGTGAAAAAAATAAAGACACTAAGAGCTTGGGTAAGAGACACACACTTTAGTAGTGATTTAGAAGGCAGATCTTAAAGGCTTAGGAAGGAAGACAATATATTCCAAATGCCTGTGTATTTATCAGGCGATTCTCCACGGAGTCTAAAGGGCCTGCGGAGCCTTCCTGCTCCACCTCTTCCCCCCACCTCTCCCCCCAACCCCAGAATTTCAGAGTCAGGCAAACAAAGACTCCATCAGACCTCTCCTCAAGCCGCTGGAAGCTGTGTTCCAAATGCCCCGCAGAAGTAGCTAATCACATCCTGTCTTGGTTGGAGATTTGTGGAGGGGGAAGAGGGCGGCTGGTACCTACCATCGGCTCTTGGTGTGTGCTTAGGCCCATTACCATGTCATTTACAACGCCCTCCCCTACCAAGGGTCCCCAGCAGGGGAGCTGAGGGGCGCCAGGGGAGAGAAAGCCCTGAGAACAGCCCGGAGATTGGGAGGAGTTATTCCTACAGATTGTACAGGTTTCTGGCTCTCAGGCCTCTGGTCCATCTGCAAACATTTTGCAGACTGTTCCCTCACAGACTGTTTTTAGGGAGGAGAAGCACTTCAGTTATTTTTTTTTTTTTAAACACTTGATTTTTATTTATTTGACGGAGAGAGACACAGCGAGAGAGGGAACACAAGCAGGGGGAGTGGGAGAGGGAGAAGCAGGCTTCCCGCGGAGCAGGGAGCCCAATGCGGGGCTCGATCCCAGGACCCTGGGATCATGACCCGAGCCGAAGGCAGACGCTCAACGACTGAGCCACCCGGGCGCCCCGCACTTCAGTTATTTTTTAAAAAGATTTATTTATTTATTTATTTATTTATTTATTTGACAGAGAGAGAGAGACAGAGAGCTCAAGCAGGGGGAGTGGCTGGCAGAGGGAGAGGGAGAGGCAGACTCCCTGCTGAGCAGGGAGCCCAGGGATGCAGGGCTTGATCCCAGGACCTGATCTGAAGGCAGATGCTTAACTGACTGAGCCACCCAGGTGCCCCTTTAAAGTAGCTTTTTTTTTTTTTAAGAAAGATTTTTATTTATTTATTTTAGGGAGAGAGAGAGAGAGAGTGTGTGCACAAGTTGGGGGTGGGGAGCAGAGAGAGAGAGAAACTTAAGCAGACTCCGCACTGAGTGTGGAGCCTGATGCGGGGCTCGGTCCCAGGACAGGACCCTGAGACCATGACCTGAGCCAAAATCAAGAGCCATCCACTTAACGGACTGAGCCACCCGGGTGCCCCCAGGAGGAGAAGCACTTTAACTTTCTAATACTGTATTATTCAGGCACCTCCAGATTCCTCATTCTGTTTTTTATCCCCCTTCTTCCAGCAAAATATAGCGTATTCTCTGGCATGTGTGGTCTGTGGGAGGCTGACGGCTTCAGCAGTGTGACTGCACTGCTGGCCCACCCTGGGGCCTGACAGGTTCAAGGTGGGGGTCTCCCCTCTTCCCTTCAGAGATCCACAGCCAGGGAATGGGAGGTTAGGAGGAAGGGACATGAATAGGACACTTGGGTTTATTCAGAGTCAAAAATCCAGCTCCAGATGGGTCTGCATTCAGAGGTGTCTGCATTAATATCCCCTGTCCAACCCACCTTCTTCTAGAGGATATGTGATTCTAGGAAAAACAGACCCACACTCAAATCCTGACTCTCCCACTCAATCACTGTGTGACCTTAGGCAAGTCACTCAACCTCTCTGTTTCCCCTTCTACAGACAGAATGGGATTGTGTATCTGACTCATCAGGTTCTCAAAGGGACTGCATGAGGAGATATATCAAAAGGATAGGGCAGTGACTGGGGGCAGCCAGAAAGCATTACGTCACCCTCCTCCACTCAACCCCCTCATTCTGACCCTGCTTAGTCTGGGGCAAAGTGGAAAGTTACCTCTCCTTTTCAAAAATGATCATGGCTGTGGGGCGGACTCTCTCACAGGTCCCAGCTTTAAGCTTCCTATACCAGAAGGAGAGTATGCGGCATTCACACAGAAATGAAAATGTGGGTCCTTCGGCATTTCTAAATGTCAACAGATGTTTGCTTTGGGCATGCAAAGTGTCCTCAGATCCCGGAGAAGTCTAAACTGGACGATGTTCAGCCCAGGGACAAGGCAGAGGCGGGAGAAGGAGAAGGCTCCTGGCCGAGAGAGGGAGGGACCTGGGGCAGAGACACACAGGCCAGGAAGCCAGAAAGATGGAGAGAAGCAGGTGGACGCAGGACGCTGGGCTGGAGGTGCAGCAGCTGGAACTGGAGAGCCTGTCATCGGGCAGAAGCGGGGCAGAAGAAAGCCCTGACTCAATCCCAGGTCCCCGAGCAGCAGGTAACGGCTGAGCTGTGAGGAAGACCCGCCAAGTCAGACACGTAGACTAAACCAGAAGTGGACTCTTACTTCTACAGAGCCCAAAATAAATGGGGCTGAACGCAGCCCAGGGAGCAGAAATCCTGGACCTTGAGCATCTGGCCTCGCCCCGGCTCCTGCAGCTAAAGGGAGTGGCAGCAGGACACAGCTGCGTTATTTACCCTGAGCCAAGGGCAGGAGCAGAGGACCGAGCTACCAGCGCTTGATGAGGCCGCCTGTCCGACGTAGGCCCAGGCCCCAGTGTAAGACCGAGCGGAGCGGCGTGGGAGAGAGACCAAAGTGGCTGCATAGCCCCGGACTGAGGGGTCTTCTTCCTTCCTCCTGTGCTAAATGACGTCATGGATTCATTCATTTATCTTCACGAAGTCCAAGAGACAGGTGCTATTGATGTCACTCTTGACAGCTGAGGACACTGGGAGGTCACGCAGCTCAGGGTGGAAGTTGGACAGGAAGCCAGGCAGCCTGATGCTGGAAGCCATGTGTCTGACCTCTACCCCACACTATCTCCAGGCGCTGGTGCACCATTCCTCCCTGCAGCAGATCAAGGCGGGAGACATCATCCATTCTTCTCTGTGGCTGCCCCCGTGGTACAGATCCGGGTGACACAGGGCAAGAAATGGGGTGAGTAGCCCTGTAGCTGCCTGGCGAAAGGAGCCCGTGTCCTACCCAGGTGGCTCACCAGTCCCACCTCCGCTTGGAAAGCCCCTAGCAGTAGTCCCTAAGCACACGGGAACTAGAGACACTTGCATCCTCTGGAAGGCGGCTGGTTGCAGGAACAGAGCTCGAGCAAAGCCAGAGATTTTTCTGGGTAAAGAGGCACATCTGACGGGAAGGCCAAAATGAAAAGCCTATTAACCCACAAGCTGCTCCAGAGCTCCCAGGGGTGGCTTCCCTCTCTTGGCTTCTTCTCCCTACTGGAGAATTCTCAGCACCATCCCCCACCTCCCAGCCTTTTTCCCAGATCCCAAATCCCAGTTGGCGTGCCCAGACGCTGCTGGTTGGTTATGCCCTGGGCCACTAATGCATGGTCCAGCATCTCTCACAGAGAGGCTGCTGACAGAAGATCCCTCCAGTGGTCATCAATCCAGAGTCCAGCCTGCAGGAATGCCCCCTCCTGAGGCACTAGATGCTTCTCAAAGATCTCCAAGGAAGATTCCATGTGGCCCTTCTCACTGTCAGGAAGTCCTCCTTTGCATCTGACCTCAATCCTTCCTGTGGCCTCCAAAACAAAGCATCTGTTGCCTTCTACGGGGAGGCAGCCCAGCACAAGGGCTCAAGAGTTAACAGGGTCTTGGGCTGGGGAGGGCGATTGGCTTGGTCATGGACAGTGTGACACTGGGCAACATGCTTAACTTCTCTGGGTCTCAGTTTTCTCGATTCTAAAAGGACAGTAGCATGGGTTACAAGAGACAACAGACGTCAAAAGCTCAGAGGACAGCCTATCCCGGGAAAAGCTCTCAGTGAGCAGTCGCCTGTGACGTCGCAATGGCTCTCCCATCCCTGGGGAGAGGCCACTTTGCCCAACCCTCCTGGTACATACCGGCCTTGTCTTCTTGAGAGGGGCACGCCCATGGCATGACTCAGCCTGCCTGCCTCTCTGAGGAAGACCCTTGTCTCTGCTCCTGGACCTTCCAGGAACCTCCCAAAGCAACTGACAGCCACATAGTAGTCAGTAGGAACCTCTGAAAATCTTGGTGGAACATGCTGGGTCATTCCTCCAGGCCAGATGCCCAGGCGGGTGGACCGCAGTGGGGCTGATCACACCCCGCCCCACTCCTGACCACCAGCTGTTTTGCTAGCTCCGGTGCCCTGTGTTAGTAGAAGAGCATCCAGCCTGGCACACACATCACAGGAACAGTGCTCCTAGGAGCAGGCAGATGCTTCTAAAAATAGTCACCACCTCTTCAGACCGTGGGAGGGGAAGGGAAGCGAGTGCCCACAGCGCCTGCAGGAGTGGAGAGCCCAAGGAGGAGCTACAAGTTCTCCAATCCAAACAAAAAGTTCAAGTCACTGGATCCAAGCGCTGTCGCAGGGAGCCATGAGGAGTGCTGGAGAGACAGTCCCTGCCACCGGCCCCCTTCTCCCTCCCAGCTCACAGCCAAACCAGCACACAGCCCCTCAGAGCTGGCTTGACATGGAAACGCGTCCCAAATCAGGGGAACTCCAGGCCAGAGCCATTTGCAAAGGCCAAAGGGAGCACCATTAGCTCCTGACAGAGCCAGGTGACCCAGGCCTGCCTGGGCCCTGGCTTCCCTCTTGTTTTGGTTCAACTCTAAGTGAAAGGGAATCGGGACTCCCTGAATCAAAACCAGCTCTGCATCCCTAGAAGAGTGGAGAGCAAAATGGCCTGTTCTCACTTCTTCCCAGCCAGCAGCTTCTGCATCCCTGGCCTGAGATCCAGAGATGCCAAGACTAAGTCGGATAGGCTCTGCTGGAAGGAGAGGGCTATTTGGGGATGGTGGGGCCCAGAGCCAAGGGCTAAGGGAGAGAAAGGGAGGGGCTCGGGAGGGCTAACCCAAAGGGACAACAAGTCCCAGAGTTAATACGGGCTTTGCAATCAGATGCGCAGCCTGAGTCCCCTCTGACAAATGCTCCTCAGCCTCTCACTTCCCCAGATACCCTTCAGACCAAAGCTCCCCTGCGCAGCCTTGCCAGGGTGTGGGAGCCTCATCCCTTGCCACTCTTCCTCCGAAACTGAAGCTAATCCCTCCTTATTGCTTCTGTCCCTTCTGGCCTGCTTGCTTCATGTTCCACATCCTAACACCAAACCGGTCCGCTCCCTGGCTAGGAAGCTTCTTATAGATCTTGCCCACAAACACAACTCCAGCATCTTCAGGAAACAAGGCACCATCCCAACACAGGACACTTCAGAGTCCAGGAGGGCCAAAGTAGAGGGACTCACCTGGAAGGAGGAATGGGGTGGGGACAGGAGGCCGGGAGTAGGGTAGAGGTGACCATCCCACCTCTCTCCTGAACGTGTCGTGTTCCAGTTCATCCAGTGTCTTCTCACTCTCCCTCCATGGGGACAGATGGGGATGGAGAGCTAGGCATCTCTCAGGACCCAGGCCATTCCAATGGGCAGACAGAGGCCTGAGCAAAAACCCCAGCTAGACCTTCCCCCTGGATGCTGGCCTCAGAGCAAACACAGCAGCCCTGCCCCGGGGCAAATCAAAATAATTCCTGGCTTCCCTGCTCCTTGCCACCTCCCACTTGCCACCTCCCCAGCCCTCGGTGGCATAAACAGGGCTTTCTTATCTCAAGCCCACCAGGTCCTCTGAAAGTGCTGTGAATGGAATCCCACACAATACACTTGTTTATTAATAACCACTCAGCCTCCCACCCCCCCACCCTGGCTTGCTCATTCGCTCACCGCCGGGTCCCCCTCATGCATAATGGAGGAGTTATGTGGCCCATGACACAAGCCAGGCTGTGCTGCTCAGTCTCCAAAGGGATAGACAGACAGAAGTACCAGGCTGGGCCAGGCTCCCCAAGGCAGGGGTGGAAGGAGGAGCAGACCCCTTGGTTAAGACTAGAAGATGTAATGTTCTGTGAGTGATATCGACCCCCCCATATGCACACCCTACTCGAACCCAAGCCGGGATGGCAGCAGGTCGTGTAAAATTTATTCACACCCACCCCGCCCAACCAAAGCCCAGTGAAGGACGAGGGCTCTCACAATGTCAGCTTCAGCCCACTGGTCCACTTCTGCTCTAGGGCCTCAGGACAAACCACTCTCTCTTCTGCTCAACAGCCCGTTGCACATTTGACTATTGCCAGGAGTGTAACCTCGCCTCCAGTCCCTTCAGCTGCCCCCCACGCAACTCCTTCCATTCTCTGTACCGTCCCGTTCCCCATACGTGGTCAAGCTTCTGAGGGTCAGGCTCTCTCTTAAAGTGTAAGGCCCAGTCCTCCTATTTTGCTGGTTAAGAGTGGACCTTGCTAACGTTCTTCTGGAGGGAAATCTGGAAATGCATCTACAAGTCTTAAAAATGTTTATGCCCTGGGGTGCTTCAGTGGGTCAGTCCATTAAGCATCTGACTCTTGATTTTGGTTCAGGTCATGATCTCAGGGTCGTGGGATTGAGCCCCGCATTCGGGCTCCATGCTCCAATTGGAGTCGGCTTGAGATTCTCTCTCTCCCCCTACCCCTCCCCTGCTTGTGCTTTCTCCCTCTCTCTCAAAATAAATATATTAAATCTTTTTAAAAAATGTTTATGCCTTGTTTCATAAATTCTACCTCTGAGAGTCGATCTTAGGTAAATAACTGAGGATAATGAGAATATGTAAGTCACACAAATGTTCATCAGAATATTGTTTGTAATGGTAAAAAGTTAGAAACAATCTGAAGAGCCATCACTAGGGGAAATGATGAACTATGGCATGTCCATGGTTTGACAGGAAGTAGTGTGTAAAAATAAGGGTTCGGGAGCCAGATGACCTGGGTTCAAAATCTAGCTCTGCCATTTACTGGTTGTGTTACCTTGGGCAAGTTATTTAGCCTCTCTGTGCCTCATTCTCTTTAGTTGTATAACTGGAGTAATGATAGTATCAATCTCAAGTTACAAAATTCAATGAATGATAATGCCTGATGCATATGGTAAATACTAAAAAAAAAAGGTTGGATTCTTATTACTATCATAAGCCATGAAATATTATATAGTTATTAAAGCAATGAAATAATATAGAACAATATTTTAATGATATAAAAGATTATTCAGTGCAGAGCAGATTGCACAGAGTAAGAATGGCTCTCTCTGGGTGATGAAATGATGGATGATCTGCATTTTCTTATTTGTGCTTATATGTATTTTCTAAATTTTCTGCGAAGAACATAAACTATTTTCGTGAATAGGAAAAGGTATGTGTGACAGTATGGTGCAATCCCTAGCATAGAACACAGGCCAGCCCTGGTTCCAGATGCTGCCTTTCCTCTGGGGAAGGGTGTGCACGGTCTCTCTGACCATCACATCACAGCTTCTTACTGAACTTCAAGTCCACAACGCAGCCCCCTGGCCCTGGCTCCCCCCTGCCCCACACCTTGCCCCCAGCCTGGCCTTCTTCCAGGGGCTACTGTTGAGCCATTTCTCTTGTCTATAATGAACACGGGTTAGTGGACTTTGTAAGGATGTGGGAAGGAGAGTTGAGAAAACCCCAACCAGACTGGAAGGTGTCAGCCCTACGGTTCAGAGCCAGAGCAGGAGGGCACACCCCAGGTGGGGGCAGAGGGAGTCCGTTTTCCATATCAGCAGGGTAAGAGAGGGGTTAAGGGAGAGACCAGATTTATCCCTCACTGAAGAGGAGTAAAAGGAGGTTAGAGTCTGAGAAAATCAGGAAAGCATTCAGATGCGGGGGGGGGGGAGGGGGGCGACCCAGAGGGCAGGGCTGCCCCACTGCTTTGGAGTTCTCCTGGCTTCTGGAGGTTTCTTTGGAGACAGCCACACTGGTCAGTCCCCCAGAGCCAGCTGTGTCACAGCCCCCTTCTCAAGTAAGGACAACTGTCTCAGCCCAGGACAGCGAGTGGGGAAGGGTTGGCAGCCAGCAGGGAGGGACGCAGTAGGGAGCAGGGAGAGCTGATGGGGCTGGTCGGCCTGAACGTGGGTCACATCTGCAGAGGACGGCCCACACCAGCACAGGATGGCTGTGAAGACAGCTGGCTGCCTGCAGGAGAGCTCCATCTCGTCCCAGGTCCTAGGCAGGACTCCCCACCCCCTCCCCCTGCAGGCTCACCCCCTGCCACCCACTGTCCTCCCCTGGGAGGACTGGTGTGCCAAGCTCTGCCCACCCACTCTGCCATACCAAATAGATCCGCAATACAGTGATCTGGGGGACGGTTACCTTGCCAGAGAGTGGCCAAGGGACTGCCGACAGGAATTGAGGGGACAGTGTGGGGCGGGGTGAGCCTGAGGCCCGCAAGCTGCAGTTGTTAACTGGCTGTTGACTGACCCGGCTAAAGGTTTCGTTTCCTCTCTGTGGGCAT
Source organism: Zalophus californianus (assembly GCF_009762305.2). Lineage (NCBI taxonomy): Eukaryota > Metazoa > Chordata > Mammalia > Carnivora > Otariidae > Zalophus > Zalophus californianus. Next base: position 25,994,859 of record NC_045604.1, read on the forward strand.
AACCCTCACTTCCCGAGATGGAAAGTGACTTCCATTACAACAGGAAACTTGTGGTATTTTGTCCGAAGGATTTAAGCAGAACTGGGGGTGGCCCGTTTCAGGGGAGCTGTAGAAATCCCAGCACTGAGTGGGAGGGTGCATCTGAGGGCCCATCCAGCGCTGAGACCCCAGATCACACATTCATGGGGGGCCTGCAAGGGGAACGTGAGGAACCCCCCCAGCAGCACGGACTGAGTCTGCACCCACTTGAGTCTGTACCCACTTGAGTCTGTGTGTGCCTCTGCGGTGGTGTGACTGCCTCGTAGGTGTACCTACATGTGAGCATGTGTTTGTGAGCATGCGTGAAGGACATACCTGTGCGTCCCTGGGCAGAGTTTCAGTTCCCAAGTGTATGGCTCCATGAGTGTAAGCACTCTGCTTGGCTGTGTGTGCGTGTGTGTGTGTGTGTGTGTGTGTGAAAGTGTGACAGTGTTTCAGGGTGTGCATATGTCTCCCTGCCTGGCTTGGTGGGCATATGGGTATGTCTGTCCCATGGTTTCTGTCTCGTATGCATGACTTATACCATTAGTGTGGTCCAATATGTGTGGGTACCTGTCTTAGTGAATCTACAGATGTTCCAGCCCATGTACGTGGCACTGACTGCATGCCTCCTTCCGTTTACAGGATGGTATCATTCCATATGTGCCTGTGAGTGTGAACTCGTGTGTGTGTGTGTGTGTGTGTGTGTGTGTGTGTTCAGTAAGTTCTCATATATGGGTATGTGTTTCGATGTGTGGGTCTCTTGGTCTCAGTGCATGTGTCTGACCTGGTTCCCAGATCTATGTACATCTACCTTGATGTGTGTACTGCCTGCGCTTCTCCTTACGTGTTGGTCTGTGTGTGCAGAAGCAGAAGCCAGAGAGGGTTGGGCATTCGCATCTGCGAACTACCCCGCATTACCAGAACGCTCTCCAGTCAGGAACCACGCTGCATGACTCGTCCACCTGCAAACCCGGCAGGGGCTCCCTGCTCCTACAGAATAAAATCCACCCCCCCACCCCCCAGCGGACATCTAGGAAATTCCTTGTCAGCATCCAGTAATCTGACTACACTTGCTTTTCTCCAAATGCCCGGAACAGCCAACCTCCACTTCTGCTTTTTATGTTTCTTTTCCTGGAGTTCCCTTATTCCATTTCTGCTCAACAGAATCCTACTCATCCTCTAAGGCCCAGGGCCAATGCCGCCCTTTGGCTGGACATGAACATCCTGCCTCTGGCTTCCAAAGCACATTATGTATATCCTCACTAAGCACAGACCTCGTCCTCCTTTCATTGCAGTGATGTGTGCAAGTATTTCCTCCCCTACAGGATGATGAATAACACATAGTTAGCGACTTCATCCTCAATTTTGCAGGTCCCAAGGTGCCTGGTTCCATGCCTGGTACACAGAGGCCTGCAATAAATATTTACTGAACTACATGACTTGAGTTTGGCTAACCAGCAAGCTGAACATGGAAAGAGCAGTCACTGCCCTGGGCAAGCACAAGACACAGGTCTGAGAGTCTCCAGCCCTAGTGTGCTGTAGGGCTAGGAAAAGCCACTTACTCTCCTTGGACTCAGGCTCTGTGTCTGAAGGAGCCTCTTCTAGGAGCAAATGCCCAAGGTCAAATGGGACAGCTCTGCTAGCTTCCTCGTTCTTGTGAAGCAGTTCCCTAAGAACTGATCTCTCTCAGAGGCTAGGCACAGCTCCAAAAGCCTCATCCACCATGACGTTCATACGCCTGACTGCTGCAGCCAGGACAGAACCCAATGACCAATTCTCCTTTAGCACCTTAATAGGCACACTCCAAATCCCAAGGTTCTCTCGCATAAGCTGACCTTTTGTGCTGTAAAGATGCAACTCACTGGCCAGATCTCCAGCCTCTGTTGCTGAGCAAGACCCTGGCTGCTGCTGATGGGGCATGGAGCAGGTAGCACTTTCCAAGACTTGGTGCCAAGAGAAAGATCACCTGAACAAAGATGTAGATGCTTACACTGCCCCTGAAAAATACAGCAATGTTTCACTCATAATTTGGGGGCAAACTACCAGAAAGGTTAAAACTTTACAAAAGAATTGAGATGACCAAATGTTGGTAAAAGACGCGGCACAACTGGAACGCTCATAGATTGTTGGTGTATATAAACTGGCACAATCACTTCGTGAAACAGACAGTGCGTACTAAAGCTGAACATACTGATATTGTATGGCACAGCAGTATCTCTGGGTATTCACCCAGTAGAAACCAGCACTTATAGATCCATAAAAAGATATGTTCAAAAATGACTATATTCAAATACATAAGGAATCACAAGAAGCCCTAAATAGCCAAAACAATCCTGAAGAAGAACAACAAATCAAGTCAGAGACTTGCATTTCCTGATTTCAAAACTTACTCTCAAACCATAAAACTAGAGTAGTCAAATCAGTATGGTACTAGCATAAGGACAGACATATAGACCAGGGGAACAGAACTGAGAGTCCTATACATCTATGGCCAATTGATTTTTGACAAGAGTGCTCAATGGGGAAAGAATGGTTTCCCCTCAATGGGGAAAGAATGGTTTCTTTAACAAGTGGTGCTGGGACAGCTGGATTTACACATGCAAAGGAACTGAATTTGGACCCCTACCTCACACCATATTAAAAAAATTAACTCAAAATGGATCAATCAACAACCTAACTATAAGAGCCAAAACCTAAAACTCTTGGAAGAAAACAAGAGGTAAATCTTTATGACCTTGGGTTTGACAACAGATCCTTACATGTGACACCAAAAGCATAAGCAACAAGAGAAAAAAATAGATAAACTGGACTTTATCAACATTTAAAACTGTGCATGAAAGGACATTATCAAGACAATGGAAAGACAACCTGAAGAATGGAAGAAAATATTTGCAAATCATACATCTGGTAAGCGTTTAATATCCAGAATCTGCAAAGAATTCCTAAAACTCAACAACAAAAAGACAAACAACCCAAATTTAAAAATGGGCAAAGGACTTGAGTAGACATTTCTCCAAAGAAGATATACAAATGGCCAACACGCAAATTTGGCAGTTCCTCAAAAAGTTAAACATAAAATTATCATATGAGCCAGCAATTCCACTCCTAGGTATACACCCAAAAGAATGGAAAACAGGGATGCAAACACATGCTTATAGACCAGTGTTCATCACTGCATTATTCACAATAGCCAAAGGGTAAAAACAACCCAAGTGTCCATGGATGGATGAGTGGCTAAATAAAATGTGGTATATCCATACAATAGAATGTTATCCAGCCATAAAAAGCAATGGCATTCTGATACACACTCCAATATTGATGAATCTTGAAAACATTATGCTAAGTGAAATAAGCCAGACACAAAGGGACAAATCCTGTATGATGCCACTTATAGGAGGTACCCAGTGTAGTCAAATTCATACAAACAGAAAGTAAATTAGAGGTTACCAGGGGCTGGAGAGCAGGGAATGTGGAGTTGTGCTTAATGGCCACAGAGTTTCTATTTGGGGTGATGGGAAAGTTTGGAAATAGACTGTAGTGACAGTTAGATAACACTGTGAATATACTAAATACCACTGAATTATACATTTTAAATTGTTCAAATGGCAAATTATATATATATATATATAATATAAACATAAAATACATATATAAAAATATATGTAACATACATAAATATAAAATATATATATTTAGTGTAATTTTTAAAAAATCCCTGCAACATCCTTCTCTGCTTTGCTGTCAAATTCATCAATATCTGGCCCCAAATAAATGACTGTGGGAATAAACGAGACAAAGATGTGAAACAGGTTTCAGAAGCACTATTTCCCCAGAGGGGGATATTCTTCAAACCTTGGAATGAGTTACTGAGGTGACAGAGTGAAAGAGGATCTATTCTTGACTCTGAAATTCCACTGACCTTGTCATCCACTTCCCGGGCCCGGGTGTAAAGTGGGGACAGTGTCAGCAGCCTCCAATCTAACTCTGAAATCTTCTAAGAGCCAACCTAGCTGCTCTAACCCCCCACCTTCCCTCCGGGCCTCTCTAGCTGTCTTTAGTCTCACCTCCTTCGCTGATGACTTCAGCTTTTTGAACGAGGACAAAAAACACCACTACCCCAGTAGTTCAAATAGATCCAGGACATTGGCCTAGGGGCTTTGCCCAAAGCTTCTTTGCCAGACTTTCAAAGCTGGCTACAAATATTTAACCTTCAAAGGGAAGCCCTGGTCATGCAGGCTACAGCAAGAGATAGGCTATTTAAAAAAATTTAAAACTCAACTCACCAACGTAGCAGCTCACCCAGACTTCTCACCAGCCTCCTTTCTCATCGTCCCTGAAGATAGAGAATGCCCCTCTCCTAGCCAGATGGATGGCTGTAATAACCTGTCTTCTAACCCTTATGAAGATGGGGATGCTGTTCTAAGCTTTTGGGCTCCCCCACTGACCTCTCTCCTCCCCAGCAGCTGGGCAACACTATTTTGTGTTAACCATCCAACTGCATGCTGAGGCTATAATTTGAACTTCATCTTCTTAAAATTCCTAAAATGCATATCTTTCTTTGATTTCCTGGAGGTGTACATAACTCAATAACCATTCACATCATCTTTTTATTGTATGCCCATAAAGCCTTCTGACTGATCATTTAAATGAACACACCAGAATTTATACATTTAAATGAGCGCCGCCTCTTTCAAAGCTGTCCCCTCTGGAGGCTATAGCCATATTCCAACAATGTGCCCGCCCATGCTTAGAACATTCTGTAGCTTCTCTTTTGGAAGTGCTTTCAAAGCCTACAGCATATTCTTTTGGTGGGCCCCCATGGTGGCAAATTTCTAGCCTATGAGGGTTGATTTTTTTTTTTTCTTAAGTTCAAAGATCGGGCCAAGAATGAAAAAGACAGTGGGTGATGCAGTTGGGAATATTGTTTCATGTCAAAAGCAAAGAATGATTATCAAGGAAAGATCTCTGAAGACAATTCTCGGGGAGGATGAAACAAGGTTCTGAGCACTGGTACTACTGCAGGAACAAATGTGCAGCCCCCAAGCGGCTTTGGGAGACAGCCCATGTGTGGGTGCACAAGATCTGGTAACATCATTAGACACAATCAGAAATCACCCCATTGTCACCACTAAGATCCCTTTGTTGTGTCCATTCATGTCACCGTGTCTTGACCAGGGGCTAGGAACCAGAAACTTTCCCAAAGTGGCTGCCTAACGTCATAGCCTGGAGTGGGCATAGGGAGCAAGCCCCCTCTCAAAGGAAGACGGCGTCTGAAAAAAAAAACAGGGGCATCTGGGTGGTGCAATTGGTTAAGTGTCTGACTCTTGGTTTCAGCTCAGGTCATGATCTCAGAGTCGTGAGATTGAGCCCCCCATGTTTGGCTCCACACTCAGCTTGGAGTCTGCTTAAGCCTCTCTCCTTTAGTGTAACTGGGTGGCTCAGTAGGTTAAGCATCTGCCTTTGGCTCAGATCATGATCTCAGGGTCCTGGAATCAAGCCCCTCATCGGGCTCTGCTCAGCGAGGAGTCTGCTTCTCCCTCTCACTCTCCCTCTGTGTGCTCTCTTTCTCTCTCAAATAAATAAATGAAATCTTAAAAAAAAAAAAGACTCTCTCCCTCTCCCTCTGCCCCTCCCCTCCCAAATAAAAAATTTTTTTAAAAAAGAAGAAGACAGAGTCTGGCACGTGCAAAGAAGTGGGCAAAGTCTGGCAGTTCCTCCACAAGTTAAACATTGAATTATCATGTGACCCAGAAATTCCACTCCTAGGTATATACCTAAAAGAACTGAACACAGGTGCTCAAACAAAAATTTGTAAACAAATGTTCATAACAGCACTATTCACAAGAAACAACCCAAATATCCATCCACAGATGATGGATCAACGAAAAGCTCACACATCATATGATTCCATTTATACGACATATCCAGAACAGGCAAATTGGCAGAGAAACAACAGAAGAGATTCATGGTTGCTAGGGGCTAGGGGGAAGGGAGTATGGGGAGTGACTGCTTAATGGGTACGGGATTTCCTTTTGGGGTGAGGAAAGTGCTCTGGAACCAGACAGCGATGATGGCGCATGACATTGTGAATGGACTAAATGCCACTGAATTGTACACTTTACAATGATTAAAAATGTAAATTTTATGTTATGTGTACTTTATCACAAAAAAGAAGGAGAAAGCAGCGAGCAGAGTTTCCATGCTCATTCCTGGCAGGAAAGTGGTATGCAGAGGGCAGGGGTGCAGGCCCTGGTTGTGAGCACTCTCAGGCAGCAGGGTTGAGGCCTTCACAGGGAGAAGAGCAGAGAGGGTAGTGCAGGGATACTGGCCCACAAACCAGTGACAACCAGCCATGTACCCTGGCCCTTCACCTCAGCAATACTCTCAAACCCATAATAAACCCCTTCTCAACGAGAACTCAAGAGAGCCATGTGTAGTAAAAGATCCCCTATGGGGAGAGGCAGGGACAGTTCCCAAGATAAAGCCAGGGGAGGACATTTCTAATACAGCTGGTTTTCCTGTCGACTCTAATCTCTGCCTACAGCATCATGACCATCTGATTAGGACATCACTGCCATCTCTTCTGGGCCATCAGGGCTGTGAGCCTCTGGGCTGGGGAGGGGGCAGGGAAGGAAAGTCCTTTCCCTGGAGATAACGCTCTTCTCTCCACCAGCAGCTGCTTGTCATGAGGGCAACCCAGGTCACACTCCTCTGCAGGGCACCGCCCCTCCTTCCCCAATTCCCCAAGAGGGCTCCCAGATGCTCCCAAGGCATATCTGCATCTCTGGCCCCAGGCTTTGTTGGGGAAACTCACACCCCAGCCAGGCAGCTGAGGCTGGTCTCCAACCACCCGGCCCCCTTGGCAGCCTCTAGCTTAGGGGTATATTTTCCTAATCTTTGTGCATGAGGCTTTACAAATTCAGAGAACAGAGAAGACTCTTAGCAGCAATTACAAGACTAATAACATTAAGTCTTAAATGGTTATTACAGGCCCAGATCCCCTATGAGTCATGACAGCCAGTGAATCAGGGGAGCAGTGAATTGTAATGCATATGAAAAATAACTTTAAAAATTCAAAGGTCTCAATCACCGAGGCTCTGTGCAGCTGTTGGACCTGAGGGCCGGTCTCTGGGAAAGACTGGGAGAGAGAGCCCAGAGGGAGCCTGCGTGGTATAAGGACCTGCTCCTGACTCCCAGGCCTCCTCCAGACCTCTCTTTCATTCATTCCACAACAAAGCACAAATATTTACTGAGCACCTACTATGTGGCACCTTGGAGCTTATGGGACAGCGGGGAGGACAGGCTTGCCGGTTGGCTGCATGCTCCTGGCATCTTCCTGCCCACTGAGGCCAGGAGGATGGAATGAAAGGTCAGCCGCTGTAGCCAACAATGGCAGAGCCAAGAGTGACTCATGGGGAGCTAAGGCCGGGGAAGGCCCTGCCCAGCTGCCCTGTGGGGGCGGATCTCTGCGGGGATGGGGGCACCTAGCGCAGTGACAGGGTTAGAAGACAATGCGTTCAACATGCTAGCTGAGGTGCAGCGACAGTGTCAGACAGGCTGGCAGAAGACACAGCGCTTTGAGCGCCTGCAGCAAGAGGCCTGGTGGTCTCTGGTTGGGAAGCCAGGGGGTAACCCCTGGAGGGAGTCAGGCTTTGGCCCCGGTCACCCCCCTGCCCAGGGCCACACGGGGCTAGGGAAGGAGCCACTGCAACTGTCGAGAGCCCAGAGTCCCCACCCCGAGAGCAGGCACGCTGCAGGCCACAAAAAAGCTCCTGAGACACACACAAGAAAACCCGAGGGGGAGGGAGAGCGGAGCCGGGAGGAGAGGCAGCTCTGGGAGGCCACTGTCAGGACCAACCACCAGCAGCCCACCCGTTGCCATGACAACGCCCTCCTGTGGGGCATCCAGGAATAAATTATTGATCGTGGACACTGTTTCCCCGCCTCCCCAAAGCCCCCAGTGCCCTCCTGGTTGCCGCCATGTCTCTCCTCTCCTCCACCTGTTCTGTATTTGCCTGGAAGCTAGTCCCTCCGAAACCAAACAGGAGCCCAGAAGAATCACAAGTCCCCCCCCCGCCACCCGCCACAGCCCCCAATCTCCTCCCGGCCTCTCTGCCTCCCTCACCATTATGCATCCTTGCTGCTCTGCCCCCCTGCTCTGGGCAGAACTGGGGCCCCCCTCCCCCAACTCGTCTGCTGAAGTCCTAACTCCCAGTACCTCAGAATGTGACTGAGTTGGGAGATGGGGTACGTTAAAGAGATAATTAAAATTAAGGTAAGTGAGGTCATTAGGGTTGGGCGGAATCCAGTATCACTGGTGTCCTTATGCGGAGAGAAGCTCTGGACAGAGACGTGCACAGAGGGAAGACCGCGTGAGGACACGGGGATAAGACAACCATCTGCAAGCCAAGGAGAGAAGCTTCAGAAGAAGCCAACCCTGCTGACCCTTTGATCTTGGGACTTCCAGCCTCCAGAACTGTGAGGAAGCAAATTTCTGTTTGTTTAAGCCACCCAGTCTGTGGTCCTTTGTTATGGCAGCCCGAGCCGACTGATCAATACCCCACCCAAGGAGGACCCTCTTAAAGCCAGCTGTTGTTTTGGGGTGCCCAAACAGACCAAACACATCATCTCAGCAGCAGGGCCAGAGAACTGTGAGGTCACTGGTGTTCACACAATGGGCTTCAGGCGCCTGGGGCTGATGGGCAGGGCACGTGAGAGGCAGGCCAGCTCAGCCAGAAAGCAGCCAGCAGGCCTGGAGCTGGGGAGTCAGGGGCAGGCGGTGCAGGAAACTGCAGTCCTGGGTTCCTCTGCTCAGGATGGCCAGAGCACACAAGGCCCAGCCTCGGGGTCCAATCCCTACCCTAAGAGAACCCACAGCTGAATGAAGGCAGGACCCGCATGAGACATGGGATGAGAAGAGCTAGAAGCAGCCAAGGCCCCTGGCCCAAGGTGGGTGGATGTCAGGGCCTATTCTGAGAAAGACGGAGCGCCCGCGATCCAGAGTCCAGTACATAAAACTGTGAGGGAAGATGTTAAGTCACACGGTAAGCACTGGGGGAAGATGTGGAGAAACGGGAACCCTCGTGCATGGCTGCTGGGGGCGTAACATGGTGCGGCTGCGGGGAACACGGTTGGGCGGTTCCTCACAAGTTAAACACAGAATGACCCCTAGGGCCCTGCAATTCCACTCTGAGGTAGGCACCCAAAAGATTGAAAACAGGTACTCACAGAAGCACACACACACATTTTCATAGCAGAACTATTCACAGGAGCCAAAGGATAGGAAGAACCCTAAAGTCCATCAGCGGATGAAGAAAGAAACAGCTTGTGGTCTAGCCCCACACTGGAATAGTATTCAGCCATAAAAAGGAACACAGTCCTGACACCTGCTACAACATGGATTAGTGAAAACTAAGTGAAAGGCGCCAGACACAAAAGGCCCCACAGTGTATGATTTCCTTCATATGAGATGTCCAGAACAGATAAATCCATACACATGGCGGATGAGTGGTTGCCATGGGGTAGGGGAAGGGGACATGGGGAGCAATGGTCCAATGGATATGGAGTGTTCTGAGGGTGAACAAGTTTTGAAACTAGACAGAGGTGGTGGTCCCGCAAGACTGTGAATCTACCAAATGTCACTGAACTCTTCACTTTAAAATTGTGAATCTTATGTCATGCAAATTGTACCTGAATTGTTAAGTTAAGCACTAGGTGTATGGGAGGTCATTCTAGTCTCTCTACCTCTGTGTATGTTTGACTGTTATTTACACACAGACACACACACACACACACACACACACACACACACACACACACACACACACACCCTTCTGCCTCTCTCCTTGGCACTTTTGTGGCCATCCCCATCTGGACTGCCCTCCTTCCCGTCTACCCCCTCCCTGATGTCCTTGACGCCCAGCTTCCCCTGCGAAGCTCTGTCTGCAACAGCTCATGGTGGCTCTCCCACCTTGACTCCCCACACTATCAGAGAACAATGACTACACTTCCCTCACCATGTCCTTGTGAAGGTTAACAAGACAAACATTCATGAAAGGCCCAACAGAAATGGTCTTTAACAAATATTCTCCTTCTCCTTCTCCCTCTTTAAAATTTGTTCATGGCCAGTCCCAGTTACACAGTTTCCATTTTAGCTACCTCACTGGATGGTGCCACAGTATCTGCTGCGTGGCCAGTCATTTCAACAAGCAGAGGTCCCGGGGCTCACTGGGGTGGGAGTGGGGCCCCGGCAGGAAAGGCTGGAGGGTGAGGTCGAGGCCGGGCTCAAGAGCAAGGCCGGGCTGGCACTGTGTCTCTCCTCTAAGCACTCTTCAGAGCAGCCCTGCCCTCTTCCCTTCCAGTTCTTGAGGATAACTGGGTCTGATCTTCAGCCTGGAATTCAACCCCCCACAATGAGGTATCACTCCATCTCCCCCTACTCAACAGAGACCCTAGCCCTGAGGTGAGAGGTCTCCTCCCCTTTCCACCTCCCTATGCCTCCTTAATCCTAAAGACCTCTCTCCTTTTTCTCCATGTGTTAAAATATCAATCTTTTAAAGATTTTATTTGAGAGAGAGAGACAGAGAGCGATAGTGATTGAGAGAACACGAGCGGGGTGGAGGGCAGAGGGAGAGGGAGAAGCAGACTCCCCGCTGAGCAGGGAGCCCGATGCGGGACTTGATGCCAGGACTCCAGGTCCACCGCCTGAGCCGAACCCAGATGCTTAACCGACTGAGCTACCCAGCCACCCCTCAGGATATCGATCTTTTATGGCCCACCCCAAAGCCTGCCTTTTCCACAAAGCCTTCCGCAAGGACCCTGGTCAATAACGGCCTTTCTCTATCCTCATCCCATCACTGCCCATCCACCGGTTCCCGTCATACTCAGTCATGTCTGAGCACGGAATGGCGTCCTTGAGTCTTTTTCACATGTGTAAATCTGACTCCCACTGAGATTATCACCTTGAGGAAGAGACTCAGTTCCATACACATGCTTTTTCTGCCGAGTGCTAATGCTGAGCTGGAGCAGTGGGAAAGGCCCTTTGCTGGCGTCACGCGGGCTGAGCACATCCTGGCTCGATCCCTCACTCACTGACTGAGCCTGAGTCCCAGCGGGCTTCATGCAGGCTCCAGGCCAGAATTCTCCCAGTGTTGTAACGAGGCTCCAGTGAGGCCTTGCAGGTAAAAGAGCCTTGCCCAGTGTGAAGCAGGAGACAATGTGACACCTGACTGTTAAAGCACATGCTCCGTGACTGTTCGATGGGCTGGGTGAATGTGCTGTGCAACCACCCTCCAGGACTGCAGCTTCTCTGAAGGTGGTGGGTCTGGAAGAGTAGCTGACGGTCCAGAGAGGCTTCGGTGGAAAACTGCTTCTCACCAAAGGGCTCATCAGGGGGCTGAATGGCTCCTGTTCAGACGGGGTTGGGAGGGGACCCTGGAGGAGTAAAGATTAGGGCTTCTCACTAAACACACCATCTCCTGATCATCCCCTGCCAGGAGAGAGGAGCAGAAATGCCCTGGATCAGGCAGATCTGTGCGAAACTGGGACTGTGATTCCTTGGGTCACTGAGATGAAGGCATCCCTAGGGGAGGGCTGACTGGCCTGGAAGAACACCAAAGGATGGCATAGTAGTGAAAGCAGACACTTGTCCTAAGGAGGAGCAACCAGAGGGTTAATCCCAGAGTGGCACGTGCCCACCTGTCCAAGGATTCCCCCTCCCACAAATAGCAACATCTGCTGGGAATCCATATGCCACCCCACACTGCAGGTAATTAGGTCAGCTTAGAGGATTTCCCAGGTCAGGAGGGTGGGAGGCGGCAACCCAACCAGCTCTAGTGTCTCAGTCAAGCTCCCACCAGCAGAGCTGGCCCCTTCCCCGCCAAGACAGGCAGCCACCTGCTGAGTGTTGGCCAAAAAATGAAGGAGCCTGGTGTGGGGGGAAAAGGAAGAAAGTAAGGCTACCCACATGCAAGCCCCCACTCATAGGCCCCCTGGACAAGTCCCTTGCCCAAGGAACAGGATGAACAAGAGGAGAACTCTTAAGGATTTTGGATCTTGCTGTGTCTATGAGGAGGTCAGACAGAAAGGCTGGAGGGTGAGAGTAGGGAATTGTCAGCCTAATGGCCGTCAGTGAACAATCTAGCTGCAAGATTATGCTCACGGTCAAGTCTAGGTTTGAGAGACACTCAGGAAGCTTGCCTGCAGCCTCTTGGAAGAAAAAGCAGAAAAGGAGCCAATCAGCTCTCCTGCAGCCTGTCTCTCTAGCTCTTCTCCCATCGCTTGGGGTGTGGGGGAGCTCCCCACTGCCAGCAGAGATCCAGGAGTGTGCCTAGCAGACCCTAATAGTGGGAGGAGGAGGCAGAAAGGGCATGTCCAGAGAAGCCCAGCTGAGAAACTTGCTCACACCCTCCCCATGGGGGATTCCCTTCCCCCTTCTCACTCTCCAAGTGGGTGAGCCAAGAGCATCAGAGACTTCTCTCAACTTGTTAGTGAAATACGGAGCTGGCACGGGTTTGACACAATACCAGGAGGTATGGGCTGTGTGGACAGTGGTGTTCAGGACCCATACGTACACAGCAAACGTCTCCCCTAGACATGCACAGAAGACAAAGGAGTGGCTCAGGGTTATACACCCTATGCTTCAGTTGACTTCATCTTAATGTACCCTAAAATAACAAGGGGAGCCAGTTACTGAGCCCTGCTAGAGAGAGATGCAGAAAGGTCTCTGCTGGGGCTCCGGGAAGCCAGTCAAGTCTAAATGGAGTAAATGGGACGGGTGGACACACACACACACACACACACACACACAGGAAATGACCAAAGTTGAAAAGGATTAACATAAAAATATAAGCTAATGTGATTATGGGGAACTGAAAGCAATCAATTATCCGCAGTAAATGTTCAGGCCCAGGACAGCTTACTTCTGAGCCTGAGCTCATCTAGGCTATCCACTTCTGATGTGGACTCCAAGTATATAAAAGCATTTGCTTTCAGCCTCAACAAAAGACAAATGAGGAAGGTTAATCTGCATAAAAATAAATGACATCCAATAGATCATTCCTAAACCAAATGTAGGTTGTAGATTATCTGGGGTTGGGGCTTTCTGTAGCATTGCTTTCCATCTGTTAGGGTGGTCATAAAAGCAGCGAGCCAGGCTTTGAGGAAATGGCACAGAGACGGTGTCCACTGATAGTGCAGAGGAGGCTTTGGCTGAGTTGAGGTCTCAGGTGTGTCTCCAGCCCAAGTCCAAGGGCCTTTCCTCCAGACTAGGCCGTCGGCACCTCTTTCAAAGTTGCTGTCCCCTCCCCACAAACATGTAACTAAAATTATGCTGCCATACCAGCTAGTTCATCAGGCAAGCCTGGTGAGAGTCCCCACGGGGTCACATCAGTGTTCCCAGAAGCCCTAGGACCAGGCCGCAAATTCATTCATCCACGGACTGACTTTTAGCAAAGATAACTTTTAGCTGGTGGGAGAAGAGAGGAGGGGGTCCTGACCATGTGGCTGCACCGGTTTCTGAGTCCCACTGGCAGGTCCCAGCCAGGATGCCAACAGAGCAGGCCATCAGCCCAGCCACTGGGTCAACAGCCTCTGCTGTTTTTAAACACACCCTAAGACACAGGGCTCCAACCTTGGGGGCTTCTTACTCCCCTTTCTATTTGGGGGCAGCTCTAATAGCTCAGGTGATGTCTAATGTCCCTTCCTACTCTACGATCTGGTGATTCTAACAGACAGTTCTTGGGTAAACTGGATGGTAGTTCTGACGTCTGGACTTTCGAAAAACATGTCTCATCCCATTTCCAACAACATTCTGTGGGGAATGGGGCACCCTGCCTCCCCTACCCTCAGCCAGACTATTACACTCTCCTGCTCTTCATCATGGTTCCCAGACCCCACACCATTCTAGAATCCCAGTGTGTCACAGCCAGAAGGACTCTCAGAGATTGTTCTTGTTACGCTTTCCATCCTTTATCTTGTGATCACCCTAAGGAAATGTTAACACAATTTGGTTATTTTTGCATGTTTTTAAGTTTAAAAATACGCCATTTTAGGTCAGCTTGTTATAATTTTTATCAAGTGTAGTTTAAATACAATCTTTAACAATGGTGATCACGTGCATAAATTCAACTTTCCCCCTCATTTGGCAAGTGGCACATATTGTCCAATTTATTTCAGATTAACTAGAGAAGAAGCAACGGGATTTGTTAACACATTTGTAGATGTCGTATTATATCACGTCAGCCCTGGGGATCCAATTCCATTAAAATAATTTAATCAAATGTTAAGGTATAAAAATAGTCAAAAGCTGCTCTCACACCCTGAAGTTAGAAATTCTTATCCTTGGTGCTTTGGAAGTTTTAAATTTTCTTTCTAAAAGAAAGAAGCTTTCAGAGGGATTTATGTGCACTTCTCTGTTACAGCTGTGGATGGTGTTTTTTCCCAGTGAATGAAAATCCACTTTAAGTATAACAATCACTTTTTTGAATACTAGAAACATCTTGATGTCCTATATAAAAATTCTGGTCCAATGAATACAATCTGGTAACCATCATGTTCAGGCAAATTGGCAGAATTATTATTACTGTCATTGCGCTCCTCGTCAACTCTATGAAGTTCCATATGTCTCCCATCTCCGTTCATGGCTCCTTATGGATAAACTAAACAATAGATGGCTAAGAAGAAAAGCAACTAAAACCAAGAGGCCAAAATCAGCCCTGGGGTCATTGGGCAGTGCTTGGCTCATAACATACCACCCGATCTCCTGGAACTCCTCATACCTCACACACTAGGACAGCCCCAGTCTGTTTCATATTAAGGAGGGGAAAATGGAATAAAGGTATTAATCAATTGAGCTGAAGTCAGATGCCATTTAGTCCTTGGAGAATCCCCAGAGCCTTAGAATCACAGGCTGGGAAAGGAGTCTTGTTTAACCATCACCTCACTTGGGGCTGCACTGAATTTTCTTTCCTGTTTTAGATCTTATTTATTTATTTGTCAGAGAGAGAGGTGGGGAGAGAGAGGGAACACAAGCAGGGGGAGCGGCAGACAGAGGGAGAAGCAGGCTCCCCGCCCAACAAAGAGCCCGATGCGGGACTTGATCCCAGGGCACTGGGATCATGACCTGAGCCGAAGGCAGACGCTTAACCGACTGAGCCACCCAGGTGCCCCTTGCACTGAATTTTCTTACGAAGAAATCGAGGCCTAGAGAGAAGACTGAGCTGAGGTCATCAGAGCAGAGCAACGGTTGGTATCCAGGGGCCTGACTGAGCACTCTCCTCTTACTGTGCACCCAGAGCCCGTTCAAGGGTAAGGCAGTGTCAAGGGGTCAGAAAGGATGAAGTGGGCAGTAGGGCCCCAGCACTCGGACTGTGTCCTGTTTGCCTGGTTACCCCACCCAGTGCCAGGCCCAGCTCTTTCCCCATGGGAGATACATGATAAACATTTATCATGTATCCCCGCTGAGCAAGGAGCCTGATGCGGGACTCGATCCCAGGGCTCTGGGATCATGACCTGATAGGTGACCAGGTATTTGAAGCACTGGGCTGGGAATCCAGAGACCTGGGTTTGATCCCAGCTGTGCAACCAAAGAGAACTAAGACCATTACTGTTTTCCCTCAGGCCCTGTCTTAGTCTGTTCGGGCTGCTGTAACAAAATGCCAGACTACGTGGCTTGTCAACTAAAGAACTTTACTTCTCAGGGTTCTGGAGGCTGGAAGTCCAAGCTCAGGGTGCCAGCATGATCAGGTTCTGTAATGGCCCTCTTCTGGGCTACAGACTGCTGACTCCTCACTGTGTCCTGACTTGGTGGAAGGGGTGACCTGGCTCTCTAGGGGCTCCTTTATAATTGCAATTATCTCATGTACGAGGGCTCTGCCCTCATGACCTACTCACCTCCCAAAGTCCCCACCTTCGAATACCATCACCTTGGGCATATACATTTTGGGGGGATATAAACATTCAGACCATAGCAATCTCCTGCCTGCAAAGATGAAAGAGTTGATTCAGTGGCTCTGCAAGTGTGGTCCCTAAAGCAGCAAGAACAGCATCACCAGGAAACTTGTCAGAAATGCATCTTCTTGGGGCCACCCCAGACCTCCTGACTCAGAAACCGTGGGAGTGAGGCCTGCCCTGTGTTCTGAGCCTGCATTCCCAGCCCTCCAGGGAACTCTGGTGCAGGTTAACGTCTGAGCATCACAGACTACCCTGCCTTTCAGGTCCCCTGCAGCTCTGACAGTTTCCGGCCCAGTCTGCACAAGCAGGAGATGATGGTGATCTTCATGATGATGGCCACAGCCAACACCTGCTGACTCTTGGCAGCACCAAACACTCCTCTGAGCACTTCACATCAAATCATTCCATGCCCAGCAGATCTCAGTAGGGAGGCTCAGACACAAATGGTTGAGGCTGACGAGCCCAGGGATAAGGCCACATCTTCTCACCCAGTGGCTGCTGCCCTCTGAGCCTTGTTCAGAGGCCCAGAATGGGAGTCTAAGAAATAGGCTGGAAGCAGACACCAATTCAGATGTGTGCAAACACACAGCCTGTTCCCAGGCCAACTGGTCTCCCTGGGGACATACCTGCCCCCAGGCACTCCAGGACTCATCCCAACGTGTCAAACCCAACTTTTGTATTTTGAACAATGCGGGCTGTTCAATAAATCATGGCCTGCGTGATGTTATCACTGATTATTTGACTTAGCAGCAGTGAGGGCAGGGGTGATCATGTTTCTGAGTTGTAGGTAAAGGATCAAAAGTTGGGCTATAGCCTGGCAGCAGTGAAACGTCCTGGGGAAGGGCAAAGGACCCTCCGTGACCCCCCGTCCTTATCACCTCTCTCCTCTACAGCCAGCGTTAGCAACGACACTCCAATCAGAACAAGACCAACTGAAAGCACAGACATAAAATCTTAATGGTTGTCATTTCCAAGTGATTAGGCTTTCTGGTTCGTGGCTTGTTGTTTTTCACCTTTATAACCAGAAAACTAATGTTTAAGAAATAAAAAGTATGGATTTGTGTACTTTACTACATGTTTTACTTGAATAAAAATTATTGAAAAAGTAATGACAAAGGGGATTGCCTCCAACTCACTGAGTCCCTGCTGACCTAAGATAGGGTTAGTTCCTGGACAGAGTGGGTGACAGGGAGAGGCTGAAGTCTCCAGGATGAATTTTTCCCTCTGAGTCTCTCGGTGTGTCCCTCTGGGAAATGGGGAAATTCTCACTATTTCCAGAGGGTTCATGGGCAGACAAAGACAGAGCCAGAGGTGAGTCCCCAAACTGCCCTTCACCCTATCTTTGAATTCATGTTTTTATCAGCATCCTAAATGTGACTGATGTAGTTGAATTCCTCCGCCCCTGGAGATCCTGTGAGCTTTCACCTCAGAAAGGGACAGACAGACAAACCTGACAACTGCCCCCGCTCCTTGCTCCCCTTGCCTACTGTTCATAGGGAAAGAAGCAAAATATAAGGCGGCCCACCTTCAAGTGGAGTTGGAGGTACATCCAACATGGGGCCGGGAAGAGTCACTCAGAACCTACTGGGTTTGCAGAATTTTCTAGAAAGAATGGGTCACAGTGGGTGGGCAGTGGCGAAGGGAGTCAAGTCCTCTACAGCCCCCAGACTTCCCAAGAGCACCAGTGGGTGAAGAGACATAAGAGAACAGAGGCTGGTGGATTTTCAGGGAAAGGGTCAGTTGGGACACCCCCCCAACTCACAAGCCTACGCAGCCCAAAGCAAGTCAGCAGCCCCATGATAATAAGAGAATTCCGCCTGTCCCTCCTTCGTCCCTCCTGTCTCGCACTGGCATCTTGGGTCAGAGGATGGACAGTTGTGGGGCAGCAAAGGTATTCTACAAATAGACAGGTGGTGAGAAAATTCTGGCTACCAATTAGGAGGCTGGGTTCTACTCCTGGCTTTGCCACTGGGTTGCTGCACAGCTTTGAGTGAGGTCCTTCCTCAGGCTTCACTTCCTCCTGTGCAAAATTTGGAGACCTGACATAATAGTCCCAAAGTCTCCCTAAGCTCAGACATGAGATACTAAGGTCTTCCTCATAACCCAGGAATCTATCAGCAGCTCAGACCTGTGCGTCTCTTACTCCAGCAGGAGGGAATAGGGCCTCTACCCAGAGTTACAGTGGACTTTATGGCTGGGAAGTGTCCTTTCAGCACTCACGGGAGCACGGAGTTTAAGAGCTCCAACAGATGAAATCTGATTGGAGTCAGATGGATCTGATCTGAAGCCCCAGCTGCACAGTTCAGTAGCTGATAGACCGCGGGAAAAAGCCACTCAAGTACCTGGGCTTCACTTTCCTGTAAAATAAGGCTACTGAAAACACATCATAAATGAAGTGTGGAGTGAGACGATACCTATTAAAAGCCCTTATTGCATTGCCTAGCACATAGTAAGATCTGAATATCTGGTGGCTGCCATTATTCTAACCTCGCTCTCCTTATTACGACTATTGCTGCTATAACAATAACCAGGAATGGGAGAGGTTACGGGCCACTCATGCCTAGAACACAGTATACCTCCTGTCCTCCCACTGCTGATGAGGCTGATAACCATGGTCGATATACACATATCTGCAAGAAGAAAACCACAGGCACTCCTAGTTGTCTCAACCCAGAACCAAGCCCCCCTGGAGAAAGAGGTCTCTTACTATTCAGGAAGCTTTATACCTTTGTCACCCCCCTTCTTCTCTTACACACACACACGCGCGCACACACACACACACACACACACACACACACACACACACGGCCAGCAGTCTTCCAGCAGTACCATGGAGAATTCTAGGATAGACTAGGGCAAAGGTTGAGCAGGTGCCAGCTACCCAGCTGTGCCTGAATATAGGGCTCAGAGCAGCCTACACAAAACAAACAGAAAATGAACAAGCAAGCTAACCAGCAGCCACACAACCAGGGATGATGCAAGAAGACAATGGGCTCTTCCCAGGCCTGGCCACCAAGTCCCGTGGCTGTTGAGACTAGGACTTGAAACCCAGCCAGAGCTGGGGGGGGGGGGGGTGGTGGTGGTTGTGGGGGGTGTGCAGTGATGGTCACATGGTATTCTGGACCAGAGCTACTTGAACTGGAAGAGGTCTTGTGTTGGGTGGGTTGCTCTCCATCCCCCGCCTAGAGATCCAGGGCTGCCTTATGCTAGAACCCAGCTGAGACCTGAATCACAGGAGAAGCCCAGGAGAGAGCTAGACTAGGAATCCTTAGGCCACGAGTCAGGAGGTAAATATCCAGCCTTGGCTCTGCCCTGATTCGTGCCACTTCCTCAACTGGCCACCCACCTCTCTGTGCTTTGATTTCCTCACCTGGAAATGATATATTGCCTAAAAGTGATATATTAACTTGGTGTGGCCAGGGGTATGATAAGGATACAGTTCAGTAAAAAAAAAAAAAAAAAAAAAAGAGGAAGTAAGACAAGGGGACCAAAATGGTTTATTATGAGAAATGGACTCTCATTCCCTGTCCTGAGATGTGCTAATTGATAGTGGCTTCCTCACTATCTCTGAGCCTCAGAAAAACCACCCTTCCTCCCTGCTCTCCTTTTTCCCTGTGGGTGTGGCCAGCATGAAATGAGGAAATTCAGTCTTGAGGATAACAGACTGTCCCTTTCTTCCTAATCTCTGCCCCTCTCCTGTTTGGAGATACTCCCTAATGAGCTTGCTGGAGCACAGAAAGAGCCAAGAGCTCCATCTTTCAAGGGTCCGCCGTAAATCTCCTCCTTGAAGTCTTCCAGGTCTCCATAGATTGTATGTACTCTCTCTGCTAAACTGCAAGAGCTCTGTGGTCGGAACCAGCCCTTTGCATCTATCCTTTATGACTTTGTGTAGTTAGTTATCGTCATCACACACACAGGTGCCTGGTGCACTTTGTCAACCAGAGTACCAGGTACAACTAGGGTCCCAGAAGAGATGGCCGCTTCTTCCCGCTGCAATTCTCACCATACCTAGTGCACAGCAGGGCACCTTGCTGAGGTTCGAAAATATTTTCTATCGCTCACCAAAGTCATGAGGTGATAAGGCAGAGCATGAAGCTACTATAAGGAAGGGAGGTGGGAAGTATCAAGAGCTCACTTTCATGGGCCACTTCTTACTTGGCAAAGGGGTTCACTTGCATTTTCTAATTTCATTCTAATAACTCCATGCAGGGCAAGCACCACTTAATTCCCCAGTTTACAGATGAAAAGTAGAGGAGATTTAAGTCATTTGCAAAAGGTCACACAATTAGTGACTAGAGAGCCAGATGTGAACCCAAGCCCTTGCTCTTGGGCTATTTTCCCCTTCCAAGACCAGATGCATGCCCTTGGGCTTTCCACAATGGGAACTGGGAAAAACAAACCTGGGGAAGGAAGAAGGAGGAGAAGGCTGACAATCGATCTGGAGCAAACACACTCCGAGCCAGTAGAATAGCTTTAGCCACCTCCGAGTAGTCGTTGGCCTGTTTTGGTCTGTCCCGGACTCGCCAGCATCTGGGTAGACCTCGGATGATGTCACCAGCCCATTAAGAAACAAAACATTCTTGCTCTCAGAAGCCCCAGCTGCAACTTTTTGGGGTGCCATCTAAAAGCTCTCTCTTTACTTCTCAGGGTGTAAGAACACAAACAACCTGGGGGATATGCTCAGAGAGGGTTTTCCCAATCAGACTCAGAATGGGGCCAGCGCCTGACCCAGACCTGAACCCCACTCTCACACCAGACTTCCAGAACCTTCCAGCCAGGCCCAGCCCCACACCATTCATAGTCTTTTGCAACATTTCCTTTAACCTCGGCTCTCCCGCTTAACCTGCCCATCTCACCAAGGCCCCCAGCTGCCAATGCCGCATGACAACGCATCAGCCGCCCCGCGGCTGAGGGCAGCCAGATGGAGAAGGAAAAGGGTCAGAGGCCTGGGGGCCCACCAGCCAAATCCATTCTAGCCCCAGAAGCCCGGTAGGCTTCATACTGATTGCTAAGATACACAGGATAGGTGGGGCTGGAATAGCCACACATCCATGGGAGGGCAAAGACGAAGCACTAAGGCCCCAGACCTCTGCAGCTGGATGGGGTATTTCATGGTGTTGCAGCAAGGCGTCACGGTGACCAGTCTTCCAGGCGACAGGGGATTCATTTTTAGCCTGGGCCTAACTGGGAGTCTTTATTCCTACCAGAGAGGCAGCATGCTGACCATGCGGAACCGCAGACAGGAAGCAGAGTTCTCAGACACAGAAAACCCTAGGGACGCTCAAAGAGAAAAGAGAGAGAAAAAAAGCCAAAATGGCTTAAAAATATACATGGGGATTTAGCAGAGAAAATACTGAAGCAACACAATGGATAAACCCTCTGTACTTAAAAGTAAACTCCGCACAATTCATAAAGCTGAAGAAAAGTTCTGGATGTTGTAATCCTGGCCCTGATACAGGAAAGTAATATACCAGCACCGAATTTCACAGAATGCATAAGAGAAAGATCAGCCAAATTAGAACACAGCAAGAGGATGGATGTGGACCAGATATGAACAGAGACTGAGTCACATCTCAGGGAGGAACGTTAGGTAGTTATACCCAAAGCCCACCATGGGATATGCTTGTAGTGCCTGTGAAGCCCCTTGAGTTTCCTCTCTAGTTCTCTTTCTCGGTGTGGACTCAGTCTCAGCTGATACCCGACAAGGCCTCCAGGGGCGCCTGGGTGGCTCAATGGGTTAAGCGTCTTGCCTTCCGCTCAGGACTGGGCTCCCTGCTCAGCGGGGAGTCTGCTTCTCCCTCTCCTCCCCACTGTTGCTCTCTCTCACTCTCTCTGTCATTCTCTCTGTCTCTCCCTCTCAAATAAATAAAATCTTAAAAAAAAATAAATAAAGCTACTCCAGGTATACACAGATGAGTACCTGGACCAGGTGGATCCCTCTGTAACTGGTCAAACCGCGCAAATCAGTCCTCCCCCCTCTCTTCCGAACAACTTAGCCAGACTGACTTCGGCCAGGATGTGTCCTTGTCATCACGGCAGCACTGCTGAAGCCAGAGAGGTGGACAGGAGGACAGCAGACACTAGGACCTCGTCTCTGTGCTGAAGCTGTTGGAGGAGACGGGCCCCTCCCCCACCTCGCCCGAGGAGGGGAGCACTAACGCCAGGCGATGAGAATAACACACTGACGTTACACCCGTGGATGAGGAGAGGCTCAGGGGATTGCTCCCTTTTGTGCTTCCATTTTCTTTTAGGACCAGAATGAAAGGGAAACCTAGATAGGCCAGAAACAGACGAGAGCTGGGTCAGTGGCTCTGTCAAGCACGGAGGGGACCGTGGGGGCAGATGCTGATTCTTCTACAGGGGAAGGTGTCACAGCCTTTGCCTCGGGGCCTGAGGAAGACTCTGAGCAGTGGCCTTCCAGTGCAGCGTTGGCCAAGACTCGGAAGGCTCCGGGGCCATGGACTCTAATGTTCCCTAATGGAAGACTGGCGTTTCTGTGATAGCCAGGATCTTACGTCACTCTTCAAAACAAGTGACCCCCCCAGACAAGGAAGCTTCTCAAACCAAGGGACCATCAATCAGCCTGTGCTGGAACCCAGCACTGCCTGTTGGGTAACGAGCCAGGATGAGGAGACTCTGGAATCAGATCCGATCCCAGCTCTGCCACTTACAGAGCTGTCCTACTTTGGGCAAGTTGGTTCCCATTCTGAGCCCACATTTTCTCGGTGTGATCAGGATCACAACACCCGATCCAAGGGTTGTGATGAATCAGGGAGATGACAAAAGCCAAGCCACTAGCGCAGTCCTTGACAGAGAGTAGACGACCAGTCAGTGTGGTACCTCCCTGAGCCCCTCACTGTTCCTATAGACAGAGGCACACGTGGCGGGACCTGGGAGGGTCTGCTAGAACAAGAGCTTGCGACAACACCCATGGCTGCATCCCACCACTTTAAAAAATGAATTCTTACACAATCTCTTGTCTGCGTAATACTAGCATTTACAGAGCCCCTTTTCCGACATTATTTTCTATTTAAATAGCCCTGTTAGGTAGGCGTTATTATTCTCATTTTTACAACTAAGAAAATTAAAGCTAAGGAATGTTAAATAACTTGCCCTACTCCCTTTGGACCCTCTAATCCTTCTGGCCTTCAGTTCCTTGATCCAGTGCCCGTTCTGCCACCCCACACTGGAGTCATCATCCATTCAATATAAACTTCCTGAAAGTTTACTAGGTGCCAGGCGTGGTTCTAGGCACTGGATGCCCACTCTGACTTGTTGTCCCAAGAATAGAACTGGCCTGCTCTAAGCCAGCCATGTTCTTTGATCCTTCGTGGCTGATGGTACATGCATGGGAACAGTGGCCAGAGTGCTAGATGGTGACACATCATGCTGTTACCAGCTGAGCTGACCGAGGATGACTGTAGGGCATGACTGGTAATCTGATATAAGACGTTCTGTGCCCTGGAGGCACTTACAGTCTCTCGGGGTAAGGAGGGCATAGGCAGGTGAAAAGCCTATCTGGGGGAAGAGAAAAACCATCCAGAGAGCCAGTGGTTCTCAGCCTGGGCTGTATATTGGAATCATTGAGGAGGCTTTTAAAACATTCTGGTGCCTTGACCTAACTCTCAGAGATTATGTTATTGGGTTGTAGAGTGGGTCCCAGCATCTGCATATTTTAAAATCTCCCCAGGTGAGACTAGCATGTTTCCAGGTTGACAACCCACATACAGGGCCTTACCAATCAGCATGTGGTTTGCTGACCAGCAGTACTGGCATCCCCTGGGGGCTGGTAAGGAATGCAGAAACTCAGGCCCAATGCAGACCCAATCATTCTGCCTGTGCACTTTAACAAGATCCCAGGTGACTTGTGTGCCCACAGAAGATGGGGAAGGATAGGCTCCTTCCTGTGAGTCAACCAGAGAAGTCCCCCACCCCGGCCCCAGCTGGGAGATACGACCCACCTGCTCCCCACCAGGCAGTGCATACTCCATGAGGGTAAAGCAGGGGGGCTCAGGTGACTGTAGGGAGCCATGCCACCAAGATCTGCTTTTCCTGTCTCCCCCAGAGCTGCACCTGGGCCTGCATCATGGGGCTCCATGTATAAGAGCTGTTGGGGTCCCCACAAACCCTTTCTGTGCCTAGAAGGAAGTTCGAGAGCTAGACCCTGTCACCATTTCAGTGACCAGAAGAAAAGGGAGTTTCTTCCCCTTCCGCACAGTCCTCTCCCCCTTCCCGAGTGCTCTTTAAAGGAAGAGGCAAGCTCAGGACAGCACCGCCTCAGCCCAGCCCCAGTGAGACATCAAGCTGCCCGGCCAACCATAAAGGCAGCACTGTCCTTGCAGGCATGGAAGTGGCTGGTACCAGCTATGCCTCATGAAGAAGGGAATCCTCGAGAGAAGGCCAGACAGAGACACACACAAAATCTGGCCCCTGCCAGCACCCTGCGACCCACTCCCAGCTCTGTATCCCGGCTACCACTTCTGTCTTTGTTTCTAGCAGTCGTGTGTGTGTGTGTGTGTGTGTGTGTGTGTGTGTGTGTGTGTTGTTTTCACACGTACTTGCCTTTGCTCTTGCATTAGACTGAGAGCAGCCATCCTTGCTCCTCCTTTGTCACTGCCCACAGTACCAAGTACAGAGACTTACGCCCAGCAGGGGCTCAATAAATATTATTTGTATTCATGTGCACACATTTTCTAGGAGTCAAACCCATAGCTCCAGGCTAACAAAGAGCTACTCACTAGCAGGGGTTTATTAAGGATTACTATCAGCACATTGAGATTCTATGGGAGAGAACAAGAAAACTATAAGGCATGTCTTCAAAAAGCATGCACTCTGGTTTAGGAAATCGGATTTATATGTGCCAAGCCTAAGACCAGAGACCCACGGAAATCGAGCATGTTTATGATAAGGTTAGGCACACCTATGTACACTGCATATGCCAACACAATGGAAATTTTCTACTCCAGTCTTTTGGCAGGTTATTATTACTTACCGATTGGCATTTTTTTAAAGATTTTATTTATTTATTTATTTGACAGAGAGAGAGAGAGCACAAGCAAGGGGAGCTGCAGAGGGAGAGGGAGAAGCAGACTCCCCACTGAGCAGGGAGCCAGACGTGGGGCTCGATCCCAGGACCCTGGGATCATGACCTGAGCTGAAGGCAGATGCTTAACCGACTGAGCCACCCACGTGCCCCCTGATCGGCATTTTTGAGCATTTTTTTCCTCTGGTACCTCTACTATTTACTCATACCCCTCATCCTGGGCCATGTCCACTATATCAGATAAACAGGATGTAAAGACGCCTAGAGTTAGAAGGAGAGATGGATCAAGACCAGAAACTTCTCTCTGCCAGATTTCCACAAACATCCAACACAATAGCACATCATCTATCTGCCAGCTCAACCCATAGCCAGGTTTCCTGGGCCATACACACTACGTTGCTTGCCCATTCAAGTCTCCAAAGAGTCTTGGATCAAGTCCCTGGGACCCCAGCCAGAATTCAAGGAGCATGCTCTCTGTCCTTAAAAGGAAAACCACAGGGGCACCTGGATGGCTCAGTTGGTTAAGTGTCTGCCTTGGGCTCGGGTCATGATCCCAGGGTCCTGGGATCGAGCCCCACATCAGGCTCCCTGCTCTGTGGGGATCCTGCTTCTCCCTCTGCCTCTACCTGCTGCTCTGCCTACTAGTGCGCTTGCTCTCTCTCTCTCTCTCTCTCTCAATAAATAAATAAATAAATAAATAAATAAATAAATAAATAAATAAAATCTTTAAAAAAAAGGAAAAGGAAAACCACAATACATCATGTATGGTTGTTTTCACTGTGACAATAAGAAAGTCAGGGCAAAACTCACAGCCAAAAGCAGACTTCCAGTCAGATTTAGCATGGGACTTTCCCAGCAATGTGTCAAACTCACCCCCATTCAAAAGTCCACTTTGCTCTATGTCAAAGAGGTCTAGGTATGACAGACCAATAAACAAGGGTAAGTGGCAAACGTGGAAGGTTCTGACTATAGAGCTGTGCAGTCCAATACAGTGGCCACTAGCCACACATGGCTATTTAAATTAAATTAAATTAAATTAAGTTAAAAATTCAATCCTCATATTAGCCACATTTCAAGTGCTCAAGAGCCACACGTGCCAGTGCTACCATGTTGGACGGTGCAGATACAGAACATTTCTATCATCACAGAAAGCTCTATTGGAAAGCACTAATATTGAGCATTTAAATGTTCCATTTGAACTAATGAGTTGGGTATTCTGGGAGCTTTTGTTGCTCTCTCCATGTTTGCTAGAGAAGTTTTTTTTTTTTTTTTAAGATTTCATTTATTTATTTATTTATTTATTTATTTATTTATTTATTTATTTGAGAGAGAGAAAGAGCATGAGCAGGGGGAGGAGCAGAGGGGGAGGGGGAGCGCAAACCCAACGTATAGCTGGATCTCACGACCCTGAGATGGGCACCTGAGCAGAAACCAAGAGTCAGATGCTTAAAGGACTGAGCCACCCAGGTGCCTTCTGGAGAGGTTTCAGATACTCTGAAATGGTGAGTAGAGGGAGTGCATTCTCACAATGAAAGAAGAAATGGGCTGAGATTCTCATGTAAATACAAAGACTCTAAGGCAAAATTTACTAGGCTACAAATTGGGTCATTTTAGCATGCATATGTGCACACACGTGGTCTCTCCTTAAAAGGGCCATTTACTAGTTCCCCCCATCCATAATTTTGCTTTCGTTACAAGGACTGCAAAGTCAGATGCTGTAAACTAGGCTGATGCCAGAAAGCCCACGCACTACTTAGTCCTGGCCAGAACTGTTTTCTAGATCCCTTTGGGTTGCTCTAAACATTCTCTGGCTTTACATTCTAACCTGGCATCATCGGAGAGAAAAATCTTGCAGAGGCAGGTCAGCACCCCGGACAGCAGCAAGCTCCCTGCCCAGCACCCAAGAGAAAGTTCCAGCATTCCCCTTCGCCCAAACACCTCTTCAGAAGGAACTATCTCTCAAACACTGAGCAAGCTCAGTTAAGAAGCTTCAAATGCTCCTGGCCAACCACTCAGTCAGAGTCAAGATTCTCTGCACTCTGGCCCCAGCCAGTCCCTCCAGCTATACCGTCCACTGCTCTAGCCTGGCCAGTGCAATGCCTGACCACAGCTTCCCTCCTGTAAACCTTTGATTATGCTCCCTTACCCCACCAGAAAGGCCCATTTCTTCTACCGATTCAAAACCTACCCATCCCTAAGAGCCCAAACCAGCCCCTGCTTCACTTCAAAACCTTCCCAAAGGACTTTAGTCTACATTAACTTCCTCTCTTCTCTGATATCCCAAAGCATTATTGGTTTAGATAATGCTTTAGGGAACTTAGTTACTTATCCTCTTGCACAATTACTAGGTTTATCTGTAGTTTTTAAAGTTCCCAGTGGTCCAGTATGTGGAAGAGCTACCTTTGCTAGCAACTAGCCATGCAGCCACAAGCAAAATATGTAGCCCTTTTGAGTCGTTTCTTGATCCGTAAAATAATGATCTTGGATTAGACCATCTCTAACATTCTACGAGATTAAAGATGCTCTCAAAACAAGAAGCCACCTAGAAGTGTGCCATGCAAATAGTAGAATCTTTGAAGACAGACTGCAGGAGCAACAAATATTATATATATTTTATAATATATTTTTAAAAAACCCACAAGGCATAGCCCAGGGCTTGGGTCAGTCAGAGAACTGGTTTAGTTCCCAACATGAGTCCCAAAGCCTTCAATCCCACTCAGTGTGTGATGATGATCAGAAAGAGATCTAGTTTCTGTCCTGTCCTTGCCTACGTCAGCATAGGAAAATTGCCTGTGGCCTCAAAGGCATTTTCTTTCATAAAGAACACGTCACCACCAACGTGTGGAAAAATACCACACAATGGGTATTATAAGTGTCTCTCATATAAACACAACAACTGACCAACAGGCCAACCAACAGCTGACAGCAGTGTTAACTTCACCACTAATTATGCATAAGCCCAGACAGACTCTGGCAAATAACAAAAGGCATCATCATCTTTGGTGATGCCCCAAAATAAAACGTTGTCTAGTCTCACAGGTAGAAGTTCCAAGGGGGACAGAGAACTGACTTAAAATTTCAGCTCAGTATTATACTTCCTGTCAAAATCCTCGTTATAATACCTCCTCATGTTTAAAATCCTATTCTCAAAGCATTCAGCTTATGGACCTACACACAATAAGATACAGGGATGACTCTTCCTCTCTTGCACCTGGAGAAATTAAGGCTCACAAATGTTCCGTTGTGTTGCAAATAAAGATCAAACTAGAATCAGAATCTAGTCAGAATAATTTCACTAATCATGGGCAACATGCATGCACAATCACAGACACACATGCACATACACACACTCTGAGAACTCTTAGTAATATAAAGAGACAAGTTATGAAACTCACTGACCCTGGAACTGGAAGATTCCACTGAATACTTGCAAAAGATGCTACTGCCAAGGCAAATTGGCCAGCATCAGTAAAGAAGGAGGAACTCTCACCGGGAAGAGTCCTTGGAATTGTTCTGCCAGCCATTCACTCGCATCCCAGAAAATCACAAGATCAGAGAACAAAACTTAGCATCTGGTCAATCCACCCCCCCTTGGCCTAAACTAGATCCGGGACAGTGAGCTCAGCACAAAAACCATCCTGTTTTAGGCCCTTCCCCAAGCTGGCCATGCTGTTTCCGGAAAAGGAAAGCAGGGAGACTCCAGCACAACCAGGTTAGGAGAGTAAAGACTCCTGCACTCAGGGTCCTCTACAATTACATCTCAATAAATTGCCCCAGATACATACCTCACTGCTGAATTACATGCACCTAATACCCAAGCCATACCATTTATTCATCCTGACTCAAAGGTCCCCCGCACATTCCTGCTCTTACTCCAGGAGTTCTGATTATTAAGTCTTCAAGTTTTGGTATCTCAAGACCTCAAGTACTTCCTCTCGCAAGAGGCTTTTCCAGATCACCAACGCCCAACGTAACGTCCTGCCAATTTTCTAGCATTTACTGTCTGAAATTAGCAAATGTTTCTTATATTTGAACACATATCTTCTTTCCTTTTTAGGGAGGAGACGGGGTCTCATGAGCCTCCAGAAGATGGTGCAGTACCCCTTATGCACACAGCAGGTGCTCAACAAATACTTGGTGATGATGATGACAATGACAGGACCTTCTCCGGAGATTCATCTGCCACTGAAGGGCAGAACTAGGTATGAAGCTCTGAACATGGGGCTGGGTGGGGCCGGCGGAAAGAGCCCAAATGGGAGCCCACATGTCGGACAGCAGCTCACACAGCCTTCCTCCAACTCTGGGTGAGGGGGCTTACCTCATTCTAGGACTGAGTGAGAAATCCTCTCTTCCTACCCCTGAGCCGCTGATCCCAGGCTGTTTATCTCGTTAACTCTGTTTATTGTGATCCTGGTAAGAGGTTCTGAAGCCCTCCAAGCCCCTCTCTAATTAAATTCATTAGAACAGATTGGGGCTTTCTTTCTGTAGCTCAGAAAAATTAACAACACGATTAGCATCATAATAACGGGGAGAGGGGCTGCCGGGGAGGCCTTTGAGGAGGGGCTGGCCCATCCTGGGAGGGGATGAGTGAGGAGGAGCAGGTGAAGGAGGAGAAGGCAGATGCTCAGGCAGCTGCTTCCCAGAGAAGGGAGCTGTAGGAGCGAGGAGGGGATGATAACAGCCCAAGGGAATGAGCCCACCGTACCCCAGGCGCTCTAACTTTATCAAGGCATGACATCTGGGAGAAGAAGGGTAGGACAACAAATCAGTCAATGACATAAATTCCAGAGACATGAGCTTCTGGGACAAGAGACTTCGAGCAATCTTCTAGTTTTACAGAGAGAGAAACACATTTAAGGTCTGTTAATGATGGGGCCAGACGTAAAACTGAAGGCCCTCATGCTTTTCAGGGTGATGTCCTTTTGCTGTAAGACTTTACTGCAAGGACCGGGAGAGAGCAGGCCAGATGAGGCAGGTCACTTCTTTCCCAGAGAACCTGAACCCATCAGGTTTTTATTTATATACGTGGTGGGTTCCCTCTTCTGGGATACTTTCCTCTTCTACTAATTCTACCAATACTTCAGGGCTCAGCTCCATTCTCACCTCCTCTGTGAAGAGCAGCTAGCATTTGATGAGTATTTATTTTTTTTTTAAGATTTATTTATTTATTTGACAGAGAGAGACACAGCGAGAGAGGGAACACAAGCAGGGGGAGCGGGAGAGGGAGAAAGGCTTCCCGCGGAGCAGGGAGCCCGATGCGGGACTCGGATCCCAGGACCCTGGGATCATGACCTGAGCCCAAGGCAGACGCTTAACAACTGAGCCACCCAGGCACCCCTTGATGAGTATTTATTACCAGCCAGGTACTCTTCTGGGGCCTTCGTTGCCTTATCACATTTAATCCTTATAACAGCCCTGCAAGGTTCATGTTAATATCCCCACGTTACAGATGGGGAAGCTGCAGCTCCTCAGCTAGTAAATGGAAGAACCAAGGTTTTTTTTTTTTTTAAAGATTTTATTTATTTATTCATGAGCGACAGAGGTGGGGAGAGAGGGGGAGGGGGAGAGAGAGAGAGAGAGAAGCAGAGGGAGAAGCAGGCTCCCAAGGAGCAGGGAGCCCGATGCGGGACTTGATCCCAGGACCCTGGGATCATGACCTGAGCCGAAGGCAGACGCTTAACCATCTGAGCCACCTAGGCGCCCAGAACCAAGGTTTGAATGTAAGTCTGACCTCAAAGGCTGAGTAGTTTCTACTATGTGGATCACTTCCCTGACTCCACTAGCCATACTCAGCGATCACTCCTTCCTTTTAAGTTCTACTCTCCAGGGTCTGAAGACTTAATTACATACTGTCTTACATGATTCCTAAGAGTTGTCATATGTTTCCATTTATTTCCCCCATTTGAAAGCAGGAACCATGTTTCTGTATCCTTCAGAAGGATATAGTAGGTACTCAAATATGCATGATAACTGAGCCTTCCAACAGATTTTCCTAGAGAGCCTTGGGCCACTGGATAAAACATCCCAGGTTTTTATTTTTCCTCTAATATATAGTAGAGGTGCATGGGCTTCGATGGCAAACAAAAACAGGTTTAAATTCTAGCTCTACAACTTACCTGTTCTTCAATCTTAAATAACCACATTTCTGGGTCTGCTTCCTTATCTATAAAACCAGAATCCTGGGTGGCTCAGTTGTTAAGCATCTGCCTTGGGCTCAGGTCATGATCCCAGGGTCCTGGGATCGAGCCCCGCATCAGGCTCCCTGCTCAGTGGGAAGCCTGCTTCTCCCTCTCCCGCTCCCCCTGCTTGTGTTCCTTCTCTTTTGTGTGTCTCTCTCTGTCAAATAAATAAAATCAAATATGTATATTTATATATGTATATATATATGTATATATATATATATATATATATATATATGTAAAACCAGAATCCTAACAATACTTTTTTATAGGGTTAACCCTTATGAAGATTAAATGAAATGATGCATATAAAGCACATAGTAGAGTGCCTAGCACATAGCAAACAATCTGTAATGATGACTATTATAGTATGACACTTTTATTTTTCTTGGCCTGCCTCAAGATCTAAGGAAAGGAGAGTGGCTCAAGAGTTCTCAAGTTGGCTGGCACAATCTGACCGGTGCTCCAGGTCAGCAAAGCTTTGGAAGTGCCTACTCAAGCACGCAGCATAGCCATTAGCTCCCAGAGCCCTCCCCTACAGTCCCAAGGACCAAGCCATATGCATCTAACCTCTGCCCTTGCAGTTAGGCATGGG
Source organism: Zalophus californianus (assembly GCF_009762305.2). Lineage (NCBI taxonomy): Eukaryota > Metazoa > Chordata > Mammalia > Carnivora > Otariidae > Zalophus > Zalophus californianus. The sequence goes on from NC_045604.1 coordinate 26,026,648, forward strand.
CTCTAGCTGGGCATTTTGAGTAAATGCTCAAAAGTTTGACATCAAGCTGCTCTGGCCAAAACAGGGTCTATCTAAACAGTGGAATACAATCACTCCAGGTCCTACTGTCTACCATGACCCCTCAGCCATGCTCCTACAATGCCAGGAACTCACCTAACCTCTGTTATAGCGTTTCTGGTACTGAATTTTAATTTGTTTTCGTTTCTGTCTCTCCAACTCACTCATATACCCAACCCCTAGCACAATTCCCGGGATATATTCAAAGACTCAGGACACACTAATGAAATGAACTAAATTTAGTGTGTAGGGAAGAAGGGTGCTCCTCAGACAGATACGACTGAGTGTCCCCATCCTTACGTTCTTTCCCAGTTCAAATATGGATGTGCACGGTGACCTGTGCTCAAGAGTGTAACTTCAAAACCACCCCCCTCCCCAGTCGGGACTTCTCTGATGACTCCCACCTGACTCTGACCTCCCCAGGACTCCAAGACCCTTCCCCACATACCAGAGCTCCTGATTTTCCTACTTATCTTGTTTCTGAGCATGCACCTGTGCATGTTACTTGCTGCTTCCCCATCAGATAGTCAGCTCCCGGAGAGCAGACTGGGCTTCTTTTCCTTTGACTCTCTCTAACCTTCTAAGCACACCCAGACCACAAGGAAAACCTTAGTCAACTTCAGGGCCAGGCCTGACCTACTCTTCTGGAAAGAATCACCCAGTCGTCTCCATGGTTCTGGAGGAGAGGGGGCGGATACCACGGGGATGAAGGCCACGCCTCTCAACATCCTTGTCGGGATGTTCTCACTCAAGCTTATCTGAGGCATTTGTCTGTTTACTTGTCTCTCCTTCCCGTGACACTGGGAGCTCTAAAAGACCAGATGCTGCCTCACTTTTCATCCCTACAATCCCCACGCGGAGCAGAACAGCACACTGTGGGGTTCATTTGTATTTGCTAAATAAGTAAGTATGTAGCCGGCCTTAAGTTCTTCTCACTTCTCTCCACCCCCACCCCCCACCCCCAGTGCTCCAGGCCAAACAGACTGAGGACTGAACTCTGCTTCCCCCGCTTCTGGCCTTCTGGTGTCCTAAGGATTTCTTTTTTCTAAAGACTAGGTGATGGTCCTCACATCCCAGCTCTCGGATGGTCTTGGAGGACAGTGGTGCCAAGGGAAGAGAACACGACGCAACAACAGAGTGATGGGAGCCTTGGAATTCTGTCCCTCGGTCACTGCAGGAAAGGGACCTCCCTCTGCACCTCCCCCTCAGACATCCAAGCCAGAACTCCCCCCACCCCAGAGAGCAGCCACCTCCCTGTGCCCCTGAACGCAGCAGCCCCGGAAGCCAATCTGCTTCAGCCCACGGGGAGCTCGCTACACCTCGCTCCAGCTCTCCGGGGAGCCGGCTCGTCTTTCTATGTGCCTTGGTTTATCTCTGCGAAGCCTCTGTGATGCCAAACAAGGGATGTGGGGTGAGATTCATGGCGCAGAACCAGCAAAATATGTACATTGTTATCAGAATCCCCCACGTAACTGCAGCCCCAATCAAGCATTTCAACGTCAGAACCTTAATCCAATCAGCTCTCCCGGACAGCTCCAGGTGTTGCCTCCTCCCCGGGCCAGGAAACGCCTGGGGCAGCTTCCCGCCCCGCCCCCTATGAGGGGAAGGGGCGCAGAAAGGTGACAAAGGGTAGGACAGCCATCCCCCTAGACTCACGTCCCTCCCCGCCCCCACCAGGCAGTGCCTAAGTCCCCTTCAGGGTTGTCGCATGTGAGCTGGAGTCCAAACACTTGGATTTCTAAAGTGAGGGACTCAGAGAGATGGGACAGAACCCATCAGCAATATGGTCTTAACCCCCAATTTAAGCCCTGGGGATTTAGCTGAAGTCCCCAAGACAGGAATTGGGCTGCCATTCCCTGTCCGAGGGAGCAAACTCAATTGTGGGGTTAAATGTGAATGAGTCTCATTCCTCATTTGTGCTATTCTCATTCTTTATCTACACACACACACACACTTTCAGCTGAATCCAAAGGTGAAGATATTAACCCCTCAGAAGTGCGACTCAAAAAAAAAAAAGAAAAAGAAAAAGAAAAAAAGAAAACCCATCAGTTTTCTCAACACAGACACACACACAAAGAAGTGCCAACTTGGTCAAGACAAAAGGTTAGAATGACACCCCCCCCCCCCCCCCGCATTTCCTTCAATTCCTCCTGCAGTGCAATTCCACCAGATCTAACCATCCCCAAACCAGAGAGGAGGACAGGTCTCTGCCTTCCCTCTTCTGGCTCCCCACTCTCACAGCTGGTATGGCCCCTATCCTCGGGAGCTTCCACTCACCACACACATTTTCCCTGGGCTTCTCCTACTCGTGTCTCAAGTTCGGTGGGCTCTGAACCTGCCAGTCTCTGGCCCCATACAAACAATTCAACTCCTGCCCAACCATGTCTCAAAGGCCTGCAGTCTGCCCCCTTTCTGGACCTTTGATTGGGCCCCAGCAGGGCTCATCACAGTTCCAAGGGTAGGTAAGATACATCAGGCCCTCATCCCAGGCAGACAGACAGGCTGGAAAGGGGCACTGTCATCCATTCCTCCAGACTGAGGGAGGAGGCATCTCTGCCCAACACACACACACACACACACACACACACACACACACACACACAGCCCACTGCCAAATGCCAAGGAAGGACTCAGGAGCAGAACCTGGCTCAGGGCAGAGGAGGGGCGGCCATGGGGACCAGAGTCTAGGTGATTCAGCACTCTGCCCTCTCTCAGCCCAGCCCATGGGCCACACTCATGATAGCGCTTGATGCCAAAATGCTGACTTGGAGGCTGAGGAAGAATTCTCTCTAAAATCCCAAATTCTCCAACCCTCCAGTGGGGCTCCACATCCAGGTCTTTGCATCCCAGGGCTCAGAACAAGACCAGGAAGAGGCCCTCCGCCATTCCCTTGGACCCTGCCTCTTGCCCAACCTAGTTTCCCTATGCTTAGCACTCCCTCCCCCAGTCCATCTAGGAAACAAACCTGAATAGCTAGGGGAAGAGGGTGGCTGAGGAGGAACATAAGAGGCCTACTAGCCCCCAGCATCCGTCACCCCCAAACCGTGAATTAGATCAAACATGCAGAAAGGGGTTATAGGTGGATCCCGCAACTGCGAGTACATCGGGCCTTCGGAGCCCTAGGCCTCCCCAAGCAGGGAAGGAGGGCCCGGTGTCAGGTGATGGGGGCTCAGTACAATCCGTGTGGCTAGACAGAGCACCAGGAAGGGCAAATGGCAAAGGTGATGGGTGGTGGCAGGCCAGCTAACAGCCCAGGAGGGGAAGAGAGGGTTCTTGAGAGGGACTACGGCGCAGAAGGAAACCAAGAGAACTGGGAAGGGGCTGGGACAGGGTGTGCAGGGGGACCTGGGGAGGACAGAAACTGAGGGAGCAGATGGAGAGACAGGCACACGGAGTGATGGGGATACGAGATGGGGATGAGGACAGGGGAGGCCAAGGAGAGGGGCTGATGGGAGGGGTAGTAAAGATGGGGTTAGACAAAGTGGGGCGCGGAGGTAAACAGGTGTAAGAGCAGGGCTGTGGATGGGGCAGGGACACAAGGCAAGGGGAAGAGGTCGAGGATGCAGGAAGGGGGAGGGGAGGCCGCCAATGAGACATTAAGGGTGCTGGGGTAGGTAGGGGGGTGGGAGCTGAATGGGGGGGTGCAGACACCCCACTGGGGATGGATTCTGGGCAGGGGATGGTGTGGAGACGAGAAGGGACGGGGATATGGTCAGAGGGGGATGGACTCTGGGCAGGGGATGGTGTGGAGACGAGAAGGGAGGGGGGATATGGTCAGAGGGGGATGGGGACAGGTCGGGGGATGGAGACGGGCAGAGGAGGGCGCGAACAAGGGGGTGTCGCTAGACGGGTTTCCACGACCCCCGTTCTACCGCACCCTCACCTTTCCGGTATCCGCGCTCGCCTACCTCGGAGGGCGCGGGCTCCGGCCCTGGGCGCAGTCGGTGCTGTCCGCCGCCGGCGCCGCCACTTCTCCCGCGTCCCCTGCAGCGCCTCTCGCCGCCAGCCGCCGCATTAGGGCAGAGAAGAGCCCGTGCGCGTCCCCGGGCGGCCGGCGCGCCCCCACCACCCTGCGTGCGCGCCCCCGCGCCCCTCCCTTCGCGCGCCGAGCGGGGACCCGGACGGAGGAGGGCGGGGGAAGATGCTCAGGGCGCCGTTGCGCCCCGGCGCGTCCGGGAGCGGCTCGCAAGGCCTGCGCCGCGTGGGAAGACAAGCTCCTGCTTCCTCTTCTCACCCAGCCACCGGCATTGAAAAGGAGCGTCCGTGAAGCCCTCGCGGTATCCGGTTTTGTCCTGTAAATGCCCGTCCACCATCAGACTGTGACTTCTTGGAGGCAGAAATGTGTCGGAGAGCTTGTGTTCCCAGGGAGGCTTGCTTGCTTGGGGTAGACTCTCCAGGGATGTTAGTTGACTGAAGAATTGTTGGATCCCGAATTGGGGATGTAAGAAAGTTGTGATTCCTGCTGGGGCTAGCGTGGTCGTTTAAAAACGGGAGATTTTGTTCTGCCCTACTGGGGCCCAGGCCCCGTCCCAAACTTGAGATAGGGTGGAAGAAATCCAGTGACTGGGAGGCCAGAGATCTCAGTGTTATTCCTGGCGCCGTGACTGTCTCTCACAAGGACGTGACACTTCCTCAGTGTCCTCCTCCACTGAACAGTGAAAAGTTGAGGACAGAATCCTCCAGGTAACTGACAAAATGTTCCCCTCTTCCGTTGGCTGCTTCGAGACCTGCAATCAGAGCTATTGGATAAGGACCATGTCATGGGAAACAGAGGAAGGTCCATACGGCAGGGCCTGAAAGCATAGCCGCCGGTGGGCGCCAGGGACCCTGGGCAAAAGTTTCTGCAGGACCCTCGTCTATATGAACAATCTGATTTCACTCAGAATCTTTTCTCAGCATCATTCCGGCAGCCTGACCTCACACAGTCCTCTGACCACAGGCCCTGGGATGGCCCTGTAGCAGCCAGTCTTGGGGCTTCTGGGGGTGTGTGGTCAACGCCGCTGGGGAGAGGCAGGAGGGAATGTACAGTGTTGGAAAATTCTCTGAAGGGGAGAATCTGGAAACTGGGGAGCCCCATCCAGATGACACTGTCCCCAGGCACTGGAGGGACACTTAGCTTAGAGAAAGGTGCTTCAGAGCACCGGGGCCCCTCAGGCCTGAACCCAGGGCAGGACACCCCTCCCTTCCTTACCAGAAGTGTCCGCGTGGCTAGCTCAACAGGAGAAAGAAAATAATTTTTCTTTTCTAAGCACTTACTGTCTCTTAGCCACCGGGTTTCTTGTATATATCAGTCACTTGCTTTTTACAGCACTAGGATGTAGATATTTTATAGGCTGTATTGCACAATGGCTGTGGCATCAGCTCCAAGGCAGCCTGCTGGGGTTCAAATCCCACCTCCACAACGTCAGCTCTGGGTCAGCTTGGGCAATTTACTTATTTTCCTTTTATTTCTTTAAAGAAATATAATTCAAGCTATACAAGCATATAACTGAATCAGAGTCAAATCATTCTATGAGATTTTTATAAAATATATCTCCCTCATGCTCTGCCCTCTCCAGAAGCCATCACTTTCAACTCTTCTGAGCTGTTTCTTTGGCTCTTTTCCTCCCTATCTCTAAACAACATGCTAAATTGCTACTTCTTGCTTCTGGTTTAGGCATTATCTCTTGATGAATAGTGAAAACCCCATAAAAGACACTCTTTCATCCCTGCCTTCATCTCTCACATAGCCTTCCTATCCCCCTCCTGACCTCCTAATTTAGTCACATCTTGATATTGGTTATATCAAAAGAAATATTTATTATGACAACTTAAATCCTATTCACAACTGACTTTTTCATTTCCTGCAAACTTTGTTTTTTTCTGGACTTAATAATTATCATGTTTTGTTTCCTTGTTTTGTGTACAGTAATTATAATTCAACTCTAAATTTTCCATCAATTGTCTCTATCCATATGTTCAGAACTGTCAGAGATTCTATCAGTTGTATATCCTTGCAGATTCTCTCTGGAGCATTTTGACAGGTTCCAATCTCTATTGGTTTCTCTATGTGCAGGACACTGCTATTGACCTCATCAAGCTCAGTTTCTTCATCTGGAAAACGGGGTAATTATATTACCTCATAGAGTTGTTGTGAGGATAAGCAAAATAATTCACGTAGCACAATGTTTGTCATATAATAAACACTTAACAAATATTGCCTTATTATTATTCAAGAGGAGAAAACCAAAGCTCAAGTAACCTGCCCAACTAATGGTTCAAAACCCAGACGTGTCTGAAGGCTCCTACTTAAAACTACTTCACTATTTTAGGGCAGGCCCTAAAAATCTTAGATTTACAATGTTAGAATCTTCCAGTATGGGCGAGTTGAAGAAACACAGGATTTTCCAGGAAAGTCCTGGCTGACCAGCAGGGTGAACGTGGGCAGATCACCTAATCCCTCTATGACTTACTTTTCTCATCTGTAAAGTGGGGATAAAGTGAGGACCAAGGAGATAAGACACTTTGTAAACCAACTGCTCTGCACAAATGTTAGTTACTGCTTCTCTTCCTTTCCTTCATTTTTTTTTAAATAGCGAAGATAACCGAGTCCTAGAGAGAAGATGATGCAGAGAGGAATCATGCAGTGATTTGCTGGTTCAAACTGAACTGGAGCTCCAACTCATGGCCTTAGCATAAAGAAATACAGGCCTGATGGGGGTGTAAGGCCCCCAGATGCCCAGATGGGGTGGAGGCAGGGGTTTCCTTGGCCTCAGTGTCCCCAGCCACTGGCCCGTCCTGATCAGGCGACACCACCTGCTGGTGATGGACACCGGGGATGAAGGCAGGCCTGGATCTGGTGCAGGCTGTTCTGCTAGTGTGTCAGGAACAGAACTTCTCGGTGCCAAGGGCAGACAGTGGTTGCTTTTTTCTTTCCAGACATTCATCTGGCCTCCCTGCTTCCTTTCCTTCCCTGAGTTTGTATTTTGAGTTCGGGCTGAAACCCCATTGGGCATGGACTTTGTTGACCCTAGACCTGAAACCCTACTGACTGTCTCCTGTCTCATGGTAAATGGCAAGTCACCAATGACTTCCACATTCTCTAGCATGTCATTGCTCCCAATCAATGGCAAAAGCCCTGCCTAACCCCAGGCTCAAGTGAAGAGAAAGCCCCATGCACTGAGTCTCAGATGCAGTAGGACACTGGGCATGCGTAGGGATAGTGGATGCAGAGGGACAGGGCTGGGCCTCAGCAGTGTCTGTTATGCCCTCCAGGCCACTCTCCTGCGCATGGCCCTCAGAAGGTATGGGGAAACTGGCTGTTCCATGCATTTGGGGTAGAGGCTTAACTTCATACAGGCTTTAGGGAGAACAGTTTGGCAGTACCATCAAGACTTTGAATGGACCCTTAACCCCATCAGTGTCACCTCAAAGGATCCAGGCTATAGAAACACTAGCACAAGTCACAAAGACGCGTATGCATAGGGGTGTTCTCTGTAGCCCATCCAGAGGGCAATGATCCACTATGTTGTGTTAATTTGTGCAATGAAGAGGTATGGAGCCACTTAAAAAAAAATGCACACACATCTTTTTTTAAAAGAAGAACAGCTTAATAACAACGTGTAGGGTATTACCCTTTTCTGGGGGAAAGTAAGTCGGTATAAGCGGTGCGAGGAAGAGGAGAGAGAGAGTGATGCCCTGGGCCAGTATAGGAGATGAGAACTGAGCACTTGGAGGATATCAGGAGGGACCTAATTTTCACTGAAGGCTCTCACATACCAGGTCCTTTACATCTGTCATATCACTTAGTAGTCACAAAAACCCAGGCAGTTCGGTGGTCATTGCCTCCAGTGTGCTTATGAGGAAAGAGAGACCCAGTGAGGCTAGGAAGATCTCAACATCACACAGATGAGATGTGGTCAAGGATTAACCTGGCCCAAAGAGAGGCCTAGCCTTGCCCTTGGCTTCTGGGAGGTCATCTCTGAACCCATGGGATGTCCTGCCTGATAAAAGTGTCTTTACCTGGGGGCCTGAGGCCACGCTAGGTAGTCTATGCAAACACCGTGATTTACGGTGGGCGCTTTGGGCACGTATCAGCTCAACCTCCAGAGAGGCTGGAAATAAAGGTTAGCTACACGGGTGGTTAGCCATGTCTACATGACTGAACCTCAGTAAAGACTCTGGACACTAAGGCTTGGATGAGCTTCCCTGGTTGGCAACACATTACTGGAACGTAGTGCTGTCTCCAGGTCTCCATGGGGAGAGGAGAGCTGGAAGCTCTGCATGTGGAGCTCTCCGAAACTCTGCCTCAGGCGTCTCTTCTCTGGGCTGACTTTAATCTGTGTCCTTTCACTGTAATAAAACATAACTATGGGTATTCTAGCTTCCGGTGAGTTCTGGATGTTCTACTAGCACCTCATAGAACCTGACGGTGGTCTTGAGAATGCCCAAGCTTGCGAGTGATGTCAGAAGTGAGGGTGGTCTTGGGGGCTGCTGCTAACTGTAAAGATGGTAAAGGGTGGAATTGGGATTTGCACAAAGATCTCAGAGACTCCAGAGTGTGCCCCCCTCCCAGTTCACCACACTCTCTTACACTGACCCACTGGGGATAAGTGCTGTAGGGAAGAAGTTCTGGCACCGTGAGGAAGAACAAGAGCAGAGTGATGGCCACACTCAGTGACAGCAAGGTGGGCGGATGAAAACATAGGAAAGCAAGGTGAAGAGCATGCGCAAAGGGACAATAGAAGGAGTTCCCGGAATCTGTGTCCCCCACAAGGCAGGAGGGCAGGAAGGCAGGTGCAGAGAAAGCTGATGGGAGAAGCATCCAGGGAGCCCCGGTTTCTGATAGATTCTCCAAGAAGATACAAGCCACGATAGACAAGCTTCTCCTCTTGTCTCTCTCTCAGCATCTCCTCCCTGCTCCCTATAGGCCAAGAGGGAAGATCACAGTTCAATTTATATATAGAATTGAGGGAAGGAGGGAAGGAACCAGGAGACTGCCCTTGATCCTTCTCCCATTTGGCCACCCGCACAGTGCTGGTGGTCCTCAACAGCCATACGGATGGAGACCTCATGCTTCCCCCAGCCCTATTATTGCCCCCACATCCGGCACATGCTTAGGTACCTAGCCTTTTCTGCCCCCCACCCAGTTCTAGGCTAGAGAGCCTCTTTCCACCTGCTTCCCCACTTCCTGCTTTGGAATGTAAAAATAAAAAATAAAGTCTCCTTTGGATTAGCCTCCTGCCCAGTACTGCTGAGGGCAGAACTGAGCTTCTGATCACCAGGCTGTTGGCTCCCAGATGCAGGACCCCCCCTCCCAGTACATGGAATTAGTCTTCTACCCTAGGCAGGTGACATTCCACTCCCAGTAGACTGGGCAGTAAACAAGGAGGCAGGTGGAGAGGAGGAGAGGCCCTAGAACGGCAGGTAGCCAGCCCCGAGTCTAGGTGTGTGTCCTAGCCCAGTCCTTGCTCCGAGTGAGGCAGAGTGGAGTCACACAGGGCACATTTCCCCTTTAAGACTATCTGCAATGATCATTTGGAGCAAATTGCATCTGCATCAGTGTATTAGAGAAGGATTTTTTGGAGCTGTTCTCTACTGCAGTGGAAGGCCTCCACCTGTTTACCAGCAATAGTAGGGAAAGTGTACATTTCTCTCTCTCCGACTTCCCACCAGCCAGCTGGGAAGAAGACAAGCTCAGCTTCAGACTCTTTCTCTCTCTAAATGTATGAGACCTCGGTTTTCCAGGGGCCTTTAAGGACTGATCTTCCAGGCAGGTTGCTTTCTGCTCCTGTCCCCAAACAGGAAAATGAACACAGTCCCTCCCCAGCTAGGAAATCCTGGCATTTAGAAAACCCTTGTCAAAGGAGCTTTTTCTTAAAACTAAAAAAATAATAATAAGATTTAAAAATGGGGCGGCTGGCTGGCTAAGTTGGAAGAGCATGCAACTCTTGATATCGGGGTCGTGAGTTCGAACCTCACATGGGGTGTAGAGATTCCTTAACTAAATAAAACTTTTAAAAAATTTAAAAGAGCTTTCTCTTTTGCCGTTGTCTTGCAAACCTATCTGTATGAGTAGCCTTCAGAGTGATCGTCATTGCTAAGCACAAAGGCATCCGTGTCATCACGATCAAATGGGTAAGATACATTAAACAACTTCTTTTCCAAAACCCTCTCACTCATTTTAACTTTGTGGTGTACTACTATTTTAAGACCCAGATTAAACACAATTCCTGTGGGAAAAACTCTCCTTCTGCCAGACCCAGCCTCTCATCTGGGCAGCAGTGCACACGATAAATGCTCCTTCCCCGCACCCACCGCACCGTGTTTCCTTATATGTGTGTCTTCCCTGTTAGACTGGAAGTTTCCTGAGAGCAGGGAATCCTGTAATCCACAGAGCCCAGCCACAACACACTGATCAGGGCTGAAGATCCATGAGTATTTGTTGAATGGGTGAATGGAGGCATGAATAAAAGCAGAGCTGTGGTGAACATGGATCATAGTGTGGAATGATGGCAGCCACTAGCCACATGTGACTATTTAAATTTAAATTAAAATTGAGAAACTGTTCAGAGTGGGTCATTCGAAGTACCTCCCTACATGCAGTGCTGTGCTCCTTGCTGGTCAAAGAATTACACAGACATTTATTTGTAGTCTAAGACAGGCATGAAACCATCTAGAAGCACACTATAAAGAATGCCCCCTTGAATAAATATGGGCTAAATGAAGCAAGCGGATTGCCATTAGGTATTGTCAAATATACAAAAATTGAACAGACCAAAGGAAAAAAATATAAAGAAGTCTGGCTGTCCTTACAGCCTGAAAACTAATGTGTTTCCCTACTTATATTTTAAAGGGACATTACTTTGCTAGAATTATTTCTTAGAGAAATAAACATAGCAGCCGGAAATAATCATGCCGGGTATCAAAACATAGCCAAAGAAAATATTTGTCCTCATGTAGCAACGAGAGAAGATCTCTAACATGGAGCCACTGATTTTCTGGGTGAGGTAAGATTTACAATGGTCTTCCCTATTGTTTTCCATAAACCATTGCAATGTCCCATCCATTGCAACATTTCAACCTCCAAACTATCTTTCGGACGCTGCCTCTGTACACAGCAAATGTATAAATATCCAGTGACCGTGTGTCTCAGTTTTCTATCAGGAAAATGTGGTTTCTGTGTCTCTCCATCCTGTCCATCTCCTATGGGCTATGATGTTACTCTGCCAAGGGAACTATACATCCAAATGGTCAAGAGTGCCTCCTTCTGCACCGGACCCAAATCAGCGGGCTGGAGAAAAGCAGAGGAGGCGTCACCTGTGGTTTGTAGCAAAGCAGGGGTTTTGTGTTCCAGACCCTGGGCTCCTCTGTTTCTTCCCCATCCCCCACCCCGCCTCTCGTCCCCAGCACGATTCCTGCTGGCTGCCAGTGCTGGGAGCCAGGAGGTAGCAGCTGAGAGCCTGGCCTGTGAGCCAGGCCACCCCCAATTAGTTTGTCTTATTAATGCCAATTTATTAGCACGGAACCCCTGGGAGGGGAGCAGGAGGATGTTTTAAATAAGCATCCGCATTTCCTGTCTGTAAGCTTTACACCTGAGCTCAGTGCTCAGCCAGGCCCAAGATGGGTGGCCTCCTGCCTCCCACCTCCTCTGGGTGGGTGGCCCCAGGAGGGTGGATCTGACTGGGCAGATGGGACAGTGTATGCTTCTCAACACAAGATTTGTCACAATATCATAAACCTTTGTGCAGGCTTCCCGTTAAGGGTCTTCTAAGGGTTCATTTACGACAAAGAATTTGTCTATCAAATAACAATGGCTTTGTAAATACAATAGCCTTAATAATTAAATCTTACTCCCTCTCAGGGCTCCAAATGGACTAACTGCTTCAAGTTCTTATGTGTTAGGATCAGGGGAAAATGCTATCTTCCCACTAGGGACTTCCTGGCTCGGAAAGGGTCCTATCATTCACTCCGTCTTTGAGGCTGGGGCCTAAATAAGGGGGGCCACATGCTTTTAGACAGAGGAGCGCATTTTAAATGAATTGATAAATGGCCATAATTTAACATTATTCCAAGCACCTGAGAAGTTTTCATGGGCCATGAGCTCTTTTTGCTTCATAGGGACCAAGTACCATGACCAGTTAGATCCTACCTGCCAAGGTGCGTGTTTGGTAGAGGAGAAGACACCCACCCACCCCACCCACCCTGCCCCACACTGTTTCTTACCTCACTAACACCCAGCTTTAAAAATTCCAAGAACAAACAGGGCACCTGGCTGCTCAGTTAGTGGGGTATGTGACTCTTGATCTCGGGATTGTAGGTTTGAGCCCCACATTGGGTGTAGAAATTACTTAAAAATAAAATCTAAAAAAAAAAAAAAAATCCATGGGGCACCTAAGCATCCGACTGTTGATTTTGGCTGAGGTCACAATCTCAGGGTCTTGGGATGGAGCCCTGTGTTGGGATCCGTGCTGGGGGGGGAGTCTGCTGGAGATTCTCTGTCTCCCTCTCCCTCTGCCCCTCCCCCTGCTTGTGTGCGTGCTCTGTCCCTCTCTAAATAAATGAAATCTTAAAAAAAAAAAAAAATCCAAGAAGAAACACCACCCCTCTCCTTACCCAGAGAGAACCTTCTCTTAAACAGGCATTTGACCATTGTGTGCCTATTTTTGTGTGTTAGGGGGAGAATGAGTTGGTCTGTAGCAGTGATGTACCAGTAAAGGTTTAATATCGGTTCACTGAGAAAAAAAGAGAAGCCCTGATTTGTAGCGTTTTCCAGTTTCTGTGGTGTAAATTCTCCCACCACGGTCAATTTCAAGGTAGCGGCATGAGGAGGTCATTGAGCACGGAGTTGGGAAAAGCTGTGCCGCAGCTCCCCATGATAGAATATCTCCACGATATCAATACCATAGATGTAAATAACCTCAAGATCATAGACCCCCAGCTTAGAATTTCTATTTCCTGGCTCCCACAGCACCCTCAATGAGGTCAGTGTGTTATGCCTGTGTTATAGAAGAGGAAGCCAGATGTGGTAGACGTTGGCACTAACTGCGCATACCTACCTCAATGGCTGGCGCTCCCACCCCCGCCGCCGTGAGTGGGGCAGGAATGACGAAGACTGATGCCTGTGTCCTCTGGAGGCCAGCTCTGGCTGATGGGAGCACCTCTCCCTGAGATGCCTGCAGGTTACAGTGGCCAACAGTGCATGCAGCGTCCAAAGCCTGGCCCCTTGCTCGGGGAGGACTCTGCTGTCATGTGAGTCACACCCAGAGCATCTGTGGATGAGGCCAAGTCTTCACCCGAGACACAGCCTGGTTTGGCAGCCGCCTCTTCAGCATGCTTCCCACATTCCCTTTCTCTGAAGGCCCTCCCTTCCTCCGCCGTATGCATCTGCATTCCTGTCTCAGGCTCTGCTTCTAGGAAACTTGACCAAAGACATGAAGCCTCAGAGGGACAGCCCTGATGTCCCACAGTGACCAAGGCAAAATGAACCCAAGACTTCCGATTCCTAAGAAAGTATTCTTGTTGTCATCCTACAGCTGCTGCTTCTACTTTAAGCCTCTTCAGTGCCTATAGAACGAAGCTAAAGCCCAAACACTCAAGTGTGGCATTCGAGGCCCTACCACTTTGCCCCCAACCTTCCCTCCCAGCCCTGCTTCCTAAGATTCTCTCTACTCACACCCGTGACTTCAGCCAGAGCAGAAGTTCCTCAAACCTGCCCTGGGTTTCTTGTCTCTGTGCTTTTGATTCTGTTGTTTCTTCTTCACGACAAGTAAATTTAAATGTACTGAGTGCCCAGTGCATTCAGGGCCCTGTCCTCTGGAACAGCAGTCCTCAAAATGGGGCATATCTATCCTTGTAGGTAGCAGAAGACTTTTCAAGAAGTATGTGCCCAAGAGTAGTTTTAAGGGAACTGGTCTCTAGGTCCTCAAATTCCACATTTGCACTTCCTTAAAATTTTCTGAGAAGGGGCCTACATTCAAAATAGTCCTCTTCTCACCTTACAAAAGAAAAGAAAATCTCCATTTTACTATCGTGCATTGCCCTAGGGTATAGGAATGATGTTTCCAAAATAACAGTTTTGGGGAAGGCTCCTTTCATGATTAGTCAAGGCATGATTACCCTTAGGATGTTCAGGAGCAGTAAGAAACCGTGATAGAAACCCATAGTCAGGCAAGGTTGATCTGGGCTTTGGTGCCAGGCAAAAGGGTTTTAGCCTTGGTATGGGAGGAAATGGGGTCAGTTGGCACCAAATACATAGATACTGGGATTTTTGCTCTGGGGTCAACTTTCCTCTAGCTCCATGCTTTATAAACATGGGGTCATCAGTATTGTATGAAGGGTTCTAGAACATGGTATATCTCCAGGGATCTTAGTTCTTTCGCTCAGATCTGATGGGGACAGAGATGGGATGGGGGAAGTTTAGTAATCTAGCTATTAAGTAATTCTATACATTTTCATGTTAAAGTAATAATAGCTAACACAGGTCATGCTTACTGGGTACCTGTCCCCAGTCTAAGGACTTGTTATCTATTTTTTTTTTTTTTAAGGAAGCTCCACTCCCAGTGTGGAGCCCAACATGGGGCTTGAACTCACCACCCTGAGACCAAGACCTGAGCTGAGATCGAGAGTTGACTGCTCAATGGACTGAGCTACCAGGCACCCCAGAAATCTGATATGTATTAAACACATTGAATCACTACCTCAAGACTATGAGGGAACCAAGGTTGAAAATGGAGATAAAGTACCTTGTCCAAGGTCTCCCATCTGGCAAACTGGAAAGCCAGATCCAAACCCATGTGCTATGGTTCCAGAGCCTGTGCCTTTAAACAAAACTGGATGCCTTCAAGCAAATGCAGACTTGTTTTAAAGTAGAAAGCAAAAGTTGATGACTATTTCAGCTAAAATGTTAGGTTTTTAGGTTTTTGTGAACTGCTTCTTTTCTTAAAGGTGGGATGGTGGGGGGATATCGTTGCTCTACTATGACCTTAGGGTAGTAGGCACAAAAGATTTTTCATCGTTCTGGTCTCTCTTCTGCTGGGTGGGGAACAAGATGAGGGAACAAACGGAGGAGGGATTGAGGATGTCTTGTGGAGGAATAAGGACAGACCCTGATCCTGGGAGTGCCATTTGCCTATTGATGAAGTTAATTTCCCTCTGTTTTCCAGCTCATTAGAGATGTTGGGGGTGGGGGGGGGGCGGGGCTCAGGCTGGGGCACCTGCTGGAGTCACCGCATGGGCTATCTCACCACCTGGGCTGTGGTCTTTCTGGGAAAACCCTCCACCAATGGGAATGCTGTGTCTGTTTCATGCAGGGATCAGCTGGGGCAACCACAGAAGGGGACAAGGGAGCAGGAAAGTCCCTAGAACGATGGGGGAAGGGCAAGGGATCACAGTGAAAGTGGAACCTATGGTCAAGGCTGACTTGCCTTGGTGAACAGGAGAGAAGAGTGTTATATTTAATGTGGAGGGGAAAGAACAATTCTCTATGTTACAGCCAATTAAAAAGATGCTTATAAAGAATTAGGGGCAGGAATTCATAAAAGCGTGAACGAGTATGTTCCTTTGTTCTACATTCTATTTTTTTCTTAATTAAGACTATTTTTTTTAGAGAAGTTTTAAATCAAAAATTGAGGGGAAAGTACAGAGATTTCACATATCCCCTCAGCCTCACACATGCACAGCCGCCCCCACCATCCACACCCCCACCAGAGGGGTGCATTTGTTATAGCTGACGAACTACACAGCATTATCACCCAAAGTCTATAGTTTATGTTTCAGTTCCACTCCTGGCGTTGTACATTGTATGGATTTGAACAAATGTATAATGACATGTATCGATCATTATGGTATCCTACAAAGTGTTTTCACTGTCCTAAAAATCCTGTGGTCCAACAATTTATCCCACCCCTCCCCACCCCATCCCCTGGCAACCGTGGATCTTTTTACCATCTCCATAGTTGCCTTTTCCAGAATGTCCCATAGTTGGAAATATACAGTATGTAGCCTTTTCGGATTGGCTTCCTTCACTTAGTAAGGAAGTAACATGCATTTACGTTTCCTTCGTGTCTTTTCATGGCTTGCTAGCTCATTTCTTTTTAGTGCTGAATAGCATTTCATTGTGTGGATGTACCAGTTTTTCCATTCACCTACTGAAGGACATCTTGATCGCTTCCAAGTTTTGGCAATTATGAATAAATCTGCTATGAGCATCTGTGTAGAATTTTTCATATGGACATAAACTTCAACTCCTTCAGGCAAATACCAAGAAGCACAATTGTTGGATCATATGATAAGAGTATGTTCAGTGGTTTAAGAAACTGTCACCTGTCTTGCAAAGTGGCTGCGCCATTTTGCATTCCCACCAGCAGTGAATGAGAGCCCCTGTTGTTCCACACCCTACCCAGCATTTGGCTTTTAGTGGTTTGGTGTCAGCATTCTGGATTTTGGCTACTCTCATAGGTAGGTAGTGATATCTCATTGTTGGTTTAATTTGCATTTCCCCGATGACACATGATGTGGAGCATTACATTCTATTTTTCAAACTTTCCTCAAGTTTTTCTTTGCTAACAACAAAATATTTCTTTTCTAAGGGAAGTGGAGACTCGGGAAACATACACAAAACTTTTTCCTTCTGTCTGACACTAGTGAGGACAGAACCCTCTGAAAATGTCCTTCCTGAAGTTTGCAGATCACCCTGCAGTGTGTAAAGCACTCACAGACACTATAAGTTATGAGTAGTTGCCCCCCCAAAAGCTAGGGAAGTGAAGCCTGGAGAAGGGAAGTGAGCTGTTGGAGATCTCACTGTGACCATACAGTTTCCCCACAGGGTGGGGATCAAGGCAAGTTGGGTATATAGGATCTTATGAAGTCATTGCTAGTAAACTGTTACGTCCAAAACACATTTCTAGTCCCCAGATTGGACTTGTGGTAGGGAAGTGGCCCAGAAGCCAGAAAGGGAGGGTGCCGAATGGAAGAAGAATCCTCTGACTGGTGCCGATGGAAAGCTCAGGGAGCTGTCCTGGCTTCCATGGGCCCCGACCTTGGGGATGAAACGAGACTTGCAATGACAGCACACTGATCTGCAGAGGACACCCAACTGGTCACTGAAGACTCGGGATGGGAGACACGTGGAAGAGTGAGAATGGTACAGAAGACCTTGGCTTTCAAGTTTGACTTAGAGTCTGATTTAGGGAGGAAGTCAGGACTACGGTTTTGGAGATCCTCAAGACCACCTGCAAGTTCAGGGATTTATTAGAAGGACTCACAGAACTCAGAAAAACTGTTGTACTCATGGTTACAGTTCATCACAGTGGAAGGAAACAGATTAAAATCTGCAGAGGAGATAGCTGCATAGGGCAGGACCCAGGAGAGACCAGGAGCAAACTTCCAGCAGTCCTCTCCCCCTAGAGACATGGGGACAGCACTTATTTTTCCCAGCAACGTTATGTGGCGACATGTAGAGAGTACTGCCAGCCAGGGAAGCTCACCCAAGGCCTGGGTGTCATGTAGGTATGTCTGACCTTGGTGTTCAGCCCTTCCGGAGGTCAAGTTGATGCTGTTTGGCCCAAGGCCTCCAGCATATACCACCTTATTAGCATAGACTATCTGGTATGACCCACAGCATCCCTGGTAAACAAAGACACTCTTGTCAGGTAGGATATTCCAAGGCTGAGAGGTTACCTCCCAGGAGCTGGGCAAGGACCAAGTCTTTCCTTGGACAAGGTTAATACTTTGCTGCACAGGGACCAACCCAAGTCACTGTGGTTTCTAGGCCTGGAGGGATTCTTTATCCCTCTTCCCTTTCAGACCTCGGTGCTATGCTCTGCCTGCGGAAGGAACATTTCTAGATTCCGGTCCACACCCAATTTCAGAGGCCAAACCAGGCCTTAGCAGGGAGAGACTTAGGTTACCATAGATCCTTATCTGCAACTCAGCAACCAGGCAGCCTTGCTGCTGAGACCCAGTCCCTACCTTCATCCCAGCCAGGTACCTGGTCATCTGTGCAATCTCCAGCCACTGAGCGCTTGTCCTGACAGCTTCTCAGACTGACTGTTTGCTCCTTCCTGTGCCTTTCTCTGGGGCTGGGGCCCTGCTCTGAACCCCCTGTCTAGGATTTGGACCTTGCTGCCCACCTCTTGGCCTGGACTCTACATGTCCTCACCCTGGATTTGCCATTGCTGGGTTGCCCCCAGCTGCTTGGGGAATTGCTCTCTCCTGCCAGGCCCTGAGTGACTCAGGCACTGACTCTGGGACAGAGGCTCAGGGTCACTGCCCAGCAACTGTAGCAGGGACTGTCCTGGCTCTGTGGGTCAATGCAGTCTGGTTGTCCCTTTCGGCCACCATTTTCAAAACTGGTCATACCATATCCCAGGTTATGTTGTGATGCTCTGGAAGGTTCCCCAGGCAAGCTGGGTCCAGTGCTCCGCAACAGGAGAAGTTCAAAGAGCCTAAATGACCCACATAAAATTACTGGCGCTCTTACGTTTGTATCTTAGTGGTGTATTTGTATCTTAGCAGTCATTCAGAGGCTCTTTATGGGGAGTTCTGGCTTCATCATGGCCATGAACTTCAAACCTCCGGAATTCCTCCTGGACCAAAAGGACTTAAAGAAACACAGGTGGGCAATCTCTTATCAGAAGCCCCAGGGAGAGTGAAAACCCTTAGGCCAGATGTATTTTAGAATTCAGAATCGTTTCGATTTTAGGACGATAATTTGGTGCAGATACTGTATATTATGTAACAACCCCCGTGACGTCTGGGGCAGCACACTGTGAATCAAACACATTAATATTTCCGCAGTGAAGTGTATGAAGAGTCACACTAAACAAGATGAATAAGGCTGTAATTCATTGCCTTATGACAGTTCAGGTCAGGTTTTCCTACCAAATGACTTCACGTTAAATTAGGTGTTGCTACCATATAAATTATGGAAAAAAATTCATTTCACAAAACTTTTTGAGTAGGTTAAATATTTTCCATGTATTCTTTATATAGTTCATAAGCACCTTGAGAACAGGAGTGGTGTCTCATCTTTTTATCCCTAACGCCGACCCCAATTCCTGGCACACACCTGACACTTAATAAACGCTAAATGAATAGATGAAATGTCCTTTCATTTCCAGATTATTTCCTCACGGGTAACACAAGGGCAAGCAAAGCCCTTCCTGGAATGAGTCATGACAAATGGTTGGTCATCCCGGACAAATCCGTGCAGGGTTCTCAACTTTCCCCTCAAACTTCCATGAAGTCTCAATGATTTACAAAACGTTTATTCCTCTCCCTGTGTGAAAAGTGAGCAAGAGCCAAGAGCAGGAAACTGAGAGAAACTTTTACGGAGGGTCACTTGGGACAGCGGCGGAGTGTGCAGGAAAGAACACCGGGTGGGGAGCTCCAAGAGCTGGGCTCTGGGCACGGGCTTCTCATTCCCGGGGTCTGACTGCTGCTGCATCCGGGCCTCTATCCCCACCTGCTAGAAAAGTAGTCCCCAAACTTGCCAGTCATCATAGTCACCCAGGGAGCTTTAAAAAATACAGGTTCTGATTCTGTAGGTCTGGGGGTGGAGGGCAGAAATCTTACTTTTTAAAAAATATTTTCAGAATTTAAAAGGTAGTGGTAATAGAGGAATATAGCTATATTTGTGATAGAACAAATACCTAGAAATATAGGTGTTAGGCTTCACACATTTTAAAAAATTTTTTTATTTATTTATGTATGAGAAAGAGAGAGAGAGAGAAAGAGAGAGCTGGAGCAGGGGAAAGGGGCAGAGGGAGAAGCAGGCTTCCCGCGGAGCAGGGAGCCTGACGCGGAACTCTATCCCGGGACCCTGGGATCATGACCCGAGCCGAAGGCAGATGCCTAACGACTGACCCACCCAGGCGCCCTGCTTCACACATTTTTAAAAAAGATTTTATTTATTTATATGAGAGAGAGAACGAGTCGGGGGAGGGGAAGAGGGAAAGGGACAAGCAGACTCGCCAGTGTGCGTGGTGCCTCACGTGGGACTCGATCCCAGGACCCTGACACCATGACCTGAGCCAAAGTCAGATGCTTAACTGGCTGAACCACCCAGGTACCCCTGCTTCATACATTTTAATGTTGGATTTTACTCCATTGGCAACAAAGGAGAAGGTCAGAATGAATTGGATTTTAATACTAGTATTAATAATAATAGCATTGATTTTTAACAATTTATAGGGTTTTTGCATGTGCAACTACTCATTTATTTATTAATGGTTTTTAAAATTTTTTTAAAGATTTCATTTTTAAGTAATCTCTATACCCAACGTGGGGCTTGAACTCACGACCCTGAGATCAAGAGTCACATGCTCCACTGACTGAGCCAGTCAGGCACCCCTATTGTTTTTTAAGTTTTAAAATTGAGATATAATTGACATATAATATTATATTAGTTTCAGGTGTATAACATAATTATTACACATAATCACACGTATTATATATAATATAATCATTATATATATATATATTGCAAAATGATCACCAGAATAATCCTTGTTAACATTCATCACCACACATAATCACAAAATATTTTTCTTGTAATGCGAGTTTTTATGCTCTACTCTTTTAACAACTTTCAGATATTTAGGAAAGTATCATTAATTATACTCTCCATGCTGTACATTACATTGCTGGGGCTTATTTATTTTATAACTGGAAGCTTGTATCTTTTGACCCCCTTCCCCCTCTCTCCCACCCTCCCACGCCCTGCCTCTGGCAGCCACCAGTTTGTTTTCTCTATCTGCATGCAGGTTGGGTGTTTTTTGTTTCCTTTTTTTGTGTGTTTTTAGATTCCGCACGTGAGATCATATGGTATTTATCTTCCTTAGTTCACTTAGCATAACACCCTCAAGGCCTATCCATGTTGTTGCAAATGGTGGGATTTCCTTCCTTTTTATGGCTGAATAATATTCTATTATATACATACACTGCATGTTCCTTATCCATTCAACCACTGATGGACACTTAGGTTGTTTCCATGTCTTGGCTACTGTATGTAATGCTGCAGTGAACATGGCAGGGGGGGCAGATACCTTTATTTTTTTTACTATGTTATGTTAATCACCATACATTACATCATTAGTTTTTGGTGTAGTGTTTCATGATTCATTGTTTGCGCATAACACCCAATGCTCCATTCAATGCATGCCCTCTTTAATACCCATCAGCAGGCTAACTGCAGATACCTTTTCAAGTTAATTTTTCATTTCCTTCAGGTAAATACCCAAAAGTAGAATTACTGAATCATATGGTAATTCTATTTTTAATTTTTTTGAGGAAACTCCATACTGTTTTCCACAGTGGCTGAACCAGTTTGCATTCCCACCAACAGTGCATGAGGGTTCCTTTTTCTCCACATTCTCGCCAACACTTGTTATTTTTTGTCTTGTTGGTAAAAACTATTTTAACACTTGTGAGGTAATATCTCATAGTGGTTTTAATTTGCATTTCCCTGATGATGAGTGATGTTGAGCACCATTTAATGTACCTGTTGGCCATCTATATATCTTTTGGAAAACTGTCTGAAGATCCTCTGCCCATCTTTAAATCAAATCATTTGTTTTTTTGCTGTTGAATTGTATGAGTTCTTTATATATTTTGGATATTAATCCCTTACCAGATATGTGCTTTGCAAATATTTTCTGTAAGTTATTTTTTCATTTTGTTGATGATTTCCTTTGCTGTACAGAAGCTTTTTAGTTTGATGTAGAAATCCGTACTTTAGAAAAGTTCCTTATACAACAATAATACCATAATAAGAAGAAAGGAAGGATGAAATAGAGCTATACGTTTCTATATATCCCTGGAATTAAGCTAGTATAAATATGAAGCTGATTCTGATGATTTAAGATGTATATGGTAAGGCCTAGCACAACCATTAAAATAATAGCTTAAAAAACAGTGAAAAAAATCATTAAAAGATTAAAACATTACATTGGAAAGATTCACTTCATGCAAAAGAAAGCAGTGAAGGAGGAACAGAGGAACAAAAAAGACATGAGACATACAGAAAATGAAAGGTAAAATTGCAAATGTAAATCCAACAAGATCAATGAAACATTAAACATGAGTAGATCAGACAATCCAAATAAAGATAAGAAATTGTCAGAATGGGTTGAAAACACACCCAATCCAACTATAGGAGACCCAGTTCATATTGAAAGATACAAACTGTATCTTTCCATCCTGAAGGTGGAAGGTTAGAAACAGACACATCATGCAAACAGCAACTATGAGGAAGCTAGAATGGCCAGAGTGATAGCAGACAAAATAGATCTTAAAATAAAAAATGTTGGGGCACCTGGGTGGCTCTGTCAGTTAAGCATCTGCCTTCAGCTCAGGTCATGATCCCAGAGCCCCGGCGAGCTCGATGCCCCCTCATCAGACTCCCTGCTCAGCGGGGAGTCTGC
This sequence comes from Zalophus californianus, assembly GCF_009762305.2. Lineage (NCBI taxonomy): Eukaryota > Metazoa > Chordata > Mammalia > Carnivora > Otariidae > Zalophus > Zalophus californianus. The sequence continues at coordinate 26,049,108 of NC_045604.1, forward strand.
TTCTCCATTTCCCACTTCCCCTGCTCATGTTTTTTTTCTCTCTCTCTCAAATAAATAAATAAAATCTTTTTTAAAAATAAATAAAAATATAAATAAATAAATAAATAAATAATGTTCCAGATATAAAGTAGGACACTTCCTAATGGCAAAAGGGTCCATCCATCAGGAAGATATGACAATTATAAACATAGGTGCACCTAATGACAGACAGAGCCCCAGATACATGAAGCAAAATCTGATGGAAACAAAGAAACAGACAATTCAACAATAACAGTCGGAGACCTCCACACCCCACTTTCAAAAATAGATGGAGCAACTAGACAGAACATCAACTAGGATACAGAAAGTGTTAACAACACTATGAACCAGGCAGACCCAACATACATCTATGCAACACTGTAGCCAACAACGGGATATACTTTCTTCTTGAGTGCACACACAGCATTCTCCAGGATAGACCATATGCTAGGCCATAAAACAAGTCTCAATTGCACTCTTGGGCATTTATGTCAGAGAAATGGTAGCATGCTCACACAACAACCTGTATGTAAACGTGTACGGCAACTTTATTTGAAATAACAAAAACCCCAAAACAGCCCAGATGTCCTTCAACAGGTGAATGATTAAACAAACTGTATTTTTGTCATAGTTATTAAAAGTATTGTTTTTATTCTTTCTTTCTTTATTTTTTTTAAAAGTATTGTTTTTATTCCTGAAAAATCATTTGGAAATCTCACCACCCAGAAATAACTCCTGCTACCATGCTAGGGACATCCCACCAACATCCCATACGCATGCACATCCCGAGAGCAAATAGGTATGTGAACACCTCCAGCATTGTTGTGCCCCCCACCCCCAGCAATGATTCTCAAAAGGAAGCTGTTGTTCCCAGGGGCACACATCAGTTTACTGGGGCCAGGGTTGGGGAAGGCTGTGCGCTTTGAAAAACTCCCCAGGTGATGCTGAATGACTACCCTCTTTAGGGAGGCACCCCGCCTTCACACCACTACAAAGAGACTCCCTGGACACTTAATGCGAATGGCTCATTGCACACATACTACTTTGTACACTCCCTTTTACATTCTACATCACTATGCCTAATGGTTGCACAGTATACATTTTTTGTTGTAGCAGAATTTAAAAACGAATTCCATGTTGACATTATTTAATATTTTCCATTAAAGATATATAATTTGGTAGCAAACATCTTTGTATATATAATTAGTACCTTGCATTAAACTCCTACTGGTAGAACTTCTGGCTTGAACACGTAAAAAATTTGAAACAGAATGACAGAATACTTTTCAGGAGGATTGCACAGATTTATATTTCTATCAGAGCTCTTTCAACAAATATTGCATCGGGCATTATATGGTCATAAGTGTATCCCCTATACCCTTGAACCTCTAAAAGTAAGTAAATTCCAAAGGTCTTTGGTAGAATACTGCCTTTAAGCCTCTGACCTCCAGTGACGCTGCTGATAGAATTCATTTACCTCCTAGGTTAAAGCACCTGTCAGGAGCCTTTTTCCTTGCCACCAGCGAGGCTGTTTGCTTCCCTCTGCTGCCACCTCGTGCTGGAACAGGGGAAGTTCATCCGGGAGGACGTGAGAGACAGCCGCGGACAACCCCTGACTTCAGGCACCAGAAGGAAGGAGCCTGCGGTCAGATCCTGAGAGGCCATCCTAACTGGATCAGGGCCACGGAAAGTGAGGTCTCTGTGCTTCAGTGCAAAGGAAGCCCTGGGACAGAGCCCAGAGGAGACCTTCCTAGTGTGATGGCCGAAGAGCTCAGAGAGCTGAATTCGAGATCTGGATCTGCCCCTGATTTACTATTAAGCACACTTGTTCTTTCTTTGCCCTCTGTTTCTTCTCTGAAATGAGGGGTTGGCCTCAGACTGCTGGTGAGACTATTGGCCCCACCATTGGAGGAAGCGTTGGTGCTGTGCTGACATGGTCTCTTCTCTTTCCCTCCTCTTCTCATCTGCCCTGAGGTCACAGGAAGCCCAGCTCTCATGCAGATGACTGGTGAGAGTTTCTCACGGGGCCCCAAAGCAAAACCAGCAACAAACCACACCTCTTAAGTCCGAATTCTCTTAGAGCAGCTCTTCTCAGGGATGCCCAGTAGGGGGGCTGACAATGTAGGTGCCTATGCACCCTGACCGGGCAGAGGAACCGGGTGGAGCTACCGAGCCAGGTAAAGACCCGTTTGCTCTGCTTATCAATACCTCGAGGGAACTGCAGAGGGCAGTGAGAACCTAGGAATCCAGGATGGAGAGGGAGCAGCAGGGCTGGAGAGCCTGGGGTGCTCTGAACCGGCCGCCCTTGGGTTCCAGAAGGCTGGGGTGGGAGGGGGAGATTGTTTAACTTGCGGGGGAGCCTCTGATCCTGCCACGTTGCTGGTGGGTCCTGCGGTGAGGAAGCTCCCAGGCAGCTGCAGAGGGCAGAAGCTGCCACTAGGGGGCAGCAGAACATTGATGTTGGAAACGTGGGGTCTGGCTTCAAGGTTGGGGACAAGAGGTAGCGAGACTCAAACGGGGCCGGAAGCAAAGGACTTGCAGAGGAGAGTCACCTTGCTTGCTCTCTTCCAGAGGCCTCAGGAAAGGGGGAGACTCCGAAGTGCAAGATAAACGCCCTCCAGGGGTGTGTTGGTGCTGGCACCTACAAGCTCCCGAGAGCGGATGCTTGCATTTTCAAAACGTTTACAAGTCAGTTGTTAAACACGGCCATCTTTAAAAACTTAGAGCGAAATAAGTCGTATTCCAAATAAAAGTAATAAACACTAAAAAAGGCATCACTTTCTGTTGTACTGCAATCTGTTATGTATATTCTTCAGGCCACTTGCGTTTATCCTGTGTGGTGACGCCTAACAAAGTTGCGCTGCTGTGCTCGGTGACCTCACGTTGCTGGCCTGAAACTCCGCGTGGGAGCTGGACAGCGAACACTCCCGATCGGGGAGGGGTCTTCTCCTCTCCCAGAGCCAGTTGGTAAGCATTTACCAGCACACCACCGGGGCCACTTGTCCCGCTTATCTTCGGTTCTTGGGTCCCTCCTCCACCCCATCCAGCCCCTCCCACCACCGGCTGTGGGAGGGCGAGTCCTCTTCAAAGGTAGGGAGATGCGAGACATGGCTTTGACCTTTCACACTGGGAAGACTTAATGACCTCACCGGGACAAGCAGACATGGGAGAACGTACAACAGAGACTGGAGTTTGAAAGGAGGAAGCTGGGGCAGGGCAGCAGACTTCCCGGTGCCCTCCCAGCCCCCTCCCCTGCCCTGTGGGGAGCAGGTGAGGAAGAGGAGCCCGCTCAGCCTGAACAAAGAAAGGAAAGAAACCCGTCTAGCAGTAATGTGAAGGGTTGGCATGTGAGTGACGGTTCCGACTCGATCCATCTAGATCCAGGAAATAAAACTAGGGCCAAGAAAAACAGATTTAACTTAATATGAAGAATAATGTCAACCGGAGCCATTCGAAGATGTAATGAGATGGCTCAATCACCTTCTTCCTTCCTAGGGAACCGGCTGCATATGAGAGAATTTAAGAACTCTCAGGAAGTTGGCTAAACCTTGCTACTCAATATGAGGTCCATAGACCAGCATCATGGTATCTGCTGGGGCCATGTTAGAAATGCAGGCTCTTAGGCCTCACCCAGACCTACTGAATCTGAACAAGATCCCCACATGATTCCTAGGCACATGATAGTTTCAGAAGCATTAAACATTTTAGATGTCTCTGAGGGGGGTTACTCATTAAATTGTTTAAATGGCACATTATATAGAAATAATCTCATAATCTATAATTCTGGAAACCAGTTAATAAACTAATAAATCCATATGATAGAATAACTAGTCACAGCAGAAAGAATGAGATGACTTTCGTATGCTGGTAAGGATGAGCTCTAGTCACATGAGCAAAACGAACATAATGTTGTTAGCACAGTGATAGGGGGATGCCCCGGGTGTTATGAGGACGCAGAGGAAAGGGGGTTACCCTGGTCATGGGGGTGCGTGAAATGAGGGACATTTTCCTGGTGGAGAAGGTTCTAGGGCCCAGCCTTACTGATACATGAGAGTCTGGAGTGCCCAGCCCAGCTTCTACAGCTAGCTGAGTTTTTATCCTTGATACTCTCCATCACCCTTTCTCCCTTTCTTGCTCAGCAGAGGAACTGTTCAAAGTAGGGGAAAGGAAACCAGTTTTGTCAGAGGGTCACATGGAGGGAAGTGAGGTACTGTGCAGAGTCCAAGACACTGCGGGGAGCAGTAGTACCTTAGAAGGCACGTTGGGAAGGGGATGGAGGTGGGGCTCTGGGGTGATGAAATCCCGCCTTATCCAGGGTCCTACTGGCATTTATTCTACGCCCTTTCAGGAAACACTCTCCTCTCCAGTGTAGGCTCTGCCCCTGTGGGTGCTCCCAGGCAAGGGCCCAGGGGGCAGGTGCATTCTTTGCCCCTCTCTCACACTCCTTTGCCCACCACACCTCACAACGCCCTTCAGAGTCCAGAGCACGATGTACCTTCAGTCCCAGGATGCTCAGAAGTACCGTCACACTGAGGGCATTAGCTGGCCAGCCCTAGGAGGAGCGCACATGTATGTGAGCTCTTGGCTAGCCCATTGAAAGTCTTTGAAGTATTTGCATTTCCTGACCTGTGAGCTATGTGCTGGGGATGTTGGGGAGTGGCTTTAGCAGGGATTTTTTTTGGAGATTAGAGGCAGTCATCTAGGACTTCCCTGACTCAGCTCTGGAGGAAATCTGGAAGCCAGTGGGGGTGGGGAATAAGAACCCTCTGTTCTGCCCTCTCAAAGGCTCAACCTCAGGGCAGCGAGGTGAGGAGTGCTTTAGACCCCTCTGATGAGGGACCCATTCATCCTGAGGCCTGGCCTAGCAGAGCCAGGGAGGGGCTTCTTACGTAAACGCCTTCAAAGGCTGATTCTCAATGCCCAGGGCCCAAGGTGGCCGCTGACCCTCCCTTCAAATTTAGATCCTGGGGCTGCTGCCGTGAAGGGCAAGCTTCCAGAACACTCAGAGAAGCCAAGAGGCTCCTCTCTGCTGGCCTGAATCCTCCACTCCCTGTCCAGGACCCCTCCCCAGATAAAAGTCTTCTCGTGCAAAAACCTCCCATCTGAAGCGTTGGAAATCCTATAAGCCGACTGCATGAGCTACATGTCATAAATATTTATGCTCCTGCTAACGTGTGTCAGAGCGTGTGTGTGTACGCAGGGTAGGGCCTGCTGACAGACACAGAGAAGGCAGATTTCAGGTCAGTGAAAGGAAGAATGTTCTAACCCTGAGTGCTGTCTGGGGCTCCAACATGTGTTGAACCTGGGCGTCTGGACTGGACCACGCAGAGACGGGGTGACCACCACCAGGGATACTGCAAGGGGAGTTCTTACTAGGGCAGGAAGGGAAATCTACAACCCCCTCAGCCCACTCCAGGCCCAGCCTCTGTGGTTCTGTAGAATATAAATGTCACTGTAGTTTAGTGAATTACACAGGGAGGCCCAGGATTTGAGCCCTGGGAGCCTAGCTTTCACGGAGGCCATCTGGTTTGGCCCTCCACAATGCCCAGAGGGCCGTCCCAACCATTTCCCACCTCATGGAGGAGGAGAATGAAGCCCAGAATGGTGACGTGACCCATCTATCTGTAAGCAACTCCAATTCAAGTTCTTGGCTCCAAGACCATGGCTCTTCTCTCTATGATGCAACCACCTGCCCTTTCAGCACAGACTTGGGCCACGTCACCATCCTGTCTGCAGGGGGAATGCCACTCATCCTGGCCACTGGGGGCAGGGGGTGCTTTGAAGATGGGCTGGGGGCACTGGGGGCTGTGTGCACAGCACAGACACCCGGCAGGAGGCTCACCTGATCTGACACCGTGATTGGGAGCACTAGGGGTGGGAGGGTAGCGCGGCTGGACTCTGTGTTCACCTGTAGCAGTCAGTAGGTGCCCTGCGGGCAGTGCCCAAACAGGGCCCGGAGGCCAGGAGCAATCCTCTGCTGTCTCCCCAGAGTAGGATGGCCCAGGGGAGCATGAAGGGGTGACTGACTTGGGGGTACTTTAGAGCCCCCACCCCCAAGAATTCAGCGGGTTGCTGGACCTACTGGCATGAGCTCCTGAGAGCCCGCAGTCTGCACCTCTTAGCTCTGCCTTCACTGCCCGCCCGCTGGTAGCATGAGACCGGCCGTGGTGGGCACATGCACTCTGAGGACTTCGTGTCACAGTGAATCAGGAGAGCCCACCCCCAGCTGGTCGTTAACCACCGGCCAGCACACCACTGCATACAAAAACAAAGTCCAGCAAAGCTTTCAGAGAAATTCCCAATGATCAACCTTAAGGACCTTCTTTGAAGAAATTTGGACCTACTGGCACACAGTTACTAATTCTCATAGAGCCCTGCACTTTTTGTCCAAAATTCATATATATGCATTAAAATGAAGTTTGTACTTAAACTAAAATACATATTTTAATTACTTACCTATAAATATGGCCATGATTTTTTTTTAATTGAAAATTCACCTCCTCCCGAGTTTGCAGGTTCCATGAAGGCAGACACTGTGTCTGCTCTGCTCCCTGGCATAACCCCAGGACCCAGCTCTGGGTGTTCAAGAAATACTTGTTGAATGAATGAATGAGCGCCCGACTCCTGCCCTGCCACTGCCACAAAGGGGGTCAGTAATTCAGTCTGTATTGGGGGAAGTGTGTAGGAAGTGGATGGGAGAGAAAGGGAAGGAAAAAGGGAGGGAGGAAGGAATTCTTCATCCCAGTCAAGAAAGGAAGTTTGATGGAGAGAAAGAGGCATTTCCTCGCCTTTGCCCTCTTGCAGACTCAAAGAGGAAAGAGATGCTTTGTCCCCGATTTGATGGGTTAACAAAATTCACCTCTTAAATAGCTGCAGCCTGGGCTGGGACAAGCCTGGTGGGAGATTCCTTAGACCCTGGCCCCTGGAGTCTTTCCCTGTCCCCACTGGAAAATGCCATGGAAACATGCCCCGTAGGACCTGATCTGCCCAGCATCAGATGGGGTAGGCCCTAGCCAGGAAGCTATGGGCCCAGGGATGGCAGCTCAGGGGTCTTGCTCTCCTGGGGCTGGCGGCGGGGGGGTGCCCTCCCTGCCCCAGGGCCCTCCCAGCCCTCTTGAAGTAACTGGCTGGAGGGCCCCAACAGACTAGATGCTGCCAAGTGGCAGCTCCCACATAGCCCAGCCTTTTCCCTTGAAGCCAAGAGGGGACACTGGAGACCAAATCCTGCAGGGGGTGGGGGGAGGGGCCGGGGGGATAGCAGGTGGTCTCTGAAGGCAGGAAGCATGTGCTGTAATGGGAAGTTCTCCAGGTTTAGAGCCCATAGTCCCGGGTTCAAATCCTTGTTCTTCCATTTGCCAGCCATGTGACCCGGGGACGGTCGCTTCTCCTCTCTAAACTCAGGGTCTTCTTCAAAAAAGGGCTGTATGGTTAACCCTCATCAAGGAATTAAGGTCAGCTGAGACGCTCTCCGTGAAGGCACCTGACACAAAGCCCCGCGCTCCCTCCAGACTCAGCACGTGTTTATTCACACCGGGCATGGGCACTGCCCACTGCCTGTGCCCCCCCAGCCCATCCTTCAACCTCTGCCAGCCTCGTAAAGCGAGGTCGCTGCGGTCTAGTCCCGAAGGTCTGTCGGAGCAGGAGAGACGCCCTAACTCCGGGCTGGCAGATGCAACATTGCCCTGAGGCAGGGCATACTCTTTTGCCTCTGGCGGGCCCTGCCGGCGGGTAGCATCCAGAAAGCTCTGTGCATGTTTGCCTAGGAAGCTGCGGCCTGCTCCTGGAGCCAACAGGGCCACACTGGGTATGCTGGCCCTGGCACGGACACAGCCCCGAGAGAAAGGGTGGTTGGCAGGGGAGGTGTGAGGGAGTCCGGGGGAACTTGGAGGACCCGGAGAAGCTCACCTCACCTCCACACCCCCAGAAGGTAAGCGGGACAGCCCAGAGCAGGGCCTGGAGCCCCAGCCCTCTCCGGCCCTCACCAGGGCTCTCTCTGGAAGGCCTGGCATGTATACAGCGGTCACAGGAGGCCTGCTTTGGCTGCCCCCAACCCAGGATCTGGGCAGCAACCAGGCCAGGAAATTTTAACTCCAGATATGGAAAACCTACAGGTTGGTTATCTGGTCCAACCCCTCCCCTGGCCAGTGAGGGAAGTGAACGCCAGAGGGGCTGGGTAAGCTGCCCAAGTGTGTAAGCCGGCTGGTGGCAGAGAGGCTGCGGTCAGGGAGACGGCCCACGGCCTCTTGCCCTGGGCGCATGGGGTCAGGAAGCTGCCCATCCCCCAGAGCAGCCCTCACTCGGGCCCCACTGGCTGCAGGTGTGAGGGGGAGCCAGACACGCTGACCCACCAGGAGCGGGCCTCCTGCAGGTGCTCCTCAGTGCCACCGGAAGGGGCGGGACAGTGGGTGGCGGGGTGTCTACCTGTGTAGCCCATAGTAGGTGTTCAATGAACATTTAATAAAGAAATGGGGGAGGGCTGTGATGGCTAAGCTCCCCGAAGGACACAGGAGACACACTCAAACTAGGAGAATTTGAGGAAGGCTGAGCAAAGGGGCTATTTGCAAAGGTATGGCAGGCTATGGGTAGACCACAAAACATGGTGGGCGTACCCCAGCATGAACACAGCGGGGCTCTGACACCCCCTAGCCTAGAAGGGGCAAAGGGGGACAACCTGCAGGTCGTTAGCAGAACCGGTAAGGAGCGACTGGTGTGGGGGTGCTGCCTGGAGAGGAGCTGTGACTTTGGTTGAGGAAGGCAGCCTGCCTGAGGCAAGCCCACAGAGAGGGGCTGGGACCAATGCCCCTTCCTGGTGCTTCTCCTGCCCTTGGACCCTCTGCTGGGGCTCCCCTTGGCCAAGCACCGCTGGAAGCTTCGTGGGGCAGAGATCTCAGTAAAGAAGGGCAGAGGGGCAACTGGAAGGACTCCAGTGCTGAATGAAGGGGCTCCCCATCCCAGCCAACCCAAACCTGACCCCTCCTGGGGACACCGGCTGAGTCTTTTTCTTTCCCAAGGTGCTCTTCCTTCTCCTGTGACCCCAGTGGGAGACCCACCGTCTTCTGGTGATTGAGGAGAGGAGCCCTCTCAGCTGGTCCATCTTCCCAGCCGGGTTCAGGAACGCTGGCTTCCTGTTTTTACTCTTGGTACCTAGAACTAGCCTACCCTTAAGTCAGGTTTTCACAAGTTAAGCTCTGTTGACATTTGGGACTGGATCATTCTTGTGGGGCTGCTTTGTAGGATGCTCAGCAGCTTCTACGGCCTCGACCCACCCAATGCCAGCAGCAGGGCCAGAGGCCCACCCGCCCCCAGCCTCCAGTTGTGACCACCAAAAATGCCACCAGATATTGCCAGATGGCCCTGGGGAGGTAAAATAAGCCCCGGTTGAGAACCAGTGCCTTAAATGGCCTCTTCCTAGGGCAGACACCTGGGCCCAACCCTTTCTTTTATACTGCAAACTAAAACACTGTTTCCTTCCTCCCTGGGTACTTATCAGAGCACCCAGTGTTAAATCCAGCCAGTTACACAATTAGCAAAGCACAAACACAGCCGCTTGCAAGAAGCAGCCGGCAGTAATTTTTGGAAAAGAGATACACAAGAATATATACATATACAATGGGAAGCTGTTTAAATACAGATAGGATGTATTTATTTATCCCCACCTTGTTTCAAAATGGCTTTAAGGCAGCTTGAAGTAAATTAAAACAAGTGGAGGGAAATGAGACAAAGGGAACATAAGAGTGTGCATTTTAGTTGGAGGTTCATAACCAAATGTAGAAAATGAAGGATTATGTGCTTGCTAGAGATGGGCCATAAATTTAGCTCCATGCTCTTGGTATCCAACTGAAAAAAGGAAGCAGGACCGGTTATAGTATTGGCGGGGAGCTTTTTATCACCCAGACCCTCAGAGTTCAGTCACCCTGATGTCTGGTTTCCCACACTGACCTGTCTCTGGGCCCCAGCACCTGCCCCAGGCAGCATGTGTTTGGGATTAGCAGCCTCATTGTGGCAGGTGATCCAGCAGGTTGGGGTTCTGCCGTGAACCTCCCTTGGGGGGCTGGCCGAGATGCTCCAGCCATGCCCAGAATTGTTTCAGGAGCTGGAGGGATGAGCAGAGAGTGCTATCTTTCTGGTGGTTTCCAGGAATGGAAGAGAGCACTATTGCTCTATTGGGCTTTTTCTCTTTCCTTCTAGATTTTATGATGTCTCTTTAGCATACAATTGTCTCACTTTGGGACTGAGGACATGATACCCATTTCACAGATAAAAATAATAACTAATGTTTATCAAGCATTTAATATGGACCCCCCTCCATTAAGTGCTTTATGCACATTATCTCACTTGATCTCCAAAATAACCCAACAGGGCAGGCACAGATGAGAAAACTGAGGTTTATAGATAGGAAACTGAGGCTTATCAAATGTGAAGCAACTAGCCCAATATCCCATAGCTCGTAAAGAACGGAGCAGGGACTGAAATCAGTCCTGCCTGCCTTTAGGGGGAAAGGCAGACGGCAGAGAAGAAAAGGAGTCATACCCTGAGCTGGGAGGTCAAGAGGGAAATCCTAATGCAGAGTCCCGGGCACTTCAGGGAATCCTGGCCTCTGCGCTCAGGGGGAAGGAAGGAAGAGCTTGTTTTATAAGATGAGGACTGACCTTGTCTTTATTTAAAAATGAGATACTTTGTTCCTGATGGAGTTTTGCCTTAATTTTGATTTTTTAAAATATTGCATTAAAATACTATTCACCTTGATTACTGAGTTGTTGGTGCCCCCTGAAATTCTGCAGGCCAGAGGTGAGTGCCTTGCTCACCTCCCCCTAGTCCCAGCTTCCAGAGGGCCTGACCCTGACTCTCTATTCTGGGCTTTCCACCTGGCCCACTGCTCAGCCCCACTTTCCTTGTCACGTGAGAGGGACTAGCCTCTCCCCTGCCTGACAATCAGGGCTGATGTAAGAACCAAGGGATGAGGAGGCTGGGAAAGTAAACCCCACGGAGCTGTTTTTGCCAATGATTATACCAAGTGCTCCCAGACTTCTCAGTCTCCACCCTGCCACACCAGCCTGGATGATCATCCTGTTTTACAGGGCGGGGTGGGGGTAGGGGACTGAGATTTAAAGTCAGAGTGTCTCACCTGGGGCCACAGAGCCCGGGGAAGGTTCTTGGTCCAAGGCTTTCCCCACCACCCCACTCTGCCTCCCAGTCCTGGTCTCCTCGGGTCCTGCTGGAGAGCATGGCCCAGGGGACTCCTGCCCCTGATGATCCCTCTCTCCAGGAGTCTGAAGGATGCCTCTCTGTGTTGCCTCCGCAGGCTGTGAAAGCCAATCCAATCCAATCTGTAGGAAAAGCAAATGGACTCTATGGAGAAACCATAAGATGTTGTCCGAGTTAATAAGATAACAATTTAATATGCTTCTCTTCCCCTACCCCCAGCCTCCGTCTTAAACAAGCTAGCAAGTGTTCACAGTTTGCCTTTGAGTAATTTAGAGAAGGCATTTGAAATTCCCATCTGCCCTGCTCCCTAACCAGCGTTGTTTCTTGTCACTGGCTAACAGCATTTAAAATATTTACAGCCCTTTCTTTGCCCTGGGGGTGTATCAGAATAAATCATTGTTACCACCAATAAATCAAAAATTAATCTCCAGAAAGCTCGATACCTGTCCTATCCCTCAAATAACCAGTAGCAGAATCTATCCAGGCGACTTGGCATCAACGGATTCCTGTTTCCCCAGCATCCCTGGGGAGAAGGTGAATTATAGGCAAAGGGAGCAAGGGCTCCACACTGCCCCCTGGTGGAGCTGCTGCAGGATCCATGCCCGCAGAGCCCTCCCGACGGTGAGTCTGGACTCCGCAGCTCTGATTAATTCCCAATTCTCCCAGACACCACAGGCCCCTTTCATCCTGGGAAGGTACCTCCTCCTTTGCCATTTTTCCTTCATTATTTTCGTTTCCTCCCTTTGGATGTCTCTCCTCTCATCATCTCAGTCCCTCACTTCTCCCTCTCTCTTTCTAAAAGATTTTATTTATTTATTTTAGAGAGAGAGAATTCGCAGGGAGTGTGGGTATGGAGGGGGCGGGGAGGGGGAGGGGGAGAGGGAGAGAGAGAGAGAATCTCAGGCAGACCCCCACTGAGCTGGAGCCCCACGGAGATCTACTGGAGACTCGATCCCTCCACCCTGAGATCATGACCTGAGCCAATATCAAGAATCCTATGCTTAATTGACTGAGTCACCAAGGCACAACTCTCTCTTCTCTCTTCTCCAACTCTTCGCTTATCTCGACTGATCCCTTTCTCTTTCCTTCCCTCTCCCTTCCTTTGAGAGTTCCCTCCCTCCTCTTCCTTCCACTTTCCTCTCTTGCTTTGGAATTCAGGGCAGAAGAGTTAGAAATCTGGCATGTATATTACGTGCCAACTAGTGTGCTAGGGAATTTGCCCATCTCAGTTAATCCCCAGACAGCCCCACCATGCTATCCCCATTTGACAGGTGTGGAAACTGAGGCTCAGAGAAGTTAAATAACCGAGAAGCTATTTGCATAAGCTGTTGAGTGGTAGACTCCACAGCCCACTCTCTTAACCACTAGGGTACTGCAGACAGTCTCAGAAGACTGGTCAAGGAGTTCGAAAGTTATGTTGAGTGCCATTTAGGTCCACTGAGACTTTTTAATCAAGAAAGTGACATTGTAAAAATTTTAAATCTCTGTGGGATTTTCGGTAAGATTGATTTATTTATTTTAGAGAGAGAGTGAATGAGTGAGCATGAGCAGGAGGTACAGAGGGAGAGGGAGAATCTCAGGCAGACTCCATGCTGAGCTGGGACTCGATCTCATGGCCCTAAGATCATGACCTGAGCCGAAGGAATCAGATGTTCAACCAACTGCGCTACCCAGGCGCCCCTAAATCTCTGGTTTAGAAATACTTATCTGTAAGAAAATAGGCAGAAAATGCTCTCATCAGTTAATCCTGGATGAGGGGGTGGATAATAGAGATGTTTATGGTTATTATGTATTCTCAATGTCCTTTTCTGTATATAAGAAGTATTTCATGGGGCTTCTGGGTGGCTCAATGGATTAAGCGTTTGCCTTCGGCTCAGGCCATGATCCCAGGGTCCTGGGATCGAGCCCCACTTTGGGCTCCCTGCTCAGCAGAGAGTCTGCTTCTCCCTCTCCTTCTGCATGCGCTCTCATTCTCTCTCTCTCTCTCAAATAAATAAAATCTTTTTTTAAAAAAAGAAGTATTTCATAAATTTATTTACTTATTTTTAAAGTTTTATTTATTTAAGTAATCTCTGCGCCCAACGTAGGGCTCAAACCCACGACCCTGAGATCAAGAGTCGCCTGCTCTTCTGACTGAGTCAGCCAGGAGCCCCTCATAATTTTTTTAAATTAGAAAAAATACGTTCTTGGGGCTGCATGGAAAATGAAAGGCCCTGAGTTTCTGGATGTGAATTAAGGAATGATAGAGAAATATGGGAGAAATCAGGTAGCTTGAACAGAGGCCATAACAGCAGTGATGAAGGGAATGAGACACACTGAAAAGATATTAAAGAAGTAGCCTGGGCATGAGCCAATGAGGCTAACACACAGGTTTCTTTGGCTGGATAGTAGTGAGTTGGGTCCTTGGAAGGAAGTAGGAAGTGGTGGTGCTTGACAGAGAGAGGTGAGGCCGTTGTCCGTCTGGGTTTGGAGCTACACTGGAGGGTAGCCTTGGGGCGACATGGGAAAGGATGAGCCCACTTCAGAAGGGAGTGTGGCAGGAGCACAGGCCCAAGGGTGGACCCTTAAGGAACCAAAAAGATGGGCAGAGAAAAGTACCTGGGGCCAAAGGGGCCAGAGACATAAAAAGAGCCACAGGAATTTATGTTCTCATGGAAGCCAAAGGAGGGATGAGTTTCAGGAATGGATTTGGAGGAACAGAAAATGTGTGTGTCATCTTCACACCATTGGTGCCCCTTTGTGAACATCTGACTCTCCTTTCCCCATCTTCTGGTGCTAGAATGTCTCTCTGTCAGCTTCGTGTAGAGCCTCAGCCTCCCTAAACTACATGAAGGAAGATACAAAACGAAGCTACACAACGAAGCTACACGGCCCCCTCCCCCGGCAGCACCAGCCGTGCAGGGGCTGGACCAAGGCTCTGGGCAGGGGGTAAGAATGCAGGGGAGGGAGGCATGGCCTGGGCTCTCCTCTGTTGTGCCCTACTCTTTCCCTTTACATGATCAGATCCTCAATAAGTGTGGCATCAGTTTTTTTTTTCTTACTTTTCCTCTGCTTTTATCCACCCTTAACTTCTACCTGAATAGACTTTCTACATGCCTCCTGCTAATGAGGTTCTTCCTCAACTTGCTATTATCTCTGTAACTACCTGAATTTAGAGAATTTATATTTGTCATGACTATAAAATAACCTACTCATTGGAACCAATTTGGAAAAGGCAGGAAATTACAGAGGAAAGGAAATCCACCCATAATTCCACCACCCAAAGACAACTGCCATTATTAACAACTTGGTATACTTCATTGCATTTTCCCCCACATGTAGGTATATTTTAGAAAGTTTTCATAAATGCACCATAATCAGAATGTATTATGCAGGATAGGTCATACTGCAACAATAAAGATTATTCAAAATTTGCCACGGCGTAACACATTACAAGTTTATTTGTTGCTCATGAAACAATCTTGGCTGATTATTCAGGAGGGCAGGGCAGCTCTGCTCCACAAAGTCATTCGAAGACCTGAGCTCCTTCCTTCCATTTTGTGGGTCCGCTATCTCCGTAGGGCCCCATTAGGTCTCTATCCAGTTCTCAAACAGGGAAAGAACACATGAAGGAGGCACACCCACTCTTCAAAAGCCTTGGCTCAAAGGGGATGGACCCTTCTGCTCATTGGTGATAACTTCGTCATGTGTCCCCAGCCGACACCAAGGGAGGCTGGGAAATGTAGTCCAGTCATACCCATGTCTACCACCCCCGTTTCTGTTAGAGACAATGGATTTTGGTGGACAGCTAGGGACTTAGGCAATGTCTCCTGTGATACTTACATGCTGTAATATTTCCCTAACACACCTTCCCCCACCCCTGCAATCTGACCTGTTTGCTGTAAATGCCTTGCTCTCCCACACTTCACGTAGATTACACATGCATTCGTGCTCCTTTGTAGGTGCTGTCCCAGAGCCTGGAGCTCCTTTACCTGCCCTAATCCCCCTAAGCTGCTTTGGGTGTTATTCCTCTGTACTCACACATCACACTGCAGTGATAGATGACTCAGTGGTCTCCCCAGCTAGACCATGAGCTTCTTGAGTGCGTCCTCTGACATGCCCCCCAACCCCTGCCCCCCCGGCCCTGGAAATCAGTAATTCTTGTTGTTGAGTTCTATCACACAGTAGTACTCAGTATGTATTTGCTAGGAGAAAAAGTGTTGGTGCTGATCAAGAAAGATAAGCCCCAGGAGCCCACTTGATGGAACCCGTGGGGAGAGAGTGGTGGATGCTTCTAGTACAGGGCTGGGCTCGGGGAAGTAGCATGAGTGGAGACCAGGCAAAGGGCAGTCTCACCAAGCACTCTCCACAGGTAACTCCTCATCAATCATTTTTAAGGTAATGTGTTGACGTGATGATTCTTTAGACAGTAACACAAAGACAAGAGAGGAAACCAAGAAGCAAGACTCTGAAACCCCAAGAGAAAGTAGTCAAAGGTCTTCCCAGTCCCCACCTCCATCCAGGCCTGGCTCTCCAGCCCTGCCGTTGCAAACCGGGGGTGGTAAAATGTGTATGCTCTCGCTTCCCTAGACGTTAGCACCTGACTGTGCCTGTGGGTCCATGACTTTGCCAGAGATTTCCCAGTGCAGTGGTGGGAATATGCCAAAGAGGCCAGGGGCTTGGACGATGTAGATAGAGTAAATGAAGACTGTTGTTTTGAAGTACTTGGCTGTGAGAAGAGGGAGAAAGATACATAGTAGCTTGAAAAGGATATGAGTCTAATAAAGGGCTAATGGAGGTGGTAGGGGGAGGTGGTGGTTGCCTTGTTTTGGTTTACTTCGTTTTGTAGTTATTAGACTTAAGCATGTTTACTTTTTTAAAGATTTTATTTATTTATTGGAGAGAGAGAGAAAGAGTTGGGGGGAAGGGCGGAGGGAGAGAGAGAAGCAGACTCCCTGCTGAGCAAGGAGCCCCACATGGGGCTCCATCCCAGGACCCTGAGATCATGATCTGAGCTGAAGGCCTGGGATCATGACCGGAGCTGAAGGCAGATGCTTAACCAACTGAGCCACCCAGGCAGCCCTTTAAGCATGTTTATATGTTGAAGGGAAGGAGCCAGCAGAGGTTAAAATTATAGGAGAGATAAATTGGACTCCATCAAAATGTAAAGTTTGTGCTCTTTGAAAGACACTGTTAAGAAAATGAAAAGACAAGTATATATGGATATATATGTATAATATTTTTATATAAAGATATACATATATATTTAGGAGTTAGAAGAGTGTAACCCTCAATAGTAAGAGAACCAAAAAATGGGCAAAAGATTTGAATGGACCCTTCACAAAAGAAGATACAGATAGCCAACGAGCACATGAAAAGATGCTCAACGTCTTTAGTCGTCAGAGGAGTGAAAATTAAAAACACAACAAGGCACCACTACACACCCACTAAAATGGCAAAAATTAAAAAGACTGACAATACCAAGTGTTCGTAAGGCTATGAAGCTGGTAGACCTCTCACATAATCCTGGCAGGAAGTAAAATTGTACAGCCACTTTGGGAAACAATTTGGCGGTTTCTTATAAAGTAAACATACACTTATCATACAATTCAAAATTCCGCTTCCAGGTGTTTACCCAAGAGATGTGAAAACATGTCCACACAAAGCTTGTATACATATGTTTATAGCAATGTTATTCATAATAGCCCTAAACTGAAGACACCCCAAATGTTCATTAACGGGCACATGGATAAATAATTGCAGTGCATCTATCTACACCATGGAAATACTGCTCAGCAATACAACGGGTGAGCTACTGATTTGCACAAAACCGTGATGAATTTTGAAGCATTATCCTGAGCAAAAAAAGTCAGACTAAGAGTGTATACTGTAGGATTCCTTTTCTATGAAGTTCTATCACAGCCCAAATTAATCCACAGCGACAGAAAGCAGATCTGCCACAACTCAGCAGTGGTTGATGGGGAGGGAGGCGGATTTGAGGGAGAACTGACTGCAGGAGGCAGCTTTTGGGGGCAACAGAACTGTTCTGTACCTTGATTGTAGTACGAACGCTCACATAGTATATTCATTTGTCAAAACTCATCCATTTGTTAAAACGGTTTTAACAAATGTTTTACTGTATGTAAATTTTTAAAATATGGATGAGAGGGACTCACCGGAGACCAAGTCCTAAGTGTAGAATGGGATCAATACAATAGAGGGAAGGGCTGATCTTGAACAAAACAAGATAGACTTTCTCCTCTGAGCTATACCCGGAAGAAAGAAAGTGACATTCAGGAGAACAGAGAGATTGGAGGGAGTCTGTCTGTAGTTGTGGGGAGTGAGAAGTCTCTTAGCACCACAGCGGAACATAACCTGGTAACTTCAGGAGCCCTGAAGCTCTATCTCCCACAAGGAAGACTATGATGGCCGGTATTATTTACTTGAGAGAGAGAGAGAGAGAGTGGGCAGGGGGGAGGGCAGACAGAGTCTCAAGCAGACTTCCCTGCTGAGTGTAGAGCTCGATTCCACAACCCTGAGATCTTGACCTGAGCTGAAATCAAGAGTTGGACACCTAACCGACTGAGCCACCCAGGTTCCCTAGGTATTTTTTGTAGTTGTAAAGGTTGGCCAGGTGGGTTTCACTGCCTAGTGAACCCAGGAGGTCAGGCTGTGAGCCTGGGTTTACACCTAGGCCCATGTTACATTTGCATAAGGGCATTTCACAGTTGCAGGGGCAACAGCAGGTCCTATAAACCATCCAGGAGTGTTCGAGATCTCAGGAAGCCTCTGACCGAACATTATCATGTACCCAGAACGGCAGACTCCTCTTGATGTTTTTCGCCTTGGGTTTTAGGGAAAGAGAGACAGCCCTGTGAAGTCTTACACATGTTATTTGGAAGTATTGTGACAGCCAAGAAATTGAGCTGGTGTCGAAAGAAACCACAGTGGCTGTTTCCTTTTTATTATTTTTTAAAATGCAATTTTGATCTTTCAAGCCCTGTGAGGAAAAAAGTTTACTAAATATACCTCTGTGGGGGTGTGTGTTGACTCAAGCATTTATCTTGTCTTTGATCCCAGAGGATATATTCCACCACCCCAGGCCTCCTTGCCCTCTGCCTTCACACAAGCCTCTTCCATCTGGGGCCCCACTCCCCAGGCTCCTAAAACCTGCGGGGTAAGGGGCAAAGGTTGGAGCACTTTCTGGAGAAGGTAGGGCCAGCTCCCCGCCTTGCCACATTTGTCTTATGATAACCAAAAGCAGAAACCTCTTGGATTTATGGCTTATGTAACAAAAAGTCTGGGGATGGGCCGGCTGTGGCTGTGGTTGGATTCAGGGCTCCACCTGTCACAGGGGCATGATTTGGGTCGTCTCTGTTTGCCCTCCTGTCGGCACTTACAGAGATCACGATCCTTCGCGTTCCTGAGACCAGCCTTCAAAGCTTTCCGTGCTTTGGTCCCAGCCTTTCTCGCCACTTCTCTAATTGAACCCTCTCCTCCAGCCTGACTAATCTCATGTAGCACAATCTAGAAACTCCAGTTCAACTTGTCCAGATTAAAGCTGCAGCCCCCACCACTTACTATCTATACAATCTTGAGCAAGCCTGCTTCCTCACCTATAAAATGGAGATAATAGTATACATCTTACTGACACTAGGTTAAAAGAATGAAAGGAGATTGTTAGGTAAAGGCAACACCTGGAGGGCTGGCCCTCCTCTCTCAAATCCACTGTCAGCCCTTCTTTACCCTGCTTGAGACGCAGGATACCACATACCTTTTTTAGACTGCATCATCTGGGCTCCTTTGTCCTCTGGCTTCCAATTGCGTTCGACAGCGGGGTTGGAGTGTTTCTCTCCTGCCCCTTCCCTGCGCATCTCTCACATCTCTGGCAGTGGCTGTGACCCTCCCGGACTGCAATTCCCTCCACGTGCCCCCTCCCCCATGACTCCACCTCCCCCTTTTTCTTTTGGTGACATTATGTGTTTCCATTGCCTTTTCAGCCCTGGATCGGGATGGCTTTCCACCATTGCTAAGTCCTGAGTTCCTTAGCATCCCTCATCTGGTCCCTTAACCCTGCTCATATGTCCTTCATACGTCTTCATTAAGGTATCTTCATTTACACCACCTGGCATAGATGCTGCTTCCTGCTCAGACCCTGATGAATACAATGGTTGGTAATCGGAATGGCTCCAGGAAACAACCTTCAAAATGAGATTCTGGGACCAGGTTTCTCACTTATTTAATGAAGGCATGAATGACCTAATTGCTGGGGGAAATGGGGCACTGATCATCTGTGGCATAAAGAACCACTGAGATGATTCAAATCATCACTGATAGTGATGTAGGATGAAGACCCAGTGGAAGACAAGGTTTTAAGTGATCAAGTGACCACTGCACTTGATTGCTATGGCAACAGTAGTAATTACAAGAACTGCTGACAACATCTGACTGCACTGGAGAGTGTGTGAGTGTGTGTGTGAGTGTGTGTGTGTGTGTGAGAGAGAGAGAGAGAGAAATAGAGAGGAGCTTTGAGCTTTGAACATACAACCCAAGACATGAGTTTAGAACCAGAAATTTTCTATGGAGGCCTTAAAAGAATCCCTTATTGCATGCAGCCTTGGAGAAGACATAGCTGTGCATTAGGCCTAAAGTCTAATTGTGCAGTTTGAAGGTTTGCAAGGCATATTACATGTACAACCTTATCAAGTTTCTATGCTGATGTTGGGGTACTGGTTGAGAAGGAGTTGGATGCTAAGGTTGGGGTGAGGACATTTGGAGTGATGCAAATGAAACTGAGATTGGTAGACCCCTAGGTCCCCTGAATCTCCCTTGCTAGAGAAAGCAGTCCCTTGCATAAAGACTTCCCTACAGTGTCATACAGAGCAGTTGCCCTGCAAGAGATGTACCTACTGTCTTCTAAACTTAGCCCCACCTTATCTCATTGCCTGAAGGCTCATATGGGAGTTACATCTCACCATAGCCCAAAGAAAAATTTGAAAGATCTTCTCCAGGAGGAGTTATTTATACTGCAAAGGAATTGCAACATCTTTTCATTTGTAGTGTCAGGAATCTCAGGAACATGTATATGCAAATAGACTCCAAGAATATTAGGCCAAGGAAGATGAAATATAGTTGGATTGGATCAAATTAGTCAATATGGGTGAATTCACCTGGGACTCAAGATGTAACATGGTAGCTCAAGCAATTGGGAGTGGCTCTAATCGTTTGCTTGGATGACTAGTTAAATCCTGGGTTTAATAGTGTCTTTGTCTTATATCGGCAGAGGATCATAGGGGAAGGGAGGGAAGAATGAAACAAGACGAAACCAGAGAGGGAGACAAACCATAAGAGACTCTTAATCTCAGGAAACAAACTGAGGGTTGCTGGAGTGGAGGGGGGTGGGAGGGATGGGTGGCTGGGTGATGGACGTTGGGGAGGGTATGTGCTATGGTGAGCACTGTGAATTGTGTAAGACTGATGAATCACAGACCTGTACCCCTGAAATAAATAATACATTATATGTCAATTAAAAAAAATATTGTCTTATATCTAATGAGGCTGAGAATACCAGAACTTCCTAGCATTGTTGAAGGAATCCAAAGCTTAGGGTGACCGGAAATTGAAATATATCTACCATGTGTGACCTATTTAATCCCTCTTCTAAAGGCCCGGAGGATAATGCCCCTCAAAAACGCATTTAAAAGTTCATTAGTAAGAACATCTGCCTCCTTGAGAGGCTCTGTGTGGCTCTTCTCTATAGGTCAGAGATGTCAGTGGATGATGCTGTCATTAAGTTGAGATCTCTAATATTAACTGTAAAAATTGGAATCCCCAGTGACAGACTGTCAGAGACAAGGTGGGCTCACTTACTCTAATAAGCCACAGGAAAGAATGATAATCAGATTGCTCCACATGGGTTTATGGTGGTGGCTAATTGATCATAGGGTTGAAAGGAAAAAAATAGAGTAAGCTTACTATGATATTGCTTAATCCATATCAGCCATGATCCGACATAAATATAATGTGAGCCACATTTGTAGTTTTAAATTTTCTAGTAGCCACATATTTAAAAAGTAAAAAGAAACCATGATAATAATTTTAAATATTTGATTTAACTCCTATCTAAAGTGTTAGCACTTTAACATGTAATCAATATAAGCATTACTGATGTGCTATTTTACATTTTTTGGTACTGTCTTTGAAACCTAGGTGTATTTCTCATGTAAGCATAGCTCAGTCAGGACTGGCCACATACCAAGTGCTCAATAACCACACGTGACTAGTAGCTACCACATTAGAAAGCATAGATCTATATAATTAAGAAAATTATTGTTGTGGCAGCAGACACCTGATTCAAGCAACCATAGTCATAGTTTTTACTTCCCCACCCAGTTTGCTGAGATAAGGTAGTGCTCAAACTCAGAACCCTTTGACCAAGGAAGAGGCCGGGTCCCCTTAAGGAAGAAGCCTGAAATGTATGAGTGTATTCTGTGCATTTCTTCAAGGCTTCCTGAGCGGTACCTGAGGGGCCATTTGCTGGGGTCACTGAGCACAAGAGAAAGGAAACACACGGACCTTGGATACTAGCTCTGAACTGATGCTAATTTCTGAAGACCCTAAAACCACCATGGTCCACCAGCCAGAGTGGGGACTTATGAAGGTCTGATGATGAACGAAATCTTGGCCTGAGCTGTCTTATAATGACTCCAGGAGACCCATGTAATAGACATAGATGGCAACTGGAAGAATCCCCACGTAGGCTTCCTGATCCATGGAATGAGAACTAGTAGGTGAACAAAGCCAGGAGGAAGCCTCTGGAAAGCCAACAGCACCCATTCTCCTGCCTACCAGAAGACTAAACCAAAAGAAATACCACATTCCCGGGGGTACTGCAGTGATTAGAGTCACCATACAAGCTGTGAAAGATGGAGAGATGATGGTTTCCAACATATCCTTGTTTAATACCTATTTGGTCAGGGAAAATGCCATCTGCGTTGTGGAGAATGACTATGGCTCATGCTAGGCTTGGTTAGGCAGTTGTTGCTGACCGAAGCTGTTATTCTGGATGTAGTATCTTTACTAGGGCAATGGCACTTGGTGTATAGCTAGTGACTGGGCAGATTATTTCTCCATCTTAATTAGTAAGAACAATCAGCAGCAGCCTGCTTTCACCTGGCTGGCAAGTTAGGATACACTCATGGTCTTCAGGATTATGTCAACTCTCCTGCTTTCATATAATCCAAAGGAGCTATGAGACCTCACAATATTTCCTGCTGGTCCATTATATTGATGACATTATGTCAGTTGAACCTGGTGAGCTGGATGCAGCAAGAAACTTGAATCCTCTCTAAGATATACGCATGACAGAGGACAGGAAGAAAAAAAGACCCACAAAATTTAGAAGCCTGACACGCTGATGCAATGCCTATGGATCCAGTGGTCTAAAATATCTTGGAAAAGCTCTTCCAAAGCTAAAGTTAAATCTCTCCACTTGGCACTATGCACCACAAAGAAAAGGGCCCAATGCTTGGTGAGTCTCTCTGAAGTTTAAAAGCAAACATTCAGGTGTTCTACTCTGACCCTCTGGCTCAGCAACTCATAAGGCTGCCATGTCAGGGTGAGTCCCAGAGCCACAGAGGACTGTGTACCAAGCCCAGGCAGAAGAACAAATGACTCTGCCACTTAACTTCAATAACACTTGAAGTACCTGAATGTTTAACCAAAGGGTGCCAAGCAGTGATGTGACCTGAGCTGTTCATTATGAATTGAGTGTTATCCACCAAATCATAAAGTTAGGAGTGCACAGCATGATTCCATTATTCTATGGAGGTGGTGGAGACTTGTGTAGGCACAGGTGAATTGAGACTCCCATGGCATCTACTCATGCTGTTTTATCATCTCTTCTTCACCCTGCATCAATGGTCTCATGGGAACTTCCCCTGTTAACAAAAGAAGGAAAAACTATAGGCCTGGTTTATAGATAAGTCTGTTTGCATTCTGGCAGAAGCTGGAAGTGGATGTCTGATGCATTACGGGGATGGCGCTGAAAGACAGTGATAAAGAAAATTCTCCCAGAAACTTGGACAAAAGGTCTGATTCACTTGGAAGGAAAATGGGCTGAAGTACAAATCTGTACAGTCTCATGGACAGTGGCTGACACTTTGGTTTGATTGGTCAGAGCCTTGGAAAGACTAAGAGTGAAAATATGACAGAAAGAGCTGAGGAAGAAAGGTGTGGATACAACTTTTGGATTGAATGAAGACTGTGAAGATATTTATGACCCAAGGGAATGATCACCAGAGACCACTCACTGCAGAGAAAGCTTCCAAAAGTATGGTAGACAAGATGACCCACCTTGTGGCAGTAGTCAACTTCTTTCCCCAGCCACCCTGCTGCTCACTCCATGGGCCCATGTACAGAGTGGCCACAGTGGCCGAACTGTTCACAACAGGGATTTCCCCTCACTCCAGTTACTCTGAAGACTACCGCTGTGAGCACCTATCACCAGAGGGCAACACTGAGCCCTGGAAAGCGTTCTAATCCTTTGGGAAGCAGCCAGTCACCTAATTTTATTGAATTCCTTCCACCTTGGAGGGGGCAATGCCTTGACTTCATGGAGATAGATACATATTCTATACAGATTTACCTTCTTTGCCTGAAACTCTTCTGCCAATGCTATCATTAGGGAACCCACAGAATCCCATATTCATGATCTTAGTGTCTTATACAACATTGCCTCTGACAAAGGGACTCACATTAATACAAAAATTGTTCAGTGATAAGCTCAGCCTATGGAATGCAGTGATCCTACCATGTACCTCATCAGGTGGAGGCAGCTGGTCTAGGAAAAGAATGGAATGGCCAAGAGAGGCCCACTTATGATTCTAGCTGAGGGACAACACCCTGAGAGATTGAGGTGTCACCTGATAAGATACCAAATATGCTTTAAACCTGTGACCAAATGATGGTGCCTTTTCTCTCAAAGCCAAAATATGAAGGTCCAAAAAAATCAAATGAAAGAGGCAGAAATGATATTTCTCATGATTACATCTAAAAATACATTTATATAATTTTTTTTAGATGTGCACATTCTCCTGGTCTTGGCAGGTTCTGAGGCCCTAGTTCCCAACGGAGGAACACTTGCCCAAGGGAAGATACACAGCCATGGTTCCATGAGGTTGGAAGCTGACGCTCCCCCACTCCCCGGACATTTGGGGCTTCTCTTTTCACTGAACCAACAGGCAGAGGAGGTTCCATAACTAGCTAAGGTGATTGGTTTCAGTTACCAAGAAGAAATCGGGCTGTTGCTATACCCCAAGATTACTGGGGTTTTTTCAGGGCTCCATGGGATGATGGCTCTAGAATGCTGCCCACCGGGACCTTGCCAGTGGCAGAGAGGAACCCCCAGCTCACTACAAGGAGCACAGGCTGGAGGGCCTTGGCCCGGTTCCATTCTTCATCCTTCTCCAGCCCTAGTGAGTGAGAAGACAGGGTTTGTGGAGTTCAATCCAACTCAACAAACATTTATTGGAGAGCTTTTGGAGGTAACAATGCAGCATAACTGACTAAGCAGAGCGTTCATGAACATTCATGAAACGAATTGTTCTGGTAAATTGAGCTTTCTAAGTAACTAAGTTTTATTCTGAAAACTCTTGTTCAATATCTTTCTGAAATGTCTGCTTCTACTTTCTCCCCACCGTAAGTGCAGCCTCGTGAGCGTGGTTGATGCTTTCTTTGATGAATAGGGATTTTAAAGGCCCTCAAGGTGATTTTTTTCCAGAAGACCAAGTCTTGAGGTGATAATGTAGATAAAGAAAGGGAAGGTGATGGGGCTGAAGAACTGCACAGGACAGAAGTTACTTTATCAAAAGGTAAATTCTTGATATCGGCTTGATTTGCCATCATTTGCCTTCTGAAAGAAGAGTTCTGTAGGAGCCCTGGTTAGCAGAAAGCTTCTGGGAGCTGAGGATTTATTGTCATAATGATCATGGCTGTTAACCTGTGATGCTCGTGTTTATATGGCATGCTACATTTTCATGCCTCTTTCATATTTATGCTCACATTTGGGTCTTACATCGGCCCTTGGAGATGCCAAGGGCATGTTTTGTCATTCTCACCAAACAGTTGGAACACCTGAGGCCCGGAAAGGGTGGTGACAGGCTAGGATACAAATCCCTTGAACTGTTCTTCTCTATTTATTTGGTTTCTGTTCTGGGGTATTTTCTTAGGGTAGATGATGGGAAGAAGATGACATTCTCATGGATCTTGAGAAAAAAAAAAAAGAATAAGAAAACTCAATGTGGGGGTCATGTTGTAATGAAAAATCTCAGTGGAGGGGGAAGAGTAGACAGACGGTTGAGGGCTATCCCCCCAAAGTCCCACGAGTGGAACTGAGAGTGGCATGGCCCCGGCACGTGGTCAGAGCCCAGGTGTTCTCCTCCGAAGGTGGCAACCTCCTGCCGTTGCCCTGACATTCTCCTCCAGATCTCCGGCATCTGCTGTGGGGACAAAATCAAGAGATGCCTCCACCTTAGGAGAAGGGTTCTACCCAAGGGGATGCACCTTTTGCTTCCTGCTTCTTCCCCAAGGGGAGGGGTACAGCCCTTGTGGGCTGACAAAATGGCTCTTCACAGGAGGGCAACTAGGGATACAGAGAGAGGAGCAGACAGTCAGGGACCCGGGTTCGAAGTCCTGGCCCTACAGCCATGGGCAAATCAAGTGAGCTCTCTCCTGCATGCTGATTTCCCAGGCCCACATGCGGGAGGGGAGAATTATCCAGGCCCCTCTGGAATGCCAAGACTATTCTGAAAGTAAATGCGATCATATGGAAAGAAAGACGTTCTGTACTTTTTAGAACCAGGAGCACTAATGACATCGAAGTGACCCTCAGTGACCCCAGGACACAGGCTGTCTGCAAATTTCTGAGGCCACCTCCTCCCATCCCTAGGGTTCTGCCCCTGTCTGCACCTTGCTGTGTGCTACCTTATGCGTGTCTGCCTCGGGTCTAACCGGTCCTGATGATGGGGTGCACGTTAGTGTCTGACTGTGATCTGAACGAACACAAGGAGTCACTTTTTCCTCCACACATCAGTTTGTACAACTATAAAATGGAGACGGGGTGGTAGGGGTAGGGTAGCCCATCTATTAGATAATTTCTAAAGCCCTTTCCAGTCTAACAGTCAACGGATTGAGAACTGTCCCCCTAAAGAGAAACTTGCCTGTTGCGGGCTAGGAACCTGCAGGCCTTAGCACTGGACCTCAGTCTTCTGTGCGTCGCACTGGTGCGAGGTCCCTGCAAATACAAGGACATGTCACATCCTTGTGCATGTGTTCCTGCAGGGTTTCCTACACTGGGAGAGCCTGGCGGCTTCCTCTCTGTGAGTCCAGGGAAACCAAGATGCAGACTCGTTGATCACCTCTGAGGATAGTGAAGGCAGAACATCACAACCCAGGCAGCCCAGGGCCAGATGCTGAGCTAACATGGCTGGAGACACAACATCTGAACAGGGTAGAAATGCTGGTCAGAGTCCATTAGCACGTCGACTCGGGTCCCGGTCATGGCTCATAGTCAAAACAGGCTCAAAGAACAAGTGTAGGTGGTCACCCCTGTGGGAAGTCTTGGGGTGCCCTGCTTACAAACACACTCTTCATGGCACTCCTAATGACAGGGCCCTCCCCCCAGGGCCTGTCAGGCCTAAGGCGTTTTGGTGTTAGGTTGATTTCCTCTGAGGAGGAAGCGGGGAGGTAAAGGAGGTGTACATTTCTGAGGATGAAACCACCAAACAGCCCTGCACGCCGTCCCCTCTTGGCAGTGAAGTTTCAATAGAAAGCCTGGGCAGGGTGAAGACCTTGGCAGGCACAGGGGGGATCAGCGGTGAGCCCCTCTGACTCCTGGGAAGAACTAGGCCAGAGTTTCTCAAAGTGTGAGCCAAGAGACTTTCCTATCAGAATAACCAGGCTTGCTCATTTAGAAGGGCATATTCCTGGACTCTATACCACTGAATCTGAATCTTTGGGGGAACTGGCATCATTTTTTTTAGCAAGCTACTCAGAATAATTCCTATGCCCGGTGGTGTTGAAAACCATATGCATTCTTTGAAGGCGATGACCCCCCCTCAATGCCTGGCAAATAGTAGGTCCTCAGCAAAAATGTGTTGAAAGACTGAATGCATAAATGAATGTGTGTGGGGGGGAGAAGGCTCATTCTCAGTGAGCTAGGAAGTGCCAGAGGTGACTGGAACAAGAGCCAGGGTTTACTGGGCCTGGAAATGGGTTCAAAGGCTTCCAAAGGGGTCACATTCTCCTATAGCGATATAGAGCACTTTGTAGTTTACAAAGCTTTCGTCACTCTTCCCTTTTGAATTCTGATGAAAAAACCCTAAGCTAGATATCACGCCTGTTAACTAATTTTACACATGAAAAGAAAATTGAAATTCACAGACTTATTCATCATTTGCCGAATATCATGCAGCTCATAAGGAACAGAGACACGGCAGGTCCTTTGACAAGGAGCTCCAGGCCAGGCTTTCATACAGTGTCTTGGCTACTACCTTGCTTACCAAGTACAGGATGAGGACGTTGGACTTGAGCAATACCACCACGGGCCTGCAGGTGAACACGCATGGTTAGGGCAGACTGGTGAAGTTGAGGGCAGGGCAGGACAGGGGGAGAGGGCGCAGCTGACATTCACTGAGCACCTACTGTATGCCACAGCCATCCACTTTCTATGTATTATCTCACGTAATGCTTACAACCACCCTGCAAAGAGTTCGTTGCCCCATTTTATAGCTGAGGCAAATGAAGCTGAGTAAGTAACTTGCCCGTGACATCGGCCAGCAAAGCCAAGTTTTGAACTCAAGTCTGACCAAATTCAAAAGCCCATTTACTAAGCCTATTCTTTCTCACCTTTTTTTTTTTTAAATTTTATTTATGTTATTCGACAGAGAGAGAGCGCGCAAGCAGGGCGAGCGGCAGGCAGAGGGAGAGGGAGAAGCAGACTCCCCGCTGAGCAGAAAGCCGGACATGGGGCTCGATCCCAGGACCCCGGGATCATGACCTGAGCCAAAGGCAGACGCTTAACCGACTGAGCCACCCAGGCGTCCCTCTTTGTCACCTTTTTTTCTCCCTCCCTGCCTACCCTGGATCCAGGATTTTTAAATTTGTTTTTCTTTTTTTTTTTTCCCTTTGGTTAAGTAGTTATGCATTCAGTTTTTTCCCTTTTAGAAATTATACTTAATTTTTAATATATTTTTATTTTGAATTATATACCTTTAACATTTTAACATAAGTACTTAACAAAGTCTAACATGATTTACCTCTACCTTTCTCCTGAGCTGTACAAGATCTTTACAATGCTGTCCATCTGACTTCTCCTCCCATTTTCCAAGCTACTGCTGTCTATCAGGTTGAGGTACATGAAACTGTCAATATTTAACTATTAACCTACAAAAATGTAATTCACACAAACAATGTTTTCAATAAAACTAGGTTTTTGTTACATCTTATATTTAAACTCCCCCAAATTAGACATTTAAAATATTTGTCACTTAGATTTACCAACATATAAACCGATTTCCTCACTCACTATTAGTTTTTTTTATTTTGTTTTTTTAAACACAGAATTTGTCTATTTAATCACAAAACACCACACAGAAACGGTGGGAATCTGCCCAATAAATATCATACCAGACAGAACTGAACAAATCTGTACTAGAGCAACACATCGTGTCTTCTCACTTTTCTTTTTATAACTGCCCTGGTTTGAGGCCTCTCCACCCAAGCTAAACAATCTCTGAGACATATGGTCGGAAAATTATATAAGAACATCCTCTGTGTAAGACTGATGAATCACAGACCTGTACCCCTGAGACAAATAACACATTATATGTTAGTTAAAAAATTATTAGGCAGCATGGAAGGCCACTTACTAAAAACTATTGGTGACTGTATGATTTCATTTACATGAAATTCTAGAAGAGACAAAACTAAGACGGCATGAAAAATTTATTTTTATTTTTATTTTTTTTTTTTTTTGAAAAATTTAAAACAGTGCTTTTATCCAGGGAGCAGGATAGGGGTTGATGGAGAAGGGGCATGAGGGGACGTGGGTTAATGGTAATGTCTTTAATTTAATTGGGACTTGGGATATGTGGGTGCATGCATTTGTCAGAGCTTGTGGAATTAAGAATTGTGTAATCCACAAAGAAAAAAAAAATGGTACAATCCACTTTATAGAAGTTATATCTGAAAAGAAATGTATAAACAAATATTAAAGTTAATAATATGCATGCTAAAGTGTTTAGAGGTGAAGTGTACCGATATCCATAACTTCCTTTGAAATGCACCAAAGATAAAATGAATTAGTAAATGATAGGCAAATACAGCAAAAGGTTCATTGTAAATACAGGTGAAGGTTCATTGTAAATACAGGTGATGAGTACATCAATGTTAAATGTATAATTCTTTCAATTTGCCCATATGTTTGAAATTTTCTGTAATAAAATATTAGGGAAAAGAAAAAAGAACATCTCTGCCTCTTTCACACAATTTGAACAAGATTCGATGCACACAGTTTGTCTGGATTTGACCTTGGGTAAGACATCTTTACCTCTCAGAATCTGTTTTCACTTAACTAAAATGAAGGTTTGGATCTGAATCTAAGGGTCTCAGCCCAGGTTTCCATCAGAGTCACACAAGTTGTTTCAATATTACTGTTAGTTGTTGAGACCCACTTCTTCTTTATGTCAGTTTCGTTAAAAGTTTTTTTTTTTTTCAGTGTATGTCTGTGAGTAGTAAACTCAGCCTTTGAAGGTCTAAAAGCATTTTGATTTCACATTCCTTCTTTTTTTATTTTTTAAGATTTTATTTATTTATTTGACAGAGAGAGAAACACAGCGAGAGAGGGAACCCAAGCAGGGGCAGAAGGAGAGGGAGAAGCAGGCTTCCCGCGGAGCAGGGAGCCCGATGCGGGGCTTGATCCCAGGACCCTGGGATCACGACCTGAGCCGAAGGCAGACGCTTCACGACTGAGCCACCCAGGCGCCCCTCACATTCCTTCTTGCGTGACAGGTGAATGGGGTATAGAAGTCTAGGCTGACAAGTTCCTTACCCTAAGCATCTTGTCTTTCCTTCTCTCCCCCTTTTCATGACTCTCGTTAAGTGTATGTCCCACCTCCCTGCTGTATCCTCTTGACCTCTTAGGGCTGGTTTTCACCTTTTCTCTCTCTGAACTGCATTCTGGGTAACCACCTCAGATGCAGCTTTTTAAAAATTCACGAATTCTTACAAGGATCCCACAGGTTTCAGTTTCTGGCTGGTTTTCATGTTAATTTCTCACATGGGGGGTCCCTGTACCGTGTGACTACTGGGAACTTAGAACCCAAACCTGTCAAATTGGTTTCTTAAGAATAACTCTTTGGACACCCATGGCCAGAGTGGACATCAAGCTTTTTCCTCACCAATTTCCTAGACGGTTGGGGAAGTTTCCTTATCTCATTTCATGGATAGATCAACTCTTCATAATCCCCAGCTTTATGACAGCTCAACTCTACCACATGGGGCCTGCAGCCTAGGCTTGTCTCCCCAGACGGATACCAGAATTCCAGGCCCACGCTAATT
Organism: Zalophus californianus; assembly: GCF_009762305.2. Classification (NCBI taxonomy): domain Eukaryota; kingdom Metazoa; phylum Chordata; class Mammalia; order Carnivora; family Otariidae; genus Zalophus; species Zalophus californianus. The sequence goes on from NC_045604.1 coordinate 26,079,927, forward strand.
TTGTAATTTCATGAGCCATTATGGTTCGGTGGCTGTTAACCACCCTGACTTTGAGTCTCCTCTTTGTTAACCCAGCATTAGGGATTTCTCTCCCTTAACTTTGAGCTCGGCTCTGTTTTAAATTTTTCTTTCAAGTTTTATATTTTAAATTTTTATATAAAAATTACAATACACAGCTCCTTCTTCAGTGTGGGAAGTCTTATTTAATTCATGTTCTGTTTGGTTTGATGCCTCTACAGAAGGAATAAAGGCCTAATTCCCTTGGAAGCCAGATGATAAAATGAAGACTTCTCTCATTGGAAGGAAGGAACCCAAGTGAGCAAGTTAGAAGGGGCCAAGGGACGATACTGGCAAGAGTACCTCTTTTAAAAAGAAGTTCAGAGCTACTTGAGGGGAGTTGAAAATGGAACCAATCTCTGAGGCTTGGAGCTCTGAACAAAGAGGCAGAGGTGCTGGTGATCTAAGCAGAAACTCCGTGCAAGCCATATCAGGCCTGTGAAAAGGCCCGAGGCTGCCTGGAGGTGGGAAAAAAGACAAACAAGCAAATGTTCAGAGAAAAGGAATTTATAACAGTTTTGTTAATGACAAAGCATTCAGTTTGTTCTGTGGAGGTTTTATTTCTTTTAACCCTTCTCTAACTGGAGTGTTTCATATCTTCTAAGAACAGTTGCTATACCACTAGCTAATTAAATACATGTTTTAAAATGGAAAACAAGAGAATGTATCCAGTGCTATTTTCTTTTCTCTGTCAGCCCTGCCTACAGTGGTATGACCACCAATCTGGTGCTCACCTTCATCAGGCAACACTGATCACATGGGGGCCAGTCTCTAGGACTCTGTGGGAATCAAAGGGCATCCACCTGCCTTTCAAGATGCTCGGGTCCCTTGAATGGTGGGAATACTGCAGATATCACAATGGAGACGCCTAAGTCAGTAAAAGTGGGGTCCGTGTAGCATAAACAAGGGGAAAGGAGGCAGATTTCTGGCTACTTCATGCTAAGAGCGGAGTGAGCTACTCCAGCAGATGCTAGATGAGTTCAGGAGACGGATAAACCCCAACCCCTCCCTCCCATCCTGCCCACCTGCCCAGCCATGAGCAGTGGCCGTCAGTGAGGTCTCTAAGGGAGCTAATGACCATGAATTCTATTCTTACCCTGCTTGTATGACTCCAATCACCACAGCATAAGCAGTCTGATTATGGAAGCTAAATAAGTACCAGGGACACAAATATCCCCAAGGACAAGGGGTTTGAGAGAAGAAGAGCATGGGGAGAGAAGGGTCCTCACCCACTGGTTTAAAGCAGGCCGGAAAGGAGAAGATGCTTTTAGCAGGGAGGGAAAGGAGACTGGCAGAAGCTTTTGAAACCTGTTCTGCAAGGGGTGGGGGTTGAGACTCTGTCAAAGCAGTGGGGAGGGCCCACTTCTCGTTATGCTGGGGCACCATGGATTGAGCGCTAGCTTGGCGCCTGGACACCAGGGATGCCGAAGTCCAGAGGATTCCGGAACTTTGTCCTGGTCCTGATAATGATGCTGCTGATGGCACACACTTCCACAGTGCTTACTATTTGCCTAGCACCCTTCCAAACACTTTATATATAACTCACTTAATCCTCATGACGGCCTTGTAAGTCAGGTAAACTGAGGCACTTCCCCACAGTCACACAGTCAGTGGTGGAGCTGGGATTCAAACCTTGGCAGACAGACTCAGGTGCCCATGTTCTTACACAGGAGGCTCAGCTGCATTTATATATGGAGAAACATATCAGGATATAATGATAGTAATATCAACACTAACAGTAGTAACAGCTCCTGAGCACTTGCCATATGCCAGGCACTGTACCAAGCATTTCAGATACATGATCATGTTTTACCCTCAGGACAACTCCATGAGGAAAGTGGCAAGATTCCTCCAGTTTTGAAATGAGACAAGAGACATTCTTAATGGTTCAGTAACCCGGAACAGGTCACCCCGTTAATGAGTGGCAGTGCTGGGCACCAGCTTCTGTCTCTAATACACGAGCCTGTCAGGAGGAAAGGGTGAAATGAGAGACCTATTTAAGGGCCAGGAGAAAAGCTTAGTTGATCTGGTGAAAAGAGGCTCACCTCCATATATAAACACATGCACACGACCACAGAAGGCTATACTACCCCTTCCTAAGTGACTTCTGGAAGAAGGTAGAAGGCACTGAAGATGGCTCTTTTTCCCAGCGTGATTTTCTTTGGTAAGAACCAATTTGGGGATATGCTATAGAGCACAGTTCTGCAAACAAAGCCAAATCCCATCCACAACTGTTTTTGCAAATAAAACTTTATTGTAACACGGCCATACCCATTCATTTACATAGTGTCTCTGGCTGCTTTCATACCTGATGGTAGAATGAGTAGTTACGGTGGAGACCATGTGGCCCATACACGAACAATATCTGCCATCTGAGACTTTACAGAAAACGTTTGCTGTTCTCTGCCATAGAGGTCAAAACTAAAGGGGTCTGCTAGTGGATTGGATGTGGAAGGGGCAGGAACCGGAGGAATCCAGTGTGACTTTGAGGTCTGGGGCACTCAGCAACTCATCACTCTTTTATTGAGCCCTACCCATGTGTCAAGCAGTAGTTTGCTGCTACACACCAAGGATCCAAACACGCAAAGTATAACCTTCTGGGAGAAGCACATACAAATGCCAACGACAGATGGAAATAAAACTGAGATGAGCCTAGAAAGGTGGTCTTGGTACAGCTCCATGAACGATGGAAGCAGTCATGGTTTCATCTTTATCCATCTTCTCAGATGCCTAAGCCAATGCGATGGGATCTTCCTCCCTCCCCTCCAGAAGGTTGTAAACAATGAACATGACCCGATAAATCAGGAAAGGGGTAGAAGAGTCACTCATTCATTCATCATCAATTTCGAGAGCTCCACGATGTGCCAGGCACTGTGCTAGGTGCTGAGAACCATACAGGTCCCTGCCCTCATGGAGCTTTCTCAATGGTGCCCAGAGGGCAGGAAAAGGGGGAGATAGGAGAGATGAGGGAGTGCACGTCAGATGGTTCTGTTCTCCCAGTAAAGAGGTGAAGGAGCCGGGATGGGAGGCTTACGGAGAGAAGAACCTGCGCCAGACGGCATCTCTGTAGTGGGAAAGTTTTCCTCGGAAAAGTAACGAAGTGGAGTCACCAGGCAGCATTGTGCCAGTTTGAAGGATGAGGTCATGAATGTAAAGTAAAAGCAGGCTCAGCAGTAAGGTTCTCTTCCAGCAACATGGCACTGCTCAGGGGCTGCACAAAGATGGATGTGTGTGGTGAGGGACCCAACAGGAGACAGCCTCACTGCTGGGAGAGCCACTGGGAAATGACGCCTCTCAGGAAGTGTAAGCATCTGTTAACTGGACTCAGGTCATGGGTCATGATATTGGAAGTATTGATTAAGTCCAGGTCTGCTGAATAAAGAACCCTGCTTCCTTGTGGAAATGTGAAGACCTATCTCTCGCTGACAGGCACTAATGATTCTAATGCAGCTAGGACACTTTAGTTCAAAGAGATGATTAGCGTTGTCAATTAGGCCTGGATGCATCGATTTTCTAATTAGCCTTTGGGGTGTGCCGTGGCCTCTTTGCTAGCTAGGTTCTGGAAGCACCGGCTGCCGCCCGCACCAGGTGAGATAACTCCTTTCAGTGGGGACGCAGCCAAGCGATTTCCTACGTGAAATGCTACTTTACCGTAAAAATTATAAATGGACATTTGCTAATTTTTTGATGTAGAACCGTGACCTTTTGTGTAAGGAGAGACCCACTCTTTTGTTTCTCCTTATCTTTCTTCCGTGAGTCATGTCCATAAGTCATCAGCAAGGATTTCTATCCTACCCAAGGACCTGAGAACAGTTGTGTAGCAACCTGAACGCAGGGCCCTTGGGATTTTTATAATTCCTCTCCCCAGCCTCATCCTTGCTGATCTTCTACAGACAAGTCAACCACATCCCGAAAGCTTTTTCCTTCCTTCCTTCCTTCCTTCCTTCCTTCCTTCCTTCCTTCCTTTTTCCTTCCTTCCTTCCTTCCAAGCTGCCTTTATGGGCTCTCTCCAAAGTATTGAAGTTAATTTTCATTGAAACAACTCTTTTTTTGGCTCATATTTTATCAGTTTACATATTTTTTAAAAGATTTTATTTATTGGGATGCCTGGGTGGCTCAGCTGGTTAAGTGTCTGCCTTCGGCCCAGGTCGTGATTCCAGGGTCCTGGGATCAAGCCTCGCATTGGGCTCTCTGCTCAGCAGGGAGCCTGCTTCTCCCTCTGCCTGCCGCTCCCTCTGCTTGTGCTCTCTGTCTCTCTCTCTCTCTGACAAATAAAGAAAGAAAGAAAATCGTTGAAAAAAGATTTTCTTTATTTATTTGTCAGAGAGAAATCACAAGTGGGGGGGGGAAGGGAAGAGTGAGAGGCAGACTCCCCGCTAAGCGGGGAGCCCCATGCGGGGCTCGATTCCAGGACCCTGGGATTGTGACCTGAGCTGAAGGCAGACACTTAACCGACTGAGCCACCAGGAACCCAGTTTACGTAATATTTAATGAAAAGTATGTATTTACAAAAAAGTACACTGGCATGAACAGACTTTGGACCAAACAGAGCTGGCTCTAGGTAAGCAGGCAACATGAGGGGTGGGGGGGGTGGGGCTGGCAGGAGGCCACCTCGATGGGCAGAAGCAATGTGTCTTTTCTGAGAGACCGCAGGGTTGGTTAAAAGAGGTGGTGGGCTAAGGGGGCTTCTGCTAAAGCCCCCTCCACATCAGGGGAACCTGCAGTCTCCCCAACAGAGGCCAGACTGATGGCTGACCCTGCTGGGGTCTGGGCAGCACAATGCCTTCCACGTGGATGCCTCGATATCACACAGTCCTTTCTCTAGGCTTGGAGCTGCCCCTTCTCTTGATCGTCTTTCAGGCTATAGCTTGGTCTTGGGTGAGGGAGGGGGATTCATTATGTCTCCGGTGTCTAGGAGAAGTGGACCAGATTGTCTTTCTTCCGTGTTGAGAGCTGACAGTGCTCATGTGTAGAAACACAGCCTCTCTGAACTGACCGGCTTTTGTCCAGGTGCTCCCTTTAGAGGCTGCCATGAGTGTGAAGCTGTCCCGGGGCCCCTGAGGCTGAGATGGCTTCCCAGGTGTGGAATCTGGGGCTCTGTGCCCACCATGGGAGGCCACGGGGCTCAGGGAGAAGGCTTCCTGCCACCCTGGCCTCCACTGCTCCGCGGGAGGATGTGGGGGTAGAGAGCCCGGGCAGTGGCACTTGAGTGGATAAGAGACGCTCAGCCCCCATCACTGTTGACCTTGACTGCAGCTGCTGCCAGGACTGAAGACTGAGCTGATGGTGCTCTGCGTGACCCCGGTACCCCGGCGTTAATAAAGGGGGTTGGTGACATGGGAGCTCTGGATAAACAGAGGGGGTGGATTCCTGGCTCCCATTTCCAGGATTCTGGCAAGGCAAACCTGCCGGGAGAGTGAGGGAAGTGGGCTTGAACACTGCTTCCCTGCAAAGGAACCTCAGACCTCTGGCTTCTGCATTTCTGAGAACCCCATCCTTGCTGGAGGCCATTAAGAGGTGTCCAGGGACCATGGAGATAGCAGAACAGACGTAATTCTAGGAGCTGGAACATTTGGGATGTGGGAAGATGTTAGGATTAAGCAGCTTAGCTTTGGAGTCAGTCAGGTGGGGTTAGAATCACAGTGGCTGAGTGACCTCGGGCTACTTCTTCTACAGCATAACCTTTTAGACCTGTGCCTCAGTTTCTTCATCAGTGAAATGGGGGAATCTGTACCTACCATAGTGGGTTGGGAGGAGGATGAAGCGACATACAAACGCTTAGCGCACTGCTTGCTTGTTGGAAGTTTCCCATAAACGCCCCCCTTCCTAGAACGCCGGGAGGAGATGCTACAGCATGGAGAGGTAGGGTATACAGGTCAGACCTTTCTAGAATCCTCCCTCCCACTGCCTGTGCCTCACTAGGGGACAACCTCTTCTGGCCTCAGTTTCCCTTTCTATACCACAGGAAGGTGCTTTCTAGTGAGGAGGCCACAAATCTTGACAGCAAAAGTGACTTGTAGTTTGGGGCCTCCTCGGCATTGGTACTGCCTAAATAGAGGCATTCCTGAGACAACGTCAGAGCCACCTGGCGTTCGGGGATTTTTGTATTAGATCATAGGATCCTCCATTGATGACCTAACCCAACATAATTTTCCACGGTTACCGTCAAATTCCTGGAGGCTTGAGGATGAAGCTCATACTCTCCCTCCAATTCCACTTCTGGCTTCCTCCATCCCAGGATCTGCAAGACCTAAGCCCTACGTTGTGGTTGTACAATATTTTTGCTAATTCTTTGACACCCTTCCTTCCCCTCTCCTTGACTGTGTAAGTAGATTCTAAAGAATAGAATGTGGTAGAAAGATGCAGATCCTGAGGCTAGGTCGTCCCAAAGTAGCTTCTGCCTGGCTCTGTCCCCTGGCTCTCTCATTCTGGGGGAAGCCAGCTGCCCCCATGAGGATAGTCAGGCAGCTCCGGAAGAGGTCATCAAGGAGAGGAACGGAGCCTTCTTGACAAAGGCCAGGACCATCTTGCTAGTCATATGGGGGGGGGGGTTGCTGCTGCCTTGGAAGTGGCCCCTCCAGTTCCAGTCAAGTCTTCAGATGACCGCGGCCCCAGCCAATGTCTTGACAGCAACCTCAACCGCCTGGCCTAGTCGCTCCCAGATTCCTGACTCACAGAAATGGAGTTTATTATTTTTGTTTTTATTATGTGTGGTTTTTATATTGCGTTAAGATTAAGGGGTGCCTGGGTGGCTCAGTCATTAAGCATCTGCCTTCGGCTCAGGTCGTGATCCCAGGGTCCTGGGCTGGAGCCCCACATTGGGCTCCCTGCTCGGCGGGAAGCTTGCTTCTCCCTCTGCCCACTCTCCCTGCTTGAGTTCCCTCTCTCGCTGTATCTCTCTGTCAAATAAATAAATAAAATCTTTAAAAAAAAGAAAAGACTTAAAAGTACTATGCTTTAGGGTGAATAGACATGTAACAAGCATCGCAAACACACCCCATTTCCCTGGAGTTAAATGTAGTGTGGGCAGCCTACTTTTGCCGCCCCGGCCGGTCTGTCGGCCGTCCCAGGTGAAGGCAGCAGGGGCTGGAAGGTCCAGAGCAGTACTCAGAGGACAGAGAAGTTTGGCTCCTGGAGCAAAGCTGGCCCAACCTTTTGACCCCACATTCACAAAGGAGGGGGAAGGCCCTGGGACCCAGAGCATAAAAGGAGCGCTTCTAGAGCAGGTCTGGTTTCCAGAAGGGTCTCTGATTGGGTGACGCTCTGCCCCCAACCACAGTTGGGGTTAACACTGGGACACCCGTGTCCGTGTCCCTCTCTCTCCATCTGAGAAACAGCCCCGGCCCACTCCAGCCCCAACCTTGGCAAACTCACTGATGCAGACAGAGTAGAGGTTTGTTCAGTGAAGGTGACCAGTCAGCTGGGTACTCAGGGTCCTCACCAGACACATGGATTCCTCATTTTCCTCTTCCTCTCCCCAGATGGTGGTGTTCGCCAGGGTTCTATCTGCAATGGGTGGTGATGGGGGCGGGGTGCAGGCAAGCACATTCCTGAAAAGCAGCTCTGTTCCTTTTTCAAGGTAATAGATTGTGTGACGATCGCAGACTGAGGGCAGTTGGTTAGAAGAAAAATCAGTGTGAACATGGCACCGTGAGATGAGATATGAAGAGACACTGATCAAATGGTGCTACCTTTCACACCCTCGGCCTTCACCAGCCCCGCCCCCAAGCAAGCACCACCAAGGTCAGAACCTGAATAGACCTCTTTCCTCTCATCTCACCCTACCTGTGATACTAAGGGAGCTCAAACTCCCATTCTCCAACACTCTACCTGTGTTCTGATGACTCCCAGAAGATATTCCCAGTTCCCCACTGAGGTGCAGATCCCGTTCATCCAACCAGCAACTAATATGTTAGTCAAGGCTGTCCACAGTTTGGTCTGAGCCTCATTCCTACAACCTAACCCCAACCGCTATGTTGGAGTGTGCCTATTGGAGCTTATCTGTGATTCCCTGTGGCAGAGTCTGCAAGGGATGAGAGAAACAAAGGGGGAAGGAAATGTAGATAAAATTAAATATCCTTATAACCTGCAGCCCATTGACAAATACTTGAGATAGGCAGATGAGAGCATTCCTCCAGGATCCTGAGTCTTCTTTAGTATATGAAAATCCTTCTGGAACTTCCCTTACCTTTACTTCTCCCAACCCCAAGGTATATATAATCACTTGCTCCTTGCCACCGGCAGCAGCTCTTTCTGCCCATGGTCCTGTCCCTGTGCCTTAATAAAACCACCATTCTGCACCAAAGACGTCTCAAGAATTCTTTCTTGGCCGTCAGCTCTGGACCCCACCAAGCTCACCAACACCCCTTCAAAAAAAAAAAAAATCACAAGTTGCTGATTAAAAGTGTTCTGAACCCAATTCCAATGTGTGTGGGGGGTGGGGGGTAGTTTTCCCACATCAGCAAGCGCTGCTCCAACACCAGCGGGTTGTCTGATTCAAGTCAGTTCCGACACTATCTATTTGATCCCACAGGTTCGGGGTTCAGTCCTACAAGACTGCCCCCCACCCTTCAGATGCCAATCAGAAGTCCAGGTTGTCACCTATAGATTGGAGGTTCCAACAACCCCCAGCTCCCAAGCTCTCATTTAATTTGCTAGGGTGGCTCACAGAACTCACACACACACAAAAAAACAAAAAACCACATTTAACTGACTAGGTTGTCAGTTTATTATAAAATGTTTTAACTCAGTAACAGCCAGATGGAAGAGATGCATATTGCGAGCTAGGTAAGAAGGTGCAGAGCTCCCGTGCCCTCCCTAAGTACCGCACTGTCCCCATACCTCCATGGTGCACCAACACACCTCTCCGAACCCAGTCCTTTGAGTTTTTATGGAGGCTTTCTTACATAGGCAAGATTGATTAAAGGGTTGGCCATTAGCGATTGAACTCAGTCTTCACGCCTTCTTCCCTTCCTGGAAGCCGCGGGTTGGGACTGCAAGTTCCAACCTTCTGATCAATTTCTAATCACATGGTTGGTTCTCTCCCTTCACTCTCTCACCCCTCCAATCAACCCTCAATCTTTGTTACCTCAGGGCACTCTGGAAATCACCTCATTAACATAACGAAGACAACTTTATCATTCTTATCATAGGAAATTCCAAGGATTTTAGGAGCTCTGAAAAGGGTACCCAATATATACTTCTTATCACAAATCACAATATCATGCCAATGAAAATTCATATCCCTTATTCTTTCTTTCTAATAGAACCCAGCTAAAAGATCATGGTTCCAAACCTCCCTTGCAACTATATGAGGCCAAGTGACCAAGTTCAGGCCAGTGACATATAAGCACAAGTGGTGTGTTGGGAATTCTGGAAAGCCACTTAAAGGAAGCTGACCCAGCTGGAGGGAGAGGCCTTTGTCCTCTTCCCCTTTCTTATTTCAGCTGCCTAGAACTGGGATGTGATGGCTGGAGCACCAGCAGCCATTCTGGACCGTGTGGTGACCTTGAGAATGAAAGCCAAGCTCTAAGGATGATGAACAGAAAAATAGAATATTTAATAAATATGGCCCCATTATGCACCTGGTTCTGTTCAAAACACATTTCCAACTGAAATCATTTAATCCTCACAGCAATTCAGTGAGATGGGTCCTTTTATCACCCTCATTTTACAGCTGAGAAAACAGAGGAAAGAGGTAACCTCCTCATGGTCTCTTGGCCTGAGAAAGAATTAAAACCCAGACAGTGTGACTCCAGAGTCCATGCTCTAAGCATCTGCCTTGCACTGCCTGGTTTCCCAATGACCGCAGAGCTGCCACATCAGTCAGCCCTGGGCTGCCTGGCTCTGCACTGCTTTTATGTGAGAGAGAAATAAACCTCAAGCTTGCTTAAGCCCCTGCTATTTTGAGTTTTCTATTGTCAGCCGCCAAGCCGAGGCCTACCTGATACATTCTCCAAATTGATTTTCATACCTCCAGGCACTTGTTCAAACTGTTCCTTCTGCCTGAAAAGCCCTTTTTCTTGTACACTCCTCTGTTAGCACACCTCTTATGCAGAACACCATCAGCTACTTGTTTACACATCTGCCTCCCAAGCTAGAGGGTCACCTTCCACAGGTGAGAACACTGTCTTAGAATAGTCTTTACCCACAAAACTTAACCTGGTCTGGCACGTAGTCAGTGTTCAATAAATGTTTCCTGAATTTAATCAAATTGGGGAGCCAACACCAGCCCTGTACAAAAGCAGGATAACATAGTATGACATCAGATATGTCAGGGCTCCTTACTCTTCTTTCCTCCCTCCATGACCAAGACTGCACCAAATCTTCTTACTTGCTTATTGACCCTCCGACAAAGTTTGCCTTTTATTCCGCAGTGAAATGACACTGACTTTAATGAGCACACTGTATATGATATGCACTTTATAGGTATTTGAGTCTCTACAACCCTGAGAGGTTACAGATGATGAAGTTTTGTTCAGAGAAGTCAGGTGATGCTCCCAAGATCACACAGCTAGTGAGAGGCCGATTTAGATGAAACCAGGACTGTCCTCCGTCACACACTTGTGTTCTTAATCAATGACAGCCCATTGTTTAAAAATTGTCACATGACAGCAAGAGGACTAACGGGGGCGATTCCACAGGCCTAATTTCTAATCAAGCCTCTGATCTCTGGCCTCAGTTTCTTCAGCAGTACATTGTGGGTGATCTCTGAGGACCCTGCTGGCTCTCACGGTGGATGATTCTATGACTTAAACTCTCATCAGGTTTAGGTGAACAAGAGTCTTTTTCATGTAGGAAAGTAAAGAGAGCAAACAGGTACACAAAGGGAGCAACTGGAAGGCTCTGCTTTAATGGCAAACTCGGTGTTAATTCCGCCAGGCACCGACGCTGTCCGGCCGGCCTGGATCCCAGGGGTCATCAAGCCCATCCCCCTCCTCATATCCTATCTGACACAGTTGCCATTCTGAGCCAGTGAAACCACAGCAGGAAGGACATTTGATGGGAGCAGCCCAAGTCTATGAACAGATCGTTTCCATCAGAGTCTCTGAGGATGGTGCGGTGGGGGTGGGGGTGTCCACACCGGAAGTTGTGGGCTCCCATGGACCTGTGCATATTGACATTCACCAGGAAAGCTCCTACTGCATCAGGAATTCTGGGGCGGCTGTCACCTTGGGAGTCTGGGAGAGGGAGAGTGAGTGTGAACAAATACAGTGTGTACTCTTGGAGGAACCAGAGTTCCGGAAAATTCCCCAAGGGGCTTCCAAGAGCCACAGAATGCTAAATGCACACGGGCTGGAAGGCTGGCGGGCCACCGCTCTCTCACAGACCCACAGCACTCTGCAAGACATCCCTTGGCCTCCTCACCCCACTTGGGGGCCCACCCCAGCCCGTGGTCCTTCTGCTCACAGTTCCTGAGTTCCAATCCAGCTTTGACACCACCTGTCATGTGAATTTGACATTTTAATTTGTTTCTTCCAATTGCTATTTATTATACAAACAGAATTACCTAAAATGATTCTACTCAAGTAGAGTAGCTAGTCTAACTTGCCACGCATCCCGGATACTAAACAACAGTGACATTTGTGTGGCACTTCACAGCTTGTAAATCATTCTCACAGCCATTACCTCATCTGGGCCTCCCTTCAGCCCTAAGGTGTGAGAATTATGTTGAGGCATAAAAATTGCTGATATTCAATTGTTTTTGACCTACAAAAATGGCACTTTCCTCTGATTTGGCTTATATGCATGCTGTCATCTTTATTTTGCTGATGAGCAAACTGAGACTTTTACTCACTGCGTGACTTATCCAAGGTTTCTTAATAAACAGCAGAACGAAAAACAAACTGAGGGTTCTAGAGGGGAGGGGGGTGGGGGGATGGGTTAGCCTGGTGATGGGTATTAAAGAGGGCACATTCTGCGTGGAGCCCTGGGTGTTATGCACAAACAATGAATCATGGAACACTACATCAAAAACTAATGATGTAATGTATGGTGATTAACATAACAATAAAAAATTATTTAAAAAAAATAAATAGCAGAACGGGGTCTTCTATCTCTGATTCCTGTACCTCTGATTCTGATTCCAGACATTGTTTATTCATCCCACGAGTGGTTTTTTTGTTTTTTTCCTAAGATTGTATGTATTTGAGAAACACAGAGAGAGAGAGAGCATGCAAGCATGTGCGGGGGAGGGGCAGGCAGAGAGGGAGAGAATCTCCAGCAGACTCCCCACCGAGCCCGGAGCCAGCTGTGGGGCTCGATCTCAGGACCCTGAGATCAAACCTGAGTTGAAACCAAGAGTCTGATACTTAACCAACTGCTCCACCGAGGAGCAGTTGGTTATTTGACTCTCTACAACCCTGATAGGTGGGAGAGCCCCTCATGCCACGACTGTTTATTGCAAGCTGCTATATGTCAGACCCTTGCTGGGTGCAGAGGGGAGAGCGTCTTCACCCTGTCTGCCTGGGCATATGTACATGGTACCAGGGATCACCGGACCAAGAGCATCTAATAGCAGCAATTAATGAGCACCTACGGAGCACTCACTCTGCCGGACCCAATTCTGCTTTTATATTTCTGCTTCTGTGTTATTTACTTATTTATTTATATTTTTTAATTGATAAACATAAATGTCTTATTATTACTAATACATATTGATTAATATGTAAGCCTTGCCTACTTTACAGGTGAGGAAATGGAGCATCAAAAGGCTAAGTAACGTGCCCAAAGTGAAGTGACAGAGCTGGGATCGCGGCCCAAGCAGTGTGGCTCTAGAGTCGGTTATAGGAGCTGGCCTGAATCTGCCTGGGAACATCTGGGCCGGGGGTGGCCTCTGAGCTGGGACCTGGAGGATGAATAGAGCAGAGTCCTTCCGGACAAAGGGAAAAACATGGAGGCTGCGGTACAGAAACCTGAGGCATTCTTTGGGAAATCAGCCTGGATCACCGAGTGTTAGGGAAGGAATGGTAAGAGATAAGGCTGGACAAACAGGCTATGTGAAGAGTTTATATTTTATTCGTAAGCAATAGGGAGCGGTTAAAATTCTATCAGGGTAAAGACACGATCAGATCGGCTTACTGCAAGGTCACTTGGAAGACAAGGTGGAGACACATTGGAGGCGGGAGGGTTTTGTTATTTTGGGGTAGGCGTCCACTCACAGACCCCTTCTCAAAACCCCTTTGTCACTAATTCTATCTGGTTCCTTTCAAATCCCTGGCCATCGGGCCAGACCCTTCACTGCCACTCGTGAATCACTTTAGAAGCTCACCTTAGGCCATCTCTTCTCTTGAGAGGAGTGGTCAAAAGATACTGTGGAACGTTCTGTCCCTGGGAGGATCTGCCTACTCAGCTGTCCTCCAAGGCTGGTTCTGAGGGCAGCCCTGATACCACAGCAGTCCCTTCCCATGTGAGGCCAGCATATCATACAGAGCCTCCTGTACATCAGGCTCCAGTTTCCTCTTCCTGCAGACAACAGGTATAGGGAAGTCTCCATGAGGTCACAAGTGTGTGCTGAGAGTGGGGTGACAGCAGAACAGAAGCAAGTGTGTTGGGAGTGTGAGCCACGTGCAACTGGCTTGTGTCCCCAGGCCCTGCTTGACCCAGGCTCAACTATGCTGCTTCCACCTGATGGCGTAGTGGTGCTGGGTGCACCCTTCTTGGCTGATTGATCAGATCATACCCAGTCCATGATGGGCAACGTGGGCGGCATGGTCATCCGGAATCCCATGCTCTGGTGTTCAGTCTATGAGGTCTAGTAGAAAGTCAAGAGCTGTTTCTCACATGAATAATTACTGAGCAAAGAGATGAGATCATTGTTCCCAAACCTCAGAGGCCCTCAGTGGGATTCCCGCATTGGTGCTCTCGGGTGGCTCCAGGTGGAATCCTGATCTACCACACACGATGATCATCCCTCCATCTGCTGGGTCATGGGAGGCACGGGACACAAACACTTACATTTCAACCTGGACCCGCAACAGAACCTTCCCTTGCTCTTGGCCCCTCTCAAAACTGGAAGCTGTTGATGTCTGCATTAATCTCTGCAACTCCCTCATGGCAGTGGGGGGACTCCAGAGACTCCCCTTTGGTCCTTCCAATGGCAATAAACCTTTCTCCACAGATCAGGAGCCAGGCTAGGGATTCTGCCAGTTGCTAAGGTTATCTATTGTAATTATTTAGCCAGAAACTGAGAAAATAACCATGGGATAGGCTAAAGACCTATTGGGTCTACTGTGAGATTGACTCAGGCAAAAATCCATTTATCAGCTGGCCCCCAAAAGCCTCACATTGACCAAGGGATAAAGTAGTGTTCTCGGTCTCCAAGAATTAATGTTATACCAGAGCCAGTGTCCAATAATCCTTAAAAGGCCTGGGTCATCCAGGTACCTTGATCAACACATGGTCACTCTGTAAGTGGCCACAGATCCTTTAGAGCAGGCTAGAAGATTCACAATGCATTCTTGTGGTATTACTGCAGGATCATCCCTCAAGAGTTCTTGACCTTGTCTTTGTTCACAAGACTGCATGTCTGTGAACTGGTTTAGGAAAGAGAAAGAGGGGAGGGGTCATCATTCTCCGTTATAGCTCAAATCAGGCCTCTCCTAGAGTTTTTGGCAGTTATACCACTAGGCAAAGAGGAACACGAGGGAACGGGGAAAGCATCCCCCTTCTTCCGTGGGTACAGTTGCAGTCTTCATTCCTTCCTGTTTGTTGCTGCTTCTCCAGCAGGTCATCAAGCCCCTTGCAGGGCAAGCATTGAAGGCTGGGCTCTGTGCCATATGTGAGCTGTGTGTGGGGCTGGGGGAGATGGGACCCTGTGGGGACCTGCAATGTACATTTCCCTGACCAGGAGATTGACTCTGGTTTGCCTCATTTCCCCACCACCCGTCAGCTCTTGCCAAATGTACTCAACACTGAGCCTCCAGCTGCTGGGATGACTTTGGTGGGCCTGCAGTCCTTGGGTGGAGTCACTGACAACTCAAGACCAGGTCCATTCAGATACTGCACAGTATCTACACCCAACCAACTATTCAGAAATTCATGGGTCTTTACCATGTGAAATGGTAAGAGTATAGGCTAACTACCCTCTGCCCTCTCCCTCAATACACATACCTCACCCCTGCCCGCCCCCCCTCCCGCCCCCGGCCCGGGCCTCCTTCCCCTTGTTCAGGTCAGCTGAACAGACATCCAACCAGGATGTAAATGGCAGTTTTCTCTACTTCTTTCTTTATAAGTGATTCTCTTGAGCACCCCCTCTCCTTACCCATAAGGGTATGAGGGAGAGAATAGCTTCTTATCATGAACACTGCACTGACCCCCTCTGCAAAAGGCTAGCAGATCGTTCTCAGGGATCACCACACACTGTGGGAGCAGGCAGGGTGTTGGTGGTGATGGTACCCCTCAGTATGTCCTGCATAGAGGTGGGCTGATGACTCTGGATTTTGAATGTTATACTTAGCATTTTCTATTTTAACCTTTGGCCTTACCCATAATTCCAGGGCAACAAGACATGTCCCATTAGACTTCTTGGTAAATATATACTTCTTGAGACAATGCGGGAAAGAAACATCTTCTGAGTCCTCTCAGAGTAAGTGACTGTGTCTCACATAAATCCATTTCCACATTTCCACCCCTCCAAATTCTATGCATTCCTTCGCAATGTCCCAAGAATTTCTGCCTCCTTAACTCCATTTGGTGGGAACAAGTGTGGAGTCTATGCCTCCATCAACCAAACACAGAATTAGAACTTAGAAGTAGTGACTTAGGCTAGGACATTCAATCGAGAACCTTCAAACTGAGATAATCTCAGACTGTGTTCCTTTCTCCTTCATCTTTTTCTCTCATAATTCATTCTCATACGAATGCCCCAGACTTTTGGTGATTCAAATTAATAAAAACATGCCATACTTTTGGTGCATACACTTTCTCCTGCAGAGTTTGACTATGAAATTAACTACTACTGCTGCCGCCCAGCTTGCTGAGGTCTGCCCTTGATCATTTCTTTTTAGCCTGGAGGTAACAAGGAGAGTGACTCCTTCCCTTGCAAAGTAATCACATAAAGTGGGTCCACATAGGGTTACCAAACAAGGCAGGAACAGCTGCATTAGACAGAGGGAGAGGAGCTACTCTTCTGGCAAGAAAGACTCAGTGGGGGCGAGAGGTTCAGGGTACATTGAGTTCCCCAAATCTCGCTGGCTATCCTCATTCCCGCTGTTGGGGCCCCACTTTTTCCTGGCCTATGCCCTATCTTTCACATCAGAAATGCAGAGAAGCTGTGATTTTTTTTTTTTCAGATTTTATTTATTTGTCAGAGAGAGAGAGCACGTGCAGGAGCACAAGCAGGGGGAGCTGCAGGCAGAGGGAGAAGTAGGCTCCCTGCAGAGCAAGGAGCCCGATGCGGGACTCGATCCCATGACCTGAGCCGAAGGCAGACGCTTAACAGACTGAGCCACCCAGGCACCCCGAGAAGCTGTGATTTTTAACTACATTTATTATTTGACCACCTCTAGGATAAAGTGCTATGATTGGTCTTGCAACTGAGCTGGGAGAAAGGCTTTCAATAAGGTCATCGAAAGTCCCTTGGGTTTCTGTCCATGCCTTGGACTGAAGCGTGTGAATTGGAGTTTTCCTTCTCTCCTTAAGCTTCCCAGTGCGGGCAGAAGCAGCCCTACAGCCACCTGCTTCCACCTCCCCCAACACCACCCCCACTTCCAGTCCTTTAATTCCTTTCCTCTTCCCACCGTCCCCTGTCTGTTACTTTGGGCTCTCCTGAAACAGGCTCAAGGCTCAGACTTGGGTGCAGGTAGTTTATCTGGAATTTCCATCAGGAAGCAGGGAGAGTGAGGTGGGAAAGGGAGAAAAGTCAACTAAGGGGGCCCGGTGGGGTTGCTAAATGTAGTGGGCTCTCTTCACAGGGGCTCCTGAAGCACACGGTTGAAGGCGCCTCCACATTGTCCTTGGAAGGGAAGGAAGGAATGGGACTGCTTATCCACCGGTTCTCACCCCCCTTGGGATTTGCCTTCAGGGAGGTGAATTTCCCCCACACTGGCGGCTAGCTGTACTGATGATGACTGAGAGTTCTTCTGTGGCTTTACAGAAAACCTTGAGGAAGAGAACAGAGAGAAACTGGCACACACTAGAGTGTG
Source organism: Zalophus californianus (assembly GCF_009762305.2). NCBI lineage: Eukaryota > Metazoa > Chordata > Mammalia > Carnivora > Otariidae > Zalophus > Zalophus californianus. The sequence continues at coordinate 26,097,128 of NC_045604.1, forward strand.
GCCATCCCACAGCTGCACCGAAGTCAGGAGGGCAGGGATGTGCCACAGGCACCAAGAGCATCTGCTAGGGAACTTCCATCTCCTTACCTGCAGTGGGTGCTTCATTCCAGGGACCATGGCTGATGACTTAAGGAGCTGTTTCAGCACTTGAGCCACAGGTCGCTAGAGTTCCTGGCTGGATTTCCACTGCCTTCAGCTCCAACCAGGCAGATAACAAATCCTGACTCCCCCTTGTTTCTCTGAAGGTCTGTTTCCTGCTACCACTTAAGACACCAATTTCTGTATTTGTTAGGGTTCCTGATTATAAATATCAGGACTGACTTAGACTGATATAATTTGAAAAGGGGATTTATTGAAAAAAACACTAGATGATTCATTTAAAAAACTGCTGAGAAAAAAAAAAAAGAAGGGGAATCAGGCAGGGCGCCTGGGTGCCTCAGTCGTTAAGCGTATGCCTTCGGCTTAGGTCATGATCCCAGGGTCCTGGGATTGAGCCCCACATTAGGCTCCCTGCTCCGTGGGAAGCCTGCTTCTCCCTCTCCCTCTGCCCCTGCTTGTGTTCCCTCTCTCGCTGTGTCTCTCTCTCTGTGTCAAATAAATAGATAAATAAATAAATAAATAAATAAAATCTTTAAAAAAAAAAAGGAGAATCATGCTCCAAACTAGCAGGAAGGAAGGCAATCAGACCTCAGCCAAGCCAGCCCTCCATTCAGAATTTACTAAGGGTCTCCCAGGTACTTGCCTGGGGATGCTGCCCTGAGAGCCTAGGTGAACACATTAAGGAAGAGTTGAACAACCCAACCATTGTGTAAGAGGACAGTTCTATCGGTCTGGAGTCCTCAGGGAAGGAGGCATGCCAGCTAGATAGGTAAGGCATGAGAAACCATCAAGGTCATGGTCACCAGAGGACATTCTGCACTCACCATAGTTGTGGGTAATGGGAAGAGCTCCTCTTGCTTCTTGGACCTCAGGACATAAGCCCTTCCTTCTTGTGTTCTCATATACCTCTGTTCTAGAGAAGGTTATTAGAATTAATAAGCTCAGTCATTCAGACTGTAAATCTACTTTGCTATGGGGAAAGAAAATCTTTAAAACGTATACACATTAAATCTAGTGGAGTAATTTATAGGTACCCAGCCCGATCATTGAGTCAGCTTGGCAACCACATAAGTCTGACTTGTGCAGTTTTAACTTTTAATGGCTCCATACTCCCTGTAGGCCTCCCTTCCCACTCTCTAGTGGAGACTGCAAGAGACTCTAGACCCTAGACTCTAGCACTTGAGTCCCGTCTGCGTGCTCAACGCTGCCTCAACCTTGGGAACTCATTCTGACCTCGGTCATGACGAGTTTAAAGAGCCTTACCCAGTTCAGGAGCTCAAGGATACATCACCCAGTCCTGCTTTAACCTAGCTCTGGGGCCTTGTCTGGGCCCCAATATCTACCTAGAAACTTTGGCAAGGACCCAGGGCTTCCAAAGCCAAGAGCCAGACTTCCTCCCATCCATCTTCCCAGGATTTTTTCATTCCATCATTCCTTCCCAAAAATCTTGGCAGGAACCCAGCCTACTCAGTTCCCCCCTGATGCTGACTACCTACTCATTTAGCTCTCTCATGGTTCCTGTTCATAACACCTCACCACCCCTTACCATAGTCCAACACTGTTGGGGTTCTCCCTTTTTCCCTTCGAAGGCTTCCCTAAAACCACCATCCACACCATCACTTATGCCCATCCACGTATGGCCAGAGGGCAGTGCCTGGCTAGATTTCCCCTACTGCCTACAGTATGACCTCCCCACCCTCCCCCAGTGAGTAGGACTGGTTTTTCTATTCTTTTTTTTTTTTAAGATTTATTTATTAGAGAGAGAGAGAGAGAGTGGGAGGAGGGGCTGAGGGAGAGATTCCCAAGCAGACTCCCTGCTAAACACGGAGCTTGACTTGGGGCTAGATCCCACCACCCATGAAATCATGACCTGAGATGAAATCACGAATCAGACTCTCAACTGATGAGTCACCCAGGCGCCCCCGGTTTTTCTATTCTGACCACTCCTGGTCTGCCCCTTTCTACTGTTTCCTGAGTTCTAGGCTACCATTTATAACACATTTTATTTCTTTCCTTGAGCCTGCCTGCTTATAATTTGTGCCAGCCCTAGATAATGGTTCTTTTGTGCTAGTCTCCAGGAATGAACAATCCATTGATTTCGGGTAAAAGCTGTTCTCTCTACAAGAGAATGGCTTCAATCAAGTTGTTTATTCCTATGAGAAAACAACCTTTCTCTTATCTGTATGTTATTACATTTTGTTCATTCACTTAACTCATATTTATTGAGCAGTACTATATACCAGGCTCTATATCAAGTGGTAAGAATATAGAGGCAATTAAGGCATGGTTCTTCTCCTCAAAGGGCTTATAGTCTAGAGGAATAAGAAGTCCTGTATATATATATATAAAAAAAGTACAAAGCAACATAGCAAGTGCTATTTTATTTGAAGCATAAGCAAGATCTGATCATTTTTCTAAATGATTTTTATTATTGTAGGGGATATTTGACTAGAATCGTGCATGCAGAAAAGATGGGAACTGGGTTCTAGGAAGCCTTGAAAATGCCTAGGCCTCAAGCTGCTGGACAGAAACCAGAGAACAAGGGTGGTGAAGCAGCTAATGGGTAAGGACAGGCATGGTGGGAAGGAAGCTGAGAAGGTTCCAGAAGTGAATGAAAGTGAGAATATTAACTAAGTAAAAATTCTCAATCCAGGGTGTGTATGTCAATCATCATTGGTCAGCAAATGAACTCTGAAAGAGCATCACTCCTTACCTTAGAAATGCATTTTGTATTATTGGAAACTAAACCCAAGGGCTGGGGGGAGCCCAAGCAGTTAAGAAAAAATAAGCCAGTGAATTTCCCTATGTCTTAAAAGGGTGTGTGGGATGACGTCGGTTGCTGGGTCAGGCCAAGATGACACGTACCATCTTCTGTGATATGGACCGGAAGAATTAACAAAGAATAATGGGTAAACGATGGGATTCAATAAAAACAAAAATATAAAAACCCACTCACTTACTCCTTTTTTTAGAATCAAGAATTTTTCTTAATGAGACAAAATTCATATAACATAAACTTAATCATTTTAAAGTCAACAATTCAATGGCATTTAGTACACTCACAATGTTGTGTAACCACCACCTCTGTCTACTTCCAAACCATTTTCATGACTCCCAAAGGAGACCCTGTGCCCGTAAGCAGTCACTCTCTACTCTGTCCCCCTGCTCCTTGATAGCCACCAATCTGCTTTCTAGCTCTATGGACTTTCCTATTGGGACATTTCACATAAATGGAATCATGCAGTATGTGACCTTTTATGTCTGGTTTCTTTTACTTAGCATAAGGTTTTGAAGTTCACATATATAAGTACTTCATTCTTTTTATGGCTAATACCCCATTGTATGTATATAGCACAATTTGTTTATCCAGTCATTCTATCAATGGATGTTTGGGTTTTTTTCTACTTTTTGGCTCCTGTGAATAGTACTGCTATGAATATACATGTATTAAGTATTTGTTGGAGTACTGTTTTAAATGCTTTGGTCTACACCAAGGAGTAGAATTGTAGGGTCATATGGTAATGCTATGTTTCACTTTTTGAAAAATCAGCCACTTATTCTTAACCAGGAAATGCTGTATACCAGCCAAAAATGGTAGAGAAAAATGACAGTGGGATTCTAAAATCTTACACATGGGAGGATTGGGGCAGAAACTCTTGGTTTATGATCAAATCCAATCCTTTGTCTTCCTAGACACACAGCTAGACTACAGTTCCCAGTCTCTCTTGGAGGCTGGTGAGGTCATGTGTCTGTGTTCCTGCCAGGAGAACATGACCGGAAGCAATGTGTGGCAATTCCAGGTCTGGTCCATTAAAACCACCCACATGCAATCCTCCAGGCTCTTTGCTCTTCTTCAGGCTTCATGCAGACAAGATGGCCGCCTTAGAAACCACATGTCAAAGATGGAGGAACCACCAGATGGAAGGAGCCTAAGTCGAGAATTACCACCTGGAGGAGAATTACTACCAATCAAGAACACTTGTTCTAGACTAGAAGTGAGTGAAAAACAAACTTTTATTCTGTTAAGTCACAGGAGTTTATGAGTACTCCATTATGGCTGTTAGCATTACCTTATCCTTACCCTAAAAGGCAAACGAGAAGACCACAACTTGTTCAGACAGACCTGATGCTTGGGCCTAGTGTGTGGAACCAGAGATTAAGAAGAGCCCAGAAGACCAAGGCAGCTTGAGACTGGAGTAGATTTGGACCCACCGTTTGTCTGGGTCATACCCAGAGAGAGGTCCAGGAACTGGCCTCTGAAAAGCTTACACAGGACAGCAGCAGGACCAGCCTGAGCCATGAATGGCTGTGGCGTCCTTAGAGTAAAGAGAGAAATGAGGACTCTGTACCTTGAAAATTGTTTCAATCAGAAAAAAAATGTGAAGTTTTAAAAAAAGCGCTTCTGTGACTGGACTAAATAGATTTGATCTTCCTTAGATTTAGAAGTCTGTTGATGCTCATCTGTTTTTATGCTTTGTTGCTTTCCTTGATAATTTCCCATCTGTCTTCTCTTAGTTTCTTAAGAAAGTTCCATTGGAAAATTCCAAATCAGACTGTCTGATAGGGGAACACAGGCAATCAGGGCGAACTCAGGCCGGCTGAATGAGGAGAAAGAGCACCTCTAGGGGCCAGGTGAGATAGTGCAGGACTTAATGTTTCTTAATCTGAGTATCTTGGTTACTTGAATAGGTAGTTCTTTCATGTGCAAGACTATTCCAAAAACTTCAGAATTCTCAGCATTCCTGGCCCTGCCCATTAAATGGCAGTAGAGTTCCGGTTATTGTGACAATCAAAACTCCCCCAGACACTTCCAAGCATCCTGGGCAGGGCAGTACCCTAATCCCCAGGTTGAGAATCATTGAATGAAAGGTTGAAAAACCAGGAAAAGAAGACTTACAGATCTAGGGGAGACTTATAAGGACCCCTGAAAATGCCCCTGCCTTCCTCATAGCAGGATTCTTCTCTAGAACCTTTGTAAAGACTCCCTCCCTCTTAAGTCTTTTTATTGACTATCTTTTCCCTGGACCTCTCTATCCCCCTTGTTCGTTCGCTCAGCCCCTCACCAGTTCCTTCCACTCTCCAGTGTGGATCAAAATTTTCTGATTTTCATTGTCTCAAAGATGCTTTCCCTCCACACACACACACTTCCAACCTCAGACCTCAGACCTTCCTGACATCCTGCTGGCTTGTTGTTAGGGCCACTACATAATCGAGTGTGTGTATAAAGCCCAACCTTATTGCCTCTGTTTACCAGGAGCATCCAACACCCTCCAGGTTAGGAGAACAGCGTCTAGAAAAGCTTACATCAGGAGGAAGCCTGGAGTGATAGAGAGAGAGTGACAGTTTGGCAGCAGGTTTTGGAGTGTACTGGGAGAGAAGGTGGGAGAGACAGGCTGGAGGCAAATGGTAATAGTCTCACTCAGTCCTCACCTGGATGATGTGCAGGAGGAGAATGTCCAACCCTTTCTGATACAGTCCTGAGGTGTGGGCCTTTGAGGATGGGGACACCATAGATCTGAATCCCTGAGGAACTGAGTGGAGGAACTGAGCTCAGAAGACAATGCCAGATGAAAGAGATGAGCCTATCTTCTTGCCTTTAATTCTGGGAATCACCTAGTTAGAATCAGATGCCTGTCATGACAGTAAATACTCCTCGTATGGGAAGGGGCCCTTGAGAACTGGCAAAGGATGGGGCATGATGATTGAACTCAAGGCTGTTGGGTCATAGGCTAGGGCGCCCTCCCTCCCCAATCACACAAAAATCCCTCACCCAACAAGGCTCTCTCTCACAGTACAGACCAATAAATCATACTGACTGCATTTATTGATGAATTCAATCAGGCAATTTGTTTGACTATCTCCCAATTACCATTTTCTCTTAATTGTAGTATGCATCTATTTCCCTGCTTCCCCTACACACATTTGAACATTTCTGAAATAGAGATGTGTCTTAAAATAGATGTGCATGTTTATTGTAAAGTTTCTTTCTTTTCTGAAGCAGCTATTAAATCAATGGTGCATCTTATAATCAATGGCATATTAGAATGGAGGCAGTAGGGTAATTACCAGAATTGATCTCCCATTTTGATGTAGCATAGACAAGATTATTCACTGGGTATCTGGAAACACCTGCGCTTACTCTTACATGAAAAACTGTTTGTGGACAGCCTCAGCAGGATCTATACACACACACACACACACACACACACACACACACACACACCCCTATGGTGCTGGCTGGCTATAGGTTTAGATGCCATCATATCCTTAGGGAACCCAGAGAAATGCACAATATGTGCTAAATCCCACCCTCCCTTGGAAATGTCATGAAAAAATTGCTTTTGGCTTACTCTGCTGCTGACTGTGCTGCTGATTGGTCTCAGTGAGGGGCAAAGACTCTGCTCCTGGCAGGAGACAAGGCCTGGCCAATGAGATTCAGGCAGGCGAATTTGATGGTTGCTGCCAACACAGAAGTATCCTGAAAGCTGAGGTGCTCCCCATCTGGCACACCAGCCCTGGTCCCCTTGGGGGCTCAGCCACTCTACAGGAGCCCCCACTGTTTAACCGTCTGCTCTCACTCCCTAACATGGCTTAGTTATCTTCCCTCTTCCTAGAAGAAAAGAGGGATTTGGGTGATGGGGTGATCAAGGCTTGTCATGAGGAGAGCAAGAGGATGGACCACCATTAAACCCCGTCAGCTAGGCCAAGGCAGTGGAGAATGTGAGCAGGTGGTCTGACAAGGCAGCAGGCTGCTACTGGAGATTTCAAGAACTTTCCATCAGGCAGAGTTAAGAGCTGTGACGAAGCCCATGCTAAAAGAGATGGGAAGTAACTCATGCTCCAAACTTCTAAGTCTCTAAGCCCCAAATGGGCTTCAGAGTAGGCTCCCTGCCCCAGAGCTGCCCTCCTTGGCAGAAGTGGTCAAGGACCACTTGGACCCAATGGACAAGGACCCCCTCTTCTTAATCTGAAGCCTCTGGGATTCTCAAAGAACCTAGGATCAGGCTATGTTGAGATAAAGAAAGTCCCTCCTGGCACCATTCCACAATGGCCTCTCTGCCCAGGACACTGCTCCAACCTAAATTTTGTGGCCATGGAAATTTCTTGGACAGAGAATTTTGCCTCTACCTGGCTCCCTTTGAGGGGTGGCTTTGTGCCATGGGGTGGAGTGGGGTGGGATGGGATGAGGAATATGCTTTGACCATGATCCAGACCTGCTTGTTTGGGTCTTTCTCTCCCACCAGGAGAGAGGAAAACTGATCAAGTGGACCAAGTTCTGCAGTTGCTGGCAGAGAAACAGCGACAGCCCCCTGAAGGATCATCCCCACCCTCACTGCACAATGTCTGCAGAAAAACCCCAAGGAAATTGATCAGCCAGCATCTCTGCTTTGTAATTTCACTTAATGCTATTAAGGGGGCAGTTTGGGCCATTTGCTAGAGAGGGCTGGCAAGGTTCCAGAATCCTTGGCTAATGAATCTCAAGTATTAATCCCATCAGTCTTCTACTGTCGGCTACTTCCAACTAGGTCCCTCCCTCTTCCCCCAGTCTTCCTTTCCTTGGAGGAAGCTCCCTGATGCCTGAGGCTCATGGCATGTTCCTGTTAACAAGGACTGGGTTGGCCTTGCTCACCACGCTAGTTTTAGCAGAAATTGCAAGAGCAGCATGGGCAGTCACTCATACAGGACGACTGGGGCAATTTCCTCAGGAGAATCATAGAGTCTCAGTGTGAAGAGCTCGAAGAGGTCAGGGAATTCTCCCCTTTTTTTTCTCTATATCAGTGATTAACAATCTACAGGGGCACACACACAGACAATCACCTCGGTATCTGCATTTCTAACAGACATGTTTAACATTCTTATGGACCATACTTTCAGAGACTCTGTTTCATAGCATCTCTGATGGATGGTTTCTGCTCTCTGATTGGACAGCTCTGCAAGTCTAATCCTTATCTCATGCGACCACTCTTCTCGTATTTGGACCTAGGCCACGTAGGCTTGTGTGGCACAGGAGAAGATTAGCAGTTATAGAGTGACACAAATGCGAGATTATATTCCAGTTCTGCTATTTACGTCCTGTGTGATTTGTGATCCTGTGGATGGATGGGCCCCCCTCCCCTGCTGGCTCTTACAGATTTGGGGTAGGAGGGGAAGCTACATGATAATTTTAGTCTGTATCCTGCTCTGAATTTTGTGAATTTAGACACATATAATTAAGTCTGTTTCCTCACTTATGAAATGGAAGATATAATGTATTGGGAACTTCTGCTTCTGGGATGATGGAATAGACATACTTTCCCCTGTTCTTCCTGCTAAATACATCTAAAAATGCTGGACATTACATATAACACAAACCTAAGAAAACTCTGAAAGGTGGAGAGCTAAAGGCTAGGGATCAGCTAGGGACTTCAGGACCTGTGGAATGACAAGGTAGTGAGGTCCTTGGGTTTTCTTTTTGCCTCATTCATTCAACCCAGACTCAGAAGAAGCCAGCAGCCCAGAAAAACCAATAGGCACATAAAAAAAAAAAAAAAGGCCTTAGCAAAAGCCTTATCAAGGCAAAGGACCAGGGAAGGGGAAGTCTAGCAAGACCGAAAATTTTAAGACAATAACTCTTCCACTCCAGCTAATTCCCACAGAGAAAACCATGGTCCCATTCCCACTCATGCCAGCAAAGATTAAATGGGAAGCTGAGCCTTCCACCCTCACAAAACTATAATGAGGTTTCTATATATAATGAGGTTCAGGATGTTGTCAGAGAAGGCCAAATAGGGACACGGGACTTTCATCCCTAACGGCTGGTAACAAGATACCACCCCCATAGTGTTAGTGGAGATCACAGGGGAAGCCTGGACTTCATCTCCACCCAGCTGTAATGATGCTCCCTTTCCCTTCTACACTGGAATGGTATTGGAGACCTAGTGGAAAGTCAGGACTTTCGCCATCAATGAGTGCTAACAGAATCTCACCACTGTGCCAGAGGAGACTGATATAATGTGGGGTCCAGGAGCAAATGGTCAAGAAAGAATTCTTCAGATGTTTTTGGTGCAAAAAGGTGGTTTTATTAAAGCATGGGGACAGGACCTATGGGCAGAAAGAGCTGCACTGGGATTGTGAGGAGCGATTGATTATATACTTCTGAGTTGGTGGGGGTTAGGGGTAGTGTAAGTCTCTAAGGCATTTGGAAGCAAGGCTTCCAGGACCTTGAGGGGTTGGTTGCTGTTAAGATAAGGTTATTTACTACTGTCTAGTAAAACATGAGTCATGAGACCCTTCAGATGTGTATCAGTGGGCCATATGTTTGAAGGATGATTGCTAACATATATCTTGGCAGGGGTAGAGATACAAGAAGTTTCCAAAGGGATTTTTATATATTAAAGAAGACTTGCAGGATCCTGGAGGTCTGGCTAATGTCAAGCTAAGGTTGCTTTTTGCCTCTAGCAGAGCATTAACAATAAAGTAGATGTGAGTTCCTTGAGGAAGGTCACTGCCTGTCTCAAGTACTTGTCAATGCTTGCAAATTGTACAGAAATTAAATTTATCTACATTTCTTTTGTCTTTGTAGCAATGAGGAACCTTCCTCCCTTAGCTGTCAACAGCGGCTGAGTGAGGAACCAGACTTCTACCTTCACCTAGCAATAACAAGGTGGTTACCCCATGCCCACCCCATTCCCCTACCAGAGTTTTGAGAAAGCCAGATAAAATTGAAGGTTTAAATAAGATGTGGAGTTTCATAACATAATAAAAAAGTATCCAGGTTTCAATAAATCATTTGTCACATCAAGAACAGGAAGAGCTCAAACTAAATGAAAAAAAAAAAAAAAAGACAATCAATAGATGCCAAAACCAAGATGACAAAGGTGTTACAATTATCTGACAAAGATTTTAAAGCACCCATGATAAAATGCTTCAACAAGCAATTATGGACACAGTTGAAACAAGTGAGGAGAGGTCTCAGCAAAGAAATAGAAGGTATAAAGGAGAACCAAGTGGAAATTTTATAACTTAACAATACAATACTCAAAATAAAAAGCTCAGTGGATGGGTTCAACAACAGAATGAAGGAGACGGAAAAAAGAATCAGTGTACTTGAGGATACAACGATAGAAATTACCAAAGTTAAATAACTGAGGGAAAATAGACTGTAAACAAGTTAACAAGAGTCTCAAGAAATCTGTGGGACTGTAACAAAAGCTCTAGTATCCATGTCATCAGAGTCCCAGAAGAAGAAGAAAAAACGCGTGGGGCTGGAAAAGTACTGGCAGAATCAATGGCTGAAAACTCCCCAAATTTGACAAAAGATATAAACCTACAGATTCAAGAATCGGAGTGAACCACAAACAAGGCAAACCAAAAATATACATACATATCTGTACCAAAACACATCATAATTAAGCTTCTGAGAACTAAAGACAAAAAATCTAGATACAGTTCGGAGAAAAATGGCACTACCTATAGGAGAAAAATAATTTGAATGACAGTGGATTCCTCATCAGAAGCTATATAGGCCAGAGTAAAGTGACATAAGATTTTTCAAGAAGTGAAAGAAAAGAACTGCCAACCTTAGGATCATAGAGACAGTGAAAATATTCTCCAAGAATGGAGGGAAGTTGAGATATTCTCACATGAAGAAAAACTAGAGAATTTGTCCCTAGTGGGTCTACCCTAAAAGAATGGCTAAAGGACATTTTTGAAACAGAAAGGAAATTATAAAAGAAGGAATCTTGGAATATCAGGAAGGAAAAAGAACAATAGAAAGAGTAAAAATATGAGTAAATATAATAAGCTTTCCTGCTTGAGTTTTCTAAATTATATTTGACAGTTGAAGGGAAAATTATGACATAGTCTGATGTGGTTCTAAATGTTTGTAGAGGAAATATATAAGAAAATTATATTGCAAATAGGGAGGGTAAAGGGACATAAAAGATAGTAAGGTTTCTCTACAATACTCTGATAAAATGATGATATCAATAGACTGTGATAAGTTATTGTATATAATGTAATGCCTAGAGCAATCACTGAAAATACTATGCAAAGGGATATTCTCGAGAACACCATTACTAAATCAAAATGGCATTCTGAAAAGTGTTTGAGTAGTACACAGAAAGTCAGGAAGAAGAATACAAAGAAATAAAAACAGAGAGACCAAACAGAAAATGGAAATAAAATGCCAGGTTTAAGCCCTACCATATCAATAATTACATTTAATGTAAATGGTCTAAATATACCAATTAAAAGGCAGAGATGGGCAGAGTGGATTAAAAAACATGACCAGGGGTGCCTGGCTGGCTCAGTTGGTAGAGCATGCAACGTCTTGATCTCGGGGTTGTGAGTTCAAGCCCCACGTGTAGTGTAGAGATTACTTAAGGAAATAAAAAAAAAAAATTACAAAAAAACCCGTGACCAACTATATGCTATCTACAAGAAATTCATCGCAAATTTAACAATATAGTCAGATTGAAGGTAAAAGGATGGGAAAAGACATATCATGGAAACATTAATCATAAGAAAGCAGATGTGGCTGTACTAATATCAGATAAAATTGAGGGACTTTACGTAATGACAAAAAAATTCGGTTCATCAAAAGACACAGCAATTCTAAATGTGCACACACCAAACAACAGAGCTGCAAAATATGTAAAGTAAAACCTGATAGAACTGAGAAGAAATAGACAAAATAATTATAGTTGAAGATGTTAACATTTCTCTCTCAACAATTGATAGAACAATTACACAAAAATCAGCAAGGATATAGGGCCTGAAGATTTCTTTTGGAAGAATGTTATAATTATGAATTCAACTTCTTTAACACAGAGCTATTCAAATTATCTATTTCATATTGGGTGAATGATGGTAGTTTGTGTTTTCCAGAAAGTGGTCTGTTCCCTTCTTATCCTTTTGATGTCTGCAGGGATTTCAGGGTTGTCTTTTGCTTCATTCCTGATGTTGATAATTTGTGTCCTCTCTTTTCTTGTCAGTCTTGCTAGAGGTTTGTCAGTTTTAGCATTCTTTACAAAGAACCAGCTCATTGATTTTCTCTATTGTTTTACTGTTTTCAATTTTATTAATTTATACTGTTATCTTTATTATTTCCTTTCTCCTGCTTGTTTTGGGTTTATTTCACTTCTCTTTTTCTCAGTTTTTGAGGTGAGAACTTCGATTACTGATTTGAGAATTATTTTACTGGGAGTCCAGAGGCTGTGAGAACTGACATGGAGAATACTGACTGCACCTCAGTGAGGTGACTCCCAAAGGATGTGGAATCATCTTCTTTAAAAAGGAAGTAATAGTTTCCTTTAAAACACAACAGATTGATTATACACACTTACCTGAGCTTCTTTCCAATATCTGACTAAAGTTAGAGCAAAACAGTTTAAAGTCATAAACCCTCAAGTTCAAAGAGGATAAGAGTTAAAAATAAAAAAGACATGTTTAAAAATGTTTTAGAACTTGAGAAGTTGATGTGCAAATGATAACTGACTTAGCAGACCAGAAAAACTGAACCTTAGGAAAGCCATTGAGAGGAAACCAATTAGCACCCCAGAGCCTTGTAAAGGTTTTAGTATTGGAGGCACCTGAAGTCTCTGAAGTGGGAGCTGTGGGGTGGGGCTGAAATTGGTGGATTGGTTGAAGGTCATTATAAGAAGTATTTAGATTCCCCAGATCCAACTATGTACTTACCTCAATCCCAGCCTAGCAAATGATGGACGTTTATTCTCCTAAGAGACTGAACAAGAGGGGCTCTATACTAGGAATACCAACATAGATGAGCCAAGGGTGAGTAAAAGGGAATTTAATCAAAGTTTATATCCCAAAATATGAGTCCCCTGCCTGCCTAGTCCTCCTCTTCCCCACTTGGCCTCCTAGAACATTGGCAGACAATCCCACACCTATCTCCCACCCTCAGGCAGGAGATTAAAGAATTGTTTGTGGTGGAAAAGAGAAAAAAGAGAAATTTATATTTGATCTTCTCTTCCTTTCTCGCAAAAAGGCAGGTTCCCTGTCTAATCACCCGTGAAGCACACTAGTTAACAAGCCTAGCTGAGTTTCTAATCAGATTTTAAGTCTCTCACTCTTAAATTCAAATGGCTAGTCAAGTATTCACAAACAGGAGGAAAACATCTAGACAAGTCACCCTTTTCTCAAAGAAAAAACACAGAAAAAAAGATAAGGAAGCACACAATGAAAAAAGCAAAAGAACACTTAAAACATTTTTTAAAATAGAGGTGTAAGAGAATGTATTACATTCATGAAGCAAAAACAGGATTCTATAAAAGAGAACATTCAGAGAATAAGAAAAAGTTCTTGGAATTAAATATATATATATATAATATATATAAAAAAGAGGCAGAAATTTAAATATATATAAAAGAGTCAGAAATTTCAAAATTCAAAAAAAGGTTGAAAAATTAAGTTGAGGAAATCTCCTATGAGTCAGAATAAAAAGATTGATTAAGGGTGGGGGCGGGGACAATAGAGAAACATTTAAAAAACTAGAAGACCAATTCATGAATAACAGGAGTTCAGGAAGGAGAGAACACCAAAATGGGAAAGAAATTAGGAAAGAAATAATACTAAACATTTTTTCCAGAACTAAAGGAATATATATTTCCATGTTGATAGTTTTCATATTAACAGTTTTCTTAGTATAATAAAGAAAAAAGACCTATACCAGAACACATCCTTGAGAAACTTCTATAAATCAGAGATAAATAGAATATAAATGCTTTCAGAGAGAAAGCAATCCCCCAAAAAAGATGACATAAAAGGTTGAGGAAAGAGACTGAAAGAGGATAGAGCAATGCCTTTGGAATTTTAAAACAGGGGTTGGCTAACTAGGGTCTGTGGGCCAAATCCAGGTTACAGCCTGTTTTTCTATGGTCCCTGCACTAAGAATGGCTTTTGAAATTTTAAAGAGTTATAGAAACAAAAACATAAAACAAAAGCAAAGAAGAATATGTGCGAGAGACTATGTGTGGCCCCTAAAACCCAAAATATTTATTATCTGCTCTTTCACATGTTTGCTAGCTAGCTCCTGTTCTAGAGAAAAACTCTTTTCAACCAACCAAACTATTAAACAAGCATATGAAGACATAAAGCACACTTCTCAACTCATTCCATGAAACCAGTATTACCCTGATATCAAAACCAAAGATATCACAAGAAAAGAAAAAAAGACCAATATCTGCTATGAATATAAATGCAAAAATGCTCAACAAATACTAGAAACCAAATACAGCAATATATATGAAGGATTATATACTGTGAGCAAATAAAATTTATTCCAGGAATGCAAGGTTGATTTAACCTACTAAACCAATCACTGTAATACAACATATTAATAGAATAAAGGATAAAAAGCACAATGACAAAGAAAAGGCATTTGATAAATTCAACACTCTTTCATGATAAAAACACTCAACAACTTAGGAATAGAAGGGGATTTCCTCAATCTGATAAAAAGCACTTATGAAAACCCACAGCTGACATCATACTCAATGGAGAAAGACTGAATGCTTTCCCCCCAAGATCAAGAATAAAACAAGGAAGTTTGCTCTCATCACTTTTATTCAATATTATACTGAAAGGTCTAGCCAGGTCAATTAGTCAACAGATGGGATTGAAGTGATACATGTTAGAAAGGAAGAAATAAAACTAGACTGGCAGATGACATCATCCGGCATATAGAAAATTCTAAGGAATCCACTAAAAACTAGTAGAATTAATAAGTGAGTTTATTGAGGTGCATTTATTAATAAGTAAGTTTATTAAGTGAGTTTATTAATATGTTTAAAAAGCCAATTAAATCTCTATATACTAACAATGAACACACATTATGAAAACAATCCCATTTAGAATCACAGCAAAAATTAGAAAATACTTAGGAACAAATATAACTAAAGAAATGCAAGACTTGAACACCAAAAACTGCAAAACATTTTAAAAAGAAATTAAAGATCTAAATAAATAGAAAGGAATCCCATGTTCATAGATTGGAAGATTTAACATTGTCAAGGTGGCAATAATCCCCAAATTGATCTACAGATTCAATGCAATTACTATCAAAATTCCAGATTCCTTTTGCAGAAATTGACAAGCTGATTCTAAACTTCATGTGCAAATGCAAAAGATCCAGAGTAGCCAAAACAATATTGAAAAAGAGCAAAGTTGAAGGACTTCTACTTGCCAAGTCAAAACCTACTACAAAGCTACATTAATCAAGACAATGTATCACTGGTGAAATGACTGACATATAAATCAATGGAATAGAATTGAGAGTCCAGAAAACATACCCTCTTATTTATGGTCAATTGATTTTCAACAATGGTACCAAGACAATTCAATGAGGGAAAAGACAGGGTTTTGTCTATTTTTCCAACAAATGGTCAGAGAAAACTAGATATCTACATGCAAAAGAATGAAGTTAGACTTTTACCTCACACTATATACAAAATTAACTCAAAATGGATTATAGACTCAAATATAAGAGCTAAAACTATAAATCTCCTAAAAGAAAAAATGGAGTACACTTTTGTGATCTTTGAGTATGTAATGGGTTCTTAGATACAACACTAAAACTAATTGACAAAAGGAAAACTAGATTAGACTTTATCAAATTTTAAAACCTTTGTGTACCAAAGGATATTAGCAAGAAAGTGAAAAGGTAATTGATAGAATGATAAATATTTGCAAATCATATGTATTTAGGATATGTAAAAAATTCTTTAAAATCAAAAATAAAACTCAAATAAGTCAATTAAAAAATTGGCAAATGAAGGGCACATGGGTGACTCAGTCAGTTGAACATCTGACTCCTGATTTCAGCTCAGGGTTGTGATTGTAAGATTGAGCCTCGCATCTGGCTCCATGCTGTGTGTGGAGCCTGCTTGGGATTCTCTCTCTCCCTCTGCCTCTGCCCCTCCCCACCCCCACTCACTCTCTAAAAAAATAAATTAAAAATAAAATAAAATAAAAATTGGCAAATAATTAAAATAGACATTTCTCCAAAAAAAGATAAATAAGGTATCAATCAATACATGAAAAAATGCTCAGCATCATTAGTCATGAGGAAAAAGTATACTCAACCAAAATGTGATACTACTTCACACTCACTAGGATGGCTAAAATAAAAAAGATAGACAATAACAAGTGTTGGTGGGGATGTAGAGAAATTGGAACACTCATCTATTGCTGGAAGGAATGTAAAATGGTGCAGTCACTTTGGAAAATAGTTTGGCAAGTGTTCAAAATGCTAAGCATAGAGTTATCATATGACCTAATGATTCTACTCCTAGGTATTTAGCCAAAAGAAATAAAATATATGCCCACACAAAAATTTGTACATGAATGTTCGCATGAATGTTCACAGCAGCATTATTCAAAACAGCCAAAAGTGGAAATAACCTAAATATCCATCAACTGAAGAATGGAGAAAGAAAATGTGGTATATTCATACACCAGAATGTTATTCAGCAGTTTAAAAAAATGAGGTACTGATACATGGCAAAACATGACTTAACCTTGAAAGGGTTATGCTAAGTTGAAGAAGTTTGTCGTAAAAGACTATATATTATATGATTCCACTTACGTGAAATGTCCAAAATGGGTAAAACCATAAGAACAGAAAGTAAATTAGTAGCTGCCTTGGGTCAAGGATTTGGGGAAAGAGACGTGAGCAGAAAAAGTGAATGTCTGCTAATGTGTGCAGGGTTTCTTTTTTGGAATGTTGAAAATGTTTCACATTAAATTGTGATGTTTGTACAATTCTGTGAAAATACTAAAAAAACCATTGAACTGTACACTTAAGTGGGTGACTTTTACAGTTTATGAACTATATCTCAATAAAGCTGTAAAAAAATATATAAAGACATTTACAGATATGCAAAACTTCAAAAAATTAACCTCCCACTTATCTTTTCACAAGAAGCTACCTGCAGGTGTATTCTGCCAAAAAGAGTGGATAAACTAAGAAAGAAGAAAACATGGAATCCAAAAAACAAGAAATTTAACATAAGAGAGAGGCAAAAGGAATTCTCAGATTATGATGAAGGAAAGCTCAGTATGACAATTGTGCAACAAGCTTAGAGACCTACCAGTCAGATGTGACAGAGAGACAAAGAGCACCAGGAAGGGCATCTTTGAGGGGGAGAAAAAGAAAAGTAAGAAACAGACTTCCTAATATATTTAGGCCATTTTTATTGTTTTAGCAGGAATTTGAAATTAATTTGTGATAGATACATGGAAAACTAAGCAAGCAAACAGTGAGGCAACCATTAACTCCAGGTAAAACATAAAACTGTCCAAAAGATAAAATTGTTTTATTGTATCCCCTAGATCATAAGTGAATTGCAGGGCGCCTGGGTGGCTCTGTTGGTTAGGTGACTGCCTTCGGCTCAGGTCATGATCCTGGAGTCCCGGGATCGAGTCCCGCATCGGGCTCCCTGCTCAGCAGGGAGTCTGCTTCTCCCTCTGACCCTCCCCCCTCTTGTGCTGTCTCTCTCTCTCTCTCTCTCTCTCATTCTCTCTCTCAAATAAATAAAATCTTAAAAAAAAAAAGAAGTGAATTGCATTTCCATGACCATAACATAGTAAACACTGAACATTGATTTCACCTACAAGGTGACAATACTATAATGGCAGGATGGAAAGAAAGGATTGAATAAATATATTGGGCAATAGGAGTGTGGGAAAGATTGCTATAAGAGAACACAGTTCTCATCTTCTATATAGGAACCAAAATCTAAAACTGAAAAACCAAAATATAGCAGTATAATCCTGCTATTTAGAAATTGGGGCGGGGGGGGGAGGAGACAGAAGAAACAGAGAAGAGAGTTGAAAGCAGTTTGTTCTAGGAAGAAGTCAAAAAAGTAGGGCAAAAGACCACAATTTTTCAATGTAGATTTAGTGATACCATTTAATTGTATAAAACCTATACCCATGCATTAGTTGATTTTTTTTAAAAAGATAGTTTTAAAAATAAGGTAGATAGTGGTACTGTACCTTCCTCAAAGCAACCAGACTTTCCCGGAAGAGTTCCTGAGCTGCAGCACTCCAACCTGCTCTTCCTTTACTTCAGCCCTCATCAACTTCCCTCCTCAGTAATTGACCACCTGCTCCTGTTTGCTTCAGTATGGTTTGCTTTGACTTTTCCACCTGGTCCTCTTGCAGACATCCAGGTCCATTCCCTATCTCTGTTGACTCTCCCTTCTGCTGTAGAATCTTGGATATGAGTACGGGCCAGCTTGACTCTGTCAGCCTCAGCCAATTAGTCTGCTCCAGTCTGGTTCTTTTGGTCTTTAAGTACTTGGCATAGCTGTTGGTCCCTGTGCTCTCCCTGAACCTAGAGAAGGCAGCACTAAGCACAGTTGGGCAGGAGTGGTCTGGCAAGATGGGCAGGAGGGGTCTGGCACAGTGTGCTCTCCTGAAATCTGGATGCTGCATCTGCTAAGAAAGCCATAGACCACACAAGTTTATCAGCCACTAGGTCATTCTTCTCACTCATTCTGAGTCCATTAAACTCAGGGTTCTCTCTCAAGCTGTGATGCTAAGTGCCCCCATTTGTGGACTTACGTAATTCATTTTTTAACCTGCATGTAGGCTATTTGCCTGTATAACACTTTACCCTGTTTTGTTTCTTTAATCTTGTTGTTTTAACTCAACTATGGAGCCAGGGACAAAGATAAACACTATAGATGACAAACAATGCAGACCCAAAGCAGAGGTCCTCAGGCTCATGGCTGGAAAGACAGACACAGTCCTCCCAGACCCTTGCCATCCTATGAAGAGACATGCTTGGGCCATATTGCCTTACATCTTAATAATAAAGATGGGAAAGTAAAATAAAAAATAAAAATGAAATTGTTTTATTGTATCCCCTAGATCAGCAGTGAGTTACATTTCCATGACTATAATATCATAAACACTGAACACTGAAAGAGGAGCTAGATCTTGAGCTTTGAAACTTGGGTTACAACCTTGTTGGCATGAGAAATATCCTGTTCCCTAATGCAAGTCACATGAGGACTTCACATGGCTTCATCGGTTCCAACCTGAGTTCCTAGAGCCCTCCTCCAGAGCCTGCATTTTGCTGGGCTGCCCCAGGGAGAGCCTCCACTGTCATTCAGCAGACAATCTAGTTTGTCTCTCCTCATCTAGTCTTTCAATGTCTGAGTTTGTCAATTTTTGTATTATTTTTTTCCTTTAAGCTTTGTGTCCTTTAGTCTTTATCCATGCCACTGATTACAATATTGGAAAAGTCAAGGTCAATGGAAAAGCTTGTTGTATACCTCTGTGATGACAAGAATCAGCACTCCTTCTGACTGTTATGCCAACAAGGCCTCCTTCTAATATACTATCATCCAACTTATTCCTCTAGTTTGTTCACAGAGATAGTCACGGGAGCCTTTATCCAGTTCCTGCTAAAACCAAGAAACCCCACATTCATCCAGTCCTATCTGTGTCTAGGACATGGCAGGAAAGGGCTGGCCTCAGAGGCAGAGGTAAGCAAGGGGTTCAGGAAGCCATACCAGGCTATATGGAGATGGAACTTTCAATTTCCCCCAAGAGATGCTCCGAAGAAGGGAAGAAAACAGAGCTGTGAGGACAGCCCAGATCATGAGCCTATTGGTATAGTGTGTTTGTTAATGTGCTTATCAAATCTTCCCCTCTAAGATTAGAGAGAACCCCGCAGACATCCAGAAAGCCTTGGCACCTGCAAATGGAGACAACTGAAAGTGGAGAGGGGGCAGAGAACTGGGAGGAGGGTTCCTCACACATTCTGTCAGCTCTCCTCACATGGTACCTAGTCTCCTCCGTGCAGGAAGGTCAGCTCATGAATTGTGTAACGTGTTAGTTACTCTTTCAGGAATACCAATTATGTTCAAGCCATAGGAAGAGGACAATGCTTAACCCATATGACTGAATTCATATTCCAGAAATTGGGAGCACTTCAAACCAGACCACAAGGTGACACATCACTCAACTTCTAGTTCAACACAGGTACCACTCCTGTGTGAGTCCCCCACATACATTGCTGTTGTACTTATCACCATGCGTTTGCGGACATTTGTTTACATGTATCTCACATCTACTAGATTGTCAGCCCCTTGATTGATGCTCGTACTGAGCTATTCATCTTTGCATTCCCAGGGCCCAGCATGCACCTGGCATACTCTACCCATTTGCACAATGAAGGCTGGCCCTGGAGGGTCCTGGATAGGGCTAGGTGGCATCATTCCAACCTCCCCTCCCTTCTTCTCCACTCAACCCAAGTCAGTCAGCTCAGTGATTGGCATATAGTAGGTGCCCAATAAATATTTGTTGAACAAATGAAAGTAAAATATCTGCCTGCCTCTGAGGAAGATCTTAGGGCACCCTTTTAGGGGAACTTCGCACTGTTCATCCCTGCCCTCAACCAACCAAAGCCAGTGAAAGAGCCCTGTGGCATACCACTATGGACTTCCCCTAGGATGACGACAATCAACGTGGGTCAGAAAGGATCCCATCAATTTAGGGAATTCAGAGCTGCTTTGCAAAGCTCCTCAGGAGTCTCTGGTGTGGAAGGCAACATGTCCTTTTCATACTTGCTAACAGTTCTGACATTTGACACATACGGATGGGTCACATACTAGGCACCAGGCCCTGGAGGTAGAGCGGTGAACACATAGTTAAATATCCTGCCTTCATGAAGCTTATGTCCTTTCTTAGGGAGGCAGGCCATTCAAAGACATAATATGCTGATGGCGGTGGGGGTAAGGGACAGAGTGTTGGGGCCAGAGCGCCATGTTGAGTGCAGTGATCATCGAGAAAGGTCTCCATGGGAGGCACCATCTGACCTGAGGCTGATTCAGTCATTCACTCATGTGGAAGTCAACAGGAGCTGCCCACGCCTCCTGCCCCCCTCTGCTGCGTGCTGCTTCTCCCACAGGCCAGACCCTCCCACCTCAGGGCCTTTGCTCTAGTCGTTTCCGTGGCCTGTGAATGCCCCTCCTTCACCTCTTCAGGTTTTTGCTTCAATGTCGCCTTCCCAGGGAGGCCTGCCCTGAGCTCCCTGTTTGAAATTGCAGCGCTCTCCCCTCCCCATCCCCTTTGCTCTGCTCCGTCTTCCCTGCAATGCTTAGCCCCTCCAGCAGACGTAATTTACTTGTTTGTTATGTTGGTTGCTTATTGCCCTCCTACCCTCCCTCGAGCGGAAGCTGCACTGATGCAGGAGCTCCTATCGCTTTGGTTCACTGACATGCCCCAGGCCCCTGGAACCCTGGCTGGTACAAGGCAAGGGTACAGTAAGTACTTCAAACATCCCCCTGTTCATTCAACGCTGGAATGCCCACCCTGTGCCAGGTGCTGCACGTTATGGGCAACAAGACCCTTCATAATGGGGTGCGGTGCGGGAAACACACCCTACGTCCTAGGGGCTGTGTCTGCTTAAGCCTGCTGGGGGCAAAGTGCATGCCTTCTCTCTAGGCTCCACCTCCCTGCTGCCCCCTCCTGCCCTCTTCTCCCCCAGGGCACATGGTGTAGGACCTTGCTCAGATCAGGAAACTGACTTGGGACCCGGAGAGGTAGGCCTGGCCAGAGACCTGGGGCAGAGTCAGAGGAGGGCTGGGAGCCCAGGACCAGGGGCCGGCAGAGGGACTGGGCCTGCCAGCGTGGGCAGGAATTGAGGCAGAAAGGCACAGAACCCCCTGCAGAGGCCCAGGGAGGGGAAGCCCCGTCTCTATGGAGTCTCTCCAGGATTCTGTGATGAGCCTTGCACCCTATCCCACTGTCAACTCTACAAGGCTCCTGGTGCCCTCAGCAGCCCGTCTGGGAGAATTAACTGCCTGAATGCTTAACGACGGACATGGGGTGCAGAAAGCCCGTGTGTGCGTGTGCGTGTGTGTGTGTGCGTGTGTAAGCATGTGTATGTGTGATGGTGGGAAGCAGCAGTGCCTTCTCTCCTTAGCATCCCTGCAGTATTGCACATTTCCGCTTTCCAAGCCTCCACCTCCCAGCACCTCGCCACTCCTCTCTGCACCACCACCACCATTCCTGAGTCTCTGCCCAGGGGACTGGCCTCTCGGATCTCCCAAGCGGAGCTTTTCAGATGCCCTTTCCTCCAGCTTAGCACAGATGCCTGCCATGCCTGGTGGCTTGCTCGCTGTGGCCACTCCTGGCCGACACAGTCACTTTCTCCAAGGGTCCCAGTCACTCCACTGCCAACAAGTGTTCCCTGGGGCTGGTCCGAGTTACGTCCAGAGCAGTGCATTTCTTCCTTGCTTCCTCCACTTCTGAGCTATGATATTATCCGTTGAGCAAATCAATAATTCATCAGATTATCCACATTTAGTCTAAATTAGATCTCATTGCCTCAGGCTGGACTTTGAAGTCTTGCTTTACCTGACTCCACTACCCCACCGGCTGTCCGGTAGAGTCCAGCCAGCTCATCCCCGTGCTGGACGCCTTCTCCCCCCACGATGTATTCCCCACGCCGCTGCCCCCTGCCCCCGAAGTCTTAGCCCAGTCTGATCCCCTGTCCAGAAGCCCACCCTTCTCTCTTCATTGCAATCCAGCCTGCTCTTCATGGTCCCATCTTAAACCTAGTCTTTGTCATGAGCTTCCCTGGGCTTCTGCAGCAGACAGAACTATTTTACAATTAGAAGCACACAACTTTGCATGTAATTGCACTCTGTTTGTTTCATGTTTGCAAACTCTGTCTTCCCCCGTTGTTGTTAAGCAACACAGGGGCAGGACCCCACAAGAGACCCCTTTAAGCCCCCTGCCAATGCCAAGCAAGCACATCAATGAGTGCTTGTTGAATTGTATACACCTGTTTCCACCCTTCTTTCCAGCTTTTCCCTCCAGTCCTCAGGGATTAGACAACCCAGGGTATAGGATCAGACTTTGGATTTTGGAAGATCGTGCTGGTAGCAAGCCCACTGAGGAGATGAGAAGTGGGGCCAGAGCAGAGGCAGTCCAGGGGCTATTGCAGCAGACAGGAGGACGGATGGTGGGAGCTGACAGAGATGGACAGAAGAGGATGAATATAAGAGACAGTCAGCAGGTCATAGGATGACCCACGTGTCTAGCACCATACTGTCTCCAAAGCAATTTGCATCTACTATGTCCTTTGAGATTTGTCTCCCTCAACAACCATGACAGATACTGAGTAGATAGAATTATCTCAGTGTAGGGGATGGAACGGAGGTTGGGAAGGGCGGTGTCCATCACCCAAGTGTGCACTGCCGGCTAGGACAGGCTTGGGACTCACATCCAGTCCTCAGCCCTCACAGCCAGTCCCTGGGGCCGGGACTCACACTGGAGCTGCCACGGGAGGGCAGGTGTTAAGCTAAGGAACCCTGACTCGGCTACCTGCCTGAGGCTATTTACACAGCTCCAATTGATTTGTTGTAACCTGTAATTATTTTTGCTGAATTTTTTTCACGCTCCATTTGTTTTTTTACTCTTCAGCAGACACATTACAGGAAAAGGCAGGCTGGGAGGTAAGTGGGAGCAGGGGAACCTGCTTGTGGTTCTGGGATGGAAGGGTTTTCTGGCTTGCTCCACCTCCCCTCCCCTTGGCTCTTTCCCCAGGCTCTCTCCCTCTCCAGCAGTGGGAGGTGGAAAACCTTGAGCCATGTCTCCCTCCTCAGTGGCTCTGAGGTCTGTCTCTGACCAGAAACCTGTCAGAAGAGGAAGAACCGGTCCGGAGCCCCTTACCCGCTCTCTGCCGTGTGGCCAGCTCCCACTGGCACATCTCGCAAGACACTGACTTTTGAGGGGGGGAGGAAGGAGGGAACACTGCAAGGATGGATTGTTAATTTTTTTAATTAAATGTGACTGAGATGCCACCTACCTAGCTGGCGGGACGCCACTCTATGCTGGGAGTAACCTCTTCTCCTCTCTGAGGCTGTTTGAGTGTTTGGGATAGTTAGTCAATTCAGAAAGCTTGGAGAAAGGCTTCTGCCCTTTGTTAGAACCTGTAGGGTCCCTTCAGGGAGGTGGAGGCTGCTCACAGAGTCCAGTCCTTCCATACCGACTCGGCCATAGGCCCTGAGACCCCGTAAGATACCCACTCTTGTCCTGGGTGACTGTGGGGGTGTGGAGGGCTAGTCCCCACCGCAAGGAAAACCTGCTCTTCCCCCGATGCTCATTCTCCCCTGGGCTCCAACCACCCCTAGTTCCCACCAAAGCAGCAGCCTCCCCATGGACCCAACTCTTCCTCAGCAAAGGCTTTGGAAAGGTTGGTTTCCTTTCTTTCTTTTCTTTCTTTCTTTCTTTCTTTTTCTTTCTTTCTTTCTTTCTTTCTTTCTTTCTTTCTTTCTTTCTTTCTTTCTTTCTTTCTTTCTAAGATTTTATTTATTTATTTGACAGAGAGAGAGACAGCGAGAGAGGGAACACAAGCAGGGGGAGTGGGAGAGGGAGAAGCAGGCTTCCCGCGGAGCAGGGAGCCCGATGCAGGGCTTGATCCCAGGACCCAGGGATCCCGATGAAGGCAGACTCAACGACTAAGCCACCCAGGTGCCCCCTTTCGTTTCGTTTTGTTTTGTTTGTTTTTTTTTTAATTAGAGTGGAAACACAAAGAAGCTGTTAAAGCCTTCCAGGAGTGAGAAGAGCCTAAACCTCAGTGCTCAGTGCTTGGATGGCCTTCCCAGAGTAGAGCTGGGGTGAAGTTGGAAATAGCTCTAGGCTTCTGTGACATTCCTATCGTCAGGACAACAGACAGTTGATTTCTCAGTCTGGTTATCCTACCACACTGTCATTCACCAGGTAATTCACCCGCACAATTTGAGATCCTCACTACCATTATCTCAAGACAGTTATTAACCACATTTGATATGTGAGGAGGCTCAAAGAAATTAAAAACAAAAATTTGTTGGGGCGCCTGGCTGGGTGACTCAGCCAGTTAATGCCCAACTCTTGATTTTGGCTCAGGTCATGATCTCAGGGTTGTGAGATCAAGCCCCACGTAGGGCTGCTTGAGATTCTCTCTCTCCCTCTGCCCCTCTGCTCATGCATGGCTCTCTGTCTTTCTCTCTCTCTGCAACAAAATGAATAAAAATAAAATCTTTAAAAAAAATTTTTGTCTAAAGACACACAGCTATGAAGTGATGGAGCAGGGACTCAAACCCAGGCCTGACCAGAAGCTGCATCCGCTGCGTCAGCCACCACCTGGTGGAGCTGAGTTCTCTCCACCAAAGGAATTTGCATTATCAAAGCTGAGGAAAGACCAAAGGAAGAAATGCCCACGTGAAGTCTTTAGGGGTCAGGATCGTGGGGAGCTATTTTCTGGAGGCAGCTTCCAGAGCCTCTCAAATGTATGCCAGGTCAAAAAATAAATAAATAAGAGGCATGAACAAATACTAGGCTCTAGTGAATGACAAGGGTTTAGAGGTTAATTGTACTGCTGTCCACAACTTATGCTGAAATACGTGGAAAACTGGAGAATGGACTGACGGATGGATAGATGGACAGATATGTGATAAAAAAAAATATAGCAAAATGGGCGCCTGGGTGGCTCAGTCGTTAAGCGTCTGCCTTCGGCTCAGGTCATGATCCCGGGGTCCTGGGACCGAGCCCCGCATCGGGCTCCCTGCTCCACGGGAAGCCTGCTTCTCCCTCTGCCACTCCCCCTGCTTGTGTTCCCTCTCTTGCTGTGTCTCTCTCTGTCCAAGAAATAAATAAAATCTTAAAAAAAAAAAAGATTCTCTCTCTCTCTCCCTCTGCCCCTCCCCCCCAATCACGTGCACAGGCACATATGCTCTCTCTTTCTCTCTAGAAAAAAAAGTCCCTAAACTATTGCCTACAGTCAGATTCTGTCTGCGGCTTGTTTTGATGTTGTGTAAGTTGAGAATGATTTTTACATTTTGAAACGGTTAAAAAAAATCACAAGAAGAAGAATATTTTGTGACACATGAAAATTATATGAAATTCAAATTTCATTGTCCCTGAGTCAAGTTTATTGGAGCATGGCTGCTCTCAGTTTCTTACGCATTGTCTACTGCTGCTTTCAACCTGCAACCACAGAGTCGGGTAGTTGCCGTAGAGACCACATGGCCTGCAAAGCCCTAACGCTTTCCTCTCTAGCTCTTTACAGAAAAAGTGTGCTGACCCGGTGTGAAATGGCCCATCCACTAACTTTACGGCTCCATTAACCTCACTTCACAGAGCTGCTATGAGAATTAATATGAGAATTTAGGCTTAGTAAACTGTAAGGTTCCATAAGACGCAAGGTGTTACTACTGCCCTGATCTTATTTCTCTCAATACCATCCCTGCAATGGAGGGAGACTCTGGGTGGAATGTCTTCTATGATAGATGGCAAAACTGAGGTTTAAAAAGGGAGACAAGGGGTGCCTGGGTGGCTCAGTCAGTTAAGCGTCTGACTCTTGATCTCGGCTCAGGTCTTGATCTCAGGGTTGTGAGTTCAAGCCCTGCATTGGGCTCCACGCCCAGCCTGGAGCCAACTCTAAAAAATTAAAATTAAAATAATAATAATAATAAATAAATAAAAAGGGAAACAAAACAGGCATGCAGAAATCAGTGCCCCTACTTTATCCACAAGGCTCCCACAGCAGGGGCCTCAACTGTGTACCTCGGCAAATTCCAGCATGTACAGTCCTGTCTGAGAAGGACTGAATGGGGAGGACCATGCATTTTTCAGGAATTCTGTGAGACAGTTGTTAAAACACAGCCATTATTTTTTTTCAAATTTGTATTTAAATTCAATTTAGTTAACATACAGTATATTATTAGTTCCAGGGGTAGTATTTAGTGATTCATCAGTTGCATATAACACCCAGTGCTCATTACATCAAGTGCCCTTAATGCCCATCACCCAGTTACCCCATCCTTCCATCCACCTCCCCTCCAGCAACCCTTAGTTTGTTCCCTAGAGTTAAGAGTCTCTTGCGGTTTGCTTCCCTCTCTGTTCTTATCCAAACACAGTTATCATTAAAAAGGAAATTACAAAGGGGCACCTGGGTGGCTCAGTCGTTAAGTTAAGCATCTGCCTTCTGCTCAGGTCATGATCCCAGGGTCCTGGGATGGAGTGCTGCATCGGGCTCCCTGCTCAGCGGTGACCCTGCTTTTCCCTCTCCCACTCCCCCTGCTTGTGTTCCCTCTCTCGCTGTCTCTCTCTCTCTGTCAAATAAATAAATAAAATCTTTTTTTTAAGGTAATCTTTACTATATTTTCTTGGAAGTATGTTGGGTACTATGAAATGAATTCAATAAATGCAGTTATTGCAGTGTGTAGTCTGGCTTACACTTCAAGACTGAGAGATGGGGGTGTTGCCTGGGTGGCTCAGTAGGTTAAGCGTCTGACTCTTGGTTTCAGCTCAGGTCATGATCTCAGAGTCATGAGATCAAGCCCTGCATCAGGCTCCACTCTCAGAGGGGAGACTGCTTGGGATTCTCTCTCTCCCTCTGCCCTTCACTCTGCTCATACACACACTCTCTCTCTCTCAAATAAATAAATAAATCTTAAAAAAAAAAAAAAAAAAAAAGACCGGGAGATGGACACAGAAAGGGGACTTGGGTTTAGGAAATGGTATATGAAGAGAATTTGCCTTCTCTGACTGGTGACCATAAGTGTAAGCTTGCTGTAGGGAAGGCATGGGGTTGAGAAACAGACCTACCTGAGTTGAAATCCTATCTTAGCTGCTCATTAGCTCTGTGATCTTGGGCGAGCTACTCAGCTTTTCAAAACCTCAGATTCCCTGACTGTAATAACATTTAACAAGGATGTTATGAGGATCAAATGAGATGTTTATAAAGGACTTAGTATAGTACCTGGAGCATACCAGATGTTCAAATAATGGTGACTAATATTATTACTTAGTGCATTACAGAGAGCACAAGGTGCCCCGAGTAGGTAGAGCCAGGAACATGTGAACTGGGGAAGAAAATGATTTGCTCTCTGGTGTCGGTCACAGTAACTGCAAAAATGCCTCATCTTTGCCTTTCTCCTCATGATACACAGAGAGCCTGAGAGACAAAGCGGTGTGGGTCCTATTTCACAAGCTAACAGACAGTCGTATTTTTTCAGTTCAGATTTGTAGTTCCGGGCACGTTCTAGATTAGGGGTCTATTGGATTGCACAAGCAAAGATTCGTAGGAAATGCAATCACCCCAGACTCTGACCCTGGTTTCTCTAGGCTGGCATCTCTTCCAGGCCTCACTCCTGCTTCTAGGAAAGGCCCGGAATACCTGAAATGTCCCCGATTTTGAGGAGGAAAAAGGAGGGACAAAGAGGCTGCCATGTGCTGACTCACCGTGTGGCTCGCCACAGCACTGCTGAGGAGTAGGGGTCCCCTACGGGGGCCTCTTCCCTTGATGGGCCTTCCGGAGTTGGCCTGCACCCATCCCGGGCTCAGGGAGGCTCATTCCCTCAGGACAATTGCTGCCAGGTTGCTGCTCTGGGCTCTGTGCCAACAGACTCTGGCATTCAACCCAGTCGAAGCCGAGTGCAGAGAACTACAGACAGGACAGGTGCTGCATGTCAATGGCAGCAGGGAGGTGGAGAATGCTCCCTGCTCTGCCAGTCCGCGTGTGCACTGGTCCAGCCTAGCAAGAGCCCGCGGGAGAGAGAGTGAGAGTACCTAGGCGTACCAACGTGGGGCATGAGCAGGCCTCAGAGTGCCCGGGTCCGGGCAGGAGCTCTCCTGCAGGGGGGATGGAAGAGGCACGTCTGTTTGTGTGCATGTGAATGTGTTTATGGCATTGACGTTTGAGTGCGCGCTGTGTGTTGTGAGAAGGGTGGGTGGGTGTGAATGTGTGTGAGCTATACACATCCAAGACGTAAATAGAGGCAGAGAGGCTGATGCCATAAGCCACAGACAAAAACTTTGCAGATGAGTGCTTTCAGCAGGAATCTGTGGGTGTGGTCTGTACTCGCCATTGGCATTTGGTCTGGTCTAATGTTGTGTGTGCTTCAAAGTGTGTCCGAGTACACGGGGGAGTGTTGTGCGTATCTGTACATGAGGTTCTACGTGTGAGTGCTGGCCTGGTACGTGTGCATCTGTGTAAGTCTGGCTGTGCCTCTGGCCAGGGTTGGGAACAGTCATGGGATTCCTATTTTCCTATAGGCCTAGGATTCTCTCTCTCATGGTCTGTTACCATTTATCCAGCTTGAGTGAAACCCTAAAGGTCTAAATATATCAAATAAGGCTTTTACCCCCAATTGCATCCACTCGCTGCTCACACCCAAGCCACCCAGCGACACCTCTCTGATGGGTCCCACTACCCAGAGGAGCCACTGACCCAAGGCCTGGGCAATCCAGAAGGCAGTCTGTCCCTCAGTGAGCAGGGTCTGTGGCTGCAACCAAACAGCTTTGCAGATCGTTGTCACAAATGTCCCAGTTTCCCACCCAGAGCCTAGAGGGGCTGGTTGGAAGACCCCGATAATTTCCTCACTACCTTGTCATCTCTTGAAAGCTGCTTGCTCTAACAGGCCCCCTCTGCTCTGGGGCTGATGTTCCTTCTTTGCTCATTTCTCTCCACTTTTGTCTAATGAGGTACAGGAGGCTGCTGAAACTGGCAATAGAATTACCTGGGATGCTAGATTCTGTCAATCTCCATTAGGAGTCCAGGGAGGGAGCAGTCAAAGCACAGGGACACCTTGGTGCTGTTATTGCAACGGGGCTCACTGCGAGGGCAGACAAAACAAGCTTTCCCCTAGACG
Organism: Zalophus californianus; assembly: GCF_009762305.2. NCBI lineage: Eukaryota > Metazoa > Chordata > Mammalia > Carnivora > Otariidae > Zalophus > Zalophus californianus. The sequence goes on from NC_045604.1 coordinate 26,126,884, forward strand.
CTCAGCTTGGGCCAGTGAGTCAACCTGGCCTCTAGCCCAGGCTGCAGCATCTACCTCACCCATCCATGCCAGGCTGGGGAGCCAGAATGTGGGAGAGAAATGCATGTCCCTGCTGGGGGGGGCTTGGATGTCAACAAGGTTCTCACCGTTCCCCAGAAGGGCTGCGTGAGGTTGGCTCAACAACCCTTCCCCACCATAATGACTTGTGCAAAGTCCAAAGCCTTTCCGTAATTTCCTGGGTGACGTTCTATAACTTCCAGTTGTATGAACTGCCCTAGCAAATGAGTGGAACCTCTGATTTATAGCCAGTCAGTCAGAGGCACAGGTGACAATCTGTACTTGTGATTGGCACCTGCAGGGAGAGAGGATAGGGCAGTCTTGTTGGACTGAGCCCTTAATCTGTGGGATCTGATGCTATCTCCAGGTGGACAGTGTCATTATTGAGTTAATTACCTGGTGGTGTTGGAAAAAACAAAACAAAACATTGGAATTGGTGTCAGAATTGGACAGTTTCAACCCGTCGGGAAAGTCAGTTTCTTCCTCAATTGACTAAAAAAGACTACTCAAAGGTTAGTCTTTTCAACAATGGAGCTAACACAATGGGACAAACATGTCCAAAAAAATGAATTGCAAACTATACTTCATACCTCATTAAAAAATTAACTCAAAATTGGTTTAAAATGGATCATATGGGTCATTTTACATATGGGTGGTGCATAAAACATAAAACTGTAAAACTTCTAGAAGAAAGTGTAGGAGAAAATCTTTGTGACCTTGACTAAGTAAGGAGTTTTTCAATATAACGCCAAAAACATGATTCCTTAAAGAAAAAATGAAAAATTAGATACTCTCAAAATTCAAAACTTTTGTTCTGCAGATGACACCATTAAGATAATAGAAATACAAACCACAGATAGGGAGAAAATATTTGCACATCACATTTTTGAAGAAGGACTTGTATCCACACTATATAAAAAACCCTCAAAATTCAATAATAAGGAAGCAAACCCCCACTAAGAAAAGGGACAAAAAATTAGAACAGGCAGTTCTCGAGAGAAGATACAGAGATGGCAAAGAGCATGTGGGAAAAGGTTCAAAACCACTAGTCATTAGGGAACTGTTACCTTAAAACCACAATGAGATACCACTACGAACCTATTAGAGTGGCTAAAATTTTTTAAAAACTCTGACAAAACCAAGTGCTGGGAAGCTTGTAGGACAATAGAAGCTCTCCCACCCTGCCAGAGAGACTACTGATGGAACGGCCACTTTGGGAAACAGTGTGGCGGCTCCATATAAAGTTAAACATGCACCTACTATATGACCCCTACTATATGGCCCCTTTTCTCTGCTTAAGAGAAACAGAAACTCATGCTCACACGAAAACCTGTTCATGAGTGTTTATAGCAGCTTTATTCAAAACCTTCAAGAGCTGGAGCAACCCACATGTTCTTTAACCAGTAAATGGATAAACCCAGTGTGGTACCTCCACAGAGTGGAATACTCCTCAGCAGTGGACAGGAACAAACTACGGATTGACACACAACGTGGATGAGTCTTAAATGCATCTTACAAAGTGAAGGAAGTCAGATCTAGATGGCTATCATTGCACGATTCCACTTGCAAGATCTTCTGGAAGAGGCACGGCTGTAGGGACAACAAGACTCTTAGGTGCCAGGGTTAGAGATGGGGAGAGGGGCCAACTGCAAAGGAGCAGGCCAAGGGAATTTGGGGAGTAATGGAATTGTTCTGTATCATGTCTGTGGTGGTGGATACATGACTTTGCATTTGTCAAGACCTGTTACCTTTTAGACCACCAAGAGTGAATTTCACTGTATGCAAATCTTAAAAAAATAACCAGAATGTCAGGGGAACCCACCATGGAATAGAAACTAAGAGGTAAACCAAACTACATTATACACGAATCATGTTACCCGCACTAAAGGGGATGGGAAAGAACAGAACCAAGAAACTTTGGAAAACAGTTTTGACTGGACACTCGAAAGACAAAAAGAACTGTCCTCAGGTTCTGTTCTCTAGTTAATAAATTCACTTCTCACAGCGGTATGGGTTAGCCGTCCTGAAACAATGTTCTGTGTGGGCATACGAGGGTTTAACAAACAACTAAATACAGTCAATTCTCCTTATTCACAGTAGTTATTGTCTATAAATCTCTGCAAACACTGAATTAGCAAATACTGAACCATTGCTCCTAAGGGAAATACAGGGTGAGGTTCCTGTGAGCCCCTGTCACAATGTTTTCATCAATCAATCCAGAACCTTGTTTTATGTGTGTTTCTGCGTAAAGACACCTAATTTAATACATATTGTTGATTCATTAACACTGAACTCACAGCCAACAGCCCTATAACTCATGCCTGAACGAGGCTTATCTAAACACATATTTTCTCCATAAGACACATCACAGCCTTCTTGAGGTTAGAAACACCAGAGAGTACTTTAGCACTGTGCTTGGGGGCCATTTTAAACAGTGAAATCACCACCAAAAAGCACAAAGGTGTAGAAAATGTGGCACTAAATAGACCATGAAACGGGCACTTATTTGCAGTCTGAGAGCCGACACAAGAACGCAGAGGGCTCCTCCTTTGACCTCATTCGGGAACACGGGTCTTGGGCGATTCAAACTTTTCACCGTTCACGTTTCTGTGAATGCCCACACAAGCGCCCCGAGTGTTGATTTTAGTACTCTAAGCAAACTTTAATGGATAGATGAATTTGCAAATACAGAATCCACAGATAACTAGGATCAACTCTTTTGTAGATAACAAGGGTCAGATGAGGGGAACGAGGTATCTACTAGCCCAACTGTTCCCGGAGGTCCGTTCTATTCCCTGAGTGCCCTAGACTCTCTGGGGGTGGCTGGAAGGGCCCTGGGAGCCCAAGCATTGACCCCCTCCTTTTACAGGGGAGCAAACTGAGGCCTGGGGAGGGGAAGGGACTCGTCCTGGTCACAGTTAGCTCTTTCCTGTCTCTGTTTCCCGCAGTGACACTGGGCTGCCTCCGCTCACATCTCCCGGACCAGAAGCCTTGAGAGTTTTTCAGGAGTGTGGGTGGAGGGGATAGGATGCTTGAAACCTAGGCCTCAGTTTACCCAGTTTACCTCTCCTATTCCACCAATCTGCCAGAAAGACGCTCTACCCCGCTCTGCCTCGGGGCTCATTCCCAGACCTTTCCTCACCACGGACAAACACTCCCGAGCGCTTGATTCTCCTACATGATTCTCGTGACTCTAAGGGCGGTCTATCTGCAGATTTGTAGCTCCAGCCCAGACCTCTTCTGAACTCCAGCCTCCAATTTCCAGCTTTCTTATTGACTTCTCCACCTGGAGACGTAATAGGCGTCTCAAACCTAACATCTCCAAAACAGAACTTTTATCTTTATCTTGATTTTTATCTGCATTTCTCTCCCATCTGAGCTAAGGGTAGCTCCAATTGCTCAGACTGAAACCTTGGCCACAATCCCTGAATCCTTCATCTTATATTCCACATCCAATCCAGCAACCAGTTCTGTTGGCTCCAAGACACATCCTACCATGTCCGTTGCTACCACCTAGACCCTCTGACTACCGCGTCTGCCTGTCTGCCCGCCGAGCTGGGTTTCCTGCTTTTAGCCTTGCGCTGGCCAGTCTGCCAAACAGCAGGGGAGCTGTCTTTTATAGAAAATTATACCATGTCACTGCTCTTCTCCAGCCCTCCAGTGGCCTCTCTCTCACTTGGAGTAAAATCCAAGACCCATAGATGATGCTCAAGGCCTCTGTGAGCTCTGGTCTCTCCTCCTACCCTCCCCTTGCTCCCCCACCTCCCACCACAGGACTCCTCGCCATTCCTGACCACGCAGAAGTGTTCCCCCAGACCCTGTGCTTCGATCCTTCCCTTTGGGAAGCTTTTCCCAGATTACAGGTTTTTGAGTCTTGAACACCTCCCCCACCCTGGATCTGGGCAGACAGAAGATCTGGGTGGGAAATCTTTACCTGCGGGCAAGGGGAGGCCTGGAGCCCGTTAGGTTGCTGGTCTGGAGACCCTCCTGTGCCGCCACCAGCTTGCTAGCCATCCTCCTCTGTTCATTCTTTTTCCACTTTCAAGGTTGCATTTCCATCTCCTCTCCCCACTTTTGGAAAGTGTCCCTAATCACTGGAGAATCTAATTACCACTCCGTCTAAGAGAGCTCTTGGTCTCTGTTATGCAAATGTGGCTATAATTGTGTCAGGCAGGTTTTGTTGCCGTTTTATCTTTCCTCCGCCCGAGGCTCTCCCCACCCCCACTTCAAACTGAACTTTGCCGTTCCCATTTTTTCTTTTTTTCCGTGAAGGCCCCTGAGGTCCCCAGCTCCCCGAACCACGGAAATCACCTTGATTACCCACTCCAGATCCCACGAGCCACAATGGGCCCACCTCGGGGCAAACAGAAAGAAAAATAAACAGCATTTAGTGGAATTTATTTCTTTGGAGAAGCAAATCAGAAGGTTCCAGATGAGCTCTGGGAGTGTCAGTGTGGAGCGGGAGGAAGTTGGCTCTGGGAATGGGAGCAGAGACTGCGGGAGAACAGGGCCCTATGCAGCCGGAGGGCCTGCGCCCGATGTGATGTGGGGTGCAGGTGGGGGGGGGCGTGGGAAGCAGCGCCAAACCCCAAACCCCAAACCCCAAACCGTTGCATTTGTTATCTTGTCTCTGAGCAGGGGCTGTTGGGGAAACCCCTGTCCCTGTGGCGCAGCCTTAGCCGTGTATGCTTCCCGGGTCCCTGGGAGGGGGCAAGCTCACTGCCCTGGGGATGGTCCCAGGCTGCTTCCTCAGATGCCGTGTCCTGTGGCATCTTCCCCAAAGTGGGCAGAGCAGGAGGCAGGGAGATCTGTTTGAGCTTCCATTTTTTTCACTCATTCAGTCATTCAACAAACAAACTGAGTGCCTGCTGTATGCCAGGCGGTATTCTAGGCACAGCGAATACAGCAGTGAGCAAATCAGACATGAGCTTCTGATCTAATGAGGACATTAGACGGCACACAGAGCAGATACAGGTGGTGAGGAGCATCAAGAAGAAAACCCAGGATGAAGGGGATAGAGAGTGGTGGGGACGAAGCAGTTTGGAGAAGGTAGGCAGGGAAGAAGGGACATTTGAGCAGAGGTCTGCAAAAAGGGACCTGGCCACCCACGCCTGACTCCACCCAGCCACCCAGCGCTTCTGCTTGTCCGGACCCAGGGCTGAAAAGTGTTTATACCACAGTCTCAGGATCTACCCTAAACCTTGTGCACAGCAGACCTCTCCGAGGTCCCGCAACACACCCATGAAATGGGATCTGGAGGGCTAGCTGGTGATCACATGAGACGCCATGCATGAGCACGTGCAAGTTAAACGTGCGGGCAGTATGCTCATTTGAAAGACGTCTTCCCAGTGCAGCCCTTCCAGCCACTAGGTTGCTACCAGTAGGACACAAGCTTGACTCCCTGCACGAGGAGGTAGCTTTGATGTCGTTGAGAAGGAGGCTTGCCCCGACGAGGGAAGGAGCGTGGCAGCCGCAGCGGATCCAAATGGCTGAGAGGCAGTGCGAGCAAGGACGGAGGAGGTAGAAGTCCTGGGGGTGTAAGGGACCGTGGTCTTAGATCCAGCTCTCACCCTTTCCCTCCCAGTTCCCACTTTCTCCCTTAAAGAAAGCGTGCGTCATGGGGGTCACCTTGAAAGCACATTTGTGTATATATAAGACTCATTTGCAAATGTGAATCCCTTATCGGTAGTAACAGGTGATTTGTGTTATATACCTCCGACTGCCTGGGTTCTGAGCTCCTTGATGACAGGGACCAGATTTTTATTATGTTTATTATCACTTCTAATTCCTGGCATTTGGCACACAGTGGGAGATCAGGAACTGCTTAATGAATGACTCGTCATTTTTTACTGTCCCTTCTTCCCCGCTGCTGTGGCATTGGCCAAAGGCCGGAGACTCTCTGAAACCAGAAATCTTAACTTAGGTCTACAACCGGCATGACTCAGCAAAGGATTAAGGGATTGGGGGACGTAATCCTCCATACGTGACTCCCGGGCAATGTTAGGATGTTGGAACCAATGCCTCGGGTTTCCGAGAGCTCATGGCACAGGGCTTCTCTAAAAGGGAACAACTTCATCTCATCCTCACGATGCATCTGGACCCCAACATTAGAAACTAATTGCTATGATTAGAGAAGAATGCATCAACAATTGCTCTCCTTTCAAAGGGTTATATGTGTGTGTGTTCTCTTTTAAGTTGTGGTTGTGGAAGTGGTTCTGCAAGTCAAGTATTAGCTGAGGCTAAGAGTTTGTGTTCAGCTCGTTGCCGTGGTAACCCATCAGCTTCCTTTGCTTCGCTCTGTCCCCCTCCTCAGTTACCGAGAAGCTTCCTTTCTAACCTGGAGGGCCAAGATTAGTGAGAGAGAAGGGGCCATTGTCCACACCAGCCTCAACTGCTCCCAGACACCCCAGCCGAAGAGGTGTTGCTGTAAACCCTGTGTGCATGTCTGCCTGCCCGCCGGGCTCAGGCTGGTACATGGACTGCTGGGCTCCCTGCTCCAAGGTCACCCGGCCCCTTTCCTGTTCAGCCCCCGCCCCACCCTGACAGCCAGGCTGGTGCTGTAGGCACAGCTGTGCCCAGGGACTTAATTACACACTTGGGATTCTGTTCTCTCCAAGACCAGGTATGAGTTTTTAAAATAGAAGGGCGGCAAGGGATTGGAAGGAAGACAGGAGCTGGGGAGAGGCAAAGACATCTAGGAAGAATGACACACAGACACAGCTGGAAAAGGAGCACAATAACCTTTTGACCTTTTGCTATTTTGAGCAAACAACAGTCCCCAGAGGTCACAGGTGGAGTAACAGAAGACAAGGTCAGGCTCAGAGCCAACGTAGCCTTAGCCCAAACATTTGCCAGTGTGCAGGTTACCACTTGACGGCACAAAGCATAAGAACCCACACCGCCCCTCCCCGCTGCCCTAGATATATAAAGGGCCTCACCCTTTTCTCTTAGTATTTTCCAATACAGTTACCTTAGAGCAAGGGGACAGATCCAAAGAATCAGAGACCTGAGGTTCTGTTTAGACTAGATGACTGTGTTCCAGACACTGCTCTCATGCTAGCACAGGTATTAATTAACTCATTTTATCCCTACAGAAAGCCTTTGATGTAGATGCGATTAAAAGCCCCCATTTCACAGAAAGGGAAATAGAGGCACAAAGTGGGTAAGGAAATTGTCCAAGGTCACACGGCAAGCAAGTAGCCGAGCCGAGATTCAGGCTCCAGGGTCTATGTCTGCAACCCCTATGCTAATATGGCTCAAGAGAACTGAGAGAGCATCTTCTCCAACCATCTCACTTCACCCGGTGTAAGGAAGTGACTCGCCCAAGGTCATCCAGCTTGTGAGCAGCAGGTGCCAGGGCACGTGCCCAGATAACGAAGCCCGAGCTGATCCCTCCCCTCTGAAAAAGGTCAACAGGGACAACGATCTTCAATCCTCCAATCCCAGTTGCCCTGCCGCCCAGGTTCGCAGTCCTTGCTGCCTTTGAGGTGCCCCCCTCCCCAGATGCCCCCGCCAGCCCTGCCTAAGGCTCACCTCCTGGGTGCAGGGGAGGAGGCTCTGCCCAGCCGTCCTGCAAAGAGTGACAGCTCCGCCTACCACCCTGTCATCTCTGCCTAGCTCATCCCTGTCAGCCGCCTCCCAGCTCCCAGCTGTCTGTCAGCAGCTGCTCAGGGATATAAATAACCAGCCGTTGGCAGAGCACCCTGGCAGAGAAGGGCGGGGGCGGGGGCTGGGGGGAGGAGACAGAGTGGAGTGGTGACGGGCAGGGAAGAAACTCAGGGGTATCCTTCAGGCTCGGGGCTCGGGGCTCAGATACTCTGAGCGGCTGCTCAGGGGTGCTAGTTGAGGCCCGAAAGAGGAAGGGGAATTTGGGTTTAGCAGGGAGCCACAGAGCAGAGGACTGGAGCAGGCCGGCTCCGTCGTGCGCCCGAGGCCTTCCGTCTGAGGGTGCCTGGTGATACTGCGTGACCCCATTCTCCTCTCCATCACCCGATTCTTGAGGCAGGACACAGGGGGTTCCTCTCCCCCACACTACCGATGGGGTATAAGGAGACTAATTCTGTAAAGAGAAGGGAGGTCCCCCGAGGCCTGGCCAAAGCACAGACTACAGCAGAAATAAGGAGTAAGATTCTTTTATCAGGCCCCGACCACGTGTTGGGCACTTTCCCCCCCATATCACCCCGTTTCCCCGTCTCTGTGATCCCAGGGGTGGGCTTTCTCTCGGGGTTGAGATGAGGGCTCAGAGGAGTGATACGGAGAAGCGAGCATGGGCAGGCCTGGGGGCAGCTGACAGCCCCCAGCGGCCAGGCAGCCCCTGCCCCCCGCCCCAGCTGCGTGGTGGACTGCGGAGCAGAGTCAGGTGAGCGGCCCTGCTTAGCTGGCGCTGGGGGAAGGGGCTCCCTTGTGGAAACACCTCCGGGAGCTACGCTATGGCTGCCTTTCTAATACCTCTTGGTCTCTATGGAGCAATGGTTCTTGCACTTCCCCGGACGCCAGAAGCACCTGGAGAGGTGTTAAAATAGAGTGCTGAGCCCCTCCCTGGACTTTCTGAATCAGCGGGTGTTTTGTTTATATTTTTATTTTCTGTATATGATGCTTTGACATCTTTAAAACCTTTCTGGGGGCCCCCGGGCGGCTCAGTTGGTTAAGCGTCCAACTGTTGATTTCAGCTCAAGTCGTGATCTCAGGGCCGTGGGATGGAGCCCAGCGTCCAGCCTATGCACTCAGCACAGAGTCTACTTGTCTTTCTCCCTCTGCTCCTTCCCCTGCTCACTAGCAGACATACACTCTCTCTCTTCTTCTCTCTCTCTCTCAAATAAATAAATAAAATCTTTAAAAACAAACAAACAAAAAACCTTTCTAGCTGGGGAGAGAGACTGCCCCTTCTAGGACTAACCAATTCTTAGAGATGGCAAAGAGTTCACGGGAGCATGCCTTTGATAGGGAAACTCACCCTGAGCCACATGTCCTCTGCCTGGCCCCATACACTCTGGGAGGCAATACTCCTCTGTCTTAACCATCCCAGGGCTAGATACCTGGGACCACCCCTACCACTTAGAGCCCACGGAAATTATTCAAACTAGCCAATCATAACCTCTTTGCTCTGCTCTGCTTTGCCTTTCCCTCAGAAACCCCGATAATGGCTGTGGGCCAGGCTCCCTCCTTTGCTTCAGATCCTCCGCCTCCTGACAACACTGGTGTGGCCCCTGCGCAGTGTGCTTCTGTTTCTGGAATCTGTGAGTATAATAAACTTTGTTTTCCTGAGCTTCTCCTGCATCTCTTCTCGTGGCTGCCTCTGACCGACCATCACATAAAAGGACACAGTATAGTAGGTATGGGGTGAGGCCCAAGAATTTGAATTTCTAACAAGTTCCCAGGTGATGCTTACGCTGCCGATCCAGGAACCCCACTCTGAGAACTATTGGTAAAGGTGTGTCCAAAGTAGCCAGAGAGGAACAGACACATGTGCATAGGGCCCAAGGAGCCTCTTGAAAGGAGAAGGGCCAAGACGTTGATCTCTCATTTACTCAGATGCACTAAGTCCTGATGGACTGAGATGGTGACCTTGAACACCACTGGCGGGAATGGACACCAAGCAGACAGGAGAATTTAGACAAGGCTCTGCATTGTGGTCCCTGGACTGCAGCATCAGCACTGTATGGGGGCTTGTTAGAAATGCACATTTTTAGGCTCCCCCCATCGCAAACCTGCTCAGTCAGAATCTCTGAAGGTGTGGCCCCAAATCTGTGCTCCAACAAGCTCTACAGGAGATGGTAGTATGCAGTACAATTTGGGACACACTGATCTAGACTATCTGGCCTTCCTACTGGAGACTAGAATATCTTGGTGGCAGAGTGGCTGGTCCCATGGCTGGAAACTCTCCCCGACCCAGCTACTTAGCTGGCCATCTTTGGGGACAGTGGCTGAACCCGTGAGTAGACACTCATTTGTGGTATGTCAGGGGCCCAAGACTGGAACACTCCTGTGTGGGGCTGTGCAGGAATCTGATCAGCAACAGAAAGCCCAGTGGACCGTGTGAGCCCAATGTGGACCATTGTTTCATTAGCAGGGACGGAAGCATGGGCCGCTCAGGCCCTCCAATGACCTGCTCACAGGTCCCTTCCCACTGCCCAAGCCCAAGGACCTTCCTAACAAGTACAAGGGGCAAGGGCTGGGGAGGAACACAGGAACATCGAGAAAGAGATCCTGGGCTTCTCGCTAAATCCTGCCGATGGATGCTTAAAGGATTAACATAAGTACCAAAAACATCCGTGACCTGATTTGTACCCTGAGCTGATAAAGCACATCACCCCGGTTATCTTTTGATAATTTCATATTTTATTTATGCTTCTGATAGAGTTGGTTGCTGGGACATATGTCGATGAGTTCTGACCCATGGTAACCTAAGGGCAAGGGCTAAGGAGGGTCATCCCTGACAGCACAGCGTGGAGCCCAGCATGTCTACCCTGCCCTGTCCTGAAGGCCCGCACAGGCCAGCAGCTGAAGAGGCTTCCCTGAGGCCTGCTGCCCGGGAGGGTCGAGGAGAGGAGGGCTATAGGAATGACGCCCCTGAGCACGAGGGTGAGTCCAGCCTCGTCCTCTCTGCCACACCTTGCACCCACCTGCAGCTGCCGAGCCTGAAGGCTTGTTCCCACCTCGCGGCTCTGCCAAGGCTCCTGTCTCAGTCTGCGGTGTCTTCTCCACCAGCCCCCGATGACAAACACCCATGCCAGCCCTGCCCTCACACAGTAGGGCCATTTCTCCCAATGCCCCCTGCTGGATGCCCTATGTGCATCTGTCAGAGCCCACACAAGTTCCGCCAAATCCCCAAGGGCAGAAGTCACCCTGCCTTGCTCTCTCTTTAGACTCAGCACCTTGTTTGGTGAACAAGACAGGTGCTACCCGGGTGGAGTTTATACTCAGATGCAATTTTTATAAAGATCCAAAAAAGGAATTAAACCCTGATGACGAGCTCTAAATGCCTGATATTTTACCAACTAAACGACTAAGACTTGAGTACCTTATCTGCTTAAGAAACACTCCTGCTCTGAGGAGCTCCCAATTCGACGGGGGAACCCAGCTCCCACCCCCGGGGAGCTCTAATCTGGTAAAGGTGACACATCCTTTGCCCTCAAGAAGTTCCCAGGATGATGGACAAATCTATTAGTCATGACACTGTTTCCTGCTGTTTACTGGTCCCTCTGCATGTGGTGGGAAAGGTGCTCCTGGAAGCCCATTGCTAAAGTGCCTCAAGTTCACAGTCCAGAGGAAGAGTCCACATCTTAATATCAGATCTCAGAGAAGGTACTGTGTGGCCTGGCCAGGTGCCCCCCACCGTGGGCCGATGGAGCAGGTCGAAGGAGGGGCGGGACGGTTGGCTGGACCAGTCTGCACAGAGTGGGTTTGCCATAGGAAAGAGTTCTGGCATGGGGGTGGCGGGAGGGTGGCATGTCATGCCGAACACACGAAGATACTGCCCCAGGCTGCCGAGGAGGCTGGACTCATCCATCCAGCCCAGAACGTAGCCGTGGCCACATAGGACAGAAGCAAGTGCAGATCAATACCCCAGAGGCCACTTAAATGCTAGGGGGATCCTGGCACTTGAGGTCAGGTGGAGCGAAACAGGGAACACATACAGGGGTGGTGAATCTCGACCAGGAGTTGGAAATCAGAGGGCAACAGGTCTTAGGGGCACAGAGCCTGAGGGCTCCTTTCAGATGCCCCGGAAACAGGATGGGGTGCATTGCAGGGATACTCAGAGACCTAAGGCTCTACCATTCCCACAAACCTGGCCCCAGGGCCCTTCCCCTTCTGCTCCCAGTTACAATATGGGGACACCACCTCCATCAGTGGTTAGGACCCGTTCTTAGGAACCCACAGTCTTAGGACTGAGGAGAAATATGCACAGCCTTACTCTTTCCAGAGGGAGAGACAGGGGAGGGAGATTTAAGTCCCATGGAAATTAGGAATAATGGTAGGGGGAAGGGAAATTGAGAAAGACAGAGAAACAGAGACAGACAGAGGTTTTTAGCCTGTGAAAGGAGCAGAGTACAGGGTGGAGAGAGAACAGGGGCAGCCCTCACTCCCTCACTGTTGTCATGGCAACACAGACAAATCCAACTGTGCCTGTAAACACCACTGTGTGTGTCTTTTTCTAAGCCAAAGCCCCAGGACAGAAAGGGAGGGGGACAACAGAGCCCCGGGTATGAGGATCACCCCCAAAGAGCTTGCACCTAGCATGGTTGGGCCCCGCACAGAGGCCCAGGGACCCCCCCCAACAGGGACAGGAATGGGGGGCTCTTTTCAGAGGTCACCTCTCCCCTTGGAGCAGACAGAGGAAAGCCCCGAATGCCAAGGGCCTTCATCTAATAGAAAGGGACCTGATGATTACGCACAGGGTTTACCCACTAGGACCGGTGGGGCTGTAGGGGGCAGGGGAAAGGTTTCCTGTCAGGTGGGCCAGAAAGTGGCACAGCTCTGCCCACACATGTCCCACAGAGCCACGGGGGCTCATCCCCAGGACCGGGTCCCTGCCGCATTCTCCCTGGGATGGGGTGCTGGGCTCCCGATGAATCCCAGGAAGGCGGATCCCTCCAGTTGGCTGGGGGAGGGGTGGCCTGGGAGGAGTCTCCGCCGACCACCAGCGAAGCCGCGTTACCCACCCACCCCCACCCTTGGCTCCCTCCCTTTTTAGTCCCTGGCTCCCCTATCCTCTGCTCAACTTCCTTTGCAGCTCTTCCCTTCTTTCCTCCCCACCCTGCCTCTCTGCCCACCCACCCTGCTTTTCTCTCCTTTTCTCTCCTTCAAGCTGCCTCTTTTTCCCCAGGTCCTCTCCCCACTCGACCCCCCCACCTGCCTTCTCTATTTAAATCGATACCAAAGTCAGAGAAGTAGGTGGAAAAATACCGCTCTGGGGACAGAAGGGAGGAAGGCTTTAACGGGAGGCTTTTTGCTACCTGCCACAGTAGAACCAGGGCAGAGATCCCGAGAGGCATTACCATGGGGATGCAGGTCACCCACGCACCCTGCCATTCACAGCCTGCACCCCAGCCCAATACTGTCCCTCCTTGATGGCAGGAGACAAGGAAGGAGAGAGGGGCCGCACACTGCCACACCACACCACAGCTCATTGTGATTCTAGACTCATGGGGAAACTGGAACTTTCCTAAAGTGTGGTTCGTCTTGGGCCCAGCCCCATAGAAATCCTAGGTATTCTGCATTTGTTGAAGCCACCCAAAAGCCCCTGCGTACAGAGTCATATACTGATGTACCAAGGAAGCGGGGAGGTGGGGGGAAAGAGGGGCTGGGTCCCTGCTCTGGGGAGCTCCCAGAGTTGCTGGAATGTGTGCTGGATGGCCCAAGACCTGGGACTGGGAGGGGGGACATGGGTTGGCCTGAATGTCTGATGTGGACACATCGGTTGGGAAGACTTTCTCCAGACTGAAACTAAAGTTCAATAATAAAGAAGGTCCTTTGATTCCCATTCTGCTAAACTAGAAATGCTTTTTAGTTGTAAACCCACCCAATGAGATAGGAGCTGTTACTAATGGCCCGTAAACACATTTCCTGAGGCTCATAGACCCTTATCTGCGGGGGGGGGGGGGGGGGGGGGTGAGGGGGGGGGTGTCAACTACCCACCGAGGAGCCCCCCCCACCTGGAAATAGCTACACTAGGTGCAGGCTAGCCAAAGAGTGTCCCAGGATGTCACCTTGGGCCCCCCAAGGGAACTGTTGGCCCCAGAGATCCCCCAAATGGATCCAGATTTATATCCAGAGTCACTCAAGCGTCTCCTGGACCCTAGAGTTTGGGCTGTGGGTGGTGAGGAGTGGGGCTGTCACCCAAGAGCCTTTACTCCTGGTCCAGGGCCCCACACTGTGGGGAAATATGGATTCTGGGTCCCCCAAGTGCCTGGGGTTGGGATGTCAATGATCAACCAGCAGCACATAGAGCTGCGTGTGTGTGTGTGTGTGTGTGTGTGTGTCTGAAATGACTGAAACACCACGCAGAGAGAGAAGAGACAGGACCCGGCCAGCAAGCACAGGTGGTAAGCACATAGACTCAGTAAGGCCTGTGGAGTACTCCGCTTCTCCCGGTATTCACCAGTTTATACCTGCTGATCATAGCGGTTGTTGTGTCATTCTAGAACACTTTGACTTTTCAGAGCTTTCTCATCTAATATCTCCCTTGATCCTGAGAGCAATTTCACAAGGATCACTTTCCTAACTGCCAGGATAAAAAGCTCTGAACTCAGAGAGGTTAAGTGACTTGCCTAAGATCACACAGCTTATTTGATTTAATGTTTGATGTTTCCAGTGGGTCAGAAATGTCTTCTTTTTCAAAAAAAGACAGCACATTGCTTTGTGACTCATTGGTCTAATATACATCAGGTCTAACACTGGTCTAATACAGCCCGGGAACTTGCCCCTGTAAGACCTTCTGGGCTTGGGCCGGGGTGGGATGTGTGGGCAGCCGCCCAACAAGATGAGACAATAAGTAAAAGACCAAAATTCTTGGAAAAAAGGCAGCCCCCACAAGACTCGTGACCTGCACCTCAATATCAATTTATTTGCACACACACACACATCACCTGGGTGTCCTCTCCCTGGGTGCCCCGGATTTCCTCTCCCTGCCTCTTGGCATCCTTGTGGCCAGGCCTGCTCCCAGAGCAGAATCCCCGATATAGAAGGGGGAGCAGCCCTCCTTCCTGCTCTCCAAGCTCTGCTCATGTGGGCAGGATACACACACACAGTGACTTGACGCAGGCAAAGAAAACAAACAAATGCGGAGGCCACAGCCAGCCAGCCGCAGGAGCTTTGCCCAGCCACGCCAGAGGGTGGATGAAGGAGCAGAGAAACATCACCTGGGGGTGCTGGGGCCAAACACCTGGGTTCTGGCTTCGGGAACTAACTCTCCGGCTAAGCTCTGGTCGGTATGTAAGTCCAGAGTCCCCTCCACATACCCACATTCGGGGGGGTTGGGTGGAGGGGTTGCTTAGACACCACAGGCTCTGACCCAGGTCCTGAGGCTCCCTTTGGGTCTGGAGCAGGAAGGTGAAGTGGCAAGAGGCCAGACGTCGTCCCCGGCGAGGGGCAGACAAGAGGTGCTTCTGTCATCGAGGGCTGGGCCAGCCACCTCCTGGGGCCAGAGAAGGCGACCAGAAAGCCAGGCCCGCCCCGGCCCAGCCACGGAGCTGTGCCAGCACCCCTCCTCCGTCCGGTGGGTCCTCCCTGACAATAACCGGCCTTCCGAACAGGCTGGGAGGGAGAAGCCACTGCACAAAGGAGAAGACCTAGAGGACACGTGCATCAGGTCACGCTCGACCCACCGCCAGGCCTCCTTGCCTTCTTGCAGCTCTTCCTCCCTCTGGCCTCATTTGAGATCTTCTGGAGGTTGATTTAAATCGAGCTTTAAAAAAAAAAGAAATCCCTACCTTGTATCCCCCTGGCTTATGCTCCCTAGGCCCCAGTTTCCTGCTTGTAATTTGGACGGCACCGAAAAGACATAAACATCTCTGTCTGAAGAGCCCCCTGAGGAGCCGACAGCAGCGGATCCCCGGCTGGGCGGCGATCAGGGAAAGCTCTGGAGGTCAGAGACACCACCCTGCTGGCCCTGCCGGCCCCACGGTCTGGGGGCACCGCCGGCCGTGGATGGGGTGCTCGCTGGCTAGCAGAGCGCCCAGGGAGACGCGGAGGAGGGCCCTTCGGCTCGCTGCACCACGGCTGTGTCTGCAGTTTAGAGCCGGGCACCTAATTTATAAGCTGTTTTTACTGCTGTTGTCAAACAGCCACAAACCAAAGAAATAAAGTAGCCAGAGGAACAATGTCTCCCCTCTGCCTGGGCCCTCCCAGCCTGTCTGCTGTGTCAGGGCCTCTGTCTCAGGGGCTGGGGAGCCAACGTCCTCGGTGACAGACCCTCCACAGTGACTCCCTCCGGGCCCGGTTAGGGCAGGAGGCACATTGGAGGAGGTTGGTGGGGAGACCAAAGCTGGCTCGCCGCCATATTGGAACACCTCAGTGGAGAGCTCCCCAGCCCCCTCCGGAGGGAACCGAGGACCTGCCCCCACCTCGCTGCCTCCTGACTGAGCGTACCTGGGACCCACTCCCCAGCCCTGTATGTGGCTCCCTCGCCAGGTTCCCCGTGGTGCCAAGCGGACCAGGGCCAAGGAGGATGTTTGGCAGGAAGAAGGTGATGATAATGTCATCACCCCAGGGCTCCAGGCCATCTCCCCCCCCCCCAGGGGGACATCCCAGCCATCACTCTGCCAGCTCACAGCCCTCAGGGTCCATAATGGATGGCCTCCAGACTAGCCCTTGAGTGGACCATGCTGTTCCCTTGTGGGAAATAGTGTCTTCTATAAAATGATACCCTAGACAGCTTTGGGGCCCCCTTCTTGTCATTCCTGGGCAGGGCCCATGGCAGGCAGGTGATGGATACGTATGTGAGGGATGAAACAGCATGATTCAGGGAGGGAAGGGGGGCAAGAGCCCATGAAGGAGGTGGCTGAGTGGTAGATGTAACGGACACCAAGGGAGCAGTTGGTAACCACTCTGGACCCTCCCACTGGACTCCGGGGAGGGGGGCAAAGGGAGCTGGCTATTTCTGACAGCCATTCCTCTCCGGTGGGCCTCAAACACATCAAGTGTTTGGTTAGATGTCGAGGGCCTCAAATGGCCTCTTCTGCGGTGAGAAATGTCAAGGCAAGGCCTCTCATTAATCACACACAGGAGCGCAGGCAAGAGGGATTGCTTCTCCCGGGGCATCCGGGAGTGTGTCACAGAGCTGAGTACTGAAGGCTGAGTTTCCTGGCTGGAGAAGAGACAGCTGTGGAGAGCAGGATAGGTCACAGTAACTCAACTGCTGAATCCTGTTTGCTCTGGTTCCGCGCAGATAATCAGGTGCAGCTATAGCTCTGAGTCAAGAGCACCCTCTCTCCACAGCCACCCAGACCACAAGCTCACCTAGACCCACTTGGGATTCTGCTAGAACTGCCAGCCTAAGCGACGCCCCGTTCACGTTCTTTCACCCAGACAGAGACAGACCACAGAAGCCCTGCTCTTTGTCTCTCCTGCCAGGCCAGGCCGCCCTCCACTGGTGCAACCGCATCACACCCCCTTACTCTCAACCAACACCCCCTTCCCACTCACCCCCACACTCAGCTAGTCTGTCATCCCACAAGCATGTGGGCCTCCTCAATGTAGGGAGGATGGGAGATGCTGGGGAGAGAGCCTGGACTGAGTTCTTGACTCTGCCCTTGAGGAGCTCACAGTGGGGTAGGAAATTCTAGCTTGAGAGTTAGGAATGACGGCAAAGGCCACCCAGCCCAACCACCTCATGGTAAGGAAGCTGGGAAAGGTCACAGAGCAAGCCAGTGGCAGAGCAGGGCTAGACTTTCACGCTTTTTCCAGAATTATATTGTAATATGTACAGATTTGGCATCGGACCAGGGCTCGAGTTCTGGTTCTGCCATTTCTTAGCTGTGTGACCTTTGAAAAGTTACCTAATATGTCTGAATCTTAGTTTATTTGTGTTTCAAACAAGGGGACCAATGCATTGCTTACAGGGTTCTCATAAAGGTCAGAGTAAGATGATGTGAAACACAGGCCCACAGAATAAATTCAGTAGATGGTAGTGGGGGGGGGGGCGGGGAGGGTGAGTCCAGAAGAAGAAGGAAGAGCAGTAATGGCGGCTTAACGTGACTGTTGCAAGGACTCCACTCGCACTTCCTCCCATCCACCCCCTGAGTAAGCACTTTGGCTTTTGAGGACAGGTGAAGAAAATGAGTCACTTGCCCCAGGTTGCCTGGAGAACGGGGTCAGGAGAAGCACCAGCGGGCCCCCACGCCCCAGTCCTGCCTGTGCTCTCCTGGCCCCACGCCTCATACGCAGCCCTCTGACTCTCAACCATACACATTTCTTGAGCCCCTGAGGCTTACAAAGTTACACGGAGGCTATAGAGAGAAGAAGGTGAAATCCTTGCCATCTAGGAACGTAGAGTTTGGGCAGAGAGGACATAAATATAACAAGGTAACCGACAGTCAAATCAACGTCAAATAATCCCATGTGAGTTTCAACCCAGGAGGGAGTCACAGCAGGTTGGAATAATCAGGGAAGACTTCACAGAGGAGGCAAGGAAGTCCAACTGGGCCTTGAAGGATGGGAATGTTCAAGAAAAATGGAAAGGTAGGGATAGATGTTCCAGAAGGTAGAAATGGAATGCCCAAAGCCCCAGATGTAGGACTAGTCTCGGTATGGAGAGGGCACATTGAGTCCCACCTTTTTGTATCATCTTTGCATTCACTCATTCATCTTTTCATTCATCCATTCATTCAACACATCTTTCTTGAGCACCTGCTATTTGCCCAGCATTGTGCTAAACCCTGGGGATAGAGAGATGGGCAAGGTGTGGACACTGTTCTCACACTCAGTCTGGTTGGCAAGACCGACTAGACAAGGTGAAAATATTAAGGTAGACAAGTCTAGGGTGCTAGAGGAGCCAGAGGAGGGGCCCTTCATCCATTCTTGTGGGGCCAGGCAAGGTTTCCTATAGGAAGTAGTGTCTACGCTGAAACATGAGGGACACAAATATGGAATGATTTAAAAACATTCATATTCACTATCATCATGATCAGCATTGTCAAAATAACTTACATTTATCGAGCCCTCACTAAGTACCAGGGATTAGATTGGGTACTTTACATATATTCTCTTCTAATACTTACGACATTCCTATGAGAGAGGTGCTATTCATTACCCCTATTTAGAGATGAAGAAATGGAGTCTAAGAGTATCTACAAGGCTCACCTGCATCACAGAGCCAGAAAGTGGCAGAGTCCAGATTCATACCAGGTCATATGGGTCTTAACCTTTGTGTCCTCAATCATTCACCATACTGGAGGTCAGGAAGAAGTATGCTTAAATCCCCTGCTATGTGCGTGTGTACATGTGTGCCTGGTTCGAGGGGGGGGGGGTGCTTGTTTAACCAACTGATGACTGCTGTCCAATCTGCCCACAGTACTCCCCAGCATCACTCCACCTGTCCACACCCTCCAATGCTCAGCCTTCCTGACGTGGAAGGGGCTGATCCTTCAGAGTATAAACCTGGTGCTCCAAAAAGCCAGAACAACAAAAAGCAAAGGAGCCCCCAGAAGAGCCAGAAGCTTCTCCTCCTCCTGATCTTGCCCCACCCCATCAGCCCCTTTTGAAGATCTGGTCCCAGGGGAAATAGTGGGCAGGGGCCCAGAGCAAGGCTGGCTCTAAGTTACTGCCAGGGCAGCTCCAATGAAGTCCTACATCTCTTGTCACCCAAACTCCCGCAGTTAAAAAATCAGGCCTGCCAACCCGAAACAAATGTACAGAACTCGTTCTCCAAGACAGGCTGACCACGGTGGGCTGCATACCAGTGCCACCATTAGTCACTGCAGGGTCTCAGGGTCTTCACCCACAAAATGAGGGGCTCTGTCCAGGCAAGCCTAGTCTGTTTCTAAGGAGATAGGAAAGGGAGTGAGATTCACTCCCAGCTGATTGTCTACCATCCTGGGAGCCCCAGAAGATCAGGATGCAAAAGGTAGGGGTGGGCCTAGACGAGCCGCAGGGAGATGAAGAGTAACCCGAGCAGAACAAGGCCCTGTCTTTCCCTTCCAGAGGTTTAGGAGGGGAGAGAGAGCAGAGCTCTTGTGATCGTTCACTTGGGGAGGGGGTGAGGTAGGTTAAATGAATCAAGTCTTAGAATGATTCTTTCAGACCCCCCCTCCCCGGTTGCCCCCGAGGGCAGGCAGCACTAGGTACCCCATGACAACCGCAGAGTGGGGCCTCAGATCACCAGGAGCCCACCATGGGCTCAGAGACTTGGCCCCAAAATAAAGCAGCAGCACAACCAAGTCCTACGGTAATTGAATTCAGAATCTTCCTTAAACTTGAAGGTGAAGCTGATTAGGCTTAGGATAATCAAATAAACAAAATAAGTTTGTAGTCCTACTTCACAGGGTAGATAATCCACTTAGAATACAATACCCCGAGAGGAGGCATAGGCTGGAAACACATAGAGCTCCCAGATGAGATTATAATGATTCTGGGAAAATGGATTCATTGTAGGTTAGAAGAACTAAAGTATTTTAGCTATATTCCTAATATTGGAGAATCTAGACCTTCCAAAACTATTCTGAGCATCATGCCCTTGGTTCTTTTTTTGTAAAACAAAAACAAAAACCAGGAGATGGGCATTGGGACAAGCCACGGACCTTATGCAGATTACACAAATTTCACGTGCACTTGTATGTGCGCACATGCGTGTGGCTCTATGCAATTCTATCACACACGTAGAATTCGTGTAACCGCCACTATAATCAAGATACAGAACAAAGATCCCTCGTGCTATCCCTTTATAGTAAGGCCATACGCCGCTTCTCATTTTTAACCACCTCTCCTCCCAGAGTTTGGGGATCTGTATAATTTTGTCACTTTGAGAATGTCATGGTCAATGACATTGACAAAGGTCAATGACCTTTTGAAATTGGCTTTTTTCACTCAACATAATGCCCTGGAGATCCATCCAGATTGTTGCATGTATCAATAGTTCATTCCTTTTTTTGTTGCTGGCTCGTATTCCGTGGCATGGATGTACCACAGTTTTTCTAACCATTCATCCACTGAAGGACATTCGAGCTGTTTCCAGTTTGGGGCTATTACACATAAAACTGCTACGAGCATTTATGTATAAGATTTTATGTGGACATAAGTTTTCGTTTTGCTGGGACACATGCCTAGGAAGGGGAGTAAAGGATCCCATAGTAAGTACATGCTTAGTGTTTAAGAAACAGCAGTTGGGGGTGGGGGGCGAATGGACAGATAGACATGTCTGGGAACAGCAGGCGGGGAAAGGAACGTACGCTTACTGCCCTATAAAGACTGAGGCTGCAGGAGACATGGCCGGGAAATGACCAAAGGCAACTGGAAAGAAGAGCTATCTGAGCTCCAAAGCCATTCAAAGCAATCTAGGGAGAAGTCAGAAACAAATTGTGAACAGCAGAGTGATACTAGCCTCCCATAAACCCCTAACCATGCTAGAAAGATGGGCTGACCAGAATGATTTTCGAGCCGTGATCATGTGCTGGTAAGTCAGGGCCCTATACACAAAAAGCACAACCAGAGAGGCTTAATTATTTACCAAGGAGCTGTGTGGTCCAGCCCCAGCCTCCCCTGACCAAAGGGGCTGCCAGGGGAGGGCCCCAGACCCTTCACTCTCTCCCTCCACAGACATTAGCTGAGGCCCTTCTCTGAGCATAGCACCGTGTTGGGCTTCTGTCTACACCAAAAGAAGCTGGTATCTGGACAAGCGGCAACCATTTAGAGATAACACTTAAGTTCTGCAGAATAAGAGGATGTTGAGGGCTGTCCCAGGGCACCTTAAGAATATGAGCCTCTCTTTGGGGTTCCTGGGTGGCTCAGTCTGTTGGGTGTCTGACTCTTGATTTCAGCTCAGGTCATGATCTCAGGGTCACGGGGCAGAGCCCCACATCGGGCTCCACGCTAGGTGTGGAAGCCTGCCTGAGATTCTCTCTCTCCCTCTCCTTCTGCCCAACCCCCCCACTCATGCTCTCTCTCTTTCTCTAAGAAATTTTCTTAAAAAATTAAAAAATAAATAAAGCATCTTTCTCTTAAAATAAAAAAAAAAGAATATAAGCATCTCCACCAGCTGGAGCTTCTTAAGGAAGGTGGACTCCAGGACATGGGGATGGGGGACCTTAGGAACAATGGCTAACACTCACTGAACACCTTGTCAGGCACCAGGACTGTGCCAAGCACTTGATAATAATTTAATACTGTTTAAGAGTCATGCAACAGGTACTTCCTGAATTTCCTACTATGTTCCAGAATGACCGAAGAAGATGCAGATTTCACGGAATGAGGAGAATGACAGGAGACAAAAGTGTCCTAGAATAGTCCCAGCCTGGCATAGTTAATGCTCTTCTGATTTCCTGTGCTGGATATTTGAGCAATGATTCAGTGATTCTCCAATGGGGAGGGGTGGGGAAGTTTAACCTCCAGTTTAGAACTTAAATAGAGATTGAAGAGCATATTCGAAATGATACTATAATTCTGCATTTGGAAAATAAACATTCTTTTACTTTTATAGTAAAAACTAGAGTAAGTCAGCCTTGATAAAACGGTCTTAGCTAGTGCAGGTCCATAGAAAAAGATCATTCTTGAAGAGGGCAAAATTCTGGGGCAAGACGCAGCAGAATCTCCGAAGGTGTGTGTGCTATTTTTATGCTCATCACAAGAAGAGTTTGAGTGAAGAAAACACCACACAATGTTGTTCTAGGGGGTTATCCTATTCATGATGGCCCCACCCACATGATAGACCCTCTCTCGCAACCCAAGTCCGATAACATGAGCTTCAGAGCACCAGTCGGGGGCCTTAGGTGCCTCCTGCACCATCTTTCTTTGATTGACACTGTCCCTTTCCTCCAAGAAGCCCTTTGTAGATGTCAGGTTTCTTTTCTCAAGTTGTCCAAGGAAGAAAGCATCATCTCTCATTCTGGAAACTGGGGCCAGCTCTGCCTGAAAAATCCACTGCATTGGTCAATTTGCCCAAAAGTCTGTCTGGATGGTAAAGATCCTTTGCATCAAGCACTCCCTTTGGGAAATCTGGCCATTGGAAGGCAGGGAGACTAGGTAGTGGGAGATGATAGGGTCTCCAACCTGAAGCCCTCCCTAAACAGCATCTGGCAGCCCCTAGAATGTTCTAAACCTCAATCAGTGGGAAAAGAGCAAGATCAGCTTCTCCTCTTTGTCCTTAAGAAAGAAAAAAAAAAGATACATTCCAGATAATTTCACTGTGATGAAGAACCGCTGAAGTAGCAAAGGAAATAAATTAACGCCATCTCAGCTAAAATCACACACAATTAAAACCTGGATCTGAATGTACTTTCCTGTGCAGAGAGAGCATCTTGAAAATGACATGCATTAGTCATCCACTCCAGCCACCCAAGTCAGTGTGTGGGGAAACCATCCCTGAGATTGCAGGGGGCCAGGGAAGGAGAGGGGCTGGGTGTCTGACCCCGGTCCTCAGCTTTCTGTCCTCCCATGTGGAGGCTGAAAATTCTGCTTTTCTGTGACCCAGGCATCCAGGGCGAGACCCACCCAACCGTGGCAGGGGCCTGGGGTCCGTGAAAGGAATTGGACCATGAACTGTTTGTGCAAAAATACACAAAAGTGGCCCAAGCTCCTGGATTCTCTGATAAGGGTCCTGGTCTGTAAGGAGCACAGCATCGGGGGAGGGGGGGGCATCTCCCCATGTCCTGCCTTCAGGCAGATTGGTCCCCCTCAGCTCAGGGAGACATGGCATGAATTTATGTCTCAGCTCACTTCTTCCCCCTGCTTTTCTTTTTCCTCTCCTTATAATTTTTCTTCTTCCAGAAAAGAAAAGAAAACCCCCAGCAAAGGAAATGAGTTCAGAGTGTCTGAAGAAAAAGAGCACAAAAAAGACCTTATGAACCAAAAGGCCCCAGGGTCCCTGCATAGAGAAGCCAGTGCCCAGTGACAGGCTGTTCATCATCTCCCCTGGGGGTAAAACGGGCAGAAACGTGATTTGTGGCAGAAGGAGCAATAGGGATAAAACCTAAAGATGAGATTTCCAAAGGTGAACATTTTAATCCCTTTGACAAGTGGCTCTCGGGGATTGTGGGATCTCTTTTCCACAAGAGGCAGGGGAGTTATGGAGGGAGAAGAAAGGAAAAAACAAACAAATGAACAAACAAATCCAGTGGACTTCCACCAGAAAACCGGGGGCCTCCTCCTAGCTGGGAGCCCAGCCTCCATGAGCCTCCTAAGGACCGGAATGCTCCTGGCACAGAATCAGGAGCTCGGTGTCAATTTTACTCAAGCTGCTTATCATGCAGGACAGCTCCTCGGGGCAGGAAAATGGACCAGGGTGACCTCTGCCTGAAGCACCATTAATCCTCAGCCCTCTCTCCCTTGGTCCATTGTAAGGCCTGACAGTCAGGACTTAGGGCCCAGGGTGCTTGCTTTAGACTGCAGCTAGGCTGGGACTGGGCTGGGACTAGGGTGAGTCAGGGAAGCACCTAGAGCTAAAATGTATAAAGGCATCCTCTCTCAGGGTCCTGCAAGTGCAGGGTCAGCTCCTGAGAGTGACTACTTCTGTAAAGGCACGAGCTTGCCTCTTTCTTGCTTTAGCCTTGCTGTTCAGCCCTCTGCCTTTGCTGTTCGATGTGTTTCTAGAACTGAAGACTATAACAGCCCTTGACGAAGCTACAATCCCAGGTGGGTCATCTGGACTCATTAGTTTTTACCGAGTGACTTCTCCCTAAACCCATGGAGATGAGATGGAAAGGACAAAGTCAGACTGAGCCAAAATCACCCAATCGATAGTGCTGTTTGATACGGAGAACAACTCAGTCACTTATCCCTGCCCTGGATGGGAACCCCCCACCCGGAGGATAGGGGCCCGGAGGGGCAGGGCGTTATATGGGAGGATTCTGTCCGGTGCACAGAGAGCTTATGGGAAGTCTGCCAGGAGCAAGGTCTTCTGCTGGGCGCTCTGGGGAAATAGTAATGAATGATACAGTTCGTTGGGGGGAGTTTTTAAGTTAAGTAGGAAGGCGGGATACCCAGATAAGGTAACTTCTTGGACGAAGTGCAAATGATTGCAAATAAACATACAGTGGCACACACTGAGACTATTCCTGCAGAAGGGAAACAGAGTAGAGTGATCAGAATCAGGAGTGAATGGGTGAAGAGTGGGGGGATGAGAGAATCCTGGAAAGAGCGGAATTTTCTCCGTGGTTTATTAACAGTGTTCTTTAAAGTGTGGTCCTCAGAACCGCTTGGGGAAGCTAGTCAAAAATGCAGTTCAGGAGCCCCAGTTTAGTGCTGCTAGGTGGGATCCAGAAAACTACATTTTAATCAGTTCCCCAGCTAGTTCTTTTGCACACCCAGCTTCAGAAGCATGAGTTTAGGAAGCAAAAATAGACCCAGGTGGTGGCTACTGGGGCAGACCTTAGGAATGATTTTTTGGAGAGCCCTGTGAGCTCTAAGAGCTATGTTGGGATTAATCCAAATATTGGAAGTCAGATCATAAAGACTTCCTTCTCTGAGAGGAAATAAGAAGGAAAATAGAGGGGTCGGAGATAGTACAAAGAGGAAAGGACAGGATCCGGATTACATGGAGTCCCAGTTTCTTTGCCCTGTGAACCAGTTCTGAAATGCAGTGTTCAGAAATGAATAGAGTCTGATTGGAAAAGAAGACAAGCAACAAAAGTAATGCCAAGGGAAAAGCCTGGATTTGAGTAAATAGTTTATTCTTAACATGTGAGATACCCCCTGTGTATCTTATTTGCAGGCTTTGGGAATAAATAACCAAAGTTTGATGATACAGGCCCACGGTAAGGTGTGTCCCAGCCAGCCGATCATCCCCGCGGTGCCTTGGGCCAAGGTTTGAACAGACCTCACCAAAATGCCGTCTCAGATGAAACACGCCACGGAAAACCACGATGTTCACGTTTCACAAGTTTGCTGGGGATAAAGGCTACTTAACAAAGGAGGATCTGAGAGTACTCATGGAAAAGAGGTCCCCTGGATTTTTGGAAAATCAAAAGGAGCCTCTGGGAGTTGTGGACAAAATAATGAAGGACCTAGACCAGTGTCGAGATGGCAAAGGGGGCTTCCAGAGCTTCTTCTCGCTAATCGCTGGGCTCACCGTCACACGCAAGGACTGTTTTGTAATACACATGAAGCAGAAGGGAAAGAAATAGGCAACATTGAGCAACACTCCTGCCCGCCCAATGAGAGTTCTCCCGAAGGGTCTCTTAAGGAATCTGTCCCACAGCTTCCCCCTGTATAAAGGATTCCATGAGCAGATTGGGACCCTCAGAAAATGTACAAATAAAATCCAACCCCCATCTGAGAAGCAGAGAAAGAAAAGTCAGATAAGCTTTTGCTTTTTATATTGCTTGCACCCTCTTGCCCTCAATAAACAAATTCCTTTTTTAGTTCCTCAAAAAAAAAAAAAAAAAAAAAGACCCATGGTAAGAAACACCATGGTTGAACACCATGACTCAGTATACACATGTGTTTACATCACACTGAACGAAAGTACTAATGAAGTATGTTGTTTCCTATTCTATTTCATTTTTTAAAACAAGTTCTTATTGTAACCTGCTCCTGGCTCTCCATCCGCAATTTGAAAAATATTGAAGTAGATGCGAGGTGGGAAATGAACATTTAGGGACAAAGTCTTTTTGACAGACTGTGGGTTACAATGAGGTGGGTCAAAAATCAAATGAATATGTCCTGTGCATCCCTCATGCTAATCTCTCAGGAAACCTAACCATTTTCCACGCCTGCCTTCAAGTGTCTTCTCAAAAATATATTCCTCCAGCAAGATCATTCCAGATCAGCCTCATCCAATGTCAAGCACCCCAAGCCCTCTTAAATGTCCCCCATTCCTGGGGTGTGTAGGCAGCGCTTGACTTACAGACGTGCACATCAGAATCAGCCAGGTGTACTCACAAACGATGCTGCCTGGTTGGTTTCTTTTCAGATGTGCCATGGGGTACGAAAGCTTGTGCCACAGCTTCAGCCCTCTGAGAGTCTCCCTCCTGCCTATATAGGTTCCATACGGAGGGAAGGGGGAGTCTCTCTGATCCTCTCCACCACTCCCTCTTGCACCCCTCAAAATAGCAGATCTCCTGGGAATCTTTTGAATACGTTAAATTAAACAGAATGGGATTTGGTTACCATATTGCCCGGTTTAGCTGTTTTGTATACTCAGATTCAATTTAACAGAGCACAGGTGTATCATTTACAGTTGATTAAATATGGTGTTTATGGTATGCATACTTATTCCTATAAAAAGTTGGGCACCAGGACCTTGGTGAGGAATGTAATTTCCACTATTACATTGTTTCTGGGCAAAAACAGATTCAACCTCCATCATTGCCTTTTCCAGGAATCTGAGGACTCCACACAGCTCCACACAGCTCTGCCATCTACAGTGTCCTCCCGCCCTTCTGGTTCTCTGTGTTCCAAGGGTATCTGTGGATCCTGGGAGCTCCCTGAAGGCAGGGGCCAGGGAAGAGCCCGGTTTCATGGGGGTCTCTCAAGAAAAAGAACCAATACAAAATTCAATCCAATGGTAATATTTCTTTAGAACTAGAGAGATCACAGCAATGTACACAAGGTTTAGAAACTCAGATCCCTTTCTTCTAATGCCTCTTCGTTCAGCTGACCAGAAATGCTTACATAAAAATGCTTCCTATTTGCAAGATGGCGTCCCCTCCCCACCTAGAACGCTCTACAACTTTCCAGCTTTCTCCCTTCACCCCACAAGTGAGCAACCCTAAAGTTTAAGCTTCATCAACTTTCCCACGAACCCACTTCTGGTGGGGACCCTGCGTTCACCTTTCACTGTTTCCCAATAGTCAGAACAGGGCCCTGTGCTCGCTGAGCCCAAGCAGGGAGCAGTCAGAGAGGAATGGGCACCTTGGGTCAGCATGTCTCAAAACAGGGTTCATCCACTGACCTGAATCAAAATCACCTGGAGAGTGTGCCAAAATGCAGATTCCGAGAACTGCAGAATCTGACTCTCAGGAAGACCAGCGTGTCTGCATTTGTACATGTGCTCTAGGTGAAGCTTAAGCCTAAGGACCACTGCTCTGAGCCACACTCTCTACCTACCTAGGGCACTGGTGGTGCAACAGTCCTCGGTGACTCCAAAGGCCCCATCCAGGGCCTCCGGAGGTGGGGGCTGGGCAAAAGCTGTCTTCAGCAGTGGAACGCCCACAGAAGGAGGCAGCACCACACCCCCAGCCTTCCTTCTCTGATTCAGCTCATCTGCCAGGTTCCAGGAGGAGCCCCACCCCCTCCTCATTGACCCACCACACAAACAGCATGCCTACATGCCTACTAGCTTGGTGTCTGACCCCTGCTTTAAGTGCACTGAGGGGATCATTCGTAGGGGCGTGTACTCAGCATCTCTCTCCACAGACACTCTGGGTGTCACAGTGTCCCCGCATTCCTGGCAGGGAGTTATGCATGGCTAAGCCTAGAGATTAAACTTACAGTGCAAAAGGTCAGTAACAGGGCCATTGAGTCCTCTGGTAATAATTACCTAAGAGCTTCCAAAAGACTGAACTGAGTCCCCATCTTTTCCCAGCAAAGTACCTGGCCTGGAGTGGCCGCCATGGGAGCCAGGTTGAGAGAGAGAGAGAGATACTCCCATTTATTTATGGAGATGTGCTATGTGCCAGACACGGTGCTCGCTGCCAGACGTGCACAACCCATTACATCCTTCAACAGTCCTGTGAGTATGAATGAATACCCTTGTTACTACCCTCATCTTGAAGAAGTGTTGCTACGTGGCAGTTAGGGCTTGAACTCAGCCATCAGATAGCCCTGGGTTTAGATCTCACTCTATTATTACAAGTTATGTAAATGTGAAATGTTTCTCCCCCTACCTCCAGAGTCCTAGGGTTGGTGGACATGTCAATGAGCTGATGCATAAATGTGCTTAGCATCATGCCTTCCATGTTGGTACTCAAGTATTAACTGCTACCACTTGAATTAATATTTTTACATAGGAAGGAATTAGAACTCAGAGAAGTTAAGCATTTTTCCTGAAGCCACACAAAGTTGATAAATAGTGATAACTAGTTTCAAACCTCTGGCTCAAAAACCTACGCTCTTTCCTCCATCCCATTGGGTTATGCGAAATTTAGAGTCAGCTCAAGAGAACATTGCCTCTTTCTCTCCCCACAGGGAATGATTCCCTTACCCCTTACCCACTGTGTGTCTTGCAGGATCTGTGACTTAGGACCCAGCCACTTGGCAAACATTACATGCTTTTGCCCCATCTATTCTTCAGCAATTGGTTATTGAGCATCTGCTGTAAGGTACTAGTCTTAACTTGATGCTGTGCAGAACAGTCTCAGTCTGCCTGAGGCGCACCGTCTGGTCAGGGGCTGAAACACACATGGCAGCATGCACAGATATTGTGGGGGGTGGGCACTGGATTGAACGCCCAGGTCACTGAGAGATAAAGGACTGGTAACCTCTCCTCCTTCTCAGGATCAGTCTGCGAATACACTGACCTTAGGAGGACGAGGTGGCTCCACTGAATTGACACAGGACCCAAACACTCATGCTTAAAAGCCTGGAGGCAAGTTTTGACCTCTTTCACTCAAATTAGTTGGTATTAGAGCTCTGCCAGGTCTTCCTGACAAAGGCCCACGGCGTTTACTGTCCATGTTCGCTCCCCATCACTCCTACCACAGCCTCCTCTCTGGTCTCCCACCCTCCTGCCTCTTTTACCCCAAATCTCTTGTGCTCTGGGCCATAGCTGAACTGCTCAGCCTGGCAATTCAGGCTCACCAGCTGCCCTCACTCTGCATGCATATCTCCAATATAGTGTTATAGCAGGGGCACCGTGTGTTTCTAGAAGAGGGTTCAAATTCTGCCTGTAGATCTTAAACTCTCTGAGCCTCCATGCTCCTGTCTGTGAAATGGGGTAAGAACCAACTCAGAAGGGAAAATAAAAGAAATATGTGAAAAGGCCTGGCATCTATGAGTAGCCCTATACACTTCCCCTTGCCCCCTAGCCTCCACACAAGCCGTTCTACTCTGCTTGTCTCCACTTCCCTGCTTTTGCTGGCCCCTGTTTTCTCTGTCACTTCAAATCCTATCCTACCATCTGGACTCAGCTTGAATCTCAACTCCTCCATAAAACCTTCCATGAATAAACCCTAGCCGATAATGGCTTTTTCATTCTGTATTTCTATGGTACTTCCATTGCCTCGAAATGTTAAAATTTGTTTCATATACCTCCAACTCATCCTCCTGAGCTCCTTGAGACCATTATGCCCCATGGCAGGGGTGGAGTGTGGGAGGGTGGGATGGGGGTTTAGGAGGTACAATGGGAACTTAATACCTGCTTATTGGCTAGACGAAAGTGAGAACCCCCTCTGTGCATACAGAACAAACAGACTTTCAAGCTGACTTTAGAAAAGCCTCCAGGCATGGAGTTACCACTGGCTGTGCCCTTGGAAAAGACAGAACCAGAAAGCTCTGTGAGTGTTCTGTCCCGAGCTCAGCTCACAGGAGGCATTGAGCTCAAGCCCTGAAAGTAGGAAGACAGACTGGATGGATGCCACTCCCGGCAGGACTCCCTGTACCTTGGGCTCCCCCTCGCCCACTCCCCTATGGTCGGTTCTGCAGGCTCTGCTCAAAACCCATCCGCGGGGTGTGGCCTATCATGGAGCTGAGCTTGTGTGCATTCTGAGTGATCCAGGCTGAAGCCCCCCCCCCCCCCCCCCCCCCGCCCAAGGCAAGGGCCTCAAGCAGTTGCTTCCAGCAGAAGACTCACTCTACAAAGCCCCAGTCAGTGATAGTGACCCAGCTTTTCTAAGGCGCCGGGCACTAGCCCGGCACCCCCCGCCCCCCCTCAGCACCGATCAGCTCCTGCTCTCCTTCCCCAATGTTCATAGCACAGCCAGCAGAACGGGCATCCCCCAAAGCCAAGCCCCTGAGCAGACTTGCCAGTTCCTGCCTAACACCTATGTAGATTGCCATCCTTCACTTAGGGTCATGATGGGATCTTCCAGAATGCCAGAGCTGCCAGCTCAGGGGGCAAGGCTGGAAGGGCATGAGAACTGGTGGGGGGTGGGGTGGGTATTCCACTTCATTCTTGAGGATGAGAGGTGCCTATGCCCGGGAACAAGTTCTAACCCATTCATCGTATTCCTCAGTCCGCTGTTAACTTGGGAGGGTGGCAAAAATGTGGTCTTCAGAGCACGCTATGCCTGCGAGAGGCACCTGTCGTCTAAAAGCTGCTGAATTTCCCCCTCTGTCCTCCTGGTCTTTGCAAGAGGCTGAGGCAGTATCAGAAGGGTCATCCCTTTTCCCCTCAGATCTGGGCTCCGTCCCCCCTTCTCTCAGCCAAGCCTGGCGTTCAAAGGCACACGACCACCCCCGGCCCCAGCGACTCCAGCCTTAGCATCGGCCGCACCCAACTCCTCCCTCCGGGGTGCGTGTGCGCGTTAGGGAGAGGGGGGCCTCCGGCCACTCAAGAGTTAAACTGGCAGCGGGACCAGAGTGGGGGGGTGGGGGGTGGCGTGGCATGCCGGCGGGGAGGAGGCGACCGGAGCGGGGCGCGGAGGTTGGGAGAGCGGCGGCGAAGCGGGCGGGCAGGTTGAGCGCGAAGCCGGGAGGAGGGGCGCGCGGAGGGGCGCCGGGCGCGCGAGGGCCTGCTCCGTGCACTTGCGGCCGCGCGGCGCGGAGGGAGCGCCCGGCTGTCGCCCGCCAGCCTCCGGCCACGACGCGCAGGGCGGCGCGGAGCCCGGGGCGCGGACGGCGCGGGCGGGGGCGGCGAGGACGGCGATTCTGCGGCCGCGCTCGCCCGGCCTGGGCCCAGGACCGCTCCCCGGACAACTCGGCGGCGGGGAAGGCGCCCGCGACCCTGCCCGGCCTGCGCGGGCGGCGGCGGCGCGGAGGGAGGGCGCGCCCCGGCCTCCCCCAGCCCAGCCCCGGGCCGAAGCCAGAGCCGAGCGGGGGACGGCGGCCCCGGGAGCCCGGACGGCGCCCGCGGGTGAGTGTGAGGCCCCGGGCTGAGCCCCGGGCGGCGCGAGGGGCCGTCGGCGTGGCGGCGGGGGGACGCGGCGGGAGCGGCCGGGCTCGGGGTCCCCGTCGCCCCGTTTCCCCCCTCCCCCTCCCCCGCGCCACGCTGGCCGGGGGGCTGGGGGAGGGGCGAGCCGCGGGCGGCCGCGGGGACGCCGGCCCCGGGAGCCGGTGACTTGGGGAGGGAGGCGGCCGCCGGGGCAGATGGAGGCAGGGGGGAGAAGGTAAAGGCGGCCGACCGCTCGGGCAGCACCGGAGGCGGCAGGGGAGGGGGAGGCTGGGCCTTAATCCCCCCGGGGAGGCCCGAGCCGCCCCAAACTGTTGCTGGGTAGAGCGGCGCCCGGAGATGTCGGGGAGCCGAGAGGTGCCCGAGGGGATAGGGAAGGCGGGACAGGGGCGGACTGGCGGGGTGGAAGCTCTCCGGGGCCGCGGGGACCTCCCCTTGCTTGGAGCTCGGGTGTCCGCGCGGAGGGACAAGGTGGCCTTGGTGTCTGTCCGAAGTATCTGGAACCAGGAGCCAGGCTTCTCCCGGGCTGGCAGGGGTCTGTCCGCAGCCTGAGACGGGACATTTGGGGTGGGGGATGGGCCGGCCTTGGGCCCAGCCTGGGGGCTCTGGGAGTGGCAAGCGGCTTCGGAAGGACAGGTCTGGGCCCACCGCGGCACCCAGGAGACAGGAGGGGTTAGCCAGCCACAGGTGGTCCGTCTGTCCTGCAGGCGAAGGGCGGCGCAGGCTCTGGCTGCCCAGCCCACGAGGAACCGCTGGGTGTGAGGGGGAACTGACCTCCATTTAGGGCAGAGCTGAGAAGCTAAAGAGGTGTAGGAGACCTGGGCACTGGGGGTGGGCCCTAGGGGTGTTGCTGTGCGCCCCCCCTCCCCCCCCATCCCTGTTCTTCCTCCCCCGCCGAAAGAACAGGAAGGAAAATGTCAGCTGGGCTTTGTGCTCTGTTCCTCAGGCTGCCGCAGCTCCCATCTGTTGGAGCCAACGCAGCTTCTAATTGGGCGACGGCAGGGTCGGGAAGGGGTGGGCTGGGCACAGCATTCAGTTGCCAGAGATGGATGGGGCAGTGCGCAGTTTGAAGACCCCAGGTGGTGGGGTGGTAGAGAGAACAGCCCCCCGGGGTCAGGGTAGTAGAGGCAGCTCCCCCCCAGCTTGGTCACCATCATTGAGATTTGTGTCTTTCCACGTACCCAGGCCAACAGCCGACTCCCTCCTCCCCACCAGCCTGGGATGGGCTCTGGCCAGGTGTCTTCTTCCTGAGTGAGAAGGCCAGGATTGGTTCCCACTGCCCACTGCTTCTTAAGGGTCCCACCAACAAAGATCACTGGGCATGGGGTTGGCAAGGGCTGTGATTAGGGCACTGAGACACCCCCCCCCCCCCGCCTGTTGTTATCAGAAAAAAAGTCAGATGTAGGTGGCCTGACCCACTTTCCCGGCTGGCCAGGTGCCCTTGTGTGGAAAGGGAGGAAAGAGAAGGGCACAGCTAGGGGTCTGAGCCTTCCAGGCCCTTCTCCTCCCCCCTTGGGCTGGCTCACCCTGAGTGTCCTCCTTCCTGCCGAGGGGTTCCCTCTGGACCTGGATGGGGCCTCATTCTCTGGCAGGGATGGAATTAAGGGCACAGTACTTCAGGGATTGAGACCTGCCCGGGGCCTGGTGGACACCTGGTATCCAGAAGCACTCCCAGATGCACACCATCCCCCTGGCACAGCCTAACTAACCAGTTCCAAGGAGCCAGCAGAGGCAGTGGGAACTCAGGGGTCTACTGAGATGAATTCCCCGGCAAGCTGAGACAGCAGCTTTCCTCTGTAACTGTCCACGTTTGCTCCCCGCTTCCGTTCTTTTCTCCCTGGCCTCCCTCCTTCTTCCTCTTTCTCTCCTCCCCTCACTCTCTTTCTTCCACAGGCATCTCCTTGTTTCCGTTTCTCTCACACTGCTCTCCCAGACCTCTCCCTCCCTCCCTTCCTGATCTCTGTCTCCATCTTTGCCCCCCTTCTCTTCTGAAAACTGCAGCATAAACCACAAGCCAGGCATGTGCACTCGGTTCCCGAACATCCTGAAGGTGGGGACACACGCACTGTTGGCTTTGCTGTATCCCCTTTGCAGAGGAGGAGCCTGGGCTGGTGGGCCTGGCAGCTACATTTGCTTGGCATGCCCCCTGTCCCCTGACATTTACCCCTCCTAGCCCACCCCTATCCATCTTTTTATTTGAAAGAAAAAGAAAATCCATTGCTTTAAAAAAAAAAAATCATTCAGCAATTTATTGAGCACCTACTATGTGCCTGGTACTATTTTAAGAGCTGAGGATAGAGCAATTAAACAAACCTCCATGTCTCAGGGCAGAACTGAACTTGTATTCGGACTTCCCAGCTGATTAGTTCTGTGCCCACCACTGCTTGGGGGCGGGAGAACAATCCTAGCGAATTGTCGTCATCATCATCACAGCAAGTGACCTCTAGCAGGACAGGCTTAGCTCCCTACAGCATACCACTTACCACAGAGCTTACAGACCCAGGGTCATCCTGTCCTTAAGACATTTCTGATCTGAAAGGCTGGCCTGTTCATATCTCACCACTTACCTGAGAGGTGGAACAGACAGCCAGTGTTTTAGACAGAGAACGGAGAAAGAAACAAATGTGTTATTTAGCACCTACTAAGCACCAGTCTGTCAGGAGCTTTACAAAAATTACCCTATTCGATGCTCCTGACAACCTGAGGTCCAGATTATCATCCCCTTCTTCATAGCTAGGATACTGAGGACCAGAGAGCATAAACTACTTGTCCCGGGTCACATAGGTCTCTGTTTTGAAATCACTAATTGTCTGCAATTCCTTTCTCGCACAGCTGTACCAAGTTACACTGTAACCGCCTTTTTCAGAAGCATGCCTCTTCTCCTCAGAGTATTAGAATATATAAGGATCTGCTGCATTCAGATTCATTGCATGAATAAGTTTTCTCAAGTGCTCAGGGAGGGCTTCTTGGAGGAGTTGCGATCCTGAGCGAGGAGGCGGGGAGGGCAGCGGATCTTCCTCATCCCCACACAGATTGGTGACAAGCCATAGGCAGGCAACCACCCCCCACCAACACCCCCAGTCTGCATCCAGGTAGAATTGATGGGAAATTGCTGTTTTCATTCAGGGTCAGGGTGTAGGAGCTTGGTCCATGGCCAGTGTAATGAGTCAATATCACCGGTGTTCTCAGCCTCCCTGGGCAAGCCTGGACTCTATAAAAGCTCCAAGGCCAAGAATGGGGGTAGGAGGGAGGCTTTGAAGCCTGCAAGAGCCACCAGGAAGGACAATGGGTGGGGGCTGGATGGGGCAGGAAAGGGGAAAGAGTGATCAAGGAACAAAAGGAGAGGAGCACAAAGGCAGAAGATAAACTGGGAAACAACAAAGCCAGAAGGCAAGGGACAAGACAGAAGCAGACAGGGCAGACGGAGTGTGCGGTGGGGTCACTAAGAGAGCGAATAAGGAGGGCACCTTTATCTTCTACTTCCCTGAGAAGCTTGGTTTCTCCGTCCTGCCGCTCAGAGGCTGGAATAGCCACCAAGTTAGCCTTAAACAGGCGTTGTTGGCTTATGCAATCAGCCCTTCTTTTCTAAGCACGCACTGTGTGCACAGCCCCGTGCTAGGTGCTGGGGACAGAGACTCCTCAGATGTTGCCCCTGCCTTCCAGGAGTTCACAGTAAGAGTGTAGAGTCTGGAGCCACACCGCGAGGGTTCAAATCCAGGCTCCACCTGGGTGGAGCTCCACTTCTAGCTGAGTGACACGGGGTATGTCACCTAACCTCTCTGCACCTCGGTTTCCTTGTATCTAAACGGGATAATCGTAGTACCTACTTCAGAGAGTCGTTATGATGATTAAATGAGTGAATACAGGTAGCAAGCTCGGAACAGTGCCTGGCATAGTAAGTGCTGTGTGACTACCATTATCATTAAGTGGGGG
The DNA here is from genome assembly GCF_009762305.2 of Zalophus californianus. Lineage (NCBI taxonomy): Eukaryota > Metazoa > Chordata > Mammalia > Carnivora > Otariidae > Zalophus > Zalophus californianus. Next base: position 26,162,510 of record NC_045604.1, read on the forward strand.
GTCAGCCTTACAACAGTGAAGCAAGTACCATAATACAGGGATGCGCTGATAGAGAGGTGACTGGCTCTGTCTGCAGGTTAGGAAATGGTTCTCAAAGGACGTGACATTTGGGGCAAGACTTGAAGAGGAGTCAGCTGGGCACAGATGGTGGGTCTGGGACCGTGGTGCCGAAGGGGGTCTGGGGCCCTGGAGTCGTGGATGCTGCGCTGTATGTGTGTCGCCGTCTGTGGATCTCAGGAACACCTTGGACATGTCCCACCTTGGCCTCTTTGTCTCCAGCGCTCAGAGCTGAGCTTCCAGTGGGGCTGGCAGGTTGCCCAGAACATCCCCACACTTTTCAGCCTAACACTGTTGGCCTTTGGGCAAGGGGTCTGGTGCATCCCTGCTGGGACTGGTCTCACGACCATGGCCTCTCAGATGTTCACATGGGCTGAGGGAGCTGCCTTTCAGGAGGTGAGCAGACCCAGGTTTGGTTTAGAATTCAGTTTCTCTCTGTACATTTCTTCCCCCCACTCCTTCCCTGCTGATCAGCATTTGATGGACTTGAAGTGGGTCCCGCGTTGAAGAGGAGGCAGGGGGTTCCTGGGGCAACAACTGTGTCTCAGCCTCCACCTCTCACACTGAAATGGCACTCACAAGAGCCATGGGCGTTTACTGAGCACTTACTATGTGCCAGGTGCTATGCCAAGTGCTTTACGTACGTTAGCCCATTAAATCCTCCAAAACACCCTTGTTGGGTAGGTACTTTTATTATCTCAAAACGCAAGGAAGCCAAGACTCAGGTTCAGTAACTTGCTCAAGGAGTGCAGCTAGAAAAAAAACAGAGGAGTTAATATTCTCTCTGACCCGAGGGCTCCTGCACCTCTCCCAGAATCCAGTGCCCCTTGGACCTCCTGGAACATTCTCTGGGAGCATCCTGCCCATTCCCCTCCCACCCTAGGCTGAAAAGTTCCCAAGTCCTGTCCAAGCTGGGAACTGCCTGTCCCCTTTGGAGGACCTTCAGAGAGGGTCTTCCCTCTTCTTGCCCCTGTAGGTCACAGCTCTTCGAGAGCCAACATTGCTTCCTTCTGTTTCAGCTAGGTGCCTCTGGGGCCGCAGGGAGCCAGTGGCCTCAGAGAAGGGGGACCTAGGAGCCAGTCCCCGCAGCCACAGTAGTGGGAACCAGTACGAAGGTGACTGCTAGGAGACATGTGGATGGGGCATGGACCCCAGATTAGGCAGATTAGGTGGGGATGGTTTGGAATTAGTGCCGTCAGTGGGGAGGCTCGTGTGTCTTGGGAGGAACAAGTACAATCCTTCACATTCACAAACATGTCACAAGGTGGATCATCCAGGAAAAAAAACATATGCAAGAAGGAGGAGCAGAGTTAGACAGCCAGCATGGGTCCCCAGGAAAAGTGAGTCTGTCTTACCTGACCCTGTCTTTTTAGAGACAAAGGAGGAGGAGAGAAGAAAGGCAGAAAAAGTTATGTTCCTCTCTAAAGTGTTCCCAAAATGAACATCCAAAGGCAGGGGATGAAGTGTCTGTCTTTGGCCTGAGAGGGCAAAGGTGCGACATCCAGGGGAGGGAGCGAGCACAGAGGGGCAGCTGCTGGGCAAGCTAGAAATTTAAAAGCTGTGCATGGGGCCGGGGGTGGGGTGGGGGGGGGACTTGACACTTGCCCTTGCCTGAAAGTGCCCCCCCTTCTACTTTTGGACAGACCTCTCAGTGGGATGAAGGTAGCTGGGGTTCACACAGTTCCAGGCCTCTGAACTTCGGAAGGTGCTTCCCCGGAGTTGGTCCAGGAGTGGAATCCTGGAATCCCACTTCTAGAAGGGACTTCCAGAATGTTCCTGTCCATGACCCATCTCTGAGCCATCTCAAACACAGCATGGGCCTGGGATCTCTTCATTCAGCAAGTATTTATTAAGCATCTGTGCCAGGCACTGGGGGCACAGAAAACAGTGAGCACCCAGAGATCTCTGCTCTTGAGGAGCTTAGACTTTATGGTCTGGGGAATACAGTGAAATGAATAGTATGTTTGAGAATGGCAAGTGCTGGAAAAAAAAAAATAAAGCAAGGCGGGGGCAGTGGGACAGTCTGTGTTAGGAAGAGGAGAGTATATAATTTTTCACAGGATGGCCTGGGGAGACCTTGCTGAGAAGGTGACACGTGAGTAAAGATGAAGTGGCGGAGAGATGGGAAGGGTGCGCCAGGCGGAGGGAGCAGCAGGTGCAGGGGCTCAGAGGCGGGGCTGTGCCTGGTGGGTTTGAGGGACATTAGGAGGCTGGAGCTTGGAGAGCCCTGGAGTTGGAGTGAAGAGTTTTCCTCAGAGCCAGATGGGGAGCCTTTGCAGGGATTAGGGCAGGGGTGGCAGGACCCGACCCTTTAAAACTTGAGGTTTCCGCTGTCCGTTTCAGTATTTCCCTGGGTGGCTAGTCAGCAAGTTCTCCAGCCATCAAAGCCAATGGGGTCCATCAGTCCTTACCCACTCAGTCCCCTTTCCACGGGGACTATCTCCCAGGCAGGGTGGGCTCTGGGATGGGGGAGAATGTAAAGAAGCGTAAGACACAGTGTCTACTGGTAAGGAAACCCACCAGTCAGTTGGGGAGGCAAAACTCATACTCACAAGCAATAACGAGGGAATAATACCAGACAGTTATTTAAAACCAAGTGCTAAACTGTGTGATTTAGACTATAAATGTTATCAGAACTGCGAGCTCTGTGTGGGAGTATATAGGAACGCTTCCTCAAGGAGGTGCGGCTGACTTGGGCCTGGGAAAGGGGGTGCAATGTGGCTCTGCAGAGGGGAGGGCTCTACCGTGGGGAACTTCCAGCTTGGGGAGTGGGAGGGGGAGAAGGGTGACCGAGGCAGGGGCATGCATGGGAGGAAGGCCCAAGGGCAGGCCCTCAGTCGCTGGTGCAGTCCTTACCCCACCATCCTGGGATGGGAGAGCGGCCCTTTAGAGAATGAAAACCACTCTCCTGTGCTCTTGCCCTCTCCTCTGGAGAGCCAGCCATCTCTGTCCTGTGAAGCCCTCTTGCTTTGAGAAGGCCCTGTTTCCAGCTCTCCCGTTGTTTTCCTATATCTGCACTCTCCTGGTCTGCTGCCATCCACCAGCCTCCCTCCTCACCCCTCCACCCCTGCCCCATTCCCCCCCAGCTGGTTCTCTGTAATTCCCATGAGCTCCATTTTTCCACCCCGTCTGCAGCCAGCTTCTTGTCTCCCTTCCCCTCACTGCCTGAGCTCCTGTTGGGTAGGTTACTCCTAGACCATTCCAGTTAGTTTCACTTAGAGTGAACTGGAAATAAAATCGTGCCGAAGGGAGCAAACATTCCCCTATGGGGTTGGGGGGGCGGGTGCGGTGTGAGTCTGTGCTCACCCTGGAGAGTGGCTGCCTAGGGCTTGGCGGTTTGGGCTCACTCCTGTCACGCGGAGAGAGATTGCTGTGGAATGGAGTGGGACCCATTGATAGTGCCCTCGCCCACTGGAGACACAGGCGGACCCTCCCTGCCCCGGCCACGGGCCAAGGATCATGTGGGCAAAGCCGTCTGCTCAACAGCCTTCTCCCCCTCCCCTGGGCCGTGGGCAGCCTGAGAAAGAAGAGCCCAGCAGCTCTACCCCAGAGGCTCCTGGCACAACCTTTGGAAGACACAGGCCTAAGCCCGAAGCTGTCCTCGTGGCTCACGGTCCAGAGGGACCAGAATCAGAGCTGGGTTAGAGCCCCTTCCCTGACCACAGGCCCTTGGGGCATTTGACCTAACCTCTCTGAGCCTCCGTTTCCTCATCTATAAATCTGGGTTAATAGTGCCCACTTCATGGGTGGTTAATACCAAGAGCTAACATCAGTGAGTGCTCGGGATGTGCCGAAAGCTTTACCTCATTTATCTCATTTAATCCACAGAACACTGTGAAGTAGATATGACTTTCCCCCATTTTTCAGTTGAGGAAACCACGCTGGGAAGCATTAAGTAACTTGCCAGAGGCCACACACAGCCAGCAAGTGGCAGAGCCGGGATTCAGCCCCAAACCTTTCCGACGCCAGAACCCTGGTTCTCAGGCACCACATTAAAGGAGCTAATCTGTGTAAAGCGCCTGCTACAAAGTAGAAGCTCAATAAATGTGAGTTCCTTTTCTCCTCCATGTCCCCAGGGCCGCTCCTCCAAAGAACAGCTTTCCCCACCGCATCACATTTCTTTTCCAGCATCCCCTGAGACGTATGACAGAGGGAGCGATGAGAATGAGCTGTTGGCTTATACCAAGGGTAAAAATAAGGCTGAGAGAGGGTGAGGAATTTGCATAAAATCTTAAAACACCAGGGCTGTGATTAATACCCGGGGCACCTTTCTTGTAAGAGTTTTGTTGTTTCGCTGTACTGGGCCCCGGGAGGTCAGCAGAGGGTGTCTTGCAGAGGCCATGCTGAATGGGAGGAGGAAGAGAGCCCACCATGCCCCCCAGGGGCAAGTCAGGGCCTGCCCCACCTGCAATGCCAGAGTTGATCATTACAGGCCTCAAAAGGTGCTAGCAGGAAGATTCCAAGACCTATGCTTTCTGAACCTTGGGTACTGGTTTCCCGAGTTTGTTATAAATAATCTGGGGACTCCTCTGGATAAATCCAGGAAAAAGGACAGACAGTATTGGAGGTCAGAGTGTGGGAAGGAAGATGCTCTCTCCACTTTATGACTATGAAATCAGTATCCCTTCTGCACCAGGTGCAGTGCAGAGCGATGTGGGTGAGTAATGGGCAACAAAGAACAAGGTCATGGCTTCAGGGAACTTTCAGTCTGATGGGAGAGATTGTACGCTGCATACACAGTTCCATCTGACCTTCCCTGGAAATAAAAATAAGAACAGATGATGGCAGAGGAGTCTGAATAGAGGAGTGCTTACGGAATGGTGAGGAGAGAGCCGAGACAGGTGGGTTCCCCAAAACATCCCTCCTTCTCTCCTCCCTTTCCTGGTGGACACGGAGACCCATCTCTCTGCACGCCCCATCGGGACAGCCCAAGCCTGCCGACATTCACACTCAAGGGGCAGTCCGCAGGGTTCCTCTGGATTTCCTTGCAAGGATCCCCCAGGGGGGAAAGAAGGCGTCCAGGTCATAGTACCTTAAAACCGGTGGCAACCGAGAGTCCTCTGGTCATGTGGCTTTCAAACATTTCTAGAAATTGATCCGTTTTTGTTTTTGTTTTCAAAACGAAGTATATAGCTGACCCTCGAACAGCACAGATTTGAACTGTGCAGGTCCGCTTACACGTGGATGGTTTTCAAAAATACATCGGAAAAACTGTTTTGTAAATAAATATGGATTTCTTTGTCCTGTCGTTCTCATTTTTGATGTCCAGCATTAGTAACACATGTAGCACTTCCGGCACTTTGTATCATGTGAGACAGTATTGATATAGGTACTGACAGATGATTCATCTTATAAACAAATGACATAAACGTATGGTATCAATAAATATGGCACGGCGCCATAAATATATTCTCTCTTCCTTTTGAGTTTTTTTTTTTTTTTTTTTAAGTAGACGCCACACCCAGCCTGGAGCCCAACACAGGGCTTGAGCTCACAACCATGAGATCAAGACCTGAGCTGAGATCGAGAGTCGGACCCTTAACTGACTGAGCCGCCCAAGCTTAGTCTTTTGACGTTCTTAACAACATGTTTTCTCTAGTTTACTTTATTGTAATACAGTATCTAATACGTACAACGTGCAAAATACGTGTTGGTCAGCAGTTGATGTTATCAGAAGGGCTTCTGGAAGGTCAGTAGTAGGCTATTAGTAGTTCAGTTTTTGAGATTTGGGGAATCAAATATTATACATGGATTTTTAAGTGAGCATGGTGGGGGTGGGTGGGTCAGTGCACTGAACTCTGTGTTGTCCAAAGGTCAACAGTGTATGTGTGGTAGGCAGATTCCTGGCCTCCCAAAGACGTTCGCCTACGAATCCCCAGAACCTGTGAATATGTTATATTATACGGCAAGAGGGTATTAAGGTTGCTAATCAGCTGCCCTTCAAACAAAGAGATTATCCTGAATTATTATCTAGGTAGGGCCAATGTAATCAATCGCAAGCGTCCTTTAAAATGCGGGAAAGGGAGGCAGAAGTCATTGTTAGAGCAATGAGAGGCGGGAAAAGACTTGCTAAAAGACTTCCATCTTGAGAAGACGGAAGGGGCCATGAGCCAAGGAATGTGGGCAGCTCTAGAAGCTGGAAAAGGAAAGGAAGTAGATTCTCCCCTCCGAGCCCCCAGAAGGAGCACAGACCTGCCTGATACTCTGGCCTTGGCCCAGTGAGACCCATTTGGGACTTCTGGCCGTCTAAACTGTAAGTCAACAAATGGGTTGTTTTAAGCCGCTAATTCTGTGGCACTACGTGGCAGCAGCAGGAGGTTAATATAAGGCTGCTGCCAGTGGAGAAAAGCCAGGGGACCAGAACCCCACGGCCTCGGCCTCCTCCTGGCCCATAATCGCAGACAAACCCCTCTAAACGGAAGCTCTGGGGAGCTCGGTTGGAGATACACTGTGTGTGTGTGAAGCACGATCCAGTTGTTTTCCAGATAATGAAACTGAGGCCCCAGAGAGAAGGGCCTGTGTTAGAGGCCACACTGGGCTAGCGGAAGGGCGTGGGCTGCTCCTGTCTTGTCAGAAATCTCGGGGGCTTACACGCATTCGCTTGCCCACTCATCCGTTTTCAACAAGTGTTACGTGTGTGTTCTTGCAACAAGCACGGGGCAGAAGCAAAAGTGAGTTTCCAGGCTCGGGGAAGATGGGAGAGCGTTGCCTGAGTCCCGGTCCTGCCCACAGCCCCTCCCTGACTCAGTTTCCTCCAAACCCGGACAGTCAGCACAGACTGCTTAGGGCCCCAGGGCCAGCCCCCAGCTGGGCCTTATCACAGCCACCTGCTCCGGGTGCAGGCACAGCTCCATGAAGGGCGGGGCTCAGCCCCCTGGCCCCCTCGCACCTGCCCTCCCGCAGCACCTGACTCTGCAGGGCCACAGGAGCGCAGGGCGGGCCTAGGGAGGGGGGGGCCAAGGCCCGGAATCAGCACCCTGAGAGCAGAACACCTTCTCTCCCCTCTCCCCGTGTGGGTCCTCCCAGCTCTCCCCACAGCACACCTGAGCCACGGGCCGGCCCCAGGGCTGTCAGCTCCTAGTATCGGTCTCCATGGCAACCCCGCATTTGCCGTTCTGGTTTCTAATGACTTATTGGCATGTGTGGTAATTTGCAGAGCTTGGCAGGCAGAGCTGGGGGAGCTAGTGAGGAGGTGGGGGGCGCAGCGAGAGGGCAAGGGCCGCGGTGGGGAGGGGGTTGGGGTTTGGGATGGAGAGAGGCACGCTCTTCATCCCGCCCCGCCCTTTCTAGTCCCTGCTGATTAATCTCTGGAGTAAGGGAGCTGCTTCCGGCCCAGGGCCTCCTCTCTCAGGAGCATCAGCTTTCTCCCGGCCCCTGAGAGGGAGACAGATGGACAGACAGATGTAGAGTACAGCTGCTCACCTGTCAGGCAGAGGCGGGCAAGCGTGGGGGGGTGCGGCCAACAGCCATGTTCATCCCTGGCAGGTCAGAGGGCTTGTGTTTCCTGACGCTCTCCTGCCTGCTCCCTGGGCTCACTAGTCGCTCTGCCTCATGGGGAGGGAAGCAGGGAAGGTCTGTCGCCAGGATGAGTCCATGCAGCTCCCCGGCCTTCGCAGGCTCAGAGAACCAAGCCCAGCAGCACTGAATGAAATGCCAGATTGCATGGGTAGTGGGTGAACCAGCCAAACAATCAAAGGGGGCGAGATGAGCGAGGGCCTGACCCTCTTCACTTTTCTTCAGCAAAACTTACCCAACCTCAAAAGCAGTTCCCCAGGGTAAGGCAGTAGGGAGTCTCTGACTGGGTTGCTAGAGCCTTCCTGCACACTTCTCTGCCTCCACTTTGGGTCCGACTCTCTCCATTCTGTTCTGTTTGTGCACCATAAGAGGTGGCCCCATGTGCCACAAAGATCACTGTCTTTAAAGGTGGATACCTCTGGGTTAGTATCCTGTGGTCTCTGCTTACCAGCTCTATGACCTTGGACATGTTTCTTTACCTGTCTTTGAGCCCTGGTGTGCGCTGATCTGTAAAATGGGGTTTAACGTACCCATCTCACAGGTTGTGGAAAGGAAACCAGCTCATACATGTAAAATGCTTGGCACCTAGTAAGCACCAATAAATACTAAAGAATATCAGAAGTGATCTTTTATCTACGCAAATACATAGGAGCAATGTGATCAATAATTTTCAAAATTCCAGTGGGCTTGGGAGGGTTTTCTTTTTTAAGTATTTGAAAGTAGTCTTCATTTATTCAGTAAATATTTATTGAGTATCTGCTGTGTACAAAATACTGGGTCAAGTGCTGGGTCTTTCCTGATATTTTGTGATTAGGGTGGAATTAGGCTGCGTGTACATTCTCTAAGCATATCACATCCGACGGGAGATGGAAGGAGAGGGAGGCCAAGGAGGGCCAGTAGCCTCGGGAGGGTGGTCCAAGGTCAACCACAGAAGTGGATCATCCGTGGATTTCTGGGAAGTGGCTAGCCCCAAGAGAAAGGTGTGCATTGTGAAGGCTCTTTCCGGGTCCTGTGCAGACAGACCTGCTGCCTGACTCCTCAGAAACAGTGAGTCTGTTTTTGGAACTGGAAAGTGGGTGAAGGAGCCAGTGGGTGGCTGTTCCTCCACTTTCATAAGCCACTGCTGAGGCTTGAGGGGGCCGCCAGGGACCACCCAGCCACCAGACAGAAGAGGGACAGACGCACCTACCCTCACCTGGGCACCTGAGCAGATCACAGCTCCCTCGGCCGGTGCTGGGTGGGAGGCAAGAGGAGCAGGGGGGGAGCTGGGAGACTTGGCTTCCATCTCTGCCAGCAGATGGACTTCTGCCTGCAGCAGGAGTCTGTCTGTTCTTCCATCAGCCTCCCCACGGCCCCCTCCAAGACCGAGCAGCGGAGATGCACACAACGGAATGTCAGACACGGCGGGGGCCCTAAGGAGTATCTGGCCCACGCTTCCCCACCTTCTCATTCACATTAGAGCACACATACACAGTGATGCTGGCTCGGGGACTCCGACCCAAGGGCTGGGGTGGGTGGGGGTGGGGATCAGTATCTCAGCACGCCTGAACCCATTCGTGGCTCCCTGGCATCATTTGGGAAGGTCTAGCTTAGCCAGTACCCCCCAACCTATTTTTATTGATGAGAAATCTGAGACTCCGGGGCGGGAAAGACTTGCTGCCCAAGGTCACACAGCATGTTGGTCCCGTCAGGACTACCTGTGAATCTCCTAACTTCTGACCCTGTGCTATACCTATTACCTCTTCTTACGACTCCTCCCATTTTCTTTCCTGAACTTTCACTCTGGAGAATGTACTTCACAGTGAAAGAGAATATCATTTCTCTAAGAGACTATTATTCCCAAATCTCATAAAATCAGGCTACACCCCTCCCCCCATCATCACCAGTCACTCTCCTCATGCAGTGAAGCCTTCGGCATCTGCCCATAGGCACCCTCCCCTTTCCCAGTCCATCCATTGTCCTGGTTCAGACCCGCGACTCCATGGGCTGCTCTTACTACCCCAGACCATCAGCCCTTCCCGCCTCGGCCACTCACCTGAAAATCTGCCATCACCTGAAGATCACCTGGTGGAGCACCCTGCTTTCTGGTCACCACCTGTTGGCTGCCAAGCTTGCTTGTCCAGTGACTCCCAAACAACCATTCTGTGGCCTCATGGCGATCTTCCATCCACTGGCCCCCTCAGCCCCTCTCCTCCCCTCCTCTCTTGCCGCCTATCGCCTCCTCTGCCTTCCCTTCTCCAAGTCCAGATACGTTCCATGTCCCATCATTTTAAGAACCGCCCCCTCCAGGGCGCCTGGGTGGCTCAGTTGGTTAAGCGACTGCCTTCGGCTCAGGTCATGATCCTGGAGTCCCGGGATCGAGTCCCACATCGGGCTCCCTGCTCGGCGGGGAGTCTGCTTCTCCCTCTGACCCTTTTCCCTCTCGCGCTCTCTGGCTCTCATTCTCTCTCTCTCAAATAAATAAATAAAATCTTTAAAAAAATTTTTTTAAAAAAAAAAAGAACCGCCCCCTCCAGTATCCCAAACTCTCTGGACCCTCTGTCTTGTTATTGCCCCCGTCTGGCAAAGCCCCAGTTCTGGATGAATCACTATCTGCTGCCTTCCACCTGCATCCAGATAACTCAACCCGCTTCGAAAAAGGCACAAAATAAGGCAGATAGGTGCCTCCAGAAATTCACCATCACTAACCCACCTCGTTCTTCAGAAGTGCCTGGTGTTCCCACCACATTCCCCTGGCTGTCTCTCTCGTGACCCTCCGCAAGGCTTGTTTCCTACCTTCTTCCCCAAACCTCAACCTATGCCCTCACTCTCTGTGGACGACTTCCCCTCCCACTTGCCAGAGAAATACAAGTCATCGGGCAGGACCCCTCAACTCATCGCACCAACTCCCCCACCCAACACACACCTGCCTCTGCGCCAGTCCTTGCTCCCCCCACCCCACCTTCCTGTTCCAGCAGAGGAGGCCAGGTTCTGGGTCCCAGTCCACTGCTCTTGGCCCCGCCATCTCGTCTCCTCGGGAACATCCTTCCCACCGTGCTCAAGATTCTCCCATCTTCAACAACAAAAGCAAAAGCCTTCCTCAAGCCCAGCTCCACTCCCTGCTCGCACCTGGGGTCCTTTCTCCTTCTGAGCCAGGTCTCTTGGAAGAGTTGACTACCTTGGAGCGCTCCTCACATCCGCACTTCCGGCTTCTTCCTCTGCTCCACTCCGGCCCGGCTTCCTCCCCCATTGCTCTTCCGAAACAACTCTCCGTCTCGCTACACCAGGGAGCATATTTTAGTTCTCAGAAGCATTTTTCACTCCTTTCCTGACACTTTCCTTTCCCTTGGCTTCTCTGGTCCCATATTCCTGGCTTCCCTGCTCACTCCCAAGTCATCTTGCTGACTCATCCTTCCCTTCTCCAACTCTAAACGTTGGCGTTCCGTCTGGTCTGGTTCAAGGCATTCTCTTCCGACTAGACACTTGTCCCTAGGCCATCTCATGAAAGGCTGCTGTGATCAGCCCCATGCAAGTGACACCCAGAAGTACGCCTCTAGCCTGCATCTTTTCATCTCAGTTCGTATCCTTACATCCACCCGCCTGGTTGACTCAGTTGGATGCCTCCGAAAACCTCAGACTTAGCATATCTAAAGACACAGTCATGATTCTCCTCCTAAACCCCTCACTGCCTCCTCCGCCCCCTGCTGGGTCCCCCTCCAGCCTAACCTGTGATTGTGAATGGCCCCTCCTCCAGCCAGTTGTGTACATTGGGAGTCAGTGTCCACGCTTTCCCCTCACCCCTCTGCGTCCAGTCCCTCACCAGTGCCTGTCTGATCCCCAGACAGCAGAGACCGGCCACTCCTCCCTGTCTCCACTTTACCCCAGCCTGCACCACTGGGGTCACCTTGTGACTGGCATGCGAGCATCTCCCCTTGCACTTCAAGTCCTGTCTCCAAATAACCGCCAGAATGACCTTCTAGAGACACGAGTCTCTAGATCTGGTCACCATCTCTCATATTCTCAAAACACTTCAGTACCCTCCCGTGCTCTGCACTCTGCACACTGGCTTCTTTAGTTCTTTGACTGCGAGGCTCTTTTGGCCCTCATGGCCTTTACTCATGCTGTTCCCTGGCCCCTCAGTCCCTCTTTCCACCCATACTGGTCCTCCCTAAACTCTCTCATGTGATCTTTCAGATCTCCACCCAAATAGCCCTTCTTTGACACGCTTCCCCAGGCTACCTCCAGAATCTTTTCAGGCCCCGTAGACACTCTCACAATGTCCTGGATGCTTCCTTCCCATAACATGCATCATGATATCTAATTAGATAATTGGATGTTTATTAGATAAATGTCTGTCTTTGCCAGTAGACTGTGACTCCATGAGAGGAAAGGCCCTAGCTATTGAGTTCACTATTGTGGCACTGGTGCCTGGCACCTATTAGGTGTTCAAAAAAATATTTGGGGAGTGACTTCATTAGTGAAGGACCTTTAGATACAAGAAGGATCTCATGGGAAAAGCCGGAGGGAAAAGCTACCCTCTGAGTGTGGCATTGGTAGACCAGATAGCTGCTGCCTGGCCCCTGCTCCTCTCTCTTTTCCTTTCCTTTCTCTGTCCTTCCCTCACTAAAGACTCTGCGCAGATTCAAAGGGGATTTACCCTGATTTTCCAACCGGAGGTGCAGGTTGAAAGAACCAATTTCAGGAGCAATAACAATAATCATTCATATCTGAACAGTTCCTTACAACCTGCAAAGCTCTTTCACATACATTATGGTGTTTGATTTATCTGTGTCCCTGGAGCCACACCCCAGCTTCTGGTGCCTTAGGAACCCTTGTTCACGGTGGGGGAACCTACAGCTCAGGGCGGTTTGGTGGCTTTCCCACAGTCGGGGTCAGTCATTCAGAGTCCGTCACTTGAACCTGGTGTTTGTGGCCCCACTTCCGTGCCATCTGCACCGCTCCATACACAGGCTTGTAGAAAAGAGCGGCTGGATTATCCACAGTAGTGGAAGGAGGAGTGGTCCCAAAAAAGTCCACAAAAGACCAAAATCCACGTGGGGTGGGGAGGAGAGGGTGGGTCTGGAAGGTGACGGGCAGTTCGGTTTGCAGCAAGCTTACGTCCTATGTAATTAAGGCCAGTCCAAGTTGGCTTTGCAGAGCCTGTGCCGGGCCTCTCACTTTCTCAGATACTTACAACCCCTCATTCAAGGCTGGGACAGAGTCACTGATCCAGCCCTCTCTGGGGTCCCCGCAGCAGGAGCGCCCTGGGAATCCACAGAGTCAAGAGCAAGGGTGGCTGAGGCTGATGGAGGACAGTGACTCCTCACCCCCAGCCTCCTGAAGGACAAAGTCTGAGTTCTTGAGACATACGCCGCCTCCCTGGCTTGACTTATGCCTACCTTGCCAGCCTATTTCCCTGCCACTCTTTGCCCCCAAAGGCCCAAGTAAAACCAACTGCCCCTGGTTTCTCAGCCATCCCATGCTGCTCATACCTCTCAGTTTGGCTTGGACCATTCCTTCCGTCTGGGTGCCCTTCGTATTCTCCTCACCTGGCTGACTCTTGCCATGCTTCAATACTTGGCGCTAATGACATCTTTTCCAGGAAACCTTCCCCCAAACCCACAGAACTCCTCCCAGGTACTGGGCACACTCAACATATCCTACTAAAAAAATCTCTCTTTGCTGTGTCTTCCTCTTCTGCTGGATAGGAAGCTCCTCAAGGACACAGACTGACTTTCAGCACTCCAGTGCCTGGCGTGTTGTAGTCACAACAACAATATATAACGAAGGCTTATGATGTGCTAGACACTCTGTGACGTGCTTGATATTAACTCATCAGACCTCAAAAAAGCCTTATGTTCTAGGTACTATATCTTATTTTTTTTAAAAACTTTTTATTTTAAAATATGCATAGGTTCACTGGAACTGCAAAGAAGTGTCCAAGGAAGAGCTGAGTACATTTCATCCAGCCCTTCTGGTATTAACACTGCACCGTACATAACTACAGTACAATATCAAAACCAGGACACTGACATTGATGTAATTCATAGAGCTCATCCAAATTTCCCCAGTTGTACATGCATTCATGTGTGTGTGTGTGTGTGTCTGTGTGTGTGTGTGTGTGTGTGTGTAGCTTTGTGTAACCACCACCACAATCAAGGTTACTTACCTGGACCATCACCAGGCTCCCTGTGCCAACCTTTAGAGCCACACACCCTCATCCCTAACCCCCGGCAGCCCCTCATCCGCCCTCCGTGTCTACGATTATGTTAGTTCACAAATGTTACATAAATGGAATCACACAATCTATAATCTTTTATTATTGGCTTTTTTTTTTCCATCAGCATAATTTCCTGGAGGTTCATCCAGGTTGTTGCCTGTATTGGTAGTTTGCTCCTCTCTGTTGCTGAGCAGTATCCTGTGATAGGAATGTCCTGCAGTTTAACTACTCATGCACCGCAGCACGTTGGCGTTACCCCATTTCAAGGGAGGAAACGAACTTGCCCCAGGTTGCACAGCTAGTAAGTGGCACTTAATATACACTTAGTAACAGGCACCCAGGAGTTGTTTATTGTACCAAGCTCAACTCATTGAGGACACTTCCTGCTCTTCTCTCGTGGTTTGCATCAAGGAGGTGCTCCATAGAGGCTTGCCAGTGAGCATGGGGAGGAGATGGCGTCTTATATTTACACAGATAGCAGCCACGTCTAACGTATCCCTGTGCCTAGGCATTCGAGAGAGAGGGGGTAGGACCCTCTCAAGGTCTTACAGAAGTGCCCTTCCAGTGTTGCTTGGAATATCGGAAAAGGAAAATTGGGGAAGTAAACATGATCATATACAGGGCTGGCACCTAATTGCCTAAAATGCCCAAAGCTGTTGGTTCCGAATTAATATATGCCATACTTGCATGGTATTTTGCATCTGATTTGCAGGTTGCTCATTTTAGCACAACACTGAGAAACCCTCCGGGCTCCTGCTTCTTGTCGCCACTGGCCTCTCAGCCGTCCCTGGGTCAGGCGTGCTGCTCCTGGGGCAGGCTGTGCTGGGGCAGCCCGCAGACACAGCGGGTTGGGTCCGGAACGTGCCCACCTCAAGCTGGAAAGCCTGCCAGGCTGTTTTCACCTATGGAAGAGGAGCTGCGTTATTGCCACTCGGCAGGGGCCTCCGGAGGCTTAATTAAGGAGGATTTGTGGAGCTGTTGGAAGTCCTCAAGCTCAGGTGTGGAGAGCCAAATGTGGATTAAGTGATTGGAAAGGAACCACAAGTCGGACTAGTCTCGCTCGTGGGCACAGCGCCCAGGAAATGGGCTTGCTTAAGCACCCCTGCCGTCCCTCTGTTGGGAGAGGTGAGGTCACAGGGAGCCCGCCCCAGCCTCCAGCGACACATTGGACATAAGTGGAGCGTCCGGGCCGGGACTCTCATAGAGGGTGTTGGGGAAACATGTCGCAGGGCCTCCAAGGGAACCCGTGGTTTTATTCCAATCAGGGCCTTGCCAAGGGTCATGCATTAGAGGGACACATAAAGAAGGGTAGGTCCTGCCCTTGAGGAACTGCTAATGGGTTGACCTACCCTCAAAGCAATTAAGAAATCATTAAACGCCACACTAAATGGTACCGGCCCTAAAGCCAGTGGTAGTTGGTGGAAAGGACACACCAGGTTAATTGGAGAAGGTGTCCTGGAGGAGGTGAGACGCAGGCCCGAGTGAAGAATAGGCCGGGGAACAGGCTTCTCAGCCGTGCCACCCCCGTGACTCAGACTCGGGGAGGAACTGCAAATACGGAGCTAGGGGGACGTTCACAAAGAGGCATAAAACCAGACTTCAGAGTAATTTTGACCTCTTGGCAGGCCGTCTGGGATTGTGTCCTCAGACCCCTGGGAATGCATGACCCCTCACTCTTGTCAGAGGCACTTCAGAGGAAGAACCAAAGAAGAGCGGACCCATGGTTGGGGGTAGTTGGGGTGGTAGAGGGTCTGCTGGGTAAAGGGCAAGTGGAGAAGTGGGGCCAAGGTGCGTGTGATTCAGGACCCGTGTTCCAAGGACGCAGGCGGAGGTTTGCTACTGCCGGGAGCTGAAGGGGGCAACGTTACCCCTGACGTGCCAGGGGGACAGGAGGCTACATGAGGCCGTAAGGAGAGGCACCCCAGAAGAGTGGGGAGAGGCTGGTCCTAGAGGTGCCCCAGAAGGAAGGGATTTAGCCACGTGGGGTGATTCTCGCCAGAGCTCCAGAGCCCACTGCTGAGAAATGCTGCTGGATGGAACGTAGCTGGGGGATTGAGAAGCAGCTTGCGGGAGTATCTGCAAGAGGCTCTGTGTTTAGAGGGAGTAACAGACAGAAGGGACAGTTTGATGGTGGTTTTCAAAGGTGGGGAGCCGGTAAGAGAAGGAGTAGGTTTCCGGAGGATGGGGGAAGGGAAGTGTTTCCAGAGAGGAAACCTCTCTCCCAAGTCAGAGGGAAGCAAGAGGGAGTGGGCAGCAAGGAGGTAGGCAAAGGAGGTCACACCTGCCTGGCGCACCGGCCCCATGAGGCCGGCCAGGGGATGTTTGCAGAGGACAGGGTGCGGATGGGAGCACGGTGAGCAGCAGATGTAGAAGAGGCCTCTGCAGAGCGCCAGGGCGGCAGCGGGAGAGGAATGAGCGGATTGCAGCAGAGTGCGGGTGAAGCGAGAATCCTGAATCTATAATAGGGCTGGGCTGTCGGCTTCCGTACATACTCCTGCAGTGCTTGGGGAGGAGAGGACCAGAGGCGAGTGGGGAGAATTGCTAGGTTCCTCATCGAGGCAGGGCAGCTGTGGCCTGTTTCCCACGCTGCCCAGCGTTCTGCAGAGAGACCCAGCCTGGCCCCTGCTGCGCACAACCCAGCAACACAGTCTGTTTGCCTGGCCTTGCCCTGGCTGTCTGGGGAGCTCTCCGCTTCTCAGAGCTTGAGGCCATTTCTTCTTGGCCTGACTTATCAATGGGCCTGGTTCTAAAAGAGTCCCATTTGCCCTCCACGGCTCTCTCTGCGCCGTTCTCATTTTTCTCCCCTCCTCGATCTTGCAGCCGCAGCTTAATAGGCTGCAAGAGGGTCAGACCGGGAAGATGAATGCCGGCCTGTGGGGGACTGCATCCTGCGTCTCCATTAGGGAGGCGATGGAAGGCGGGAAACAGAGAATGGATAATCCAAGGAGACAAATAGGCACAAGGAGCAGCTTGCAGGATAATCCAAACGATGTTGCCATGCGTGCTTGGTGTGTGCTGTGGTGAGCTCCGGGCCACCGATTTACTGGTCTAATTAGGTCTGACTTCGAGAACGCTGGTTTCATTTCCCAGGGCAGAGTAGGCCGTGAGAAGAAACCAGGATGGGCAAAGAATGTTTGCTGGACAGAAGCCACCAAGCGAATACTCCTCTAGTGCACACATGAGCAGAATGGAGGGTCCGTGACAGCTGCCACTGTAAGACTTGACACCCTGGAGCAGTCCAGATGCTGGCAGGTCACCCCAGAACACAGCGCCCTAAGCAGCGTGTTCCTCGCAGGTTGTGTGTCGACCCCTTCGTGGCCACGTTAACGGGGGAGAGTGCCGGGAGAAATCCCTTAGGGGTGGGGTCAGGGCAGCGAGCCAGTGTGACATCGCGGTCCCTACCTGTACCTTGCTCACATGCCCCAGGTCCACGGGCTCCTGCCTCTGGGTGCTCTTTGCCAGAGGGACTGTGAAGACTCCCAGGGGCTACTGCCCTGCCCTCCCCCCCGCCCCCAACATTGGCTCATGCTTCCTTTGCACCTTTGGCATCAGCTAGTTCATGGTCCAAATGAAGGAGGAAGGGGAGGGCCTCTGAGGCAAAGCACATGAGATCGAAGGGATATCCCAAAAGGCTTCTGGAAATGATCTGGTTGAGCAACATGGGTTCTGGTCTCCGCTCTGGCCTCGGCATCCTGTATAATCTTGAGCAGCTCACCGAAGCTTGCAGGGTCTCCGTGTCCCTGCTAAGGGCAGCTTTCTGTCTCGGTCCCTGGATGGGGGAGGTTAAGAAAACCAGTTTCCAGTCATCATGAAACCAAGCTGTGCCCTAGGCAGTGGCGTCCCCAGATCCTCCCAGATGACTTCTGACATTTCTCAGGGTCCGGACCAGGGATGGTGGCAAATCTGAAGCCATCTGACCTGTGTTGAAGGCCTTGTTCCCAGCTATTTATCCGTTGTTTGACCTTGAGCAGGTTAACCTTTACCCGAAGGTCAATTTTTCATCCATAAGACTCATACCCGTCCAACATGTTTGTGAAAATCTAATAAGATAATGTGTGAGAAAGCATTTTTGCAAATTCTTACATGTGCTGTCACTCTTAGAGGTTGAGAGGGAGGGATAGCAGGGGACAGGGAAAGATTGAGGGGTTTGAGTCCTACAGACCAGAGTTCACAGTGCAGCTGTTTGGGAATCTGTGGCTTGGATGAGTTGATGAGTGTGTCTTCATCTTGGTTGCATCTTCTGTAAGGTGGACATAAGTAAGCCTGGTCAGGGAATTATTGTGAGGGTCAAGTGACATGGTGTTTGTAAAGGATCAGGTACATGGTAAATGCTCCCCAAACATGGCTCCCTCCCTGTACCTCAGCCCTCCCAGCCCGTCTGCACCCTCCCCAGGGTCTTCTTTTTAGCCACGTGCCTTCAGGCTTGGGTTCCTTCTTCCTGTCCAGCAGCAGGTGCTTGCTGAGGCATGCACAATGGACCATACCCAGTGCCCAGTCCCTGTAGTCAGTGGGCCATCCCATGGTCCTTGACCTCTGCTTCCCTAGCCACTGCAGCTCCGACGGTGCCCAGGGGGCAGGAGTGCTCGAGAGGGCTCCTTGCTCAGAATAATGCTTTTCCCTGATGAGGGGGCGCACTCCCTGATCTAATCCTTTTTTTTTTAAGATTTTATTTATTTGAGAGAGAGCAAGCGAGAGAGAGAGAGAGAACGAGCAAGGGGAGAGGGAGAAGCAGACTCCCCACTGAGCAGGGAGCCCGATGCAGGACTCGATCCCAGGACCCTGGGACCATGACCTGAGCCGAAGGCAGACGTTTCACAGACTGAGCCACGCAGGCGCCCCTGTCCTGATGCTTCTTGGCCCAGAAAGCTGCCCCACCTTTCCATGACCTGCTTCATCTATGCTGCAGTGTGGCCAACCCTCCCTTGCCCTCCCTGCCAAGGGCATCTGGGAGTCCTTCACCACCAGCCACCCCTCATGGCTCCCAGCAGGATGGCACTTAGGCCATTTGACTGGGCAGATGCCCAAGCTCCTGTGTTGTCTCATCTGTGGACCACCTGTCTCAAAAATCACCCTTGGGGACCATGGGGATGTTAACAATGCACATTCCCAGACAGCACTCCAGACCAACTAAATAGATTCCAGGACATCTAGCACTTTGCATTTTAAGTAAGTACCCGTGTGATTCTTATGCACAGTAAAATTTGAAAACTACTGGTGTCTTTTTTTCCCCTCATTTTTATTAAGGTGCGACTCATACAGCGAAGCCCACAGATCGTTAAGTGTGCAGCTTGATGCATTCGTAGACGGGGTTTGTAATAACCCTCCATGTGACCCCAGCCCAGAGGAGGATGCAGAACCCCCCCAGGGGCTCTCTCATGCACCATTACACTCAGTTAACACCTGCAGAGGTGGCCACTATTCACAGTTCCAGTGACATAGGTTAGCTTTGCTGTTTCTGAATTTCATATGACTGGAGTACTTGGCTTCTTTCACTCAGTGTTATTTCATACTACCTACTCCTAAAAGCCCAAACAACTTCTCCTCCATTCCCTGCACTTACCCTTCCCCCGATAGGTAGGGATGTAGGCCAGCAGATAGATAGGAACAAATGAAAAAAGAAAGAAACCCGCTCTTTCCAGGTCATCACCTTAAACCCCTCTTGTTGCAGCTTCGCCCTTCCCCTCCTCCAGCCTTGTGGAGATCACATTTGGTCACCGGCCCTCAAGCATTCATGCTCCCAGCCTCAAGCATTAGTGCTCCCGGAGGCTGAGCACCCATCGCCCTGCGGCCACAGAACACCAGGGCCCGTTCCCCTGCCAGGCTCTCTGTCGGCTGCTGGGGCCCCTCATTTGTTGTGTGCGGACTGCCAGGGAGTCCAAGCACACTCCAGATGAAATTGGCCAATTTAAGGTACAAATGAAAAGACAAATGAGATGGAAATTGCACAGAACAAGCCTACTCCTCATCAGGAGGTATCAATCCTGACATGCTGAGCGGAGCCCCCTCTTCGGGCCTTTCCTGCAGCCGAGGTCAGACAGGCTTCCCGGCCGTGGGAACCCCATCCCCTTGGCACCTGGCCAGGCAGAGCAGCAACCCAGGAGGCTTTGGGGGGGCAGCTGGGGGGGAGCCTGGGGGGTAAGTGGGGGGGCAGAGGACACAAAGCAGAAACAGAACAATACAGAAAGAGGGTTCTGTCATCCCAAAAAGAAGGGACATAAATATTTTGAGCATCTACTATGTGCCAGGCCCTGAGCCGGGTGTTCCAAACTAAAAAGACTGACAAAGCTTGCCCCTAAGGGGCTCCCAGCCCAGGGGAAGGAGAGAGAGAGAAAAGAAGGCATGAGGAGGTCAGAGAAGGCAGGAGAGATGGAGGGCAGTGGGCGCACACAGCTGGAAAGGAGGAGCAGAGCGTGCCACCCCCCCACCCTCCCCGGGCAAGCCAAGGCCATTTCAGGACCAGCGATATTCTGGAGCAGTAGGTACAAAGCAGGGAGGAAGGAACTGGAAGGAGGAGCAGCTGGGCCTGCCTCTCACCCCTGCACCTGGGAGGGACAACCATGAGGGCAGCCTGGAGAGAGAGACCTCACAAACAGCTCATTGGTTCTTGGTAAAGTGGCAAGTCGTGAGCTCACCGATCTAGTGAAGGGGACGAACCAATAAGCAAAATATTTGGATGGGGATGTACTCCACATTGTGTAAAGAGGAGTCAGAAACCCAGGAGTTCTCAATCCCTGGGTCTCATGCATTTTCTTAGTCCAGGGAGTTGCAGAGAGGCAGGGCATGCAAATTTGTTTTCATAGGGATCCAAGCTAAGTACAATTTTTGTAATAATAATAATACTAATAGCAAACACTGATAAAGCACTCACCATGATCCAGGCTGTTCTAGGCCCTTAACTTGTATTAATTCATTTGCATCGTAAATATGTGGGGGGAGGAGGAATAAGAATACATTTCAAAGCCAAACACAGTGACTTTTGAACTGTCTCCTCCCCACCCCACGAAGTCAGCAGAGACAGAAGCTGACCACTAAAAGAGCTTTAAGCCCACTCTCCCTCACTTGAGTGACCATGAAGCAGAAGTCCTGGGGGGCTAGATTTGGAAGCAGCTCCAAGAGCACTCAAATGATTCCAGATCTCGGGCAGAGGGTCACCCTCTCCCTCCCCTGAGCTGAGGTGCTCCAAGCAAGGCCCCACACTAGGTGCTCAGGGGGAGAGGGGCCCAGGAGACGTCCTGAAGGCGATGGCTGGTCATGACGGTGAGCATGGCCCTCTCTCTAAGGACTGCTCTCTGCCATTACCAGAGCCAGAATCACACACGTCACACCATTGTGGATATCACTAAGCCCCACTGTCACCAGGGAACTAGTTTCCATAGCGACAGAGGTACACTAGACCCTTGACATCTGGAGGGATGCATCACAGCCCTTCATGGATCCATGGAGTAGAAGCTGCCATGTAATTTTCCCCATAAAATGCAGCCAAGTAGGACTGAGCGCTGCAGTGAGGATGGTTAGCGAGAGCAAAGTCATCGAACTCAGCTCGCCGGGACATTTCTCAGGATCAGGCTCCCGGCCCATGCAGCTCAGCACTGCGCACTCTTTCACGTCAGGTAGGGTTTGCCTGTTACAGGAGAAACCACTTTATGAGAAACCTGACCATGCCGACCGTCTGCTGCTTTTCAAATGACAAAGCAAAGAGGGACTTCGATTAAACGCGGTAGACGGAATGTGTCCATGTTCCCATCTGCTACCACACCCACATAAGAGCGAAGGAGTAAAAAAGATGCAAGCCTGCAAGGGCAAGGGAGAGAACACCGCAAATCAGCAATGCCTATACAATTTTGGGAGTTGAGAAACTAACTGACTTGGGTTGATAGAGAAACACCTGGAGACCCCAGTGGTGGAACCAGTGAGAAATGGGCAGATTCTTGCCCTAGAACCACAGAAAGGCTCAGAAATTGGTGACATCTGAAAACAGGGCATAGAGTAGGGCCCGAAACAGGAGAGTGATCCCCCAGAGTGATTCCTCACCCCATTTCACCACAGAACTATCCCTGCTTTAACCTAACAGCCTCCTGGGGAGAACATTCATCAGGGACACTGACCCCAACAAGTGCTGGCTTGGGGACATGGGGACAAGCATGGGTGGAGATGAGACAATATATTGAAAACTGGGCATTTGCTCAAGTTTGCAAGACAATGGGGGAGCCCCTTGCCCATTTCCTCCTGCTGGCTTAGGGAATGCTGGCGGCCAGGCAAATGGCCACATCTGGGGGGGCGTCCCCTGAAACCCCTCCCTGCTTGGTGAACCCAGCAGTTAACAGGCTCTGTCCATGCAAGCAGAGTTCCGGGCACCTTCGAAATGCCTCACTCATGAATATGAACTGGCGGCTAAGAATTACTAGATTTTTGAGGAAAGCATCAAATATTAAAAAAAAAAAAAAAACAAAGTCAAAGTAAACAGAAAACAACTTGAAGAAGCAAGTCCTATGCAAGGAGCCAAAGAAAACATAAACACCACCACCACCACCACCACCCTGGACATCCTCAGGGAGAAGAGAGGATTTGATGCCCACAGAACATCCCAGGGGCCTTTTTTAAAATTTGGGAAATAATTCACATACCATAAAATTCACCCTTTTAAAATATACAGTTTAGTGGTTTTCCCTCTATTTACAAGGCTGTGCATCCATCACCACTACCTAATTCCAGAACATTTTCATCATCCCCAAAAGAAACCTCATACATAAGTGGAAGCATACAACACGTGGCCTTTGTGACTAGCTTCTTTCACTCGGCACCATGTTTTCAAGTGGCATTTGTGTTATGGCATGGATCAGCACTTCATTCCTTTTTATGGCTGAATGATACTGCATCGTGTGACTATTTCACAGGTTATTCTTCCATTTATCACTTGATGGACATTTGGGTGATTTTTGTTTTTTAAGGAAAATGCAGAGAACAAGAATGAGCTCTTATAAATTGAACATATATATTCTGCTTCCTTAAATGAAAATGATCATTTCCAAATTGCAAGGATCCACTAGGTGCCCAGGACAATTAGTGAAAACAGACCCTCACAAGGACACATTTCGAAACTTCAGAACATCGGGGATAAAGATTCTACAGCTCTCTAGGAAGAAAGAGACAGGCCTTAGGGTAGCAGCAGACTTCTCCCCAGTACCCTGGAAGCAAGTAGAGAGTGGAAAAATGCCTTCAAACCTGCGAGGGGAAGTTATTTTTAGTCTAAAATTATATTTCTAGTCAACCTGTCAATTAATTATGGAGAACAATTAAAGACATTTTCAAACATGCAGATTTTCAAGAAACTTACTTCTTTTTCAAAAGTAACTAAAGGGTGTGCTGCACCAAAATAAGAAAGAGAACCTGAAACCTGGGGAGAGAGACAAACAATATTTACTACCATAGGAAAAAGCATGAAAGGATACGCATCAATACAGCAGTGGTTAGCATAAGGAGGTAGAAAAGTAGGTTGTTGGGGGGGAGCCTGGGTGGCTCAGTAGGTTGAGCGTCCCCACTCTTGATTTCGGCTCAGGCTGTGATCTCAGGGTCGTGAGATCCAGTCCTGCATCGGGCTCCGCACCGAACAGGGAGTCTGCTTGATATTCTCTCCCTCTCCCTCTGCCCCATCCCATCCCCCCCGCCCACCCCCGTACTCTGTCTCTGTCTCTGTCTCTCTCAAAAAAAAGATATGGTTTATTTCTCCACATGTTTTTCCATATTTCCTAATTTTTCAATAATAGTGCTGTATGGTACCCAAATTACTGTCTATTTGTTGGCAGACAGGGATACAGAGAGCCCGAGGCGGGAGCGGTGCAGGGGAAAGACGTGCTGCTCTGAGGGCCAGCTCTCACCACCACTACCCTGCCTTGTTGGCACCCCTCCCAGCTTCCGGGATGAGTCAGATCTGAGTGTCTTATCAGCTCTGCTGGGCTGCGAGCGGCCCCAGGACAGAGCTGGGTCTCGTTCATCTCATGTATCCCCAGCGCGTGGCAGAGAGCGGGTACGGAATCTGTGCTTCAATGAATGGAGAGAGGGAGGGAAGAAGGAGGAAAAAAAAATAGGAAAGAGAAAACCACCACCAAAAGTAGACCATAAACTGAATGAGACCCCCAGGGTCGGGATGCTGTAAAGTTTTTATACACCCCCTGGCTGGCAAGTCAGGTTGGCTGATGATCAAGGAAAGTGACCAGCCTTAGGCTTCCCTCAGGGCTCCCCAACCTGGGGCCAGAGGAGCCAACTCCTGCAGTCAATCATCCCCCCAACATAGAACTTAAGAGTTGAGAGGGACTAGTTTTCACGTGGCCGAGTCCTTTCACCTTGCGAATCAGAGCCAGAAGCCCAGAGTTCCAGTGTGTGACCTCGTACAGGTCACTTCCCTGCTCCGGGCCTCAGTTTCTTCCCTTGTAAAACAAGGAAGCAAGATGAGGTGGATGTGCAGGTGCCTTCCAGCTCTGACCTTCCCAGGATCTACAACATCCCAGGAAAGGGAGGACCACCTCACCGGGCTTAGGTGGGGAAGCCGCTCAAGGCACAGACCCCCCCGGTGAGGGTAGAAGGTGGGGGAAAGGCCCCGCCTCCCAGCCAGCTCTTTCCAGCAGCTTCTGAAATGGACACAGGAGCAGGACAGCCTGAGGCCCCTTTCCCCCTAGGAGGCAGACACCGGCCTGGGACGGCGAGTGTGTACCCAGGCGCCTGTGTCACATTCACCTGCTTGGGAACGAGTTCAGCCTGCAGGTTTCTGGGCTCAGGGACCAGAGGGGTGGGATGGGTATTTGCGTGTTCACAAGTGCTCCAGGTGATCCTGGGGCATGTTGATTTGAGAAGTGTTGGATTAAGGGGGCTGGGATTTGGGAGAGGAGGTTCAGTGCTCATAATCGAAATAACTACCATTTATCCAGTACCTGCTCCATGTGGGGCACTTTTTGACATCTCTAATCTTTACAACCACCACCCTGTAAAGTAGGTATTATTACTGTAATTGCACAGAAGAGAAAACTGAGACCCAGAGCAATTAACTTGCCAGACATCACGCAGCTAACCAGACAAAGAGCCAAAAATTTTAACTCCAGTCCTTCTTGGCTCCTCAACACAACCCTGGCTCCTTGCTTCACGCCTAACCAGCTGCTTCTTGCCTGCCTCCAGTGTTTGGAGGTGCCCCGCTGAACTGGCGGGGGGGAGGGGGAGGTGGGGTTCACGCGAAAGCGGAGCCGCCATGCTGAGGAGGAGCGGGGTGTGCAGGAGGCCCACTGCCCATCTCTGCTTTTCCCTGTCCCTCTACCTCTCGGGCATTCCTCAGGCTCCTAGGTGCTGTTTTGACAGGGCGTGAGGCGTCCACAACCTCCGGCTTCCCGCCCTCTTCCCAGCCTCCTGTTGTCTCCCTAATTAAAGACGCGCAGATTCCTTCCCCCTGCTGTGCGGGGCAGGCAGTGCGTGCACAGCCCGCTGGGGATGGCGGCACCTGGTACCCTAACACCGGGAGACACCTGGGCGCCCGCAGAGGCCAGCCGGGGAAGGGGGGCGGAGCAGGGGAGCCCCACACTGGGGACGAGGGGGTTGCCAGGAGTTCTCACCCGCCCCCCACAACTTAGCCAGAACTGCCCGGTCCCCCTTCTAAAGAGTTTTCGGAGTGACATTCCCCATCAGCCCTGTCACCTGCTCCTGTGTTCCACTCTGTGGTGGCTCCCCTGAGAGGCACCCCCCTCAGCCTCTGCTGGTGGTTCTCTCTGCCTCACTGTGACCAACCCTTTGGCTTGCCCAGGACGGAGGGGGTTTGGGGCAGATTGAGGATTTAAGTGCTAACACCAGGAAATGGGGATGAATGAGTCACCTGACCCTGCCTCCCCATTCAGGTCTCTATCCATACGTCCGCTCTTCAAAGAGGGCTTCCCTGGCCCCTCAGAGGAAAATGGCACCAAGTCACTCTACCCTAACT
Organism: Zalophus californianus; assembly: GCF_009762305.2. Taxonomy (NCBI): domain Eukaryota; kingdom Metazoa; phylum Chordata; class Mammalia; order Carnivora; family Otariidae; genus Zalophus; species Zalophus californianus. The sequence goes on from NC_045604.1 coordinate 26,188,237, forward strand.
CCGTGTTTACTTCCTGAACTCGTTTTCTATTGTTGCCATATATTTACCATAAATTTAGCAGCTTAGGGGCGCCTGGGTGGCTCAGCGGTTAAGCGTCTGCCTTTGGCTCAGGTCATGGTCCCAGGGTCCTGGGATCGAGCCCCGCATCGGGCTCCTTGTTCAGTGGGAAGCCTGCTTCTCCCTCTCCCACTCCCCCTGTTTGTGTTCCCTCTCTCGCTGTGTCTCTCTGTCAAATTAAAAAAAAAAAAAAATTAGCAGCTTAGAAACAACACTGACGTGGTGCCTCACAGTGCTATAGGTCAGAAGTCCGTCCGGATTCGCTCAGCTGGTTTCTCTGCTCCAGGTTTCAGAAGGCCAAAATCCAGCGTCCGCTCTGGAGAGAATCTGCTTCCGAGTTGACTCAAGTGGCTGGTGGAATCCTGTTCCCTGAGGTTATAAGACTGAGGTCCCTGTTTCCTTGCTGGCTGTCAGCTCCTAGAGGCCTCTCTTTGGTCCCTGTGTGTCCATCTCAGAACCAGCAACAGGACATGAAATGCTTGAATGCTCGGAACCCCTCTTCTGCTTCCCCCTGGAGAAAGGTCTCTACTTTTCAGGGCTCGTGTGATTGGATTTCTCCCATCCAGATAATCCAGGACACTCTCCCTAATCTTGAGTTCCTTGACCTTAATTGCAACTGCACTATTCCTTTTTCTGGGTTAAGGCTAACAAATCCGACAGGTTCCAGGGATGAGGGCGTGGACATCTTTGGAGGGCCATGCTGCTTCCCGTGTTCCTTCAGAGCCCTTGGCACTATCTGATGTCATATTTACTTACCTGCTGAGTCTCCATGCATTGTCCATCCTTCTTCACTATCATAAGCTCCATGAGAGAAGGGATTGTGTCTCTGTTCACTGCTGTGTCCCTAACCCTCCTTAAACAGTACCTGGCACATAGGAGGCCATTGGTGTTTGTTGAATGAAACGTTGCAAGGGCTGTTGAATGCCCAGTAGAAATGAGAACTTCTGGGAAAATGGAAGGAGACTTCTCAGAGCTCACCGCTCAGCGGGTCAGATTGCGCAGGTTAGGCAGGGAGACACCCGAAGGCTAGAGCGCCCCCTCCTGGCAGCTGGAAGCCCTGAGCATTGGGACTTCTGAGCCCCTGAACCTTCTGACCTACTGCTTCCCCAGCCCCGCCTTTCGGACATGTTCTCCCCTCCTCCCACCCGGGACCCCCAGACCCTCCGTCTCTCCCTGCCTGAGGATCCCAAAGGGCAGAAACCCGAGGCTGGGTGGCTACCCTGAGGCTGGTGACGAGGGGGAGGACCAGTCCAGGAGGAGGCAGAGATTGCCGTGCCTCAGCTGGGTTCAAAGCCAGTCCACCTGGGACTTCAGACAATTAATTTCCCCAATCTGCAAAACGATCAGCTTCAGAGGGAAAACAATTAGCCCACTGCAAATTGTAATTGTCATCTCACTCCTGATTTTAATTTGGACTAATGAGGGCTAAGTGATTCTGGCTTCCTCCGTTCCCACCCCCCACCCCCCGCCCTGTGGCCCTGGGTCCTCACCTGCGAGGAGAGGGGGGGCACTTAACCCTCAGCTGCCCGCCTTGCACCGGTGGCTGAGGGACATTTTGGGGCTGGCACAGGGCTGTGGCTGGGCTGAGCACGAGAAAGCAGGTCCTGGCAGGAGGGGGGAAGAAGAGAATGCCTCCGGCCCACAGGGGAGCTGCCTGTTTACAAGGCTTCTAGGCATTCAGAGTTTTATGGAACAGAATTGACCACCGGCTCGCTCCTCTGTCACAGCCAGTTAACTCTGGCTGCGCAGTCTCCGGGGACCCGCTTCCAGGAGCGCCCGGCTGCCTCCCTTGAGCCAGGGCGCCTCTGCCTGGCCTGACTCTTCCCCCCCGCAGCCCACAGCTCTGGGGCAGTGAGGCTGTGATTCTCTGCAGCTGGAGAGGGCTCGCAGGCCCACCATCCGCTAGTCCTGGGGGTCGGGTGGGTGGTCTAATGCCGACTCCCACTGCGCAGACGCAGGCCTCGCAGGCCTCGAGAGGGAAGGGACTTGCTCCAGGTCACACAGAGGTCTGTCATGCTTTGTTATTATTGCTGAATTCCGTCCTCCCTTCCCAGACACTTCTTTCCTCTCATGTCGCAGGCTTGACACCCAGCACAGGGCCTGGCGTGCTGCAGATGCAGGAAAGAAGAAAGCAAAGTCCCCCCGAGTCCTAGTCTGGCTCCTCCACACCTGTCCCCGCACTTTGCCTCCACTCTGGTTAGGCTGATTAGATGCACTCATTCACACATCATTCATTCTTTGCTCCCTGCGGTAGCAGTTGTGCTGGGGGCCATACCAGGTGCTGGGATCCAGAGACCAGTAAGACCCAGCCTGCCCTCAAGGACCTCACAGTCTAGCGGTTCAGCCCTGGGCCCCGAAACCCTCAGCAGATCGCTCTTCAGGGAGAACTGACCCCAGGTCCCGAGCAGCAGCTGGTCAGGGAATCAACCCTAGCTCCTGGCTTCGGCCCTGGGCTGGGGGGCAACCCTCAGCTCGCCCACATCTTTGAGGAGCTACTGCTTATAAGTTTGGAATCGGGAATCCTGAGCTCTTGTCTCGGCTTTCTCGTTGATTTGCTCTGTGGCCTCACACACGCCCCTTCCCTGGGCTCCCCCATCCCGAAGCCAGAGCCCTGGGCTCTGCAGCGTTCGCCTCTGGATCCTGTGACTCTGGCAGAACCTTCTCCCCAGCCTCACCTGCTAGTGGAGGTCCAGTCCAGGCCTGCAGCCACCACCATGTAGCCTGGAATCCCTGTTCCTCATCTGCTAAGTGGGGACGGTGGTGACAAAAGTGTGTTGCGTGGTGACAACTCCATGCAGGTGAAAGTGTTTATACAAAGTCGAGAACAAGCCCCAAGTGCCCCCATGAGCCGGTGAGGAAACCCTGCCGTCACCCATAGGAGGGTGGTGTTGGCGTGCCCTGGGGGTCCAGTCTACTGCCCCTCGGGCGCCACCCTTCAGCCCAGTGGAGGCAGGTGGAGAGGTGGGAGGCACACGGAACTGGGAATTGGGAGAGGAAGGGCTTTCCTGTCTCTGAGCCTCAGCTCCCTGGGGCCACTGGACTGGGTCATGTCTCAGGCTGCTAACCCTGACACCCCCAACCCCGCAGTGCAGACTCTTCCGACGGGGGCGGCGGGGGGGGGTGGGCAGCCTGTGAGAGCTTGCAGCTTCCTCTGGGGCCCTCTTGCTCTTCCCCGGGGGAAGGCTGCACTTCTCCAACATTCTCCTACTCTTTGCCTTTTCTCCATTGTCTTCCCCCTCGCTCGAATACTCCTCCGAGGCGAGGCTCGAGCCCTTCAGTTCTAGCCCCTATATCTCCCCCACGGCTTGTTGGGCCTTTGGTGCCTTTAGTGCCTCGAATTCCTCCCCTCCCCATGCGGCCCCCGACCTCTGCTGCAGCACCATACCTCCCTCCTGCCCCTCCTTGGCCTGGCCCGAGGGGAGGGTGTTGGGAGGTCAGCTCCACAGCCTCAATACCCAGTCGGCTCAGAGGCGGCTTAGAACCCATCATCATACACCTGTCTCTTGTCACTAAAGAAGAACCAGCCACTCCAGTGCGGCTGCCTCCTCATGGTGGGCGTTCTTATGGAGACCCCTGTTGCTGCAGCATGAGCCGTGACCCCCAAGTGTCCAGGTGTGTGGTCACCGCCCCCCCCAGCTTTCCCTCCCCTCATAATGCATATCTGGTCTTCCGCTTCTGCTCAAACATCTCATGCCCAGCTGCTGAGGGGGCTGACGGAAAGGAAGCCTGCTCCCTGGAGAAGTGGGTGACTTGCGGGGGATGGGAGGTGAGGGTTCTGTCCTCCTCAGAATCACTAGACCTGGGATCTCCACCCGTGGCTATCCAAGAACACCTCCAGAGTACGTTAAGCACGGAGGTTCCTGGGTCTGACCTCAGAGAATCTAATGCTGGGAGTCTGGGGTGGATTCCAGGAATCTTCATGCTTAACAGGCACTCTGGCTGGGTGTTTATGGCTCAGGGGGGGACCATGGACCACGCTCTGTGAAACATTCGTCTGGATCCATCAAGAGGAGCTGTTGTCTCTTACTCTTTAAGGCCTTGGAATTTAGGATCGGAGAGAGAAGCCGTCAGCTCCCCGCTCTGGCCTTGTCAGAGGCCTGGAGGACTGGCTGACCCTAGGTTTTCCTCGTCCTGCCTTGCTCACCCCTGCTACTCCTGACCTGCATCCCCAGCGCCCCGGCTGAGGAGTGGGAGCCACAGGGGCGGAGAGGGGCTGGTTGGGGGCGGCAGCTGGGAGCAGGGATGATCTCTGTGGGAAGGATATTTCTTTCCCCAGGGATAAGGCAATGCTGTCGTGTCCCTGGCTAAAGGTTTGAAGGCCCCTCTCACCTTCTGTAGACATACCTTGTGACCAAAGCACTTTGAATTCTTCATCTGGGCTCACTCGGCTGGTCACAGCCCCAGGCGTCAGATACAGATGCCATGGAAGCTTTAGCTACAGCCCCTGGCTGGTTTCAGACCCCAACCCAGGGGGTAGTGGTGTCTTTGCCGGCAGGAGCCAGCACATCATGTCACCCTAGGACACACAGGAGCACCAATGCTGCACCCCCTCCACTGTGCCCGGGCCATCACGGCTGCTTGCCCTTCAAAATGATGCAGGTGAGGAAACAGGCTCCTGGAGGTTAGGTAATTCATATTAAGGGTCTAACTTTGGGGAGGACTCAAGGCACATGCCCCAATCCTTTCGTTTTACAGTTGAGAAAATCGAGGTCTACAAAGGGGTAGTGGTTTCCCAGATTCTCACAGAGAGCAGTGGAAGAGCTAAGCATGCAGCTAATCAGTGATGAGGCTAGAAGAGCATTCAGTCCTGGCCCCCAGGAACGGGGATGGGGGAGGGGGTCACCCGTGTAGCTGGTGTCAGGTCACATGTTTTCCACACATCACATGATTCAGTCCCCACACCAACCGCCCAAGAACACTCTACCACAATTTCACGTTTGACGAGATGAGGAAGTTGGGACTTGCAGAGGTCAAACGACTCAACCAAGGATCCTTGAGTAAGGGGTGGAGGTGGGATTTGAACCGAAGTCTTTCTGACCCAGTCCGTGCTAGCGCTGCTGAATGAACTATAATGCAAACCACATGTGTGATCTGAATATTCCCGTAACCACATTAAAAAGTAGTAAGTAACAGGTGAAATTAATACTGTTATTTAACCCACTGTATCCCCCCAAAATGCCCATTTCAAAATTTAATCGACATAACTTATTAATGAGGTATTTCGCCTTCTTTGTCCACATTAAATCTTCTCAAGCTGGCATGCATTTGCGTGTAGAGCACATGTCACTTTGGCCACATTCCCAAAGCCGGATGACCACATATGGGGGCTACCATATTGAACAGGGTGACTCAGCATAAAATTCAGAGCGATCTTCCCAGGCGTCTGCTGCCCCTGACTTCCTGCTGTCCTGGGGGAGCAGCGCCCCCCTTCCTCTGGGTTCTCTCCGGATTGTGCGCTTCTTCCCTTCCCTCTCCTCCGCCCATCTTCTAGTATGCCTGTGTCTCTCTCATCCCCTCTCTCTCCTTAGCTCTCTCTCGGAGAAGGTCTTGTTGTCAGACAAGAAACCTTTAAATAGGTGAGACAAAGGTGACAAATGTCCCTCATTTACATTCGGGTTCTCTCTGGCAATCTCTCTGGCCCTGTTGAATGGCACCTCTATCAAAACATCTCATTTGGAAATGTCGGAGTGGCCTTTGATAAGTCATCAGTCACCCTGATGGCGGCTGACAGATGGGTAACGGTGTGGTGGCATCTAATACACTGTAGAATGCGTCTTTTGCAATTGCGTCGTATTTTATTTATTCAGCGTGGCATGAAATCTCTCTCGAAGGAAAGAAACTGTTAACCTTGCCACACCAGGCTCCTCAAGGGCTTCTTTTGCCTTTGCTTTCCAGCCTCCTTTCCCACCCGGAGGTAGAATCTTCCAGTTACTGTAGGCCACGCTCTTGGGCACCTCCTCTCCGACTCCCACAGGACTCAAGCCAGCCACCCTCGTGCCACCCCTACTGGAAGCTGTCAGAACTGCTGGCCCCCTGCAGGGCCCTGGCTCAGAATCCAGGTGCTTGGAGTTGTCCATGAATCTCACCTGGGTCCTGAAGCAGGGAGAAGATGGGGCCTCCTTCTCAGGCAGCCCCTGTCTTCCTGGATGCAACTGCTGGTCCCTTTTCCCTTCCCCCTCTCCCTCCCACCCTGCCCCGGCTCCTGCAGCCCTGCTCTCCCCAGGGGCTCTACTGCTCCCCAGCTGTGCGCAAACCCAAGCACCTAGGGTCCCTACTTTCTCTTAATTTCAACGGGAACAGTGTAGGTTTTTGGAAAGGAAAGTTCACTAAAAACTAAAGAAAAACAATAACACACTTGGGGAAAAAAACCCAGAAAGCATAGAAATCAGTCCCAAGTTTTTTTTTCAGATCACATATTTCCAATCAAATATAAAGGCAGCTCAAGTCCCTGATGGGATGGGCTAGTTCAGTCCAAGCAGGCTGCTCCCGGCTCTTTCCCCCGTTTCACCCTTGTGTCTGGAGTTCCCCTCCGTTTTCTCACTCTGGAGGGCTTCCTCCCCGACCCTCCCCGCACTTTCTCCCCACCCTTTGGGCGTTAAGGCTTTGGCCAAATAGTGCAAGTAACCAAACATGGCGGGTTAGAAATAGGCAGGACAAAGGCTCCTGAGTTGTCACTGAGTTAGAGGAAGAAATCGCTATGCTGGGCACCTGGGTGGCTCAGTCGGTTAAGGGTTGGACTCTTGGTTTCAGCTGGGGTCATGATCTCGGGTCTTGAGATCGAACCCTGTGTGGGGCTCCGCGCTCAGTGGAGGAGTCTGCTGGAGATGCTCTCTCTCCCTCTTCCTCTGCCCCTACCCCTGCTTGTGCTCTCTCTCTCTCCAAAATAAATAAATATATCTTTAAAAGAAAAGAAATCACTATGCTAAAATAGCCATACTTCATGGAGATGGTGATATTTTTTAGAGCTTTACCTTGTCGACATAAACGCTGGTGTGAAATCCTCTGCCCCACAAACAGACATGTTGGATGTCTGTCCAAAACCACACTGGCAACTGATTCAAACCATCCTCCAACTATTCTCTTTGTCTTCGTCATCGGTGAAGAAGAAGCACCACATGCGTGTCTGTGCGCGTGCGCGCGCACACACACACACACACACACACACGTGCACATGCACACACACACAGTGTTTCAGTGTGAGCCTTTCTCCCATCCCTGTTTCTTCTGGGTGCTTTGTGATGGTTTCTGCAGAAGACAGCATCTTGTAAAGAACACTCACTCTAGAGCTGAACCCACCTGGCTCTGATTTTTGCCCCTTCGTGCATGGCTCTCTGCAAGGAAGCCAGCCTCTCAGCCTCAGTGTCCTCATCTGTGAGATGAGGGTCAAGGATGCCAGCCTCGTAGAGCTAGACCTAACACTGCCAGTGCTCACGATTGCCAGCCCCCTTCCTCATCCCCTCCCCAGCCTCTCGCTCTCCCATGCAGGTGTGAGGTGGAGAAGGTTCCAACCTTCCTCTGCCCTTGCCTCGTGGCTTGGAGTAGCCGACTGCGGAATCCAAATGGGATGCGCACGTCCCCCTCTGTCACCTGCCTACACCTCTAGTCGGGACACAGGGTTGGGCCCTACGTCAGCAGGACCCAAGCTAGCCACCCTTGAGGGGGGACTGCCTCCTTCACAGGAAGCCTTCTGTTAAGGGGGACCCCACTGCCAGCCGTGGACAAGCACACCGTTTCTTATTTTACCCCAGCCCACATTTATTGACTGCAGACCGCTTGCCAGACTCTGTGCAAGGGGAAGGGGAGGCCGGGATGGAGCCAGCCCAGCCCATTCTCTGCAGAAGCTCAGCCTAGGGAAGTAGACGGCCACCACATGGCACCTGCTAAACCAGGGAAGGTGCTGTGGGAGCAAGAGGAGGGAGAGAATGTGTCACAGAGGAGTTGACAATTGAGCTGGCACTTGGAGGCTAATTAAGAGCTCCCCAAGCAGAGAATGGAAGGGTATTCCAGAACAACACATTCAAAGACCTGAAAGCCCAAAAGAGAGCAGCCAGTCCCTATAGCGTTTGGGGAAAGAGAAGAGGAGGGGAGGGCCTGGAGAGGTGGGCAGGGACGGGACTGGGGGGGGAGCAGCTACGGCTGGAGGAGCCAAGGGGTCTGCCCTTCAGTCAAGGGGAGAAGCAACCTCTCATCACAGGGAAAGAGATGGAATGGACAGATGGGACGTGCAGGTAGCAACTGTGGAATGTCAGGACAGAGCACTGTAAGGGGACACTTCCTGGAAGAGGAAGGGCCCCAGGCAAGCCACGAAGGATGGGAAGATTCTGGTCGACGTGGGGAAAGTGGCCTCTGATTGCCATTCACATGTGACCAGCAGCCACGCGCCTGGGGTGCCGTCTCCTCTGATACTGTAGTGACGCAGCAGATGGGGGGGGGAGGTGCGCAGGTCCCTGCCCCCGTGCCTGCCGGGGAAGAGGACTCTGGCTGAGCTCCTTCCGTGTGCCTACACTATGCCAGATTGTCAGCAGGACCTCAGTGAATCCTCAGGATAACCCCATGAGGTACTATTCCCATTCTACAGCTATGGAAACTGACAGGGAGACCAAGTAACTTGTTCAAGTTCACACAGCTAGTAAGACACAGAAGTAGGCTGTGAACTCAGGTCTTTCCTGTGCTAAAGGCTTTGTTCTTTCCACACTGCTGTGCAGAGCGTTTGGTTCCCAGCTTCCTGAACCTGATCTCCTCTTAGCCCTGGGGTTCTGGAGGAATTTATATGACATTGATGCTGCCTTCATCATCAGAAGGCTGTCACGAGAGTGACAGGGAACAGTAGATACGGAGCTGTCACAATGAGAAAAATGAGGTGAGGGGGAAATCACTTCATCATTGCCTCTAGCTTAGAGGCAGCCACGACTCTGCCTGGCAAAGGGCTCTGTCATCGTTCTGCGTTAGCCGCGTCCCCAAACTCGTCCTAGCCCCCCTCTTCAAGCAGGTGGAATCCTCCTCTGCATTCCGAAAGGTGAAGGGACCTTTATGGAAAAGTTAGCCGCCCATCACCGTCAGAACTGACCAAGGAAGAGAGCAGCGCTTCTTAACATTTTGGGGTCATAGACCCCACTGAGAATCTGAGGCAAGAGTTGGCCCTTCCCTCCAGGAAGAAACACACACACACACACACACACACACACACACGTTTGCACACAATTGTAGGTACTTCCACACTCTTCAGCCTATCTGTGGACTCGAGATTCAGTAGGCTTTTTTTCTGGAGATGCTGGGGAAATATATTCATGATAAACATAGTTCCTGACCGTGTCTGCCCTACTGGCCCCTTCTTTGTCCTGCAGTGTCTGGAGAAAACGAAATGGGACTGAGGTCTAGTAATTGCTTTCAAGAGTGTGTATGGCGAGGTTGAAGCTGCTGGCCCCATGAGCGCCCTGTCTTCTCTGCATATTTAAATTGCTCGCTGTTCTTGGTGTCCGTCAGGGAGTGGGCAGGCTGCCTGGGCGATCTGTCGTGGGCTCTCTGTCTGAAACTCTGTCCGGCTCCCCGCCACTCGGGACCCTGGGAGCGCCACCTTGCACTGAATTCCCTGGAAATTGCTTCGGAGGAGAAGAGCCCGTTGCGGCAAGGCCCCCCACACCCTGGGCGCCCCTGGAAGCTCCTGTCCCTCCCTGGCTGGAAGCATGTGCGCTCTGAGTAAAGCTGCCTTATCACCTGTTTACACTAGACATTCGGTGCGTAATGACGCCTGGCTGGGACCAGAGAAAGCCGTCAGCCGTCCTCTGCAGGGACCGGACCCGCCGCCTGGGCCCCCGCGGGCTGTAGGAGTAGGGTGGCAGTCCTCTCCAAAGCAGAACTGGCTGTGTGTGGGTAGTCCCGGGGTGGTGATGAGGGCACTTTTGGAGGTTGGACAAAGACAGCTGACACCTCGCTCCCTCCCTGACCCTCTCTCCTACTCCTGGGCGCGAGGCCATCCCAGAACGCAAGGGGGATGGGGCGGGGAGGCCCAGGGTCATTTCCCAGCCCCGCCGTGGCAGCTAGAGGGACGGGTCAGTCTCGTGTGCACCTGCGCTGGCCTCGCAGCTGGAGGAGTCGGAAAGTGTGGTGATGCTGAGGCTTCCCAGGTCCTGGGGCGGGGTTATAACGCCAGCAGATTTGCTGTTGGCCCAGAGTTTTGAGGTCTGGGGAGAGAGGCACTGGAGAAATATAAGCCACAGCTGTGTTAATTATTATTATTTTTATCCTTATTACAGAGGAGATTGTTCCCCTGTTAATTCCCTGGGAAAATGGCTATGAAAACAAGTTGGCACCACCCAGGCCTTGTGCCCAAGAGAGCAAGCACTGGCAAAGTACAGCCTCCAAATCCACCCCCCTCCAAGCTGGTGCACCTAGCTGGGCACACACCTCTCTGCCCACTGCCTCCCCCGACACACACGCACACTTGTGCAAGATACACACACGCTCACACATGCACACATACACGTCTACTGCCCATGCTGCTCCAGCAGAGGGAAGGGTGACTCGCCCCTGGAACACTCGTTCTTACTGGCAGAAAGCTGGTGAAGCTCTGTATAGCAGAGCCACGTGAGGGTCCGCGGGAAGACCCCCTGCTTTCGTTGTTCTAGAGATTTCTATTCACAAGCACTTTCGCACACATCATTCCGTAGGCTCCCTCCCAGCCTGGCAGTTGAGGACTTCAGCATCATACGGTGCCGGACTTGAGTCATGGCTTCTCTGTGTCCTAGCTGTGTGATCTTGGGCAAGTTGCTTAACTTCTCTGTGCTGTCACTTCCCTGTCACTCTCATGACAGCAAGGGGTGGGGGCCAGGTTGTGTGGACTAAGTAACAAATAAGCTTTGTAAAAGGCCCAGCACATGGTAAGCACTCAATAAATGGTACCTATTGAAATTCAAGACAGACATTCTTGTCACCATTTGACAGGTGAGAAGAAACAGGGCTCAGTGAGATTGTCCCAAAGTTGGTAAGCGGTGGAGCTGGGATCAAAACCTCAGAATTTCCACCCAGACCAGATCTCTTACTGCCAAACCCTTCAGAGGCGGAGTTTTCCCTGGGAGACTTGGTAGTGGAACTGAGGTCCCTTGAATGGGCCCTTTGGCCCCCCCGGCAGCCAGCCCTGTCTTCCCTGACGTGCTCCCCCACACACACCGCACACACAGCCACCCCTCCAGGGACTTCTGGGGGGGGGGTCACTGGGGCTAGCACCCACAGCTGTGGCTCAGTTTCTGCTAAGTGAAGTGAGACAGTGGAGACAGGTACGGGAGACCCCGGAGCCAGGTGGAAACCTGAGGGCCTGGCAGGGGCAGGGAGAGGGTGGTGATGGATAAAGAGCAAGGGTGGGGGAGGGGCAGAGGACACAGGCCTCTGGGAGCAGCGGGGTTCGCTACAGCTCCCAAGGGCCTGTTCCAAGGCGATGCAGCCCACATTCACAAAACCTGTGTCCTCCTATCAGACGAGAACATATCTTTAAGCCTGGTGGCAAATCCAGCTATTAAATTTCCTTTTCAGATATAATGTGATTGTGAGTTTATGGTACATGAATTATTATCTCAACACTGTTATTAAAATATATAATCATGTAATATATACATGTAGATGCCCCTATACATATCATGTGCATGTTTTATATAGATATGCATTGTTAAGAGCACCGGTTCTTGCCCTTGACTAGCTGTATGACCTTGGGAAAGAGGCTTCATTTCTTTTACCCTCATCCTTGCCATCTGCATCATGGGGATAATAGAGTTACTATGAGGAGTAAGAGACAAGGGGCAAGTCCCTGGCGGCCTTAATGAAATAGGTTTTTTGCATCTGTTTTAGCCTGCAGGGCATATGTCATTGTCCCCATTTTAGAACTGAGGACACTGAGCCCAAGAGGACTGTCCCCCAGGACAGGTCTGGAGAGCGGGCACCGAGTCTCGCTTATCTCTGCAGTGTCGTGCCCAGGGGTGCAGGGCGTCTGCGCGGGGAGAGGCTTCCCCCACCCCTCCACCCCCGGCACAGCTCCTAAGCCTGGGCTCTTCCCTCAGGCCAGGCTTACCAACTGGGGAGGCTAAGGAGGCCCTGGAGGCCCAAGGGCCTACCGGAGCCCTAGTGGACAGTGGGCCTCTCCTGAGCTGCCTGGGGGTCATTCTGGACTCCCCATGCTTGCTCACACAGGAGAGGAGCTGAGGAGGCCCGCCAGAGGAAGGTGTTGTCAGGATGGGGCCGTTTGGTGGGCTCACAGAGCCCCGGAGACCCTTGCCCAGCCCAGGGGCAGGAACCTGGTGGCAGGCCCCCATAGAGAGGCCCAAAGCCCTCTCCACTTAGGGCAGGTCGGGTGTGCTGCAGTTTCTTGGCAAGTCACACTTTCTTTCTTACCTGCATCCTAGCGTTCTTCATCTGGTTTCCTGACCTTGGGTCCTAGATGGAGATGGGTGGCCAAGAAGTGGCGTTGGACCCTCTGAGCCTGTCAGCAAGTTCCCCGGGCCTGGGTGTAACTTTCACGAGACAACTTCACACATTCTAGGCCTGATGGGTTAGGAGGTCAGAGTCCTGGAACCCTCACTCCCACCCAGCTTCACCCTGGAATTGTTTTCCTGGCTGGGTGGCTGGAGTGGAACCCATTCTGCAGGGTGACAAAGGAGAAGACCCCCAGCCTTGGGAGGTAGCAGGGGGTCCTGCTTTGAACCATGGCCTCTGCGCTCGGCCTGTCTGGGCTTGCTTCTCCGCCACACATTGTACTTACAAGATCTTGGGCAAGCTACTTAGCATCTGTAAGCCTCAGTTTCCCTTGCTATAAAAGGGGAATGCCAGCAGGGCCTACTCCAAGGGTGTGGGAGGACTCAGTGAGATAATGCCTGGGAAGCACAGAGCTTGGTGCAGGCCGACGGGAGGCGTGTGTGCTGGATCCTGCAGCAGGGTCGGAGGCCTGGCCCCAGAGGTACCGAGTGTGAATGGCGACACTCGGGGTCCATGCTGCTGATCATGGTCCCCAGACTGCTGCCCGCAGACCTAGGCCAAGGCCCAAAGCTGGGGGTGGGGGGGGGCGGGGAGGGGTAGTCACAGCTGGGTCCCCTACGCTCCGTGAATGCTTTCATGAAGCAGAAGGGAGGCCAGGAAAAGCAAAGAAGAGAAAAGAAAACCCCAGCAAATTCTCTGTCCTCCCCCAGCTCTGCAGCTCCTGGGGGATCTGAGCTGCATAATACAATGGGATTTAATAAAATGCCTTTAACTCACAAAGTTTGTCTGCTGCCAGCTCCTTAATTAAATTGCCTAATGCAGCTTTGCGCGGGTAGCAGAGACGCGCGGGTAGCAGAGACTCGCGTGTTTAAAGGGCACGGTGTTGCCATGGCGCTCCCCCGGCAGGGCAGGCAGGCTGTGGAGGAGCATGCAGATGAGGCATGAAGCGCGGGGTCGGCCCTGCCTGCGGTGCCCTCCCCACCACTAGCGTGTGCACACACACACACACACGCACGCACTGCAATAGCCTCTGCTCTGGTTTTTCTGAGAAAGCATTGAATCCCTGCTAAGAATGCTGAGCCAGCGCTTTAGAAAGGGGACACTCGGGGGCATTTGAGCAGAGCAGAGCCAGCCGACCAGCAGGGCCACGATGGGTCCCAGGCACAGCCCTGGGCACTCAGGGCCACCCCGTGAGGCCGGGGGCAGCCTGGCCCCTCCCCGGCCGCTTCCTCCTGCTGCAGGCAGCCGCCTCTGCTTCCCCAGGGGCACTGTACAAATACATTTTCCTTTGTGTGCCCAGACCGAAGAAGGGTTGGGGAGTACTGGGCCAGATTCTGCTAGGTTTGACGAGAAACCGGAGGGGCAGGCGGGGTTGGGGGGTGGGGATGATGTTCTTTCACAAAGGGAGGGTGAAGGAAAGAGAAACACACGTGGGTATGGATTTTTCCATCAGTTGCAGTGGTTCTCAGTCCTGGCTTCCTATTAAACCACTTGGGGATTTTTTTCCCCAATATTTTATTATGAAACATTTGATATATACGGCAAAGTTGAAGGGATTTTGCAGCAAACAACCATATACCCACCATCTAGATTCTACCCTTGACCTTTTCCTAGACTTGTTCTCACCTCCCTCTCCCATCTATCCATCAATCCATCTTATTTTTGGTGCATTTCAAAGGAAATTGCAGACATCAGTACACTTTTCCCTAAATACTTCAGCATCAACGACAATGGAGTTCAGTTTCGGTTTACAGGGTTTTCTCTTTTGATGTAAGATTTACATACAAAGAAATCCTGGAGAGTTGTTTTGGTTTTTTGTTTTGTTTTGTTTTTAATACCATGCCTGCATCATACCCCAGAGATTGATTTCACTGGACTGGAGTGGGATGTAGAAATCAGAATATTTTAAAAGATCCCTATATGGGGGCGCCTGGGCGGCTCAGTTAGTTAAGCCTGTGACTCTCGGTCTCAGCTCAGGTCTTGATCTCAGGGTTGTGAGTCCCCCACTTTGGGGAACTTCCCAGCGAGGAGTTACTTTAAAAAAAATAAAAATAAAAAATAAAAGATTCCTCTATGATTCAATGGTGCAGCCAGAGTTGAGAAATACAGAAATAACAAGAAGCAAAGGACTGTTATTTTTATTTCCGCCAAGCAGAATGTGGAGGTCCCCTGCCCGCTTCCCTTCCCCTGGGGCTCTCCATGTGTGCCTCATACAACCATGCCCATGCTTCATTTGGGGGGGGGGTTGCTCTGGGTCCATGTGAATCCACTCATTCTCATGTTAGCATTATAGAGGTCTCACCATCTGACGTGTATTTCCAGTGGCAAAATCCGTATCTGTTTCAGATTCCATACCTGTCACAGTGATGAAACCATACACATTTTCATACGATGCATAGGGTACTTATGACATGGCCATAGATGGAGGAGGTGATGGGGTGTGGTGATGGCAGCCAGGGCAGTGCGATGGGGCTACTGGTGGAGATGGTAGGAGGCAGGTGCGGCAGCCACCATGGTGGCGCGGCATCATGGCGGTGAATCTCAGGGCATAGTATGTGGCGATCGCTCTCATGGTGATGCTGCTGGTGTCACCCGTCCTGTGAGGGCCATGTGCAAACAGATGCTCCTTCTCCACACTAATACCATCTGGGAGGAATGTTGGTTGTCACAGGGCCGGAAGCTTGGCCCCCCTATTTGAGAACCCCACTGCGGCAAGGTGCAGCTCCTTCCAAGTTTCCAGAAAGTTACCTGAGAGCCTTATCTGCCCCCAGAGACCTGGAAGAGGGCCCAAAAGAAGGGCCGCAACTCCACGCTCAGCCGCCCCGTCCCACAGCACTTTAACAAGACACAGCTCCTGTATTACCTACGAGTGGATCATTAGGGATGTGTATTTAAGACGAACAGCCCTGGGAGTTAGCTGGAGTGGGATGCCAGCCATCTCATGATCAGTAGAGATTTTAGTTGCTGCCTACGTGGTTTCCTGTTCCTTTCAGGCCTGGTACATTCGAGGGAAGACAGAGCAAAAGTGCTCTGGGTCCCCCCCCTTCATTAACCCAACAGGAGGGGCACAAAGCCCCAGAACACTCCTGATCTCTCGTTACAGCTCTTAGCTGGCTCCCTCTGAACTGTCCCGGGCTACCAAGGTTGGGCTGTTAAGACATACTATCCTTTTAAAATACATACATAAATAAGCCCAGAGAATGATGCCGGAAAATACCTATAAAATAATGTTGTCCAACCCTTTCATTTGACAGATGAGAAAACCAGGGCTAAATGGGCAGCAAATAAAATAGTGTTGAGGGGCGCCTGGGTGGCCCAGTCGGTTGATTGTCTGCCTTCGGCTTAGGTCATGATCCCAGGGTCCTGGGATTGAGCCCCACATCCGGCTCCCTGTTCAGCAGGGAGTCTGCTTGTCCCTCTGCCCCTCACCCTGCTCGCGTTCTCTCTCTCTCTCTCTCACTTTCTCTCACTCTCTCTCTCTCTCAAATAAATAAATAAAATCTTTAAAAAAAAATAGTGTTGAGAACAACAATAAAATCCCCTTCGTGGATATAATAGCTCTAACTATGCAGACATCTCACACCTGGGATCTGACTGGGTTTCTAGATCAGGCCAACGAGCTGGCACCATCTGACAGACGGTTCCTGGGCCCCTTCCCAGATTCTTGCCGCCAGCGATGAGCCTTCGTGACATTTGTGTAGCACTGACAGCTCAGGGTGCACCTTTCACACTCATGTATTCATCTCCTCTGTACCATATCTCTGCACAAAAGACAGAAGGTGCTAGTCTTATCCCTGTTTTTCAGAGGAGAAAACCGAGGCTCCTGGAGGGGAAGCATCTTGCCAAGCTTGTACAGTTAGTAAACCGCAGAGCAGGAACTGGAATCCAAGTGCCCTGTAGCCGTGTGCTGGGGCTGCCCTCTCAAAGCTCCACAAACTGGGGGCGCTTAAATATAATAGACATTTATCATCAAAAACTAATGATGTAATGTATAGTGATTAACATAACAATAAAAATTTTAAAAAATAATAGACATTTATCGTCTCAGTTCTGGAGGCCAGAAGTCTGGAGTCAAGGTGTGGCAGGGCCACGCCTGCTCTGAAACCCCAGGGGAGACTCCTTGCTCACCTCCTCCTAGCTCCCGGGGCTGGCAGTCGGCCCTCGGCGGTCCTTGGCTCACAGCTGTCGGACTCACATCTCTGTCTGCGCCATCACATGGAATTCTCCCTGTGCCTCTTTGCGTCCAAATTTCCCTCTTCTTATAAGGACAACAGTCCCTGGAGGAGGGCCCACCCTAATGCAGTGTGAACTCATCTTAACTTGATTACACCTGCAAAGGCCCGATTTCCAGATTAAGGCCACATTCACAGGTACTGG
The DNA here is from genome assembly GCF_009762305.2 of Zalophus californianus. Lineage (NCBI taxonomy): Eukaryota > Metazoa > Chordata > Mammalia > Carnivora > Otariidae > Zalophus > Zalophus californianus. Next base: position 26,205,130 of record NC_045604.1, read on the forward strand.
GAGTTAGGACTTAAATATATCTTTTGGGGTTCACAGTTCAACCCATAATGGTCCCTACCCCAAGCCAGTGGCCTTCTACAACATGCTGCTTGCATGCTGTGCCCCATCCCGCTCCCCCCCTCTCTTCCCCATGCCACCACGGAGAAGGTGCTCCCTCTCCTGCAAGGCAGAAAGGGGGGCTGGCTGGGGGCACGCTTTGTCTTCTGCTCTTCCCAAAGTATTACAAGCTACTAAGGTAGAATCGTGAAATATAGGTGGGCTTTTTATCTTTTTTATTCCCTGACAGTAAAAATCATTAAGACTTGTTCTTAATTAGTTTAATTTTGAAGCTTCTAAATATTGATTTAACCTACACTCCTTTGTACTTGCCGCAGTCACTGAATTATGTCTGTTATTGATCACGGGCGGAGGCATTTCCATCCACTGGGCTCTGCGGCCTCTGGGAGCCCTCCATCCCCCAGCAGGTGCACTGGGCTCAGAAGGGGTGGACAGGCTTGGAAGGGAGGGTACCTCTGCTGGGTTGGAAAGGGCCCTCCCTTTCCAAGGAAGGAGGGCTGCTCAGCATAGGCCAGGGGCCAGTTTCTTTCTCTTGTGTTGGCCCACGCCAAGGGAAGTTGAATAAGAAGTCACTGGAAATCTCCCCCATTGCATTTGGGTCCTAGGAGAACTGGGCAGTGGAGGATGGAGGAGGAGGATGTGGGGTCAGGGTCTAGAGCACAGATTTTAGAGTAGCGTTTAGGCTTTGGCACCAGCCAGAACCTCGTCTGAATCCTGTCTCTACCAGCTGGATGTTCTTAAGCAAGGTCCCTACCCTCTCCCATCTGTGAAATTGGGCTCTAACCCCCTCTCATAGCATGCCTCTGAGCACTCAGTGCAGGCTCATGTCAGGCTGCTGGCTGGAGGCCAGGCTCACAATCAGTTTTCAATCAACAGCTGACATTAGCAGCATTGCTGTCCCACTGGGAAAATAAGGGCCAGCTTTGGAAGCACAGTGTATCTTCTAGCCCTGGCTCCAAGACTTGTTTGCTGTAGGACCTTGGGCAAGTCATTTAATATCTTTTCCAGTAAAACAGGGTAATGACTCGGGGCGCCTGGGTGGCTCAGTCGGTTAGGCAGCTGACTCTTGATTTCGGCTCAGGTCATGATCTCCGGGTTGTGGGATTGAGCCTGGCGTTGGGCTCCGCGCTCAGCGGGGAGTCTGCTTGGGATTCTCTCTCCCTCTCCTTCTGCCCCTCCCCTATTCTGGCACGTGCTCTCTCTCTCTTTCTCTCTCTCTTTCAAGTAAATAAATAAATAAAATCTTTTTTTTAAATGGGGTAATGACACCTATGACCTCCCAGAGCTATCGTGAGAATCACATAGGATCGCAGATACGGAAGAACTGAAGTTGCAAGGTGCATCTGTCCTGATAGACTATTATTGATGACAGTGGTAACCGCTGCCTGGATGCCCCTTTGGCCACACTCTGCATGCAGTATCACGTCCAGACCATTCTGGCTCCAACCGGCTGCTCCAGCATCTTCGCCACATCACCCACATTCTCGGGCCCTACGGGGGACCATGCAGTTCTTGGAATTCATGTCATCTGCTTTTATTCCAGGATCTTTGCTCCCGGTGTCCCTGATACACGTAGAATGCCTCCCACCATCTGTGCATCTACTGACCTACTGATGTAGGCAACACTTCCTCTGTGAATTTGCTTTAAAGAATTTTATCGAAATACAACTTGCATACCATCAACTCCACCCATTTCTATTGTACAATTCATTGACTTTTAGTAAATTTGCCCAGCTTCCCACATGCAGCAGAATCATGTTCTCTCCTCTAGGCTGTGCCCCTGCTGCCCTCAGTATATACTTCTGTGACTGCTTTTATCAAATGTTAGTAGATCAAGGTTTTTTTTTTAATCTGTGACTCTCTGCCTGCCCTTCCCATCACCTTGCATCCCTAACCCTTCACAGGGCCAGGATGCAGTTGGGGCTCTATTAAGGCTCATTGGGTAAAGCGTTTCCTTGCGGCCGGGACAGAAAGGGTGAGGGGGTCTGGGATACACGAGCCTTCACTGTCAGCGTGGTCATCCACGTGGCTGTCACTGAGCGCTCCCAGCTGACACCCTTCCTGTTGACGGAGTTCTGATCTCAGCTGGAGGGGCCTTAGAGATGATCTGGCCTGGTGATTCTCGAGCAGGAGCATCTGCCAGAATCACCCGGTGGAGGGCTTGTTCAGCCCTGAGTTACCAGGGCCCACCCTCTGAGCTCCTGATTCTGTGGCCATCCTTGGGCTGGACTCAAGGACCTGCCTTCCTAACAAGTTCCCAGGTAACACTGCCATGGCTGGTCCGGGGACCACAGTTTGAGAGCCGCTGCTCCAGCCCAGCCACCTCGTTTCACAGATGAGGAGCCCAGGGCCTGGGGAAGTGAGAGGACACGTCCCAGGGTCTGTCCCCAAGCTGAGACTAGAACGCAGCCTGGTCCTGCCCTGTGTCCTCTACCACCGGTTCCCGTGTCCTGACCTCTGCTTCTCGCTCCGGGCCTCAGGGAAGATGGGCCGGGGGCAGAGAAGGCCGGATAGAGCTTCTGAGAAATGCTCGTCCCAGGCCTGACCCGGGCTGCGTGGGGAGAGGCCATCGGCACCCGTAAGGGGACCCAGAGGAGGTGCTGAGGACAGACAGGCCATCGTCACTGCCGGGGCCTCAGCCGCAGCCATTTATCCCGCAGGCTGCCCCAGACAGCGGACAGACGGAGCGGCCAGCCCCGCGCCTGGACCGAGCCCCCTTCCGCCGCGTGATTGATCTCCGAGCTTCATGTGGCAAACTTGCTGATGAGACGAGTCTCTTTGTCTCTCCGCCTCATCAATTTTCATTCTGATTTCATCTTCCTTTTCCGTTAGAAGAGGTTTGGCCTTTCTCCTTGTTTAACTGGTCTGCTCCCCGTTCATTCTGCCTCCCTTTCTCCTCCCTTTCTCCAGGCCCCAAACCCTGCCCCCCTGACCCCGGGCATCTCCCCTGACCCCCAGTGTGCCCTGGGGTCCCTCACCCCGCACCCCGACACTGTGGAGAGAGAAACCTCCCCGTCTGGCTCCCCATTCACCTCAGACAATGCTGATTCCCTCTGTTCTTTCCGGGGCCCCAGAGCCGTGCTGGGACAGCTCACAGTCTGAGAGAGGAGGTGTGGGCTCTCGGAGGAGGGGGGAAGGAGCAAGGGATTGATGAATTTGTAGGAGAGGCCACCGTCAGGGAAGACTTCAGGGATGGGAAGGAAGTCCTAAGATACACAGGTGAGGAAGGGGCCTTCTGGGCAAGGACCCTGCTTGTGTGCAAAGGCTCAGGGGCAGGAGAGAGCATGCCTTGCCTCTCTCCGAAACCGACCCCCAAACACACCCCTTCCCCCTGCCCTTGCACCTAGTTTCCAGGGGTCTACTGTGTTTGAGGAGAAATTCTGGGGCCCTGGCTGCGGGGGAGGGGAGCCTTTCCAGAACGATACAGGAACTGCCCAGCACCCCCACTTGATTGTAGGAGGGCCACAGAGAATGACAGGGAGGGAGGCTGGAGAGGCTCATGGGTCAGCAGCTGGGCTTGGGAGGATCCACAGCCAGTGTGGAATGACCATGGGCTATTGCAGGCTGGGACATCTAGAACTCAGCTGCTAGGAGGGGCCCTCTCCCAGCTGCCAGAGAGCATCTGGGGGGAACAGAGCCACTGCTCACCTAAGCCAGGAGGAGCCGCATTGTTTATTGGGTGAGATTTGTGTCGGATGTCAGTGACCTATAAATGAGCTGGGTCCCAGAGCTGTGCTGGAGACTAGAAACAGGACGCCACTTGGAGGCCCCAGGGAGGGCTAGCTGCCCAGGGAAGGAGTGGCAGCCTGCGGTGGAAGGGTCCCTAGGAGACGGTGCCTGCCTTAGAGGCCACAGGACCATGGACGGGCCAATCTGGTGCTGGCTTGCTGCAGAGATGGTCTAGAAGCCAGGGGCCAGGCCTCAGACAAACTGAGGTGGATAAAACAAGAAGAGGGCTCTACTGAACACCAGGCACTTTACAGACATCATCTTTCTCAGGCTCCCCCATGAGGTAGGCTCTCTCCCCATGCCCGGAAGAAGAACCCAAGTGAGGATGCTCAAGGTCACACAGCCACACCAGGCTTCAGATGCAGAGCTGTTTCTAGAGCCCACCCCTGAACCACCAACCTAAGCTCTCAAAGGGCTTGGTGGAGTCCACAGGATTTCCAGAGGGGGAGCCTGGGAGACCTCTAGAAGGGCGAGGATCATTGTAGGATCATGTCGAATCCAGAAGCAGAGAAGCCTGAGTCAGAGAGAAGTGCCTTCTCCACCGGAGGGAAGGCACAAGCCAGGGCCAGGGAAGCCGGGTGCATGCCTAAGGATACAGACCCCAGGAGCAGTGTGTGTCTCCTTCCAGGTGCCAAGAAAGGAGGCAGAAGGGCCCGAGCGCACACTCTGCTTGGCCTGGTCTCCAGGAGCACCGGCGCAAGCAGCCCCCCTCTTCCCCTGCTCTGCCTCACCTGCCCTCCCTCTTGCTGTCCTGCAGGTGCTCCCCGAGCTCCTACCGTGTGCCAGACTGTGGGAGCAGGGCCTCGCAGTCTGGTAGGAGAGACAGACTGAAAGGAACCAGCGGCCCATGATGGAGGGTTGCTGGGGCATTGTGGGAGCCAGGAGAGGGGTCAAGGGGTCAGGGCAGGAGTCCTGCAGGTGGGCAGATGATCAGCAGAACCTGGCAGGACAGGGCGACGGCAGACTCAGCCTGCACCGCTCCCTGCTCCCCTGCAGCCTCGTGCATTGCAGTGCAGCCAGATGGCAATGGCCATGCCCTCCCTCCTGGCACCCTCCGCTGCTAACTAAGAAAGAAAGAGTCAGGCTCCCTTCCAGACACCAGAATTCTAGCATCCTTTGCCCAGGCCAGCCAGGAGACAGGGAATGGAGAGATTTCGCCTCGGGACAAGGCCCTGTCCCCTCCAGGGCCAGGGAGGGGTTTTTCCTGGAACGCTGACTCCTCCCACTGCAGAGGAAAGGGGGCAGGGGTGGAGGAGGGAGCCCCTCATCCTTTCCCCATAAGGAAGGTGCTATTCGGGGGAAGGTCTGTTCCAAGAGTCTTGGAGACTGCGATGCGGTGGGAGAGACCACCCTTCTCGGAGGGAGTCAAACCTGCGGAAAGTGTCACAGAAGAGGTGGCATTGGAGACGGGCTTTTATGGCTGAAGAGGACCTGACAGTTGGAGTTGGAGAAGGGCTTCGCGGAGTGAGGGGCCCCAGGTGTGGAAGGAAGTAGCAAGTCCAGTTTCGCAGGAGCATGGGGTGTCTGGGAATGGGACAACCGCAGAGAGGTGAGTGGGAGGCCCCCGGAAGAGGTTGATGTAAGGGTCACGACAAGAAATGAGAGGGGAAAGTAAGTGCAAGCCCTGTGGTGGGTGTGGGGAGGTGGGAGAGGGACAGGTCAAGGTGGTGGAGATGTCGGGTCTTGGAGACTGCTGGACGGCGGTGCTGACGGACAGACGTGGGAGGGCAGAAGCAAGAGCAGGTGTGGTGAGAGATGTGGGATGTCGGATGTGGGACAAGTCGAGTGGAAGAGCCTCTGACACAGCCGGGTGGAGAGGGCCAGGCACAGTTAGCAGCGAGTCTGGGCCGCTCCTCCCTGGCCACCCCCACATTTGTCCTTGTGCCTGGTGCCCCACTCTCTGTAATGAGAACACCTAGGGGGTTGGTGGTGGAAAGGAAGCATCAGTGCCACCCCAGGAGGTGGCCAGGACCCCGCAGGGCTTTGGGGAAGGGAGACTGGAGGAGAGACACACGGCGGCCACGGGTGCGTGGGGCAGGAGGCCATTCTGCCATCTTCCTGCCCAGGGCACATGGCACTCACAGGCCCAGCCATGAGGACTCAACCAGAGCAGGGGCCTAAGGTGTAGAGCAATTTCCAGGTTTGGGAATTGTAGAACAGGAAAGGGGAATAAGAGGAAACAGCTCCTCTGCCCTCCTGGAGATGGCTGATTAAGTGTAAGACCCTGTCCCCGCTTCGGGCTCTGCGCTGGACATGGAGCCTGCTTGGGATTCTCTCTCTCCCTCTGCCTCTGCCCCTCCCCTGCTCGGTCGCATGCACACTCTACGTGCTCTCTCTCTTAAAAAAAAAAAAAAAAATGGTGTGAGACCCTGAGAAGTGTAGCCCACTTTGAAGCAGGAAGATGATGTAAGGGAATTTCAAGTCTGAAGTTCTGGAGTTTCCCAAAGCCAGAGTCCACCATTTCCAGAGACCTCGGTCCCAGGTTGTGATGGAAAATGAAGGGGAATTCTGGGTTTAAGAGAGGAAACTGATGGATGGTGATGGAAGTCAGGACAATGGTTAAGTGCAGGTGGGGGCTGGATATTGACTGGCAGGGCCCCCTGGGATCCTTCTGGAGTGCTGGAAATCTTTACATCTTGTTCTGATTGGTGGCTATTCGGGTACCTACTAATGGGGAAATTCATGGAGCCACCCACCTGGGACAAGTGCCATGGAAGCACTCTCCTGTACATATGTTACAGTTCAAAATATTTTTTTAAGTTTATCACAAAAGGTGAGAGCGGAGAGGTAGGTGGTAAGATGGAATGAGAGGCAGCTGTGAGAGGGGCGAATGAAGGGAACGAACAGCACTTCGTACACCTGACCTCCTGCACGCCGCCCAGCGGTGGTTCTGGGAGGAGGGTAATACCCCCACTTTCCAGCTCAGGCATCTGAGGCTCAGAAGGCTGACTGCTTGGCCCAAGGTCACACTGCAAGCGGCAGAGCCAGGCTCCTTCCGCTCCACCGCTCCTTCTTTGCATAAGTTATTTATGGAACTCAGACTCTGCAAAGCTAGATAAACGCTCAGTCCTTCTCGGCTCTGAGGTCCTGCTTGTCTGTGATTCAGCGAGAGGTGGGAGTGAGGAGCCCCCCTCACCTCCCAGGAAGAGCAGAAGGCCAGGTGCGCAGATGGAGGGCTGGCCTCCCTCCCCCTGCGCCCCTCCCACCGCTTATCTGCTGGTGAGGAGGCCGGAGTTTATCGACGCTACACTCAGTTATGCTGCCCATCTGTCTCCGCAGCTCGGAGACCTGGAGCTGAAGCGGCGAAGGCCAGGCCATCGATCACCACCACCGCTCCTCCCTCTGGACCCTTGGCTCTGGCTCTGGGAGGCTGGGTGGAGGCTGCCTGGAAGGGGAGAGAAGGGAGGGGAGGGAGAGACTCCGCATCCACCAAACCACCTGGAGGAGCGCACTGCCGCGACCCGCAGGAGCGCTGGGACTGAGCCGGGGGCGGGGCGGGGCGGGACTCAGCCGGGGGCGGGGCGGGACTTAGCCGGGGGAGAGGGCCGAGGGAGGGGGCGGGGGGCGGGGCGGGAGAAGGAACCGCCTTTGACAACGCTTCTCCCAAACACTTCAGAGCTTTGCCAAGGGTCTGAATTTAATAGGGAATGTAAGGGACCATTCATTCTACACTTAATGCTAAATCCAGAGCAGCTGCCTGGAAGAGGTGGGTCCCACGTAGCTTGCAGAGCCAGCTCTTGCAAAAGAAACTTTGCCCCTGGAGTGGACAGCCCTGCTTCCCTGACTTGGCTCCAGGGCTTTCAGTCTCCCATCACTGAAGGCCAAGGCTGGCCAAGAGCCCCCAGCCCCCAGTCAGAAGGCAGGCTGAGGTCCGTGTGCAGCCTGCTGGCTGTTTGTCCCTGTGGTGCCAGGGCCAGCCACACTCACACAGGGACAGTGTCTTCCCTGTGCTGTCCAAGTTGGGGGGAGGTGGTGTCACTCTAGCCCAAAATCAAGGAGGGGTGTCTGGGGGGGCCCATCAGGTGGCTGTGGGGGAAGAGGAGCTGAGGACCCAGGCCAGCTCTTAGGCAGGCACTCCAGGTCAGCCCAGCGCTGCGCTCCTTCAAGGCAGACTTGGATCCACCAGGCAGCAAGCCCTGGCTGGGCTGGTGGCTCAGGTTCTGGAGTCCAAGACCTAGGTTCGAATTCTGACCCCGCCACATGGAAGCTGTGTAACCTCTGAGAAGTCACATAAGCCCTCCAAGCTCAGGTGCTTCCGCTGCAGGACCAGACTGAATTAATCCCTTCTCTGCCTACACACGGGGTTGACGGGAGGGTCATCTGTTTCACCGCTGGTGTCCTTTACCAGTACCCTCTGCGTGCCCAGCCCTGCACTCCGTGCTCTGGGTGCACAAAAAGCGTGTAAGACATGGCCCAAGGAGCCTCAAGGAGCTTGAAAGCCAGTTGGGGAAAATGTCCACGCAATCATCTGAACTCCTGCTCTCCCCAGAGATTATAGAAAAAGACAATTAGCTTTCTCTGCAGCTCCCGGCAGTGATCACTAATCAGCCTGCATAAGTGGGCATGAGTGGGCATGTGCAAGACGGCCTGAACCCATGTTGGCAGGTGAGTGGGCAGCTCAGTGCTCCTCCCTGGAGGGGGCTGCGTGCTCAGCAGTGAGGGGGAGGACTTGTCTGGGTCTTTGCCAAGCCTTGGGATCAGGGGTGCAGCCAAACGTGTCATCCAGCCCCTACCTCTCTCTGGGTGCCAAACCCCAGCCCTGGGCTCCTGGCTGAGGAGCAGGCACTCTGCCTCACCCACCTGCCCAGCCAGACGGGGCAAGGAGGAGGGTGCTGCCTGGGGTAGACGAAAAGGCGAGTCTCGGGAGGTTTTTAATTAAGTTTTAAGTGGTTCCTTCATCCCCTGCACACCGCTGAGCATCTATAGGACAAAGATGTCAGAACAGAGATGTTGGAGGAGAGACACCTGTGGCTCAGTCAGCAGCCAAAGCCAGGAGGATGCTCCACTAGGCCCAGTTGCCCTTCAGAACTGTCTTGGGCTCTTCTTATCTATTTTGCATTTTTCAGTCCTGCCAGAGGGCCACTCTATAAAGGTGTGACGTTTTTATTTATCTCTGCTCATTGTTTCCCCATGCCACCTGGCGGCCACGTGGGCAAGCTCCGTAGGGGCTTCTTGAGCAACAGGATCTGTTGCCCCTGAGAAGTCCTGTAACTGCAGAGTCTCCCAACCCTGGGGATGACCGGAGCTGGACGAGAACTCACATTTATTGAGCTCTTTCTTTGTGTACCACACTCAGCTCCCTTAATCCTAATGACATCCTCACTTTAGACATAAGGAGCAGATGCTCTGAGAAGTCAGTACCTTTTCCCAGTGTGCTCTGGTGGGAAGGGGTAAGTAATAGTAAGATCTCTTTGCAGGTGGGTTCCGCTCCCTCGTGCCAGGTCTAGGCAGGAGGCAGGGGCCTCTGGTATGTAAGCACCAGCCTAGGTCCAGCCCCATGACAGGGCCATCCTGGGGCTCAGCTGGTTCCTGCTGCCTCTCCATCCACACAGTAGACTACAAAATCCCCCACCCTCTTCCTGCCCGCCACTCCCTGGCTTGGGTGGCCAAGTTCCCTGGGCTCCCCTCTGCTCTCGTATGCGGGCATGCGTCCGTGCGTACACGTGTGTTTGTTTGGTCTGAGTTGTACGTGTCAGGGCACACAACCCCCACGCAAAACCTCTGTGCATTTTAAGTCACGGTTGTTTTCCCACCTTCAGAAATAGCTGCAGAGGAAGGTGGGAAGTAGTCAAATGTAAACAGGCCTACCGCTCTCCTGCTCAAGGGAAGGTATCCCGCCTCCGACTGCTCCCCTCCCCAGCCCCAGCATCCGGGAAGCAGAGTGAGATGGGCATAGAGCCCCTCTGGGCAGCTGAGAGGACCCTGCCTAGAGGGTGGTAGCAGACGTCACCCCAGGGGACAAGAATGGGCACCCAGACTTCTGCAGCCACAGCCAGGCCTGGGGACAAAGAAGGATGGTGTAAGTGGCCCAACCTCTGGACTTGGGTGGATTCCCGTCTCCCGCCGCTTACCGGCTATGTGTCTTGAGCCAAGTTCTTTAACCTCTAACGAACCTCAATTACCTTATCTGCAAACTAGGGGTATTTATGCTTATCTTGTCGACTCGTTATGACGTTATAACAGTTAAATGAAATAAGATACTCAGAGTCTTTGAAGAGTCCAGGCAGATCTCAGGTGCTCAGTAAGTGCTGGGGTGCTTCTCTGATACTCGCATTTGGAAGACTACCCGAATGGGACCTCTGCTCAGGCGGGGACCGGGCCCAGCAAGGCCCCCTGGTTTTCCTCCCATGTTGGTTGTAGGCCAAGGCTGGACTTGCCTCCAGGATCATGCAGCCGGGCCTTGGGATATATGGGAGAGCCCGGATTAGCCATACCTGGGAGGTGGGAAAGAGCAGTGGCTTCGATTCTACACTGGGGGTGGGGGGGCCCTCCTGGGGGGGATGGGGCCCTGGAGCCACAGAGATTGATTCATACAGTAAACATTCACTGGGCACCTGCTGTGTGCTCCAAACACAGTGATGACCAAGACAGGTTCCCAGCTGGGGAGCCATTTCCCTGAGATGTGGTCCGGGTTAGGACAGAGGGGAGCATGGGGCGCTCTAAGAGCTTAAGGCAGGCCCCTTAGGCCAGCCCGGGGTGGGGAGGATTTGGGAGAAGCTTCTGTAGGAGGTGACTGACCTTGAGTTGAGGCTCGAAGAACAAGTAGGCCTTGTCTAGGAGACAGAAGGAGACATGGTAAGGGGGGCGTGTCAGGGTAACTTCAGCTCACGAGTATTGCGCACAGTGGGTAAGTGGGAGAGCCCAGACCCAGGCTTCTTAACCCTACCTCCTCCCTCCAGGGAGCTCAGCCAGGCTGTTAGGCAGGAAGAGTGGGGAAAACCAAAGCCATACATGAGGAGAGCCCAAGCAGACCCCAGGCAGGACCAGCCACTTCCCCAGCCGGTCTGGGTGTGGGCTCGGGGACCACTGCCTTTCCACTTCCAGAGTCCTGAGAGCCCACCCTGGAATTTAAAAATCTGTACTGTTTCCACCACCCCCTACCCACACTGCTCAGGGGGATGCCGGGAAACTCTCACTTTATTTTCCATTTACCCAGTGAGCCAAGGAGGGAGGCGGGGAGATGTGAGAAAGGTAGGAGAATCTATTCCACACGTCTCAGCTCAGGACTGTGGCGATGACAGGAACTCCAGCATCCCCTCTCCTCTGCAGACACACATGCACACGCACCCCTTCCTGAGTTATCCTGGAAGCTTCTTGGTTCAATCTTTCCCTCCTTCCATGAAGACTCACTCCCCCAGCAGATAATAGAAAAGGATACTGAAGCTGAAGACTGGGACGCCTAGGGGCGCCTGGGTGGCTCAGTCGTTAAGCGTCTGCCTTCGGCTCGGGGTCATGATCCCAGGGTCCTGGGATCGAGCCCTGCATCGGGCTCCCTCTGCCTGCTGCTGCACCTGCTTGTCCTCTCTCTCTCTCTTCTCTCTCTCTCTCTCTCTGACAAATAAATAAATTTAAAAAAAAATAAAGCCTGAGGGCTGTAGGACAGAACCCAGGAGCCCTGGCTGTGGCCCAGTCCATCTCTCTCAGCTCCTTGGCCCTCTGCAAACAGGGTTGACACGGGCAGAGGGAATGGATTCTGCTTCTCTGCCACCTCCTTACTCTGCATCCTCTTCTTCCAGGGCTGCCCTGATGGGGTGTGGTAATGAATGAGCCGGCCCAGCCCCAGCGGACAAGGATGGAGAACCATACCCAGAAGGGTAAGAAGCGATGCCCACCCATCCCCACGTAGAATGACTCTCCTGGGAGGGTGGATCCCCAGGCCCTGGCAGGGCTGCTGACCCTCAGCCTGCGAACTGCTAAGAGTGGAAGGACTCCAGACTCTTCTTGTGGATGGTTCCCTACCCTGCGGCTCCATCATGAGGCTCCTTGTGGCCCCCCTCTTGCTGGCCTGGGTGGCTGGTGCCACCGCCGCCGTGCCCGTGGTACCCTGGCGTGTGCCCTGCCCCCCTCAGTGTGCCTGCCAGATCCGGCCCTGGTATACACCCCGATCATCCTACCGGGAGGCCACCACCGTGGACTGCAACGACCTGTTCCTGACAGCCGTGCCCCCCGGGCTGCCCGCGGGCACACAGACCTTGCTGCTGCAGAGCAACAGCATTGTCCGTGTGGACCAAAGTGAGCTCAACTACCTGGCCAATCTCACGGAGCTGGACCTGTCCCAGAACAGCTTTTCGGACGCTCGAGACTGTGACTTCCGTGCCCTGCCCCAGCTGCTGAGCCTGCACCTGGAGGAGAACCAGCTGACCCGGCTGGAGGACCACAGCTTCGCAGGGCTGACCAGCCTGCAGGAGCTCTATCTCAACCACAACCAGCTCTACCGCATCGCCCCCGGGGCCTTCGCTGGCCTTGGCAACCTGCTGCGGCTGCACCTCAACTCCAACCTGCTGAGGGCCATTGACAGCCGCTGGTTTGAGATGCTGCCCAACCTAGAGATCCTCATGATTGGTGGCAACAAAGTAGACGCCATCCTGGACATGAACTTCCGGCCTCTGGCCAATTTGCGCAGCCTGGTGCTAGCAGGCATGAACCTTCGGGAGATCTCCGACTACTCCCTGGAGGGCTTGCAAAGCCTGGAGAGCCTCTCCTTCTATGACAACCAGCTGGCCCGGGTGCCCAGGCGGGCCCTGGAGCAGGTGCCCGGGCTCAAGTTCCTAGACCTGAACAAGAACCCGCTCCAGCGGGTGGGGCCCGGGGACTTTGCCAACATGCTGCACCTCAAGGAGCTGGGGCTGAACAACATGGAGGAGCTGGTTTCCATCGACAAGTTCGCCCTGGTCAACCTCCCCGAGCTGACCAAGCTGGACATCACCAACAACCCCCGGCTGTCCTTCATCCACCCCCGCGCCTTCCACCACCTGCCCCAGATGGAGACCCTCATGCTCAACAACAATGCTCTCAGTGCCTTGCACCAGCAGACGGTGGAGTCCCTGCCCAACCTGCAGGAGGTGGGTCTCCACGGCAACCCCATCCGCTGTGATTGCATCATCCGCTGGGCCAATGCCACGGGCACCCGTGTCCGCTTCATCGAGCCACAGTCCACCCTGTGTGCCGAGCCGCCAGACCTCCAGCGCCGCCCAGTCCGCGAGGTACCCTTCCGGGAGATGACAGACCACTGCCTGCCCCTCATCTCCCCCCGCAGCTTCCCCCCCAGCCTTCAGGTGGCCAGTGGAGAGAGCCTGGTGCTACACTGCCGGGCACTGGCTGAACCGGAACCCGAGATCTACTGGGTCACTCCAGCCGGGATTCGACTAACAGCTGCCCGTGCTGGCAGGAAGTACCGGGTGTACCCCGAGGGGACCCTCGAGCTGCGGAGGGTGACAGCGGAAGAGGCGGGGCTGTACACCTGTGTGGCCCAGAACCTGGTGGGGGCTGACAGTAAGACGGTCAGTGTGGTGGTTGGCCGGGCTCCCCTGCAGCCAGGCTGGGACAAGGGACGGGGGCTGGAGCTCCGGGTGCAGGAGACCCACCCTTATCACATCCTACTGTCTTGGGTCCCCCCACCCAACACAGTCTCTACCAACCTCACCTGGTCCAGCGCCTCTTCCCTCCGGGGCCAGGGCGCCCCTGCTCTGGCCCGCCTGCCGAGGGGCACCCACAGCTACAACATCACCCGCCTCCTTCAGGCCACGGAGTACTGGGCCTGCCTGCAAGTGGCCTTTGCTGATGCCCACACCCAGTTGGCATGCGTATGGACCAGGACTAAGGAGGCCACTCCTTGCCACAGAGCCTTAGGGGACCGGCCCGGGCTCATAGCCATGCTGGCCCTCGCTGTCCTCTTGCTGGCAGCCGGGCTAGCCACCCACCGGGGCACTGCTCAGCCCAGGCAGGGCGTGGGTGGGCGGCCTCTCCTTCCAGCCTGGGCTTTCTGGGGCTGCAGTGCCCCCGCGGTCCGAGTGGTGTCCGCGCCCCTCGTCCTGGCCTGGAATCCAGGAAGGAAGCTGTCCAGGTCTTCAGAAGCAGAAACATTGTCCCCACCATTGCTGCAAAATTCTCAAAGCTCAGCCTGCTCTCCGCAGTAGACAAATAACTAGGACTCCTTTTGACCGAAAGGGAGGCAGTCTGGGCCAGATGCCCTGCCCGGAAAGTGACAGGGACCCGCGTGCTTGAGGCCTGGCAGCCAGACCAAGACAGACGGGGCTTTGTAGCACCAGGGGCGGCTCCCGCCGCCTCCACGAAGTCGCCGTTACCTTCTGGGGGCCTGTCTGCTGACATTCTGAGGAGCATCTCCGAGGAACAGGAAGGACTCTGGCTAGAGCCTCCCCTCTCCCTAGTTGTCTGTGTGCCCAGAGGCTCCTGGGCCTCTGCTTGGATGTCCCCTGCCCATGTCCCCAGGCCCTTGGCCCACAGGGTGCGCCCCTCTCCTCTTCTCTTCCTCTGTACAGTCTCAGTTGCTTGCTCTTTCCCCTCCTGGGCAAGGGCTGAGGGAGGCCTCTCCTCCCCACCTTGGGGGACCCCTCCCACAGTGGGCCCCCAGCCGGACCTGAAAGACATTTGGGGAGGGGGCTGCCCGGGAACGCCTCATCTCAGCAAGCCCGGGTTGGCACCGCGAGGTTGACTTTCTATAGGCAATTTTGTACCTTTGTGGAGAAATGTGTCACCTCCCCCCAACCCAGTTCACTCTTTTCTCCTGTTTTGTAAAAAATAAAAATAAACAAGAACAACAATAATAAGGGGGGAAAGGAAACAAAAGGAAGCTCATCTTTGACTACTAAGTGTACCTGTACAGCCCTCTGCTCTGGAATCTCTGCGAGCCCGGGGGCCGGCGGGGGAGGGGCTGGGAGAGGAGGGGAGAGGGAGATGATGACAGAGGGCACAGGTGTGCCCTGGAGGGGTGAATCCAGGCCTGCTCCCCAGAGCCCCTGTAACTGTGAACGGGAGAGCTGGGGGCAGAAGGGCAGAGAGCAGGAGAAGCTGACAGGAAAGGGAGGAGAAAGTGGGAGAAGAAAACGGAGAAAAGCTCCGAGAGATGGAGAGAGTGGAAATTTCCATCACCAAACATTGTCACCCCTTCTCTTTCCCTGATAAGCAATTAACATGCCAGTGCCTGGGAAGCACTTCCCAGCCTATTTCTAATTAAACAAACCCAAGAGGCAGAGTCATGCAGAGAATTGCAAATCATCAAGACAGCAAGAAGTTTGGCTCACTGGGGCAGGAGGGGGTGTGGGGTGATAGAGGATCTGGGGAGGGGAGGGCTGTGGGAGAAAGAAATTGCTGCATTGATCTTCCCGGTCCATTTCGGTATCATTTGCAATGAGCCTGGTTTGCTAAGACAGATTGACTTCTTAGGACCAAATGTGAAGAGGAGCATCTGTCCGAAAGGCCATAGACCCCGGGGCTGAGGGGGGGGGGAAGAGGGGGGCTGCTCTGGCCGGTCAAGGGGGCCACAGCTCCAGAGCAGAGGCCACTGGGCCACAGCTCTTGTTTCCGGAAGGGGCTAGGAAAGCCACGGGTCTCCTGAGACCGAAGAAGCAACACGTGAGGCTGAGCACCCCTGCGCTCCAGACACAGAGGGCAGCCTTGTTGCGAGTTGGCTCCAAGCCGCTGCACCACGGAGATGGCAAACGCACGCACAGGTGGAGACGGAGCATCGGCCCCACGGAACCTAGAAAGAGGACAGTCGCCCCAAGCCTGCGGGCAGGGCTCCCCTCTGCAGCCCTTCGGTGGCAGCCAGTCTAGAGGCCTTCTTTCTGTCAGGCAGGAGGCGCTCACATTGGCCTGCCTCACAACCACCTGAGGGCTTGAGGAACACAGGTGGCTGGGCCCACCGCCAGTTTGGGCTCTATCTGGGAGGACCTGGGAATGTGGATTTCTAGGAAGTGTTCAGGTGACACTGCTGCTGTTGGTCGGGGGACCACACTCTGAGAACCCCGGAGTCTGGCCTGTGGGGGCTAGAATGTTTCACTCCCTCCGCTGCAGGCCCCGGCATGGATAGGGGTACCCGTCGGTGTAGGTTCCCAGGAGAGTCAGGAAAGGAGCTGGAAGACTGTCGGTCCGCCCCTCACCCTCCACGGGTGGGCTGCTCAGGCCCCATTAGGAAATGACCCCCCTCTGCCCTGAGGTCAGCAGGCCCCATTCCTGCCGGCTTTTTCCCATGGGCCAGGCACCTGCTCTTTAGGGGAGGGGGCTGGAAAAGCAGAGACGGGCTCCCCCTCCCCTTTGGGCATCCAGGGCGGAGGTTCCTAATCTTCCCGGTGTTCCTTCCTGATGAGCTTTGGGATCCTGTCAGTTACTCCGGGCAGCCCCGCCCACTGACTGGAACTGGCCTGTGGGATCTAGCTTGTTCTCTATTGGTGAGGGTTGGCGCCATACCCCGATCCAGAGCTCTGTGGGGAAGATGTGGGGCAGGCCTGTGCTGAGCACGAAAGACAGGAGTCGGAAATCGATGTCTCTCCTTTCCTCTAGGACAATGGGCGCTGGCTGCCTTTCCTGACCGGCCCACGTGGCACAAAGAATCAAGGTGCCATTCCCCTAAATCAGCCCCCAGAGCCCCGGGAAGCCTGGGGAGCCCTGCAGCCCCCTCCCGTCAGCCACCTCCACTGCCACCAAGACCAGCCCCGGGCCTGGTCCTAGCAACCCAAAGAGTGGCCACCTGCCCAGCTGGGGGCCCAGGGCCTTCGACCTGCTAGCTCAGAACACCTGTTCTGAGACCCCTTTGCTACCCTCTTTTCACACAGCCATCTCAGTTGCAGGCAGGAAGCCCTTGGGAAATGGTGGGAGCCGTGAGCCCCCCGGGAAAGGGGGTGCGTCCCTGGCTCCTGGGACTCACCGCACTGCCGCCTCCCGGCTGCCATGGGGCTTACACTGCTTGTGCCCTTGACAATGAATCCCTCCTTCTTGGGGGGAGAAACAGTTGTAGTTAGATGAACCTCTGTCTCAGCTGAATCCCCAGTCCTAAACACTGGCTGTCCCAGAGAACTTAGGTGGAAGAGGAGGGAGGGAGGGGTCTCTTCTCTGTCGCAGAGATACCACCTCAAGGCCACAGCCAGCTGGGGGAAGGGGGAAGAGGCACTTTGCGGGTACTGTGTCTTAGAATAGCTAGAAAGCCAGCAAATGAGAGCGAGCAGCCTCTCCCCTGGTACCGAGCCGGGTACTTGGCTCAGGTGTGTGGGGCCCAGCGGGAGGACAGCGCCACCACGCCCCTCGAGGTCTGTTTAGACGGTTTAGACACCGTCTCCGGGGGGAGAGTCTCTGCTTTCACACTGGACCGAGCGTGTGGGCAACTAACACAAAACAAAACAGCTATTAAGCCTGGTCTCTTCTGTACATTTAAGATGGCTTTCTTTTTTTAGCCCTAAATAGAAAGCAATATTTATTTCCCTTTACATTTTAAGTTGTTACATAGGGTCTGTCATTTCCATCGATCGAGACGATTTCAAAACCGGGCCCAATTGTTGAGCATATTAGCTTTCCCTCCCTAGTACATGCCACTTCAAGATTCCCCTGCTTTCCACGTGCTCATCCACAGCTCGGACTGTGGAGCTGGGACGCAGTTCCGTGGCTCACCGCGCAGCCTTCCCACCATCCTGACTGGCTCCATCAATCAACATGTCTCGTGTGGTCACTCAGCCAACTGCCCGCTGCTCAAACACACTATCTTGCAGCCCACATTTCTGCATCCTCCCACAGATAGACTTTGTGGAAGGCTGTGTGAAATGCGGAGATAGTGAGCTGGAGACATTTCTGGGAGCTAGCAGCCTAGTCCCCACATCAGAGAAGCAAACGCAGTTGGCTAAGTGAGTGTAGGTGACCAGTTAGAATTTTACTGGTCTCAGCACTGAAAATCCTTTGTTTCAGAAACTCTCCCAGTCCTGGACAAACTGGGGTGGTTGGTCACCCTAGTCTAGCAGCCTCTTTCTAACTGTGCCCCCTTCCTTCCTTCCTTCCTTCCTTCCTTCCTTCCTTCCTTCCTTCCTTCCTTCCTTCCTTCCTTCCTTCCTTCCTTCCTTCCTTCCCTCCCTCCCTCCTTTCCTTCCTGTCCCTCCCTCCCAGGCAACAAATAATTAATGAACATAACCATGTGGGTGGCACAGTGGTAGCAAACGGGGATGCAGGTACAAGTCTCTGAGCCCGTGGACCTTGCATTTTCATGCGTGGAGAAAGTTGATGGACAGGACACACAGTAAGAATCTGTGGTATATAGGATGGTAATGAGGACTATGGAGAAAAACCTAAGTCAGGGAAGAAGATGGGCAGGAGGGTGGGGCCTCGCATGGGGTGCTCCGGGAAGGCCTCATGGAGAAGCTGACATTTGAGCAAAGCCTTGGGGGAGGGAACCAAGCAGTTGTCTGGGGGAAGAGTGATCCAGGCAGCGAGAACAGCAAGGGTGAAGGCCAAGAGCAAGAAGGTTAGTGCGGCCACAGCAAGAGAGGAAAGGGAAGGGCAACTGTGAGACTTGAGCTCAGACAAGTAGTGGGGGGGTTGGGGTGTCAGGTGGGGGTTGGGCCACTGGAAGGGCTTGGGCTCTTCCTCCAGGTAGAAGGGAGCCACGCCAGGCTCCCGGGCAGACGTGGCATGCTCGGACTTGAGGGGATCCCTCTGGCTGCTACACTGAGAAGAGCATGGGGTGTGCGGTGGCAGAGGGCAGAAGCAGGTGGGCCGGGTGGGCCTCTCCAATAATTCTCTCCATGTAGTCACCACTTCTAGAACTCTGCCAGGCATGGGCACTAAGTGCACCTCTGTATCTTCTAAATCTCTCCTCCTCCCCATGTTTAAAATCAAAGCCATGCTGGCTCTTCTGCAGACTCCTGGCCACTCGGCCTTCCCGGTGATTCTTCAAGGTAGCTCCTACCATCAAGTTTGCAGGTTCTATCAGTGTCCTGCCCCACAACAGCGAGTGGGACTCATTCAAGGGAGTGAGAAATGACCTTGACTGGCCTTCAGTTGCATCCCGTGTTTGTCACCAAGCACGTCCCTCTGAGGGAGAGCCTGCAGGGACAGCAGGAGTCCCTGCCCTGTCCTTCCTCTGTTGGCCGCTGACAATGCGTTGGCTGTTCCAGGCCCAACATCTGCCTTCCTTCTTGATGATTTTCCCAGGAGAACCCTGGTGTGTTCCGCAGAGGTTTCCCCGAGTGTCACATGAACCTGTCTTTCACCTCCTCATACAATTGCAGCCCTTTGGCGTGACCCTTTTGCGGTTGCCCTCTGATTAAGAGCATCTCCTGTATTTTTAATAGAATGCTAGTAGGGGCCTACTGAGCATTTCCTATGTGCCAGCCCCTCTGCTTGGCACCCACATGCCCCATTTCATTTCATTCCCTTATAGACGGGATACCACTTCCCCATTTTACAGATTTAGACATCAGAGCTCAAAAAGGTCAAATGACTTATCCAAGGTCACGGAGCTAGTAGGTGGCAGAGTTGGGATTCAAACGGATTCCAGGGGCTCAGTTTTAACCACCCTGCTCAGCTATATTCAAATTCATATACTTTAAACGTATGTCAGTAGTTTTTCGAGAACACAAGAACTTCTAAAATTTGCATGCACTGGAGAGCTCCCCTGTGCAGGCACCTTTATTTTTAGATGCTGCCCTCTTTTCTTTCTTTTTTTTTTTTTTAACACTCAGGATAATTTGTGACTTCATTGTCAGGACTTCAGTTTTAAAACCTCTTGAACTCTATTCTCTTGAGAATCACAGTTTTGATTCCTTTCTCTGAATCTCTGAAACATGCTTTGTGGAAGTCTGGGGGTGTGTGTCTGATTTTTGCCCCCTCATCTTTCCCTTCCTTAGATACCGTGAACTCTAGAACTGCGTAGTGGCTTCCTCCAGGGGTCTGATCTCTCCCCTCACCAACCAGTTCTTTGTTGTTGGTCAGAATTACATCCGGAGCAGCTTTTCCAGTGAGTTTCCATTGCTTCTGAGCCAGACGGCAGTGGGGCAAGTCAGGAGCTCCTCAGAGACTTGACACCGAGCCCAGCAATGCACCAAGCAAGTATCTAGATGGCAGGAGGACCCGCCGCCACTTCATCTGGACTTCACACCCATGTTATAGCATTGATTAGAAAATGCGGTCCCCGTGGCCTCCTTCCGGCCAAGTGGCCCAGATCACTGCCCTATCACAATACTCGCCTGAGCTATTCTCTTGTTATCTTCATCCAAAAGCTGGTTCTGCTGCTTGTGACCTTCCACAGCCCAGCTACAATCGTGAATCAGCACCCCCACTCTGTCCCGAGCACACCCTCAGCATCTTTGTGCCCCTCCAGGTTCTCTTTCCTGCAGTCCCCAACCAGGGACCCCAGAGTTCCCCCCTGCCTTGTTTGTAGAAATTTCCAATCCCCTCTAGAACCCTCAGTTTGTTTTCTAGAGTCCATAGTTCTAGAGGGGAGGGGGGTGGGCGGATGGGTTAGCCTGGTGATGGGTATTAAAGAGGGCACGTTCTGCGTGGAGCACTGGGTGTTATGCACCAACAATGAATCATGGAACACTACATCAAGAACTAATGATGTAATGTATGGTGATTAACATAACATAATAAGAAAAAAAAATTTCCAGTCCCCCACTCCCACCTTCAGGACCACTCTGCAGACAGAGGTGGTCTTGCTGGTGGATGTCTTAGAGCTCTGAAAGAGCCCTCATTGAAAAATGGCAGCTCCCTTTGACAACAAAAGGACATGAGTAGGTGGACGTTGTGGTAAGGAGCTCTACCTCATCCCCTCATTGCTGTCGTCAGGAATCAGAAAGGGCCAGGCTGTCAGCCTATAAGGAGAGAAGAAGGAACCCAGGCTCAACTTCACAACAAGAATAATGTGCGGCCCATTGTAGCCCACTGGGCTCCTGGATATCTACTTTCTCTTCTGCTCCTAGTAATAACTCAAGAAGTTGGGCAGCACAGATAGGATTATTATCCCCATTTTAGAGGTAAGGAGACTGAGGCTTGGGAAATTTAAATAACTGACCCAAGGTCACACAACCAACAAGGGTAGAGCTGGAATTTGAACGCAGCTCTTCTAATTCCAAATTCTCCTGCTCCATCCACCTACCCACACTATCTTCTACATCGAAAACAAGGGAGCGAGTGGAGTACACTCCTCTCGGGGGTCTGGGACGGGAGAGGGCAATAATCGGGCACTAACTCCAGAGGATAAAGAGGAAGTGCTATCACTCGTACAGGCAAGGATTAAAGGAATGGATGTAGTGGTGGGCGGGAGTAAGAGCCCCAAGACATGCGGGAGTGGAGCTGACCGAGCTGAGGAGCCTCAGTGGCAGGTCCTAGTTTCAGAGCTCAATGGCCACCGGCCACCGCAGCTGAAACCAGACACAGGGTCCTCTGACTCAGGCCCCTGCCTTCTAATGGCTTCAATGACATTATCTCCATTCACGTCACAGTGAGGGGTGCAAGGGAACGAGCACTCTAGTGCCCTGGCACAGGGCAGGGCTGGACTGAGCCCGCCTCCTCGGGGCCTTCCACTAGAGCCAGGGGCTCAAAGATGGACTTGGAGAGTCCGTGGGCCTCTCTGAATTGCTGACAGATTTTTCTGTGTATATGATTGTGAAATTTTCTTGAGAGAAGGCACTTTGTATTTAATAAGACTCTGAAATGGGTCTAACACTCAGAAAGATCAAGAATTTCCGCATTAGAAGATCCAAGAGTCACACACACAAGTACAAAGCCTTAAGAGTACAGTTGGGAGTTGCCAAGGGAAACAGAGACAGCCCCAAGAGTTTGAGAGTCTGTCAGGGAGGATCCGAGTGACGAACATCCACCATCTCTGCCCCTAAGTGGGGTGCGGATTTACACATGTAGACATTTCCTTTAAAATGAGGAAAATGAATTCCCAGTGTTTTCATTTGCAAAGCAAGGGCTCCTGTGTCTGCCCCTAACCTTCAAGCAACTTCAGGCTTTCAGCTCATCAAAATCTGCAAGGCTCCTGGACTCTGCTGCACCCCCATGTCAACTCCATGGGTTCCCCGACCCCAAGAGCCACATTAGAGATCCCTCGGCCGGTCAGTGACATCCTTCTGGCTACCGTGTGCACAGGGCTGGCACAGGATTCACCCAAGTGCCTTGGGGAGACCAGTCTCAAGACTTTCTCCTCCTTAATCTTAGGTAGATTAGAGTCATCCACCCTGTTCTTCTCCTCTATGCCCCCTTCCACAGTTCTTCAACATCTCTGACAAACCCCCAACCCCGCACGTACACACATCAGCTGCGTGCACACGTGCCCACGGGTGTGCTTGCACCAACACACACAACTTTGCAAATGTCATTTGCAGCTCCGCTCCAGTCCCCCCTTCTACACACCATCTGCCAGAAGCTATTTTAAGCACCTAATAAAACTGTTTTAGAATGACTCCTGGGGTATTCTGCCCTTTGCTTCCCTAGGGCAAGAGCAACTGGGCTCCAGATGGAGCTACATTCTGGCGCCAAGCGAAGAGGAGAAAGAATCGACCCGGAGCTCACAGGAGACCCCAGTCCCTTCCCCACAAGCGGCATGGTGTGTCTTGGCTTTGACCATAGAGGACCATCCGTGAAAGGGAGCACGTTCAGGTCTGGACAGAGGAATACACCTGTGGATTCAAATCCCTGCCGTGATCCTTCCTCGTGGCCGTACCTGTCTGCCTCACCTGTGAGTGAGGGCTGCTGGTGCCTCAGTCTGGTCCTCACCGAGAACTGGAACACACAGCTCAACCAGCTGGAGGATGCTCAAAACCCAGATTGCCCGGCTCCACCCCAGAGCGAGGCTGGAGTGCGGCTGGGAAATCTGCATTTCTAACACGGGCTCCCACGGCGGGGCTCAGGATTCGGGAAACCATGGGCCAAGACGCTGCGACCTGCCTCACGAGGTGTTGTGGGGATTCATGAGAAAACATAGGTAAAGCACCTGGCACTTGGTAACGTAGTGGTTCTCAGCCTCGGCTGCATTAGAAGCACCCGGGGAGCTTTAAACACTGAGACCCAACTCCACAGACCAATTAAATCAGAATCTCTAGGGGTGAGATACAGCCATTACTACTTTTTTTTAAAAGCTCCGCAGGTGACTCAAATGTACAGTCAAGGTTGAGAGTCACTGTAGTAGGAGCTCGATACATTCAAAACCACCTTAATGTACAGTCAAGGTTGAGAGTCACTGTAGTAGGAGCTCGATACATTCAAAACCACCTTTATGACTGAGCAAGCAACCCCTCTTTTCAGGACCTCTCCTCTTTCCCCAGGGCCCCAGTCGCCCACTCCGGCTTCCGCGGGAAGGACTGTGGGGAAGCAGCGTTGCCTCTGGCTTCTAGAGGGGCCGGGTGCTAAGGCTCACTGGGAGGACCAGGCCTGGTTCCCGCATCCAATGAACCTAGTCAGCCATTCACTCAATCATCAGCCAAGGGGCTATGGCTGTATTTACGCTGTGCCTGGGGGATGCGGGCATGAATAAAGCCAGCCCTGTCCTCAGGAGTTCGCACCAGGATACAAAAGATAGAGACTATTCGACTCTCGGATCTGGAGGAGTCCTCCAGCCCCACCCGTCCTCACCCACCATAGAAGTTCTCTGTAAGTGTCAGAGAGCTCATGACCTCAGAGGGCAGCCCGTCCGGTTTAGTTTGTTTAAAAGTTCTTCCTTGGTGGCGGGGGGGGGGGGGGATCCGGGCGCCTGGGTGGCTCAGTCGTTAAGAAGCGTCTGCCTTCGGCTCAGGTCATGATCATGATCTCAGGGTCCTGGGATCGAGCCCCGCATCGGGCTCCCTGCTCCGCCGGAAGCCTGCTTCTCCCTCTCCCACTCCCCCTGCTGGTGTTCCCTCTCTCGCTGTGTCTCTCTCTGTCAAATAAATAAATAAAATCTTTTTAAAAAAAAGTTCTTCCTTGGACTGAACCAAGAGCCCGGCCCTGTGATTCCTACTCATTAGCGCTGAACTTTGGGATCAGCTCAGCCCAGTCTTCCCCTCCCACGTGAGAGAGGGGGCTCCTTCGGTGGTGGGAGGAACTTAGACCCCGAAAATCGGGGATGCATCCGACACCGCCGTCAGACCGTCAGAAGGGCGAGACAGAGGTCCTTGTGACCCGAGGGCTAACTCTCTGGCTCTCACAGGTTGTGCGGGAACATGAGAGTCAGCATGACACAAAATACTCACCAAGGAACCGACCACACTCTGGCCCTAAACCCCGCTCCACTGTTCTTTCCCGTGTATCCACAGCCCCAGCCCAGGCATCAGAGGTCTTTGTCAGTCCCTGCTGATGGTGGGTGGTGGTCACCACACAGACGAAGGCAATACAAGACCACTGCAAAGCGAAATCGCACATCTCAACCCCCAACGGGAGACCAGTGTTTCAATCACCCTCAGAGCCACTGAGAAAATAAGGCTGGGGGAGGGCGGGGCCGCGGGGGATCAATAAATAAATGGAGATGGGAAAATCAACAAGGATCATGACGCAACAGCTCCATCAGAAGTCAATGAGCTGGAGAGAAAAAATTGAGAGAGGCCCATGGGAAACAGATGAAGTGCTACGACATTTTTACAAAATAAAACCTGTGTTAAGATCCCTCTGCAAAGTCCAAGAAGAAATGAAGAGCCTTTCCCCCCAGGAGTCTACTGTGTGATTAGGGAGTCAAGTCTCGCCCAGTGAAAGCATTTCTATGCTAGTCCAGCAATACAAGACGGACACGATCCAGAGGTAGATGGAGGGGAACACAGATGAAGAGCTCGGAAGAGGAGAACCAACCAAGACTGGGGAGGCCAGGGGGACTTTGCCCTCTTTTTAAGAAACACACCCTCAGCACTGACTCTCCCTCCTTGCCGACCCCTCGACGGACACCCACCGCATCCCGGTGGAGAGAAGCCCCAAAACTTAGGGAAACTGAGTACCCGGCACATAGAGGAACTCAACCACAGTGTGTGTGTGGTCAAGACCCACAAGACAGACATACAACGGGTCAGGCCAAATGGCAGAGCGGGGCTTGGAGCTGGAGAAACCCCTGAGGTGGCAGAGAAGGGTGCATCTGAGAAACCACGCAAGCCCCTGGGTGCCTGAGGCCCAGCCCATCAGGGTGTGCTGCCAGCAGGCCCGGGCTGGGACCCCCAGTGGATCCGGCTGCTGTAGCCAGAGGCGGCATGAGGAAGCGCAATGTCGCACTTGAGCAAAAGGGAAATCCACAGCAGCCTTCCCTCCGTGCTTGCTCTTCCCCAGATGGATCAAAGGGGCTGCCCGCCTATCATCCCAGCCATCCCCTGCCTCCAGCTGGACCTCAGCTAGTTTTCTGGAGAGAAACCAGGTGAGAGAAATAGGGAGGGAGAGACACCCCTGGGGGGCGGGTGTGGGACCAAAAGCAATATGGCGTTTCCCCCCTCAGCCTGCCCACTATTTTTGCACAGAAGAAACAGGGTAAGATTAATACAGAGGGGGAAGGAAGCGGTAAATATGTATTTGAGGGGAGAGAGAGAGTGTGTACGTGTAGAAGGGATGCAGTCGAGGACTTGGCAGCTGGGGCTCTTGGCCGTGTGGGTCCCAGCTAAAGGCTCAGCTGCTTCTCCTCCTCCTCCTCCAGCTGCCTCTCAGGGCTCGCCAACCCCAGTGAGGACAAGGGGATGTCTGGGGAGCTAACGTCCTTACCTGGGGCAGCCCAGGCGAGGGGAGTCAGAATCTGGGTTGACCTTCTCTCACTCCTTGCTGCCCTCAGAAAGGGGAAGCTTACTAATACCCCACCGCCCACCCTTGTCCCTGCTTGGCTTTAAAAAAAAAAAAATTTTTTTTATGTAAATGATATGATTTCTTCATTTTAATTTTTAATTGTGGTTAAAAAACACATAACAAAATTTACTAGCATAACCATTTCTAATTGTGCAGTTCAGAAGCGTTAAGGGTATTCACATGGTTGTGCAATCAGGATCCAGAATTTTCTCATCTCCCAAACCTGAGACTGTCATCCATTAACAAGTCCCCACTGTCCCTTCCCCCAGCCCCTCATAACCACCCTGCTACTTTCTGTTTCCGGGACTTTGACTTCAAATAAGCGGAATCACACAGTCTTTCTGTGACTGGCTTATTTCACTGAGCATAAAGTCGTCGAGGTTCATCCATGCTGTAGCAGGTCTCAGGATTTCTTTCCTTTTTAACGCTGAATATGTCCTTAGATGTAGAGACCACAGTTTGCTCATACATTTCTCCACTGATGGGCACCCGACGTGCTTCCAGCTTTTAGCTGTTGTGCATAATGCTGCTGGGGACATGGGTGTGCAAGCATCTTTTTGAGACCCTGCTTTCTCTTCTTCGGGGTATAGACCCAGGAGTGGAATTGCAGGATCATATGGTAAATCTATTTTTAATGTTTTGAAGAACCGCCATGGCGTTTTCCATTCCCGCACCGTGTTCCATTCCCACCCACAGAGCACAAGGGCTCCGGTGTCTCCACCCGCTTTGTTTTTCAGAGGTCACTGAGAACAAGGGCTCCCCAGCACCTCTGGCCTTGAAATAAGAACCTCACTTCGAATGAGTGGGGTCCTGTCCTCTCCCGCCTTCTCCTCCGAGCCCCCACGTCCACGTCTGGGGCAGTCCCGTGGCCCTGACGCAGCCCTGTGCTCCCGCAGGCCTGAGAGGAACAAAGGAAACAAGAACGTCCAAGGCAGTGAGTCAAGCAAACTCCCAAGAGCAATGGTGCTCCTATAATCCCTGCCGCGGCAGGAGCGCTCCGCAATGAGAAAGATCTGGGGTAGGAGCAGGGGCCGGGGCCGGTGGTCAGAGCCCAGGGCAAGGGGTTGACCACGGGGGAGGCGGGCCAAGGAGATCAGTGTGGAAGGCCAGGCCACCGTCAGCTCTCCCCTGCACCATCGTGACAGTCTCCAACTTGGCCTTGCCACCTCCCTTCCGGCGTGGGGCAGGGAATCAGCCGCCAAGAGGCTCCTTCCAAAATTCAAATCTAATCCTGTTACTTCCCTGCTGAAAATGCATCATGGCTCCCCGCAGCCCTCAGACGAAACTCCTGGACACATCGCCGCAGCACTTCACCACCCAGCCCCGCCCGCCTCTCAGTACATGTGCCGTGTCTCTCCCTCCTTGTCTGAGATCCAGCCGCACAGATGAGTTTCAATTGCTGTCTATCTTGGGACATGGCTTACAGTGTTCTATCGACTTGGAACATTCTCCCCACAACACCATCCTTCCTCTCTTCATCTAGCTGGTTCTATTCATCCTTAGGGTCTTAGCTTAGATGTCACTTCCTCCGGGAAGCCTTCCATGGCCTCCCCAATTCTGAGTCAGAGCCTCTTCTCAGCATTACCGTGGGGATCATGAGAGGATTTGCACACTGGGTGTATTTCCTGGTGACTTGCTCGTATTCCAAAAACACTAGGTTCTGGGAACAGAGCAGAGTCTTGTTCACTTTTTAGTCCTGGCACCTAGAACACAGCCTGGTTCGGTGTAGGTATCCGTTACAAGTTTTTGATGGGTGAATGAATGTGTGAGTAAATGCATGAAGTCCTGAATCATGAGGTTGATGAAACACGGGAGGAGCGGGGGGGGGGGGGGGGAGGGGGGCGGGGGGGGCGGGGGGGTTGCTGGCCAACTTCCATCCTCCTTCCACCCACATAAAGTGTTCTAACGTGCAACCACTAAAGTCAAGTTTAAAATTAGCCAGCTCTTTTGCCGTCTTTCTTGTCTTCTGGCCTTCAGTGCCTTCCCAAAGTTCTGGGAGATGAGGGTAGGCAAAAAAGGGCGGGGACCAAGCAATGAAACTCGAACGCTGGAGTTCCTTTGGAATCGGATCCAAAGCTCTGGATTATTGATGTATTTGCCTTTATCTAGCTGTCCCGTCCTGTGACACTGAGGAATAAAGAGTCTATGGTTTCTCCAAGGCCCCCCTGGCCTCCCAGTTGCTGCCCAGTGATCATGTCCCTCTGCCTTTGGCCCTCCTGCCCATGGCTGGAAAAACAGCTGTGATCTACGGCCTGTTGCCCAGGAAGCCAACCTGGGGAGGGGCCCTAGGAGCCAGGTGTGAGGTGATGCATCTCTCCAAGCCGGGCTGTAATTGGCCATTCCCTGCGGAGTGGAGAGACTTAGCGCGACAAAAATCTCCCCTACGGCAACTGATAAATGGCAAGTCCCCAAACTGGGAACATTTAGAAGGGAAGAGCAATGATCTGGGGGAGAGGCGTGCAGAGAGGGGTCCATCCCAAAGTGCTGGTACTCTCCGCAGGGCGCCCAGAGCTGTACATTCTGGGAACACAGAGGACTAGGGACTTTTATATAAATACGGTTGTTGTTATCATGCTAACTAATCCAGCACGCAGGACCCCAAAGAGCTTTCATTTCCATTAGCCCTGTTACTTCCAGGCCATCGCTAAGCGGGTGGGAGCGGCAGCAAGGGCTCCTCACAGTGATAGCTACTATTCTTCATCAAGCGTCCTTGTGAGAACGTGCACACAAGCGTCCTTGTGAGAACGTGCACACAAGCGTCCTTGTGAGAACGTGCACACAACAAGCGTCCTTGTGAGAACGTGCACACAAGCGTCCTTGTGAGAACGTGCACACATCAAGCGTCCTTGTGAGAACGTGCACACAACAAGCGTCCTTGTGAGAACGTGCACACAACAAGCGTCCTTGTGAGAACGTGCACACAAGCGTCCTTGTGAGAACATGCACACATCAAGCGTCCTTGTGAGAACGTGCACACAACAAGCGTCCTTGTGAGAACGTGCACACATCAAGTGTCCTTGTGAGAATGTGCACACATCAAGCGTCCCCAAGATCAGGTCCAGGATTCAAACCAGAGCCCATCTGCTCCCCAAGCCATCCTCTCATGTGGCAGGTGGGTGAGACGTGACACAGCTAGCCGAGGGCGATGTTGGGATGGAAGCCCAAGACGCCTGCCCTCTCTCAACAGCCATGCTGTGGCGGGCAGGGGAGAGCAGAGCCCCACGCGCCATCCTCTTCACCCCTGGGTGCATTTGGTTCTTACCATCTCAGGAATTGGGAGAGTCCGACAGTGTCCAGGAGCTCTTATGCTCATTCCCTTCTGTGCATCAGGAGCCACGTTCCACCTTAACGAGGAGGAAATCCAAGGCATTTAGCACAGGGTCGCAGGCAAGGAACACATCTACGGAAAACAACCTTCACCCACACGCACAGGCCCCAGAGGACTCTGCCTGGGCTCAGGTGGAAGGGCAGCGTGCTCACTCCTTGCAGCCTTAGACGGGTGGCCAGAACTGGGCTTCTGGACCTCCTGACTCCCACCGCAGTGTACCCTCCTAACTTATCTCTTTGCACTGAGGGCTGGAGGCACAGGGCGGGGCGGGGTGGGGAGGTCCGAGGTTATCTCATGTGCAGAGCTCAGCTCAGTCTGGAAGATGCTTTTTCCAGTGACATGAGATTCAGTCACATCCAAGGTAAGAATGGAAAGACCCAGGTAGACGAGGCTGAGACAAATGCTCAACAGCTGTTTTCTAGATTACTCCGCTACATCACATGCACACACGTGCGTGTGTACACACACACACACACACACACACACACACACACACACGAGTGCAGCTCTGCTCCAGAAGAGACCTTTGCCAAGCATCAACCCCACAAACTCATGTACAAGCTCCTCTCCCCCTCTCCCTGCCCAGCACTTAGACCCAGAGGCCAGAATCACAGGTGACTCAGACCAGACGCAGGGGAGCTTGTCGTTCCTGCCCTCTCATATTATTTCCTGCTTTGAGCTAAGTTCCACAGTCATTCAGCCAGGCAGGCCAGAGCAGGGGAAGAATTTCTCTTGCCAAAAAAGCTAACGCGAGGTGAAATGGCATTAATAACAGCACGGTATCTAGACAGGAGGCAACGGTCTGGAAAGTCTCTGCACCGGGCAGACCTCACCTTGCTTTCCCGAGTGCCCCATGCTAATAGCAGCCATGACCTGGGCCCCCCCTCCCCCCGGTCAGCAAATGCACCGGAAGTGGGGTCAGCTGCGACCATCGCACACTGCAGCGGGCGAGGGCCAGCTCCAGACCGCGGTAGGACAGTCGGGTGCAGGCAGGAGGAGTGCCGTTCTCAGGAGTCCACAGAGGACACTCAGAACAGCACGTGAGTTACAGGGAGGTAGGCTTCAACCCCACGTAAGGAAGTTTTCCAACAGCCAAAGCTGGCTAAGTGACATACATATGCCGCACGTAAGAGATCGCTTGCACCTGCAGCTATAGCCGGAGCAGGAGTTACCGTGGGAGGTGGTGAGACCTCTGTCACTGTGAATATTCCAACGGGACGGCAGAGGGTTTACGACCGCAAGCTACCAAGTCAGATCCGTCTGGCTTCAATTCCTAACTCTCTCACTGACTAGTTGGGTGACTCTGTTGAAGCTACTTGAAACGGTTTCTTCGCTGGTACGTACGCATAATTACCTCCTCAGGTTTTGAGGCTTCTGTGAGGTTAATGTCTATGCGAGTCCCTCCCAAGGGTAAGAAAGCACTTGATCAGTTGTAGCTAGAACAATCATCATATCGAACAACCAGCAGACACCAGGGGGCTGCCAGCTGAGGGAGGTCGGCAGAGAGTCTCAGAACGGTGGGGGATGGTGCTGGATCATATCTGAGATCCCTTCCAACCCGAAGATTTACTTATTTTGTTTTCGGTTCTTTTTTCTCATTCTGTGACAGAACCTATGCTAGCCCCTGAATAAACAAGGGATGAGAGACTGCCTCACTCTTCCCTTCCCTCTGAGACCTCTTTAATCATCCCTGGCCTGAAAGCCCTTCCCAGCTGATCAGAAAGATGAGATTTTTGCCAAAAAAAAAAAAGATGAGATATTGGCATGCAACACAAACACACACACACACACACACACACACACACACCATGGCCATCACTGAACTCTGTGCAAAGCATAACTGTTTCAGGACTTGGCTATTAGCTCACTACTATAGCTGGCTCTGGCTCAGGTACCACCTCCCAATCTGTCTCTGAACCTTCTTGGTGATTCACCCATGGCAGCAAAGTCTGTCTGCCACAGCCTGGTTCTATTCCAGAAATCTATTCCTTGGGAAAACAAACAAACAAAGGTCTGCAGACCCCCATCATTACAAATTGACCCTGGATAGCAGCGACCCTCATTCCACTAGGAATAATTGTCTGTTTCAGGAGAACAAATCTTAGCCTCTACATGGATGGGATCTGAAATAACCAACCTGGGCTGAAGCAGCTGACCAGCCCCCATAGGATATTATACCAAGTCAGGAGCTCAGGGCTGATTTCTGCTTTTGGAATGGTGAGCATTTAGCAATGGCGGGTTAGTCTTGGTGAGACTCTCTGGTTAAGCCTTTGCCAAGCCCTCAGCTTGGTACCGTGGTCACTCAGTTCAGAAACCCACTGAGCAAACCCTGGGGTTCCTGAGGGAAAATTCTAACTAACATCCACAAAGTGAACCTTCTTGTCTGCCCGATTACCAATAGGAGCTTGGTAAATATCCAATGGAATACAAATATTCTCATATTCTGTGCCCATTCCAAGAGGCCCATCCACATACCTTTTACTAAACTTGCTTGTCACCAATTCTCGCATCTTACCCCTTTCAAGTTCTTGACCATCTGGCCAAACCATTAACAAAGCACATGAATTAGTAAGAACCTTACCTCAGGCCATCGTTCCTTCCAAGCAAAGTAGTCAACAAGTTGTACTACTCAAAGTACTCCCACCAGGAGGACAACTGTTCTCTATTTCAGGGGCACTTCTGAAGAGCTATAATGCTAAGGTAGTTTACTTTGGGTGGATATCAATACATCATGAAGAATTTTGCAAAGCAATCTTGATCATTCTCCTCCTTGGTCAGCTTTGCAGGAATCTATGGATGTAGATTGAGGAAGAGGTGGCAGAGCTCCAGGAGTGGGCACACTAGGGAGTTTGAGTGATTTGTTACTAGAATTTACATGAGCCGTTGGTATCTGCTTGGTCAAGTTCCATTGACAGCATTAGGGCTTGATGATGAGGGGCTGCTGGGCATGCCTGAATTTATGACTTGGTCCACATGATGAGTAGCTTTGACTGCAAGCTCACGTGTTGTCCAGGGGTCAGGGGTTTTGTCATCGGGGTCAGGGGTTTTGTCTATCGGGGTCGGGGGTTTTGTCTATCAGGGCCAGGACAAAGCCAAAACTATTGCTGAAAAGAATAGTGACCTGAGAGACTGAGCATATGTTTGCTCCTGATGCCTCAGGACCTCCACTGGGATGCTCCTACTGAGTTTGCCACATGTGACATCAGCATCATAAAATTGGTCTTCAAAATCCAAAGGGACCAGCTTCCAGTCAAGATGAAGTAACAGGGATAGGACTTACCCTCCCACCGAAAACAACCAAAAAACCAGACAAAATATATGAAACAACCATTTACAGGACATGGCTACCAGGCAACGCAGATCCTTTTGAGATGGGAAATAAACAAGACCATCGCTATGATTGCCCAGGCTCACTACCTTCAGACAGTGTCCAGGCCACAGGTGGGGAGGGGCTCCCAGGTGGAGCCTGGCGGGCTCCTGGAGTTGAGGAGACAGTGCTGAGGGTGCAGGGCAGGTAGAACTTGCAGGAAAGAAAACTGGAGAGAAAGAGTTGCACAGAGTACGGACCCTAGAGATCCACAAAGAGAATCTCCCTCAGTTACTCAGCTGAGTACTCATCAGCATGTGCATGTGAAGAATCTGTGTGAAGGGGTGTGGGGGGAAGGAAACCAAAAAGGTTAAGGTGAACAGTGCTCACCACTCACACAAGCGAGGAATGGTGCCTCCTCCTACAGCCCCCACCGGAAGACCCCTACCTGTGAGGCATGGAACGGAGCACATCAAAGAGTCTTGTCTCATCAGCTCCAGATTATTATGGCTTCTCAACTTTCTCAATTAACATTTGGGGCCTGATAGTTCTTTATTGTATAACAATTGTAAACATTTATATACCATATAACAGAGCTCCAAAACATGTGAAGCAAAAATTGATAGAACCGCAAGGAGAAACTGACAAACCCACAATTCCAACCAGAGATTTCCATCCCCCACCCTCCATACTTGCTAGAACAAGCAGTCAGAACATGAGCCACGTTATCGACAATTTGAACAACCTTCACCCGACTTCACCTAGTCACCACCACAGAGCACTCTACCCAACAATAGCAAGGGCACACGTTCTTTCAAGTAAACACAAAATTTTGATCAAGAAACATCATCTTCTGGGCTGTAAATA
Source organism: Zalophus californianus (assembly GCF_009762305.2). Lineage (NCBI taxonomy): Eukaryota > Metazoa > Chordata > Mammalia > Carnivora > Otariidae > Zalophus > Zalophus californianus. The sequence continues at coordinate 26,238,144 of NC_045604.1, forward strand.
ACACTCAATAAATTTTAAAGGATAGAAGTCATACCAAGTATGCTCTCTGACACAAGAGAAATAAATTAGAAATCAATGCAGAAAGATAACTAGAAAATCCTGAAGATCTGGGAACTAAGTAACACACCTCTAAACAATCCATGGGCCAAAGCGAAAGGAAATTAGGAAGTGTTTTGAATTGAATAAAAATAAAAATACAACATCTCAAAATCATTGGTGTCAGGATAGTGGTACTTACATGCCTTTATTATTAATCATAATAGCTAAAATTTATTGAGCGCTTATTATTATGGACCAGGTGTATGTAAGCACTTTACATATATTATCTCACTGAATCCCTAGAAAAAATTCGTGTGAATAAGGTACCATTATTATTCTTGTTTTGTACGTGACGAAACAGAGACTTAGAGAAACAAACAAAAATCAAAGCAGTCCTTATGGGGAATTTATAACACTAAATACATGGTGTAGAAAAGAAGCAAGGTTTCGAATCACCTCTCCAGGCTTCCTTCCGTCACTGCCCTGCTGTCATGATCCGTGTGTATCTCGCGCTCTGGCTGTGCTGTATCTTATCCATCCTTAACCTACCGAGCTGAATACGTGTCCAGTCCCCCCGCCCCCCGCCGCCCCGCTCCCTCCCCTGGCCTCCAGAAACATGACTTGACTTGACCAAAATTCCACCCTCACTGGTTTCCCTGTTCTCGGAGTTAGGGAATGCTGTCTGGGTCTGAGACTTTTACTCCATTCCATCTGGAATAAACAAAATTCTGGCTCCCTAACATGGCCAAGGTATGCCTGTGGGGACCTGGAGAGGGGCCCGTTCCCCAGCCTGGTCTGTGAGGGAACACAGACCCAGCCACGCAGACCCTGGAAAATCCAAGCTCTCTCCTACCACAGGGCTTTACCCTCGCTGGTCCCTCGTCCCTCACTTCTTCATGTGTCCGGCCCCTTCTCATCATTTTGATGTCAGCTCAGATGTCTCCCGGGAAGCCTTCTGAGATGACTGTGCACCTGATGTTCCAGCACGCCCACCGTCTGTGACCCCTTCCTTGGGTTTCATCGCTCGGACTTTGTTTTGAGTAACTACCTCTCCCCACAACGGACCCAGTCCTGGTGAGGCTGTCGGTCAAACTCCCTACTCTCCCCTGCCCGAGAGTCAACACCTGGGTCTCTGGACTGTGACTCCTGGGCAGAGTCACAAAAACAGAACATGGTCAGAAGACATTTTTCCCAAAGGCCACCCTCTGAAGAGACTGTCTGTGGGTACCTGCCACAAAATAACCCTGGCTCCTATGTCTCACCTGATCTTCTTTCTCTTTTATCTTTTCCTTTGATCCCTTATGAACTACCTTTATCCTTCCAGAAATTTCTTTTTGCTGAGTCACTTTCTATTGCTCAAGGGAAGGAACTCTGATACTAGCTTCCCATCCTCCGTCACTATCTATTTACTCCTTCTATAGCATTTTTCAAAATCCAAAACGATTTTTAAATATTTGTTGATGTTGGGGCACCTGGCTCCGTCGTCGGGCGTCTGCCTTCGGCTCAGGTCCTGGTCCCGGGGTCCTGGGATCGAGCCCCACATCGGGCTCCCTGCTCCGCAGGAAGCCTGCTTCTCCCTCTCCTGCCCCCCTGCTTGTGTCCCCTCTCTCGCTGTGTCTCTCTCTGTCAAATAAATGAATAGAATCTAAAAAAAAAATTTTTTTTGTTGACATTTGGGGCGCCTGGGTGGCTCAGTCAGTTAAGTGTCCAACTCTCGATTTTGGCTCAGGTCATGATCTCAGGGTCCTGAGATAGTGCCTGCTTAGGATTCTCTCTCTCCTTCTCCCTCTGCCCCTCCCTGCTTGTGCGCTCCTGCACACTCTTGCTCTCTCTCTAAAAAAAAATAATAAAATAAAATAAATAATAATAAATAAATAAATGAAAATGTGTTGACTTTCATTGTCTGCTTCTGCCACTAGAACGTAAGCCCATGTCAGGAGGGACCTTTTCTGCCTAGCTCCCTGCTGTCCCCCGGCACCCAGCCCCAGGCTGGCATGCGGTGATGGGGGGCCCCAGAGAGAGGCAGGACCACACTGTGGCCCGGGTCTCACTGCGAGGTCTGCTTACTGGAAGGCTGGGCTGTGGGAAAGAGGGGAAAGGAGAAGACAAAGGGAGCCAGTGAAGGAGCCTCCGTCTTTCCCGCAGGAGAGCAAACTCCAGCTTGGGAATTCCCAACCACAGATTCTAAGACCTGATCTCCCCTCTGCTCCCCCTTTGATCTCTACCAATCCTTTGTAAATCTCACGCAGTGTCTTGTAAATCTTTAAGTACAAAAAATTGCAACCCAACCAGCGAATACACAGAGAGTGTTGATAAATATTTAAAATTGCTACAACAGCAGATCTGAAGGGATTAAGAAAAGATATATTGGAATGACAGTTATTAAACACTACATCCCAGTAAATGTTACAGAGCAGATAAATAATGCAAACTCCTGACAGCCTCTCTGTGCTCTGTTGCCGACAAGACAGGGGCAATCTGCTGGGGACATCGTGTCAGAGGAGGGAGCCACGGACTTAGCTCCCTGCCTCCTGGAGGCTTGTCCTGCCTCGCACTCCCTCAGCACAGCTGTGTCCACAAAGCGGTGGTAGATGCTGGCTGGAAGGAAAGGGAGAGAAGTCTCTGGAATGGTTGTATTTGGAGAGCTCCAGCCACTGAGCCCTCCCTCAGGGCTTTTTCTTGAGCAGCCTTCTTTCCTTCCTTCATTCAGCTCTCTCCTCATTCACTGATTCACCGTTCACCTACTCCCTCACTTATGCCCTGATGGACCCATTTATTTCTTCATAATTCACCAGTGTATGCATTCTTTCCTGCATCGATTCAGTGACTTACACTTGTACTAATTTACGTAGTATTTGCTCACTCACTGGTCACACATGGCTTGAGCGCTTGCTATTGCGGAGGAGATACAAAGGTGAGCAAGACCCAGCCCTTGCCCTCAAGATCTGAGAGCCTCGTGGGGGGTGGGGACCAGAAAGATAAAATATTACAATAAAGGTGACGCTTGGCATTTGTAGATTCTGTATTCGCTGTTTGACTATTCAATAAGCAACCACAGAGGTCTGTGACTGTCTCAACAACACAGATCTGAACTACACATGCACCAAGGCTGGTCGTGTGGGAATGAGGAAGACGCCTGACCCAGGCTGGAGAACACAGGGAAGGCTTCTTGTAGGAGGTAATGTCTGGGCACCACCTATATGCCTGGCAATTTGCTGTATAGCTTGATTACTTATAACAATTTCCCATCTCACTTTATTCTTTTAAAGATTTTATTTATTTATTTATTTATTTATTTGAGAGAGACTGTGCACGCGCGTGGGGGGCAAGGAGTGTGGAAGCAGAGGGAGAAGCAGACTCCCCGCTGAGCAGGGAGCCCGAACCAGAACTCAATCCTGGGACCCTGAGATTATGACCTGAGCCCAAAACAGATGTTTAACTGGCTGAGCCACCCAGGTGCTCCTCCCAACTCATTTTAAAGATTAGGAAATCAGAGATCAGCTTATCCAAGGTCACAATGATAGTGGCAGAACAGAATTAGAACCAGAGACAGACTCCAAAGTCAGTGCACTTTCTTTTTTTTTTTTAATTTAAATTCAACTAATTAACATATAATGTATTATTTGTTTCAGAGGTACAGGTCTGTGATTCATCAGTCTAATACAACACCCAGTGCTCATTACAACACATAGCCTCCCCAGTGTCCATCACCCAGGCACCCCATCCCCCCACCCCCCTCCCCTGCAGCAACCCTCAGTTTGTTTCCTGAGATTAAGAGTCTCTTATACACTTTCTACTACACTTGACTGCTTCCCTGGGGGCCTGGCCAGCCACCTACCTACAGTGAAGAAGACCGGGAAAATCTCTTCCCTAAAAACAGTGCGATAGAGTTATTTTGTGTATTTATTTGAGATGTTGAGTCTACAATTCAGTAAGCTTAGACAACTGTATACAACCGTGTAACAAACACATGCAGCCAAGGCCACCATGATTCCCAATTTCTCTTGCCATAGATTGAGTTCACCAGTTCTTGAGCTTCACATAAATGGACCTAAAGCTATAAAGGGTTTCTTCCTCTTTTTTTTAACTTATTTTCTTTTTTAAGTAATCTGCGCACCCAACGTGGGGCCTGAACTCACAACCCGGAGATCAAGAGTTGCATGTTTGGGACGCCTGGGTGGCTCAGTCGGGTAAGCGTCTGCCTTCGGCTCAGGTCATGATCCCAGGGTCCTGGGATTGAGTCCTGCACTGGGCTCCCTGCTCAGCGGGGAGTCTGCTTCTCCCTCTGCCCCTTCCTGCTGCTTGTGATCTCTCCCTCCCTCCCTCTCTCTCTCTCCCTCAAATAAATAAATAAAATCTTAAAAAAAAAAAAAAAGAGTTGCATGCTCCACCTCCAGTGACTGATCCAACCAGGCGCCTGGTTTCATCCTCTTAACGTAGTAAGAGGAGGTTTTATTTTTTTTTAAAGATTTTATTTATTTATTTGAGAGAGAGAGAATGAGAGATAAGAGAGCACGAGAGGGAAGAGACTCAGAGGGAGAAGCAGACTCCCTGCTGAGCAGGGAGCCCGGTGAGGGACTCGATCCCAGGACTCCAGGATCATGACCTGAGCCGAAGGCAGTCGCTTAACCAACTGAGCCACCCAGGCGCCCTAAGAGAAGGTTTTAAAAGGAGACTTTTGTGGGGCCCCTGGCTGGCTCAGTTGGTAGACCATGCAATGCAACACTTGATCTCAGGGTTGTAAGTTTGAGCCCCATGCTGGGTGTAGCAATTACTTAAAAATAAAATTTTAAAAAAAGCAGGGGGACTTCTATATGAAGTTAAGGGCAATCCCTCAGGAATGTCCAACACAATGATGTGACATATCCCCAACTGTAGAAAAGGCAAGACAGGATGGCACTGCTCAAGCTTCCAAAATCCCTAGTTCCATTTACTTGCTCCAACCCTCTAGGAGGTGGGTGTTAATCACAGAAGCTCAGGGCCCCAACTTCTGGGGCTGGGGAGCTCTGACCCTTCCAGACCTGTCCCCTTACCTCTTCTCAAGGTGTGAGCACTGGGAGCACACTTGAGTACGCTTGTCATCTGCTCTCCTACTGCCCTGGACCTCAGGAGTTACCCTAGCCTCCTGAGTAGGAAAGTCTCATCTCTATCTGGCCTCTAGAGTCCTTCCCAGCATTTTAGGCTGTCCTGTACTTGCCTGCCCACACCTTCCTCATGTCTCCTGGAGGCAGGAATCTAGGCTTGTTCAAGGAGGCCCACCAACTCCTTAGAGATCTTGGGCCGCCATCTTGGTTCTGGCTTTTAGGAGCTTGGCAGCCTCTACAGTGGACGCAATCTCTGCAGGGGCTTCCGCCTTCTCACCAGCTTCTCTGTGAGTCAGCACCTGCCCCATGCCTCTTATCTCTGTCAAAGCGGGGTTCCCCTTCCAGAGGCCCACCAAGTACCTGTTCCCCATGTAAAAAGTGCCGCATTTCTCCTTTAAAGAGCAGGAACAACAGAAGTGGCTTGACTCACAGAATGAACAAGTTAGCTCGGGGAACCAACCTTCTCAATTGAGGGTATGACATCCAGGTGTTCCCCAGGGAGGAGCAGGACATTCCCCAAGGCCTGCTCAATTATATTTTCACTGTCTGGGAAAAATTACTTTTATACATGACACAACTGGATAGCAAAATTTCCTGGCCAGGGTGACTGGGGAAGGGGAGGTGGGTCCCCCAAGTGTCTGCAACAACAGAGACGCCTGATGTGACTAGAACTGGGTCAGATGCAGGAATGGGGGCAGTGACCTCAGGGCCCCCTGGACATTCCAGTGTCTTCCCCTAAAAAGGCTGTGGCTGAGCCAGAGCTGCCAGGAATGACTGACTGAATCTTTTTAACTGATGTCCTGAACATCTCAGCAGTAATTATCTGTGGCTCAGACTAATGTGCCCTGTGGCATCCTTCCAACACACCCCTCACAAAAGACTCAGGCTCTGTCTCACCAATTATCTGCGTCGTGCTGCTCATCCCAGAAGGAAGGAAGGGCTGAGGCAGGATAGTGTCCCTGTTCAGAGTCCACCCATCAGTCAGTCAACAACCTTAAGGAGCCCTTCAGAGGCAAATGCCTCTTTCATTCACTCTGATCTTTAACTACCTGCTCTCTTGTACTATTTCCTAATTGTCTTTGTTTCTTTCTCTCTGATGTAGTCATTTATTCAACAACGTTGTAATGAACCTGAGAGGCAATCTACTACAATAAAGAACACCAACTCTGGAGCCAGATTTTCTGAGTTTGAACCCTAGCTCTTCCACTTACTAACTCTGTGATCTTGGGCAAACTATGCTTCAGATACCTTGTCTGTGAACTGGAAATAATCTAATACTCACAGAGTTATTGCAGAGTTAAGTCAAATATGCAACCTGCTTTGGAGGGTTTCTGGCACATAGTGCTATAGATGTATTTGCTATTAAAATAAGCATTATTGGGGCACATGGCTGGCTTAGTCAGTGGAGCATGCAACTCTTGATCTTGGGGTTGCGAGTTCAAACCCCACATTAAGTGTAGAGATTACATAAAAATAAAATCTTTTAAAAAAATAATCGCTATTGCTAGGATCAAAACATAGTGATAGACAGAGATAAACAGTAATCAGTAAAGAAATTACATCTGCCCTCATGGACCTTACGTCTTAGCAGGAAGCTGCATCTTACAATTGTGACTAGCGGGAGGAAGTAGAAGCCAGGGGCTAGGAGGGATGTGATGGGGAGAGGGCCCCCCACCTGGACTGGGACTTCAGGAAAGATGCCCCTAAAGAAGCTCATGAGCCAAATTCCACAGGATGGGCAGGAGTTGGCTGGGCAAAAGCAGCAGCAAGTGAAGCCATCTGAGGACATGAAAGGTCTGTGTTAATGGAGTTCACAGAGATCCTCAAAGTGCAGGGCAGGGAGGGCAGAAGATGAAGGACCTGGGGAGTCAGCAGTCAGGAGACCACTGGTGTGGTCTGCATAAAAAGTAGATACAGCACCAAAGGCATGGCCCATGAGAGAAAGAATTGACAAGTTGAACTCATTTATTAAAATTACAAACTTCTACTGTATGAAAGACACTGTCAAGAGAATAGGAAGACATGCCACAGACTGGGAGGGAATATCTGCAAGAGACACATCTGATAGGGGCGCCTGGGTGGCTCAGTCGGTTAAGCATCTGCCTTTGGCTCAGGTCATGACCCAGGGTTCTGGGATCAAGCCCCTGCATTGGGCTCCCTGCTCAAAAGGGAGTCTGCTTCTCCTTCTCCATCTGCCTCTTCCCCAGCTCATGCTCTCTCTCTCACTCTCTCTGTCAAATAAATAAATAAAATCTAAAAAAAAAAAAAAATGACACACCTGATAAGGGATGGCTATCTGAAATATACAAAGAACTCAACACTCAACAGTAAGAAAACAGACAACTTGATTAAAAGATGGATGAAAGATCTGAACAGACCCTTCACCAAAGAAGATCCGCGGATGGCAAATGAGCACAGAAGAGGCCCCACATCATATGGCATCTGGAAAATGCAAATTAAAACACTACACCAACCTATCAGAATGACCCAAGTCCAGAACACTGACAGTAGCAGATGCTGGTGGGGATGTGGAGCAACAGGAACTCTCGTTCGTTGCTGGTGGGAATGCAAAAACGTGCAGCCGCTTTGGAAGACAGTTTGGTGGTTTCTTACAAACCAAACATACTCCTACCATACGATCCAGCAATCAAACTACTTGGTATTTACCCAAAAGAGTTAAAAACATGTTTCCACAAAAACCTGCCCTCAGATGTTTACAGCTGCTTTATTCATCATTACCAAAACTTGGAAGTGAAGAAGATGTCCTTCGGTAGATGAATAAATAAACTGTAGTACATTCAGACAATGGAATATTATTTAGCCCTAAAAAAAAAAAAGAGCTATTGAATCATGAAAGGACATGAAAGAAGCTTAAATGCATGTTTCTAAGTGAAAGAAACCGATCTGAGAAGGCTACGTACTGTGTGATTCCAACTATAGGACATTCTGGAAAAGGTAAAACTCTGGAGATGTTAAAAAGATCAGTGGTTGCCAGGGCGAGGGATGGATGAACAGGTGGAGCACAGAGGATTTTTAGGGCAGTGAAACTCTGTATGAGACTCTAATGGTGGGCCCATGTCATTAGACATTTGTCCAAACCCACAGACTGGACAACCCCGGGAGTGAGCCCTCATGTCAACCATGGACTGTGGGTGACGATGATGTGTCAGGGTAGGTTCATCAGCTGTAACAAATGCACCCCTCTGGTGGGGATGCTGATGGTGGGGGAGGCCGTGCGTGTGTGGGGCTGGAGGATATGGGAAATCTCGATACTTTCTGTTCAGTTCTGCTGTGAATCTAAAACTGCTCTAAAAAAATAAACCCTATTAAAAAAGAAAGAAAGAAAGAAAAGTCAACCAAGGCAGCATCAGTGGGGAGGGAGAGGGAGACAAGTTACATCTATGAGGATGAACTGGGGTAAAGGGCAGAGGAAGGTTGGGGGTGATTCCCTGTTCAGCCCTGGGCCCTGGGGGTTGGGTGAGGGGCCCCATGGAGGGTCTGCTGGAGGAGGAGCCAGCCTGTGTGTGGGATGGGACATTGGTCTTAGACACACTGGCTTTGTGAAAGAATCAGGGGAGGTAGGAGGGGCCAGTGGGCATTTAGATTCACGGCTCTGCAGTTCAGAGATGAGAGGGCGCCTGGGCGGCTCAGTTGGTTAAGCGACTGCCTTCGGCTCAGGTCATGGTCCTGGAGTCCCGGGATCGAGTCCCCGCATCGGGGGTGGGGGGGGGTCCCTGCTCAGCAGGGAGTCTGCTTCTCCCTCTGACACTCCCCCCTCTCATGCTCTCTCGCTCTCTCAAATAAATAAATAAAATCTTTTTAAAAAATAAATTAAAAAAGTTCAGAGATGAGGTGTAGTCCTGGGAGGCACTCGGCATGTTTAAGCTGCTGGTTTAAGCCAGAAGATGGAGAAACTGCCCAGGACAGCATGAAGAGACAGAAAAGTAGGCCCAGTCTCTGCAAGGGTTGTGTGTGGCTGTGCACCCCAGCCGCCCCCTCCCCCTCCCTCTGGACCCCGAAGTTGGGCCTTCTTACCAATGCCCATCAAAATCAGACAGCTGGGGTGCCCCCTCTTGGGAAAAGGAACCCTGGTCAGAGACTTCAGGGCCCCGAGTCAGGTGGGGGTGGGGTTGGCAGCCTGACAGTGAGGATGGGGAGCTCTGGAGGCAGCTGGGGGTGGGGGTGGGGAAGACACCCAGGAGAGGAAAGAGGTGCAGGAGGGAAGGGAGTGGAGGGGTAAAGTGAGAAGGAAGGAGAGGCAGTCCTGGGGGAGCCAACCTAGCAGGAATACCGTCGACCTTTTTTTTCAACTTCTAGAAGTTAGCATTTACCTGCCATGGGAAGGTTACTTCTTACCAGATAGGTGAATACAGGTCAATGTTTTAGGCTCTAGCTCATTAGGGTTGATTAGCAGCTGAGGAAAGCAAAGCTGTGCCTCATCCAGCCAAGTCCTTCCTGGTCATCTCCTCCCGGCCGTCCCCTCCCATCAACCCTCCGCCCACCGCAACCTGGGCCCAGCTCTTTGCACCGTTCTTGCAACTGCTGTGAGTGTCCAGATCCTTCTTCCTCTGCGTGCCTCACTGTCCCTCTCCAGCTCTAGTCACTGACTCCTTGGCTCTGGAGCAGCCACTCCCCCAACACTGAGATACCTCCGCCTTCTCTCAGTCGAGGGGCCTTCCACCCCCCCCTTCCCTTGGTCCGAGGTGACTGGCGGTTTTTCACACAGCTAACAGTTCTGCGTGATCCCTGCTCCTCCTTGCTGACCTGAGCAGGGACCAGTGACTCTACGACGTACCACGTAAGTGCTTTTCCACGTCATATACAATCTGCGTGGCATCGGTTTCGCTGATGCATTCTATCCCATCTACAAGATGTCCTCTACCTAACCACCGCCTACTGTTGAAACTGTTGGGCAATTGCTCTTTTTTTTTTTTTAAAGGGAGGGCCCCCCCGGCCCAGAGTGTTCCCTAAGAGCCTGAGAGATGAGGAGTACATTCCTCCCAAATCTTGGAGCAGCTGAGTCCCAGAACTGTCTGCTCTGCCGAGAACCTGGGGAAATGGTGTTTACCTGTGTCCTGCCTCACCTACCTAGCCCCCTGTAGCCGCAGAGCCTGGGATCGAACAGGGAACCGGAGAGGGGCCCCATCCCAGGGGCAGGCGGATCACTATCATTGGATTTGCCACACTGCTTTATCACACGCCCCAATGCCTACCTCCTCTGGTACCCCACGAGTATTGTGAGCGCCAGGCCAGGTCCACTTGATCTCTCTTCGCTCGGCACGTGGCATGGTGCCTGGCACACTGTGATATGAATACACAGAGCAAACACTGAGTGAGCACTCGCTCTCTGCCAAGTACTTTACACGTATGAATAACCGAAAAGTTAAATGCCACCAGTGTGCCCGTTTACAGATGCCGAGACTGAAGCCCCGAGAGGTTAATTAACACCCCCACAGGCATACCGGTAAGAGAGACCCAACTGACATTCAGGCTCATAGATTTCTAGATGAAAACTTCCCTGAAATAGTCACATGGCAGCAGAAATCTGGAGTCCGCTCCAGGTCTGGGAGGGGGGGCTTGGAGAAAACACAGCCTCCTTCTCTGCCTCTGCTGAGCAATAGGAAGCCTCAAAGGAGGTGAAATAATGGCCATAAAGACCTTTATTACAGGAAGACTTGTGCGGCTTTTGCATGTATCTCCGAAAGTACTTCACTACCAAAGATCTTTTTCGGTGCTGTGAAGAAGCAGGGCGGGAATCCTCCTATTTCTGATAAGGAAACCGAAACCTCAGGGGCGCCTGGGTGGCTCAGTTCAGCGTCTGCCTTCGGCTCAGGTCATGACCCAGGGTCCTGGGATCGAGCCCCACATCGGGCTTCCTGCTCAGCGGGGAGCCTGCTTCTGCCTCTCCCTCTGCCTGCCACTCCCCCTGCTTGAGCTCTCTCTCTCTCTCTCTCTCTCTCTGTCAAATAAATAAATAAAATCTTTAAAAAAGAAAAGAAACTGGAACTTCGAGAGAAGTGACTCGCCCAAAGTCACAGCATGGTGAGGGCAGGAATGGCATTTGTGAGACGGAAAGACTTTCAGGATAGGATGAAGCAAGCTTGTCTTGACTATGTGCTTGGGGAACAGCCCTCCCTTCTGCCGCTTCCCAGTGTTCCAAGGCATCTGCGGGTGGAGAGGTCTCTGCTGGGGGGCTGGGGCTCCGGGACAGTGCTGTGCATGCACCAATCTGCTCTCATCTTGGAGGCCAAAGCAGCATTTGTAGCTCAGCGTGCATGGTGTGGGGATGGTGCAGGGCCCCTCTGGCTCAGCGGCTGCAGCCTCCAAAACCGGCTTTATGAAGGAGGACCAGCCATTATTTCCCACATAAAATACCTTTATGGACTCGCAAACGCTAGGCTCCAAAGTTGGCTCACTCAGTTGGACCTGCTTGAATAATCTATGTCGTCAGTCATAGAGAAATGGGCCGCTCCCTCCCGAAAGTGCCCTACACGAAAGCCTGTAAGTCTAGGCTGAGCTGGGAGGGGGACACCAATTGAGAGAGGTAGTCCCTGGCCTCCCAGGCAAAGCGTGCAGTTTGGATGTCTGGACGGTGATGCATGTGCACACTTGATAAATCGCCGCCAGGTACCCCGACATGTAGGAGGCTCCCAGAGGATCAGCTGCCCAGCAGCCCCTTTTCTAGAAACTGCACGTCCACATGGTCACAGCAAGGGTCCCCAGGCTTTCTGCTCCTGCTACAGCCATGCAGCTGGACCAGCAGTGGAAGACCACCCGAGCTGAGCCAATCAGAGGTCTTCCTTGAGAATTTGAAACCAAGAGATTCCAGGGAGGTCTGGCTTTCTCACAAACAAGACGGACATACACTTCAGAAATGTTAGTGGTGAAAAAAAAAAAAGAAAGAAAGAAACGTTAGGCGTGGCCATTTTCTGCTATACAGGCAAAAATACAGAAGCAGCTGGTCTAGAGAGCAAGAGAAAAGAATGAGACCTGAAAAGAGAAGACCCAGTTGCATCTATGCCCTTGGGTTCCATGATACCCTATGGTTCTCCTAACAAAGTCCCGATTTTTGCTTAGAGTTGGTTTCTGTTACTTGCAACCAATAAATAGTTAGTGGAGTGGAACTCAGTCATTCTCAATCTGGGGTGACTTTGTTCCCCAGCGGACATTTGGTAATATCTGAAGACATCTTTGGTTATTCGAGCTAGGGAGTCAGGAATGGGTAGAGCTTGTGGGTGCTGTCCACAAAGAACTGTCCAGTCCAAATGTCAAGAGTGGGGAAACCCTGGCATAACTGAATCCACCATGGACGTCTAAGGCGGGAACATGACCATATGAGGGGAGATTCTATGTATCACTTCTCCGTTTAGCAAAAATGATTTTATATTAAATGCTAATATTCAGGGCGCCTGGGTGGCTCAGTCGGTTAAGCAACTGCCTTCGGCTCAGGTCATGATCCTGGAGTCCCAGGATCGAGTCCCGCCTCGGGCTCCCTGCTCGGCGGGGAGTCTGCTTCTCCCTCTGACCCTCCCCCCTCTCATGTGCTCTCTCTCTCTCTCTCTCTCAAATAAATAAAAACCTTTTTAAAAAAAAATAAAAATAAAAATAAATAAATGCTAATATTCAGTGGTGAGAATTCTCCTACGTTGATAGTGGGAGGAAAGTCAATTAGTGCAACCCCTGTGAAGAGAATCATTTAACAGTATCAGGGGCCTTAAAATGTTCACTCTTAGATCCAATAATTGACTTCTTAGAATTTATTCCTGGTAGAAAAATCTTAATTCAGAGATAATACACCAAGATTTATGCAGGAGGGTGTTCATTTCTGCTTTATTTATAATGGTGAAAAACTGAACCAACTTGGCTATCCAACCACTGCATATTGGCTACATAAATTGTGATACATTCGTATCACAGAATAATATATGTAGCACTTAAAATTATGTTTGGGAAGATTATTTAGTAACACAGGGAAATGCTCACTTGGCCAACTGAAAAAACAGAATAGAAAAATTTTGAAATATATATAAGCACAGAAAAAAGGCTCCAGGGAAATTTATCAAAACATCAGCTGTGGCCATCTCGAGGGACCCGGCTCACAGCTAGTTCCAGTTTCCCAGTCTTTGAAATTATTTTCTAATTTTTCTGTAATGAACATGTATTACTTTTATAATCAGGAAAAAATTAATACTAAAAAGGAATCCTAGAATCATAATTGAAGATAGCATAGATTTATTCGTTCATCCAAAAATAAATACAGTAGTCCCCCCGCCCCCACCCCTGGCTTATCCGTGGGAAATACGTTCCAAGACCCGCAGGGGATGCCTGAAACCACAGCTACTGTCAAACCCTATGTATCCTATGTATTTCTCCTATAAATACATACCGTGATAAAGTGCAATTTATAAATTAGATACAGTAAGAGATTAACAATAATTAGTAACAAAATAGAACAATTATAACAATGTACTGTAATAAAAGTTATGTGAATGTGGTCCCTCTCTCAAAATCTCTTACTGTACTGTTCGCACCCTTCTCCTGATGATGGGAGATGATAAAATGCCTTCATGATGAGATGAAGTGAGGGGAATGAGGTAGACATGGTGACCTAACAGTAGGCCACTGTTGACCTTCTAATGATAGGTCAGAAGGAGGATCACCTGCTTCCGGGCCACAGCTGACCGCAGGTAACCAAACCATGGAAAGTGAAACCATGGGTGAGGGGGGCACCACTGCATGTATATGAAGGATCTACCGAGTACCAGACATCATGGACAAAAGATAAGGCCCCTACCCTCCTGGGGTCTCCAGTTGAGAAGGGAAAGCACTTTGGAATTTCCAACCACTTTCAAATTCATGATCATAGAATTCCTTTGAAAAGCCTTTCCTAGGAAAAGTTAAATAGCTACCATTTGTTGAAAGCTTATTGTATAAGTACTAGATGCCTTACAATTTGGATCTCATAATCTCTGCACGACACCTCAAAGAAATATGATTAAGTCTCGGTCACACAGTTGTGGGCAGTGGCCAAGACCCAAATCAGATTACGCTAACAACCAGTTACCTATCTACTCTGCTCCCTGCCTCAGTAGCTGAGGATTTATGAGCATGAGGAGCAGGTAGAACATAGGATCCATTTCAGAACCAAGTGAGATGACAAATGGGGGTCACCAGGCAAGACTTTAGGGTTGACAGAGCCAAATGGTAGAAAGGGACATGCAGGGGGCAAAGTAGGCCACAGACAGGGTATCCAACTGGAGGGCCGAGGGTTAGTTGTAGTTACAGGGAAGGCGGTGGGGTCAGGGGCCAAGGGCACTGTCACAGTGGTGCTCTGAGCAACCCCTAGGAAGGAAGAACAAGGGGGGCAATAAAGGGAGGAAGAGAAGAAAAAGCAAAAAACATTTCAGAAACCGCGATTCGAAAGAAGGGGACTTTGATGCAGGCTGGATTAGCGGCCGTTGTGGCCACAAAGAACATTCCCTCCCCAGAAGTGAGTCCATTGGAGAAGCTTCAAAAAAGGGAGAGGCAAGTCAGAGGGGACTGGGTTTATACCGCAGACCAGAGCCCAGGGAACTTCGAGGATGGAAGGAAATCAGGGGACCTCACCAGTCGTGCAGGGCTACTGAGTTTGCATCCTCCCCGAGGAAACCGACGGAAAGGCCCCTGCTTCCATGGTGACCAAGAACCCCAGGACAGGTGGGTGCGGGGGTTGGGAAGCACCAGAAGGGAAACTGGAGACTATTAGGAACTCAGGATCCCTGGATTAACTTTGCAAACTGAATGAAGCATCCGGACTGGATGCGGGCAGAGGAACAGCCCGGACAGCATGCACCCAGGAGGCAGGGGACGGCTTCTGCACTTCCCCAGCCGGCTGACTCAAAGCCCACTCAAAGCCCACGTCGCTGGTCCTGGCTCCTTCGGTGGCAAAGGCAGAAGCTCATCGCTGGAAAGACACCCGGGCAGCCTGAGCTGATTTCCACTCACAGTCTGGCTGTTTGCTTCAGTTCAGACCTCTTGTCCTGAGAGAGGCAGAGAAACTTCCAGGGGAGAGCACGGGGCTGGGAGTCAAGAGGCCTGAGTTTCGGTCCCAAGTCTACCATATATCACAAGACCAGACACCTGTCCGGTAACCCCCGCACTTCCACGTTCTCCATTGCCAAGTGAACTTGACAGTGCCTCTCCTCCCCTCCCAGGGAAGTGCGTTCCCCCAGGGCCTCAGTGTCCACCTCCACACGCAGGAGGTGATCACAGCGCGGGCTTTCAGGGCTGCGCACACCCATGGCCAGGTGCCACCCCTGCTGCTCCCAGGCTGATCCGAGACCACAGACGGGCGAGGGGACTTGAGAAATACAAAGCACTTCAGGTTCAAATAAAAGGTGTTACTTCCATTCTCCCCTCTTCCCACCTAGGTCCTCAAAGCTCCCTTTTCCGCACCAGGCTGCCATACCAAACTTTACTACCTGTGTACAATCGCCCAAAACAGGCTCCCCAAAGGCCCCCGCCTGTGTCCGGTTCCCCTCCCCCACCCAGGCTCCCGGCTGCCTCCCTCCTGCCCGGCCCACAGAGCCCAGCCCTGACCCACCTCCCACCCCCCTCGGGGCTGGGGAGCCTCCTCTGGCCTTCACCAGCACCTGGGCTGGCCCTTAGCGGCATGTCCGGTAGTTGTCTGTGTCCGGTAGTTGTCTGTGCTTCCAGTTCTGATTTTGTTTTGTCTGTTTCTTAGCTTCTTGCCTTTGCCCAGGTCCCCCACCTTGAGCTCCCTGTGCAGACAGGGTGTCTCATCTGTCTTCGCACCCCCGATTCTAGTGAAGTCTAGGCGCATTATTGGAGTCCCCGGAAACGCGTGTGATTTGAATGAATGGGCAATTAAGATAATGTACCAGAAATCACTTTCGACAGTCTTCAGAGTGATCACGATTCCACAAATATTCATTGATCACCTAGCGCTCTTTGCAGGGCCTCACAAACTGCCCTGGGCGATGCGTAATGAAGTCCCTGTCCCCAAGGAGTTCGCAGGGTAATGAGGGAGAAGCCCTGGTGTAACTTTCCTACAAACTACAAGAATATAAACATAGTAACACAAGGATATGCTGTCAAAGAGGCCCAGGCAAGGTTGTGCAAGGTCAGGAACTGCTCCCCCAGGGGCTTCGAGAAGGCTTCCTATAGGAGGGGCTGGCTTCAGAGCTGCCTTGTTGAGGGGCCTTGGCAAAGCCTGGGGCAGCTCGCTGCACCCCCGCACCCCCCGCCCCCCCCCCCCGGGCCCTGAGGCCTCCGCAGTGCCCCCTCTGGCCAGGGCCGCAGGGCCAGCAGAGGCAGAGGGCAGAGCCGCTGACCAAGCCAGGCTTTGGTTGGAGGCCTGGCGCTCCACTTCGGGGCCATGTGATTTGACATAGTTCCTTTTCCAAGCCTCAGGGTCCTGGGGTATAAAATGAGGACAACGGCAGTGACTGATGTGGGTGGTGACACTTCAGTGAAATAGCACGCATGGAGAACCTGGAACATAAAAGAAGAAACCTCTCCATGAATGTCAACTCTCTTTACCTCTGGGACCCATCAAACAGCAATGTCTCTCATGCGGGGGGCGGGGGGCCTCCCAGTGTCACGGCTGCAGCACCCAGCCGGCCCCTCCCTGTGGTCTTCGGGTCCTGCCTGGGTTCCCAGAAAAATGATGCAGGTTTAGTGAAGACCAGATGTCCGAAATTTTACAGAGACAGTTCAGAAGCCCTCCCAGCGGGCTGGGGGACGAACTGGTCTGTAAGTAATCCAGTCGCAGACGTCTGAAAGGAGAGAATGGTCCCATTTGAGCCTCTGACCCCGTGAAGCACAAAAGGGCAGGCATAATTACCCCAGATGTGGAAACCAGGCCCAGAGAAGGGAAAAGACTAGGCCAAGGTCACCTAGGAAACCAGGGGCGGAGCCCAGACCAAGTCTACTTTTGCCTCTGCTGCCTAGAGTTACCATCCAATAGGCTTGATGTCAAGGGCTGAGGGCCCCTGCCATCCGGAGTCACACCCAGGGCCACGTCCGGGATGACGTCAGAAAGATAAGAGCGAGTTAACTCTCCCCATGGAGTTCTAGGATGTCCTTCAAAAGACTGGGGGATGATCAGAAATGTCTAAAACCCTCAGTGAATAGATTAGCTCTCAGCTCTGCAGTCCAGGAGCTCTGGGACCTTGAGCATGGCCTTCTCCCTCTCCTGGTCTGCCCTTCCTCCTTGTGGAATGAAGCAGTTGTCCTTGAGGTCTCCAAGACCCCTTCTCCCCGATTCTCAGGGGCTCCCAGGCATTCAGCAGAGGGGGTTAAGGCCAAATCTCAAGCCAGGGCCTCCTTGTCTATCTCAGGACACAGGCCCCACAGATATCCGGCTGCTAGCACTGCCCTCTGCCCTGCCCCCTCCCCTCTGTCCCCTGCTCCCCAAGCAGATCTGCCCCCTGTCCATCTGCCCCTCGTGGTCAGCACGGCTGCTGGCTGGAGAGAAGGAAGAGGCTGTATTCATAGCAGCTTTGCCCATACCTACCAAGTGTATTGACCCAGAGCCTCCCCCCCACCCAACTCGCTCTGACATGTATCCTCTCCAGTCTCCCTTCTCCTCCCTGTACCCATGCCCCAACCTCACAGATGCCAAGGTAAACAGCCAGAAGCTACTCACAGCTGGACTCTTTGCTGGGGGGATGGGAGCCCTCTGACCTGAGCAGCTCAGGGGGAGACGAGCTGGGCCTCTGCTCGCTGGGGCTCCCCTCCATCCCATCTGTCCTGCGGCTGCTCCTTGGGTGCGAGGTTGGGAAGGGCAGTCACAGACCACCTCGCCTCACACGTTAGAGCTGCAGAAGCCCGGGAAGGTTCAATGGCTTGCTCAAGTTCACATGCAGGAGCCGGGGGAGGAAGGCACTCACTGTCTGATAGAGGCTTGGCCCAGCCACCAGGCCACCTCATCCCCCCCGGCCCCCATAGCCACGTCCAATATGGCAGTTGGGTAGATAGATATGCAGGAAAGGTGCTCTGTCTTCTAAGCCAGTTCACTGTGGAGATTCAGAAGAAACTCAGGCTGTAAAACTGGCAGGGGTGGGAGCGCAAAGGGGAAAAAGATAAATCAAAGATCACACCACCTAAAGGAGGCAAGGGGAGGATGGGGCAGGGCAGGGGCTAAGGACCTACATTCGGCTACAGCATCGAAGATTGAACGGCACACAGCATCATGAACGTGTGAACCAGTACAAACAATCCCTCTCTCCTGTCTGGTACTCGGTCAGTATTTGCTGAATGAATGGCTGTTAACAGCTTGTGATTCTGTCTTTCCTGTTCTGGTAAGGTATAAAATCCGTGCAGCCAGATCAGCATTCAACCTAGCTTACCTGCAGTCTTTGTTTTAGGGCCCCAGGCCAAGGTGAAAACAATGTTTGAAAAGAAATGAGATTGTCCGTTTGGGACCGTTCGCTTTCTCTGTTTGGTAGGGGAGGGCCTACTTGGTCTGGTGCTGGGACTGGAGGGTGGGCTCCCCCGCTCCTCCCTCCGCAGTTCTCTGGGTCCCAGACAAATCGGGGTTAGGCTGCTTTCCTACGTGGAGCTGCCCTGGGATGGGACCCCACAGGCAGCCCCAGTGAATGACCACCATGCAGGAATTCATGACTTTCTTGCTGAGCCCAAAACTGGGCAGGGAAAAAGGGGCCATGCCTGCGGGGATAGATTCTGGCCTCGGCTGGGCCCTGCTTTACTTGCTGCAGATACGCAAGTCTCTCCCTAGTGCGGTGATTGGTCTGTCTCTCCTCGGTTTCAAATTCTGCAGGGGAATCACACGCAGACCCTGGTCACCACCTGTACACCAAGCACGCTGAGAAATTCTAGGGATGATAATTTCTGAGTAAATTACCTAAGTGCAGAAGGGTCCACCATGGGAGCTGGGGGAGCATAGAGCAGGGACAGAAGGTGGGAATACGTGACTTGTGCATTAATCACAAAGCAATCAGTGGATGACAAGGGGCCCCGGAGCCACTGGGTTGGTCCAGCTGGACTCAGCAGAGGGAAAGGTCACCCTTGCCGGGGAGCTCCCATCCATCACCAAGACACCCACTTACCTGACTTCCACGTGCCCAAGCCTCCTGTATTCCAGCTGGGCAGAGATGCTGTACTGGCCTGACTCATTGTCCTTGATCCATAGCATCCTTGGGCCCTGCCACACCTGGCCGGGCCACAGAGTCTCCTTGGCCCAACACACTGCAGAGGAGGAGCTTTGGCTGGTTAACCTTCAGGAAACCATTTACTGGGTTTGGCCAGCTCCTGAGGCCTGCCTATTCCTCTTCCTATGCCCTGTATCTTCCCTAGTTACCAGGGTCCAAGGAGAGAGGGACTAAGTGCTCGCTGCTCTCCCACCAACCTACGTGTCTGACCCTCCCTGGCTTCTTCCTTCTCCTGTCAAATCTACCCCCCCACCCCTGCCCCCTTCAATCCCCACTGAACACAGAGGGCCCTGCTGGACAGAGCTCCCAGCTCACCTGCCCCTGCCCTTCTCTGGCTAGGCCCTAACCCTTGGATCAATTTGTTTCTGACATTTTCCTTGCAAGTGTGCTATGCCTTCCAGGTCATTTCCATTTTAACGGGAGCAATGTCTTGACACACGTGTAACACTTAGCAGTGGATTTCAGCAGTGATGATGGCTTTGGGGGAGGGAAAAGCATCTTGACAAGACAGACCATTCCATGACCCAAATCCACAGCTCTGGATTCAGACCCTAGATTTAAATCCTGGCATGACCTTGGGCAAGTCATTTAACCTCCCCTAGCTCTCCATAAAGAGCAGGAATAAACACATCCACCTCACAGGGGTGAGGAGAGAATTTAATACACAGATATTTTAAGATCCTGGTTACAAGGTTGAAACTGCCCTCCTTAGCATGGTGAGCCTGGTGCTTCAAACATGGGAAAGGAGGTGAGGGGAGGGAAATTAAACTGTCCTCAGCAACTGAACCCTAGCAGGGCAGGTGATTTTAAAGGCACCTGGCCCTGAATAGCCACAGCACCTGTGCACCCATCCCTCTGGGTAAAGGATTATTTTCTTTACATTTCTTTACCATTACAGCCATTTCTCCAGGTAAAGCATTATTTTCTCCCCCCACCCCCAAGGGTCCTCTTTGGACATGTGAAAATCCTTGGGAAGTCAAGGTCACTAATACTGTAATGTGAAAAGTTTATTGATTTTTTTTTTAAGATTTTCTTTATTTATTTGGGAGAGAAAAAGAGAGCACATGCGAACACGAGCAGTGGGGAGGGGCAAAGGGAGAGGGAGAAGCAGACTCCATACTGATCGGGGAGCCCAACATGGGACCCAATCCCAGGAGCCCAGAATCACGACCTGAGCCAAAGGCAGACGCCCAACCGACTGAGCCACCCAGGCACCCTGTAATGTGAACATTTTAAGCAAAAGATTTTGTTTATTTTGTTTGTGAAAACACAGGGTGCCCTGGGGCTCCGAAACCAGGAGGAAGCATGGATTGTCCCAGCTGTGGACAGCAAGGTGTAGGCTTACCCATGACCTCATTCCACCCTCATCCCACTGAGGAGGTTGGTGGCAACAGACAACTCTTTTAAAGGTCAAATCAAGACCCTCGGGCAAATGTAAAAGTAACACATGTCAATGATTTCATCCCACTCGGCAACTAATGAGGGACCTAGTAGGATGTCACAAGTGCTCAGAGAATCCAGACAAACACATATAAAAGCCATCAGGAAGGCTGCACTTAATTCACTGAATAGAGGCAAACTGGTCAATATCTGCAGGGCAATAATCAGTTGCATTTCCGCTGGATACAATTTGTATCTCTATGGGCAAAATCATTTGCCTTCTTATCCATTTTCCACAGTTTTGCTCAAGGACAAAGGAAGACAAAGATAATCCAGAGGGAGACTAGACAGGACAGCCAATAATCTTTGCTGCCCATTTCAAAGTCTTTCACAACGTTTCCTAACATGACAACTCTCTTCCTCTTATGACAAAGCAGAAAAGACAAAGGCAGGCACAGCAATTCCATCCAGTGCCAGTCCCTTGTGAGGGCGGAGGAAGTCCAGACAACGACGTCACGTCCGGGATGACGTCAGAAAGATAAGAACGAGTTAACTCTCCCCATGGAGTTCTAGGATGTCCTTCAAAAGACTGTCCTTTATTGGAGATTACATCCTTCATATATTTATGGCATTCAAACGTCCTTTCTGAAAACATGGTGGTCATAGATAGTACCACTACTGCTAGTTGTTGTTGTTTAAGATTTCATTTATTTACAGAGAGAGCGAGCACAAGCAGCGGGGAGAGGCTGAGGCAGAGGGAGAAGCAGGCTCCCCGCTGAGCAAGGAGCCGGATGCGGGACTCGATCCCAGCACCCTGGGATCATGACCTTAACCAACAGAGCCACCTAGGCGTCCTACTAGTTGTTTTTAAAATGTACTTGTTGTTTGAGATCAAGGCTGGCACCCCTATGTTCAGTCCCCATCTTATAAACATAGATATGGTTTTTGTTGTTCTGTGTTTTTTTATTTTTTATTTTATTCATCTGTGATAGCCAAAAGTCTAGAAACACCCATCCTGCTCACAATTCTGAACTGTTGTTCCAGGTAAAGTGGCTGAAGGGTAAGTCCTGTGCACCAGCACCCACGTCCCCTAGCCAATCAGAGTTCTGCTGGTCCTGGTGGAGGATGGGCAGCCAACCTGGACAGGGCCTCCAGATATGAGGCTGAAGTGGGAAGGGAGAAAAAAATGAGACTTATGGACGGACTCCTTGGGATGCCAGAGGGAGGCTGAGACAGCAGAGCCAGAAAATCACCCTCTCTGAGGCAGGCCTCCAAATTCATTCTATGTGTTATGCCGCATGGCTTGTTAACAGCCTTTACCTACACCATCCTCCCTGTCTGTAGCACGGAAGAGTCTGAGGCCCATTAAAACCTGGTCTATGCTGGCACGTGGGCCAGAAGGACAAGGAACAGGGCTTGGGACCACGAGAGCCTGCCCCAGTCCCCGGATGTAGGGATGTAATCAGCAAAGCCCAGAAGGAGAGGGGTTACAGATCGAGCCTGATTAGATCTGGAGAACCGGAACAGACACTTCCTAGCATGTTCGACTTTAACATCTGCAGCCTGGCTTTTCAACCCCTCCATAGGAGTGTGGTTGGCAAAGCCTCTTCCACGTCTGACTATCCCACTGCTGCGAAGGCACTGCTTTTAAAGGCACAGTGCTGCCCGGGCCCGAGAGCAAGCCCCCTCCCCAAGGAGCAGGGAGAGTACGGGAGCTGGAGTTGGGCATTTCAGTTCCAATGAGATGGACAGCCCATCATGGCCCTAAAGGGGAAGGTGGGGTGGGTGCGATGGAGGATCTCTGGGCACCAGCATCCTGTGTATTAAGGACTGCTATCCTGAGTACCTGCTTTCTGCCGGATTAACGGGAAAGAAAATGAGCAGAGGGAAGGAGACAGCTCCCGATGGTTTTTCAAGAAAAGTGCATTTAAACTTAAACTCAGTGTAGCAGAACAGCTGGGTTGGAAAATTGGTTGTTTAGCTCTACAGTTGGTGTCAGGAACCCACTGACTGAGAGGGAATAAGAGCAGCTTGAATTTGTAAACTGCAGGTACTGGGAACCAAGACAAAGGGCCTCTAGGCAGCAGGGACTCCGGCGACTTCTCTTCCCCGCCCCCCCGCCCCCCACCCCGGCTCCTAGATGTCAGGGGCAACGACCGGACCCAGCTAAGAAACCATTGCCAAGGCCTGAGCTGGTCACACTATAGGCATTGGCCAGGTTCTAGAGTTTTCATGTTCCCAGCTCTGCCTTCAAGGAAACAAGCCTAGAATCCCAGAATGCCAGATCCAGAGGGACCAAAGATTGCACAGGAATCCCCCACTTCAGCTCGCCTGTGCCCCAGGGAATGCTCCCTAGTCCTCGCCCAGCCTGGCTTGCTGTCTGCAGCTAGGATGGGGAGGAAATGCCTCCTGGTGGACGCAGACACCTGCGTCTCTTCTGTCACCCAGCAAGGTGGGCGCACGCCGTGGTACCTTAGATGGGAATGGCCCCTCCGAGATGACCTGACCCACAGGTCACAGACCACCCCGATGCACCTGCAGGAATTCATTTTCTTGGCCTAACTAATGTTAAAAGTACTTTTTAAATCCAATGTTTACAATAGGGAAATGTCCCACACAAATCTGGTGTGGTGGATTCCCTGGAAATATCAGAAAGGCCAGCAACAAGGACCCCACGTGACCACAAGAAAACACCCTTCATGGAGGCACCGCTCTCCAGACTATTCCAGCCCCAGCTCTCCCTACTGTGCCCTGACCCAGCTGCCTTCCTTGTCCACAAGACACGACCAGTCTCTACAGGTACGAGTTTGTGAGGCCAGACTGTGCACACTCCAGGTTTTCACAGTCACAGTAAAGGAAGATCTCCTTGGTCTAGAGCTCATTCCCTTCCTTTAAAATTCAGCCTCTTCCCTTGTGGAGTTATGCTCACCCCCAGCAACTTCCTTCCTCATGTCCTGTTGTCTTCGTCTAGGGACCTTCGTTAATATAAAAATAACCAGAGCAGCAGAGCAATTTTGTTTAATCCTCCTTTTCCTGTGGCCACGCATTTAAGGCAGTGGTTCCAACCAGCGGCAGGACCACCTCTACGGTGCCTTCTGGGGTTTCTGGAAGGTATAATTAGTACCTTAATGACCGAGGCACTTAGTGCTTGGGGTCCAGAGATGCTAAATATCCCGCTAGGCAAGGGATAGTCCATAAAACAAAACAAAACAAAATTTGTCCTTGCGGAACACTTCCAACACTGATTAAAATGGAACACTGGCTAATTTTTTCCTCTCATTTAGCTTCTCTAAGCTTCTGTAAAACAGGGATAGTCTACTTCATTCACATGACATGACACTTCTCACACAGGATCATTGTGGCGATGACTTGAGATAAAACCAAACAAATACCAGACACTCACTAGGTATGCAGTGAATGTCAGCGATGACAACTGATTTAGAAAAGGGGCTGGTGAGGCCGGAACTAAGAGAGCTAAGTTCTAGCCCTGCGAGAATAGCGAGTCTTTCAGTAACCAAACAGGTGACGCTGGTCCTGTTGTTTCTCCTCTCTCAACAAGGAGGGGCTGCGCTAGATTCCTGGCAGTCCTCACCACCCACCCCAAATACTTTGTGGTTCTGTGTGCCTAAAATGATGCATGACATACCCTTTTGATTTTCTTTCAGGCTTTCCTGGTCTGGGCCAGCATTCCCAGGTCCACAGTTGGAAGCTGACCTGAGGCTTCCATCAAATCAAAGAACAAGGTTGACAGGTAGAGCACACTGGATATCACTGCTCCCCTAAAATCCGTGACCTTTTGAGGGAGGCTGTAGTGACTGGTGGCCTCAGCTTTTCCCAGCTGTTCCCCTTCTCAGAAGGAGAAAGAGCTATTTTTCCGCAGAACACAGCCTCTTGTGATGGGTACCTGCCCATCACTAGACTCTCACCCCAAAGGGATTCAGGGAAATAGCTGAGGCTCAGCAGTAAGGCAGAGGCTCAGAAATAGACCCTACCCACCACCCACCGCTGGAAGCAAGGCCGTGATGGGGGGGATCAGGGGGGAGGCTGCACATCAAAGGGAAAAACAGCAGTTCAGTTCATTGGAATAAGCCAGGAAGAAAGGAACTGCAATAGCTTGTTACTGAGAGAATAATTTGTAACTAGGTTACAGACAGTCTGAAGAGACAGAGAATGGATGGTGGAAATGGACAAAATAAACGGAAATATAATTCTCTTGACGGCTGATGTGGAGTAAGAGCTCCATTTACTCTAAACCTCTTACTCCAGATTTCCCTCCTGGATTTTAGAGGAATCCTACAAATGATTCCTTCAAGCACCAGGAGTAAGAATATTTAAATAAAGACTTGAACTTAGGGGGTTATCCTCAGGGCGAATCAACTGTTTTAAGGGCAAAGGAACCTTCCTCTTAGATTTACAGGTTACTGGTGCCCTCTGGCGGACAACATGGGTTACATCTGTGGGTTAGAGGCCGGAGATGTTTGGGCCCCTGTGACTGAGGAAGCTGCAAGCAAAAGGAAGAGGCCGTCTCCGGTGCCGTGCACCTCACGTGCATTAGCTCGTTGGTCCTTCACGCTCCGTGTTCCAGATCAGCGAGCTGAGGCTTAGAAACATTAAGTTAACTGCCTGAGGTCACCCAGCAAGTAGCTTATGGGCAATTCTGATTCAGTGCCAAGGATTCCAGAACTCCTGATGGTTACAAGTCTCTCTCTCTCTCTCTCTCTCTCTCTCTCTCTCACACACACACACACACACACACACACACACAGAAAGAAGAAAGCAGATGCAAGTTTCACCAAAATCTGTAACCCTTATTTAGGTAGCAACTTTACCCAGTTTTGAGCAGTATAAAGCTGGAGTTTTTGAGTTAAAATGTCCCAATTTAGGGCACTAGCAAAGTTTCACATTTCTTTAACTTGACTCAAATGTCTCATTTTATTTCCCACTAGTGACTCTTTTAAAGGTTAATGATGAAGGGGAAAGAGTCCCAGAATGTGGGACGCCTGGGTGGCTCAGTTGTTAAGTGTCTGCCTTCGGCTCAGGTCATGATCCCAGGGTCCAGGGATCAAGTCCCGCATCGGGCTCCCTGCTCAGCGGGGAGTCTGCTTCCCCCTCTCTCCCACTCCCCCCTTCTTGTGCTCTCTCTCTCTCTCACTCTCTCTCTGAAATAAATAAAATCTTAAAAAAAAAAAAAAAAAGAGGGCGCCTGGGTGGCTCAGTTGGTTAAGCGACTGCCTTCAGCTCAGGTCATGATCCTGGAGTCCCGGGATCGAGTCCCACATCAGGCTCCCTGCTCAGCAGGGAGTCTGCTTTTCCCTCTGACCCTCTTCCCTCTCGTGCTATCTTTCATTCTCTCTCTCTCAAATAAATAAAAATCTTAAAAAAAAAAAAAGAGTCCCAGAATGCGAGGAGGCAAGATGGGGTTCCGCAGATCACATGCGTTCATCAGTCAGGTGGTGATTGATATCACTTCCCCTCTGTGTGTTGAAGAAAATTATCTCTAAAGACATGTTAACCTAAAAGAGATCTTTTTTGCACACCTGGCCCTAAACCTGAAATGAATCCTCGCTCCTTTCTCCCTTCTTTTCGCTACCCGAGAAGTTTTGCGTGTGTGGCAGAAACATTTGAGTATCTGCTTGAGATCCAGAAGTCCAGTAGGACAAAAACCCATCCTTCACAATTCCCCACTCTTCCTCTCCCTCCCCAAAATTTCAATCGTAGTTTTAAACAATAGCAGTGATTCTCAGAACATGGTTCTTAAATCAGGAACACCTGCATCACCTGGGAACCTGACAGAAATGTGGACCTACTGAATGGAACCTGCCGAGATGGGGCCCAGCAATCTGCTGGCAAAGCCTTTCAGGTCTGTGCTTGCTGAGGTCTGATGGCTACTGTTCTAGAACAGGGTTCTTAACCTAGGATCTGGAGGAAGTTTTAGGGGGTCTAAAACTTCCTTGGGTGCATATAAAATTTTACATATATATCCTTTCTCGGAGAGGGAGTCCAGAGAAGCCACCTCTTAACCCCAAACAAGTTGTGAACTACTATTCTATGAATCATTTCATGGTAAACATCCCCCTGCCTGTACCCACAAACTTCATTTTCCTGTTTCTTTGCCTTAAAAGACACCTGGCTTTACCCCCAAAGAATCTTGTGGTCAGGGACACCTGGGTGGCTCAGTTGGTTAAGCGTCTAGATGCCTTCAGCTCAGGTCATGATCCCAGGGTCCTGGGATCGAGTCCCACACTGGGTTGGTTCCCTGCTCAGCAGGGAGCCTGCTTCTCCCTCTCCCTCTGCCGCTCCCCCTGCTTGTGCATTTGCTTGCTCTGTCAAATAAATAAAAATAAAATCTTTAAAAAAGAAATCTTGTGGTCATTTTCCCATGCCCCATGTACCTTCAGTATAGGAGATGGGCCTTCCCTATACTGTACCCAGACCATTATCCTTCCACACAGAAATCTCTGCTCTTTTGAGACTCAGCCCCTCCTTTATTGTGTCATCTGCTTACCTTCCAGACATTTCGCTCATTTACTATAGACTTTGGGTTCCTACAACGCTGCCATCAGCCTGGGTGATATCAATGTCATATGAATGACCCATCCAACACCCCAGCCTCACAGGACCCTCCCTCATTGACCACCCCAACATCAAGAAATTTCTCATCCATGACACCTGAACTGCTCACTCTATGCCATGTGGGGACTTACCCTCACCTGGGATGGCTCCCCCTTTGCACCAGTCAGCTCAAACTAAGTCAGTGTGGTAACACACCCCCAAATCTCAGCAGCTTCCTCTAAAATGTTTGTTTCTCTGCCCACCGCAGGACAGCTGTAGCTCGGCTCCCTGCTCCTGTCAACCCTGGAGCCAGACTGAAGGAGCAGACCCCATTCTGGGGTGCAGTAGCCTCATGCTAAGGGAAAGGAGCACAACTCACCCCCGCAATGGTCCCTAAACCTCTGCTCAGAACTAGTACACTCGGGGAGCCTGGGTGGCTCAGTCGGTCAAGCGTCTCTTATTTCAGCTCAAGTCATGACCTCAGGGTTGTGAGATCGAGTCCCGCATTGGGCTCCACACTGGGCATGGAGCCTGCTTAACTTCTCTCTCCTTCTCCCTCTGCCCCTCCCCCACTTCTCAAAAAAAAAAAAAAAGAAGTAGTACACTTCATTCCCCCTCACATTTTATCGACAAGCCTGGTATCACTGGGGCAGGGAGGATAATCCTCTCCAAAGTGTGGTAGAGAGAAGTGGCAGATGTTTTGACAATTCAATCTACCCCAATTTTTGAAGTCTTTATTAGAACATCAATCCATCTCAGAACACAGCGGCCTGTCCTTTCTGCTCTCAGTCCACTCCTACCACACCATTCTTTCAATTTCATTCAGGCTTCCCATTTCCTATCAGCCCTCTCCCAGAAATAACGATGATAGATAACCTTTATCGAACACGTCGTAGGTGCTGACTTAAGCTCTATTATCCCATGACATATTTGCGGTTTAGAGAAGCTAAATAAACCTGCCTTCACTTTCTTCTTCCTGTCCTCTAAGTTAGAACCATCCTTTCAACTATCAGGGGAACAACAGGAGAACCAGGTAGAACTGAGAGCCCAGGTTGGGGACATGAATGCGTACGAACGGCAATCAGCAGCTTGTATGATCTTTCTCCCAAAACCTCTCAGCAGCTGGAACTATTGGTTCTCAGCCAGAGGGGATTCTCTCCTTAAGTGACATCTGGCAGTGTCTGCAGATATTTCTGTCACCTTGAGTAGAGGTCAGGGATGCCACAATGCACAGGACACTCCCCCGCCCAACACACACAACGGAAAATTTCCCAGGCCCAGATGTCAATAATGCTGAGGCTGAAGAGACCCGGGCCAGGGCCGGGGGCTGTTGGGCCAGGGCCTCGCAATTTCCCTGGTCCGTTCTCTCCTGGTCCCCAGAGGTCCCACTTCAGACCTTCTCCATTCTCTTCAGACTCTTACCCCAACTGCCTCCTCCCTCAGACTCCACTCTCTCCTTCCCTGCTTTCAACTACACTGAACTTTCCAGTCTCCCAGATGCCATATGGGCTCTTCACCTAAAGGCCCTTGCACCCCTGCTCCCCTCTCTCCCAACTCCCATTCTTCCTTGAGCTCTCAGCTTCTCGTCTCTTCAAGGAGGCTGTTCCTCACCCTTGACTAGACCGGCGCCTCTTCTCTGTCTCCCACAGCAACACGTGTGCTCCTCACAGAACAGGCACCACACCAATACTGTGTGTTGAACCGGCCAGTTTCCCTAAGCCACGAGAGCGAGCACCACGTTCCTCCTCTTCACGACAGCACGCCGGGACCTACGAAGCATAAGATACAGAATATTTACAGCGCAGGCCTATTTCCATGTGGGTCTCCTCCTATGCGCCAAGTCGACACATCCAAAACAAAACTCATCATTTCTTCCCACCTCACCACCACCATCCTCACAAACCTACCCGTTTGCCCATAATTTCCTCCCGAGCCATCCCTGACTCCTCCCCTTCCCTCACACCCGCAGTGACTCATTCGGGAAGGGCCTCCCTTGTCCCTTCCGCCTGGGTTTCCCTCAAATCCATGCACTTCTTTTGGGCTTTTGTCTCAGACACAATAGTTTTAACCAGTGACTGATTCTGTGACTCTTAATTCCCTTGGACAGGTTATTTCGTTCCTCTAAGCTTTAAATACCCCATGGGATAATAAATGCCAGGTCAGCACTTACTAAGTGTTTAGTCAATGTTATCTACTATTATTTTTTTCCAGGCCCACTGCCATCACCTTAGGAATATCATCGTTTCTAGCCCAGATTGCTGCCACGACCTGTTATCCCTGCTTCTAGTCTGGCCAGCACTCCAGTCTATTCTAACAACGCAGCCAGAATCTTCCAAAAATGCAAATGAGACCATGTCACACACACTTAAAATCCTCTAATGGCTCTCCACTGCCTTCAGGATAAGGCTCAAACTCCCTGGCTGTGGCATAGCACACCTTCAGCAGCCAGCCCCTCCCACACTCCAGCGCCTTTTCTCCTCACTTCTCTGGCCACACCCCGTGCTCCAGTCACACAGAACAACAGAACATTCGCAAACACACCTTGCTCTCACGGGTACTTCTTTGACTGCTGTTTCCTCCGCCCGTGTGGAAACTGCCAGGTGTCCTGAAGTCCACTGCTGGACTGTAGGCAACTTGAAGGAGCTTCCTAATTCACTGTGCTATTCCTAGTACCAAGCAGGATCTGGTTCATATGAACACCAAATAAGTCATAAGCTATACTGAACTGAACTCCCAAACTTTATTTTGAAGAGGAAAGAAAGCAAATGAGTTTCGGGTTGGGAAGGTATGTAGGTGAGATGATCCTCATATCCCCAATCCTGTAATGACCTGAAATCTAATAGCCCTAATTTTTAAAATACCTTTAGAGGACGGATTTGTGTGAATTCTGACAAACAAGCACCAACTAGGCATTTGTCTGCTAATGACAATTTAAATCATTTACTAGTTTCAGCTTGCCTTCCTCTGGCCTCAAGACTACACTCATCTGCAGCACCAGGACTCAAGATGACTAGGATGGAAAACCCAGAAAACAAAACGTGTTATGCAGTTGGATTTGTTACAAAGTACCTTAAAGAAGTCACAAAACGTGGAAAGGGTTGTGGGACACAGAAACTGGCTTCATCCTTGGTTCTAATGTTCCTCTTGCTTGTTTTCATTTTTAAAATGCTATCCCTGATATTTCCATGTCAGCCCCACCCCGCCCCCAGGAGCTCCTCATACAGGTGTATACTGCGTATCTCTAGATAATACAGCCTATGAAGTGTGCCCCCCAAAGTCGTGCGGTGTGCACCAGTCTGCACCTGCTCTGCAGTAGCCCTGAACTCGGGACAAATGACCAGATGTTTCACTCACCTGAACAGTCTTAGCTGTAAGGACATGACCTGTTGAAAATGTAGGCTAGCAAGCCCTTTGCGGGCAGTTTGTCTTCAATATCCCTCCAAAGAACAGAACCTGAGGGCACAGACCAGTGGCTGCAATGAAGCTCCTCAGAGTGAATGTACAATGTTGTGTTTTTGTGGAAGAGATCTGATAAGTTCATGAGCTTTTCAGGGAGGGCTATCATCCACCCACCAATTTAAGAACCACTTCTGGAGACCTCAGCAGATGTTAGGCAGATAAGTGATTAATGTGTACTTTGGGACAGGCCCTCAGTACCTCGTGAACTAGCCCCAATTCAAAACACAAACTAGAACCCTGCACCTAGCAGCTGTCTGTCAACTCAACAGAGGCAAATCTGTCATCTCACCATTTGAAATCTCTCCAGCAACAAAGAAGGTGGACAAGATGATATCCCGATGGGCTCAGAAGAGTTCGGTACAGACTTGTGCCTAGAGAGAAGGCTTGCCTTAAATCACTCTAGATGTGCAGGTTCAATACAGTCTCTAATTCTTAAGGGCTCTAGGAGGGGAAATTCCACCTGGCCTAACGAACTAGCTCAAGGTTAAAAAATACTCTGCGAAATCTTGAGGTTCCCTTCAGGATTGGGAACCTAAAAATGAAATACAATACTCTAACAGGTGAATGGAGGAAAATATCAAAAGTTGCTGTTGATTTTAAGTACGTAACTTCTTTTGCAAAATCTATTCTCTTTGTCCCCAAATCAGACTAAAGATTACATATAAAAACAGAAAGTGAGATTTTGCAATATACAAATTTCCCCAATAATGACACCACAAAATGGCAAAATGAAAAATATTTAATACACAAGAAAGCACAACAGAATCAAAAGGTATTAAAAGCATTATAGTGCAAAACCCAGAAAGATACAGAGCCATTAACTTATTGGTGCTTAAAAGAACTAGGCAAAAACACATGAAAATGTCTCCCCATTTAGTGAGCTGGCCACTATTCAAAAAGTTACTTGACATTGCTTTTTTCTATCTTTATGAAACCATGTTTGCTACACTCCTGTTGATTATGCTTACCTGAGCAGATATGTTATTTGGAAAACTGCATGTTTTCTGTATATCAGCAGTTCATTTTAGGCCACCTACTCAAGTGCAAGTAGAAAATTTTTGTCCATCCAGACCACGGCAGAGCAGTTGTATCTACTATCCAAATTTAGACACACTTCTCTCAGAACCTAGAGACAGAACTCTTTTCTAGTCAGGAGCTTCATACCAAGAAGTTACATAGAAGTTACAGGTTACTTACATGTAGTATATATGTGAGTACCTACACCTGTAGGTACAAGGAAGCAACATAGGCTCTGCTAGGCAGGCACTACGGGGAGCTTGTGCTCAGCTTCCAGGACATGAGGTATTCTGAATATATACCCCAGAGACTGGTATAACCATTTTCAACATGTCATTCAAGGCAATGTATAGATCGGTTAAGCTGCTCCAGCATCCTTAACTTCCATAACAAACTTTATGAGGTAGAAAGGGTAGTATGCGTGTTCATTTAACAGATGAAAAAAAAATGAGGCTTAAAAAAGGGTGATGACTGGGGCTGCAGACGGCGGAAGGATCTTACACTCCTTATCTATCCAAAAGGCACTTAACAGTGCCTACCTGTAGACTAAGGGACAGAGTCCTATGCAGAGGCTGCTTCCAACTTCTACCTTGTCAAGTACGGAGGAGGCCAGAAACATTTCATTCTCCTTTTAAAATATTTTCTATTATTTTTAAGAGGAGGAAAGAAAAAAAACAAAGGAGATGTTTTGATTTTAAAAGGAAGTGAAAAACAAGGCAAACTGCACGGGGAAAAGGGCCTCTTGTAAGAAGTTTCTTAGTGCTGAGGCAACAGGGGAGCTCATTCCCCTGCTCCCCCATCACCGACACAAAGGAAGCCTCAACTACAAGTTGTTTTTTATTAGACAGTAGCTCTGATATCACAGTTTCCCTTCCTTATTGCTAGAATCCAACACCTACCCCCTGCAAAAGAAACATTCCCCAGGACTGACAAGAAAAGAGGAGTCTTATCTAAAGATATTATAGTTCCGGGGGCGCCTGGGTGGCTCAGTCGTTAAGCGACTGCCTTCGGCTCAGGTCATGATCCCAGGGTCCTGGGATCGAGCCCCACATCGGGCTCCCTGCTCAGCGGGAAGCCTGCTTCTCCCTCTCCCACTCCCCCTGCTTGTGTTCCCTCTCTCGCTGTGTCTCTCTGTCATATAAATATATAAAATCTTAAAAAAAAAAAAAAAAAGCTTTAAAAGATATTATAGTTCCAACCACCCAGGGGGTGACACAAAAGGCCTTTGGTATAAAAGCAATATCCAGAAGCAGATCACTGTGAACTCTGAGGAAAAAAGAGCAATAGTAAGGGAAGAGGAAGGAGAAAGGTATGACATCAAAGTAGTTACTGTTAAAAAAAAAAAAATGCCTTGGGATAAAACATTAGGCGCTCTAATAAATGGTCAGTGTCATAGTGATAATGTCAATTTTCAAGAAAGCATTTGCCAAATTATAGCCACTATTCTGAGAAAGGAATTCCTCTGACAGCACTGTTTGACCCTTTTTAAGATCCTCGACCCATTCTACCGCAAGAAATGAGGACTCGTACTTGCTGTCCTATGCTCCCAGAAGACATTAAGTAAGGATCCTGGGTGAAGGAAAACAATCCGCAGCAGCAACAGCATCTGGGACTCCAGCTAAAGCTACCAACAAGTATCAGCTACCTCTGTCTGCAGATACACCAATAGGCAACATTATCAGTCACTCGAAAGGCTCTGAGAGAGGCACAGTAAACCCAAGGGATCTTTAAGATTCTACTTTCTTTAACTATGCCACATTCGCCAATAATGGCGTTCCTTGGGATTGCACGTTCCTTCTACCAAAAGATCTCAGAATGCTTGGGGGGACACTCTCCCACAGGAGAGAAGAGATCCGGTGGCTCCTATAAAAGGAAGAAGGTAGCAATGGTGACCGAGGAAAGCGCTGTCCACAGACAGGATGTCTCAAAGCAATCTGGAAAAACTGTCCCCAAATTAGGTCAGGGAGTCACCTCAACCACTACCTCAGACACTCATTTCCAGTTTAGCTTTAGATCCTCAGTATCTCTCCTCATATGCTAAACTACAACTCCACTAATCACCATCTGGAAGATTCCAGCAAAGTAACCTCGGCATACCCTACAGCAGTGCAAAATTCCAGACATTTGTAAACATTGTACATCTTGCTTTTGGCACAGGGGAGAGCTTATGGGTTCTTTATCTTTGAAGTGAAGATTCGAAACACAGCTAGTTCCTATTCTATAGCCATTTTCAGCAAAGGCATTGGCAGTCTTGATAGTATATGTGCATATATATATACTCATGAATGAAGAGAACCATCAAAATAAATTCTTTAGGACATCAGTCAACAATTTAAGTAGCTACTTGGTTGAATGGAAAACAACGGCTTCACAGTATCTAAAGGCATGTACTTTCAGAAGTTCACATGACTCTCTGTGGGGAAAAAAACCCAAATATCTGGTTAACAAATTTCCTCCTTTTGGGGCACCTGGGTGGCTCAGTTGTTAAGCGTCTGCCTTTGGCTCAGGTCTGATCCCAGGGTTCTGGGATCAAGCCCCACATTGGGCTCCATGCTCAGCGGGAAGCCTGCTTCTTCCTCTCCCACTCCCCCTGCTTGTGTTCCCTCTCTCTTTATGTCTCTCTCTGGCAAATGGATAAATAAAATCTTAAAAAAAAAAATTTCCTCCTTTCTAAAGAGAACCAAGAGACAATACTACAATAGTTCTGTAGAACCCAAGATCTAACATTCACCAATTTCTCATGAATAACTGCTCAAAGGAGGCAACAATGCACTGAACTATTTTTAAAAAAAAGTTACAAATGATCCTGACCTTTAAAAATAAATTCTTACAAACAAAATAATGTCCCACAAAGCATTATATACACCTAAATATACATAAATTATTATTAAAACACAACTGCATATTTCAAATGCTTGGCAGTGATTCCATCTCATATTAGAAAAGTTCATGGCAGTTTGTAGGCTGGCCTGGCTGACGGTGATCCATTGTTCAAGCCTAGGATTGCAAACCTTTGATATTCCAGAGGTGGACTGTGGGATGGCAATATGCATCCGAAGCTTGGTCTTAAGATTTTTATAAAGTCTAATTTAAGTATTTAATACAAAAGCATAGCAAATATTGTAAGTACGGTGCAAGAACAGTGAGTTAATGAGACAGGAGACATTTTTAGCTGTAACCTAGAAATTCATTGTTTCTAAAGATTTTTTGTTTTTGCTCTGAACTTTCTGTCCAGGATAACATGATCATAAATATTAAATGATAATTAAAATAAGAAATTTGGTGCTAGGGCACCTGGCTGGCTCAGTCAGTATAGAGTGTGCAACTCCTGATCTCGAGCCCCATGTTGGGTGTACAGATTACTTAAAAAAAAAAGAAAAGAAAAGGGAAGGGGAAGGGGAAGGGAAGGGAAGGGAAGGAAGGAAGGGAGGGAGGGAGGGAGGGAGGGAGGGAGGGAGGGAGGGGAAGGGAAGGAAAAGGAAGGGAAGGGAAAGGAAGGGAAGGGAAGGGAAGGGGAGGGGAAGGAAGGGAAGGGAAAGGAAGGAAAGTGGGGGGAAGGGAGGGGAAGGGGAAGAGAAGAGAAACCGAGCACTAACGTGGGATGATTTCATTAATCCTAAGTCTATAGCGTGATACAGCAGAAACAGTCAGCTCTGCTGGCACCTACTTGAACAGATCCTTTCCTCACAATCAAGATTTCAACTCAAGCAGCTGAGAAAGAGGAGAAAAGGAGACAAATCAGATGGGCCGCTGGAAAAGAGGGGTAAACTGGCACTGTCTCCAAAAAACCAGAGTCCTGGCTCACTCTGACGACAACTAAAAGATAAATGGTAGTGTGTAGAAATCAAGAGTTTATCTCATAGCAGTAAAACTATGAAGACTTCACATACAAACCAAGTATCGCTTTCATGGCAGTGTAATATACCTGTACCGCAGTGGCATTGAAAAAAGAACAAAATGAAAGATGAATCAAGACGGTCTAAAGCATCTGATAGCATTGCTGGTCTAAAGCACTGCTCTGATAGCACTACTTGGCTCTTTGTAGGATCCTTGACTCATTTTACCACAAGAAATCCTCCTTGCTGTCCTATGCTCATGAAGAAGACATGAAATAGGGATCTTGGGTGAAGGAAAACAATCTGCAGCAGCATTCAGATAAGCGATGTAACAGTTGCAGTCACTCACAAGGCTCTTGCTAGAGGGACAGTAAACCCAAGTGTAGGTTTATCCTAATACTCACAGCTCAAACATGCAGCTTGGAATTTTCTAAGCAAAGGATTTAGTGGTAACAGGGACAGCAAAAAACCTAGGTAAGCAAGGGGGAGAAAGAAAGCTGAGTAGCAGAAGAGGATCCTGTGCTAGGCAAGGATGTACCAAAATTAGCAACAAATATCTACAAATGCAAATAAAATTTTTAAATTTTTCCTTAAGTTTTCCAAAAATTGCAGCTTTACATAAGAGGAATCAGAGGGTGCAAGTGCAGATTCCCTACTCATCTTGTCCCTCCTTTACGTCATCACCTGCAAAAGGTCCTAACTGGCAAAAATCAGACAAAATTGAGGGCTATCAAACTATTCTGAAGACAGGAGCATTTGGGAGAAAACAGGGAAGACAGACATTTAACTTGCTGCATTCACCATGGTCTAATGGAACACTGAACTCGGAGGACTCGTTCTGCTTAGAGGGGAAAACCCTTGTCCCTGATATCTAGAGAGAGCGAGAGGCCTGGGCTTACTTCCCTAAGAAGGAACAATACTGGAGAAAGTGGTTCAGGTTCCCCTGTACCTTCATCTGTCCTCTCCCTGTGGGAGGAGTAACTTATCTGATTATATAAGAAAGGCTGATATTTACTGGGCCTTTTCTCTTTGGGGAGAAAATGTTAAAAGTCCTTCTCTCTAAAGGCCTACTTTGGCTGCAAGTCATATTCTGCAAGATTTTAAGATGATGAGCATTTTGAACCCAAATTCCACAAGCATCACCCTTTAAACATTTAACAAATAATGAGAAGGTGAGCATGGTTTTGTGATTTACTGCAAGGGACTTGTATTCTAGTAACAGCTGCATGACTAGCTGTGACTCTTGGCTGTCATTTACCTTTTAGCCTGAAGTGCAAAATAACAGGGGTTGAGTATAAGAGTGCATTCTAGTTTTAAACTTCTAGAACTTTTAACAAAACTCCCCCTCAAGAAATTAAATATGATGCTAAAAGCGATCTCGTTCGTTGTACTTGTAACTGGGAAAACCCTTCCTTCCAGGGCAGGCCTTCCCAAAGTGTGGTCTGTGGACCATTTACCAGCTTCCAGAACACATGTTCTAGTGGAAAGAAACCCCTCATGGGGGGAAACGGGGCCATTGTTTAAGTTTGTTGTTTGTTTTCTTCTTTTTTTTTTTTTGACTTGGGCTTTTCTTAACAAGCAACTGAGGTGATTTTTATGATCAGTAAATTTATTAATTCTAGGGCCATGGTCTTCAAAATCTCATATGCAAACCCCTGGGCATACATCAAGATTTTTCCATGGGGAAAGCAGACAGGAATATGTATAAGGACATCAGCTTAAAGATCTTCAATTTCCATATGTATTGCCCTAAGATTTATGTGCTCAGATAAGGCTTCTTCAGATCTAACATTTTTCTTTACTTATTTTCATTTTCACAACTGCCATACTCCCTATTTCCCAAAGAAAGGCTGACTCATACCCATCTAGAATCTTACTACGGGGCATTGCTCCAGATTGTAAAAAACCTCCAGAGGCATCAAACAAAAGAACAACAATAAAAAAAATAAAAAAAAATTAAAAAAACAGAATTCTCAAGGGACAATGAGGACAGAGTAAAGCAAAGAGAGCTTCGGTTAAAAACTCTGCACCTCATCTATCTTAGAACTATAATTGAGAAGGTTGTGCCAGAAATGTGTTAATGCACTTATCTGAATTAAAAATAAAGTCAAACATTTTCTGACTGAAAATGAAATCTGATTTGGCTGGTGAATTTTAATTGAGAACAGGCTTTGCTACTTTATATGACAGGACTTCTATAAATTTAATCCGCTAAATCTACAGCTCCACGGCTTTGAGAAAAATATTTTTAAGGCACATATACAATATATTGGATAGGGTATCCTTTGTAAGTACTTAAATTTATTTTTAAAATTTAGATGTCACATTAAACATGTGCAAAAGGAAAACTAACCGAGAATGAGAACCATGAAATGGAGAAGGAACTGCTTGGAAAGGGGCACAAGGGACAGAAACCGTCCCCTTAGAGTAGCTTGTTTTAGGTTGGCTACTCAGATGTCTACAACTCAAGAGAAGGGAACACTTTGTTTGCTAATCACTCCCCAAGGTGTAAAATGTGCAAAAGGTTATATATAGTTTTTCAAAATTCTTTCAGGGGTATGTTAGCAAAAATGCTCTTGTTTCTCAAGACTTTTCTTTTGGTGTATCTGAATTGTGCAGCCTGATTGCAACCATAAAGTGATCTATAGCATTACACAACTTGACTAATCAAATTACTTATGTTTTTTTCATTGTTAGCTCTAATATTTTTCTAACAGCCACCTTGGATCTTGATGGCTAAGAACACTCCCTAACAGAAAAAAAGAATAGGGAATAAAATTAATTGAAGAAATACTAAATCTTCAAGTAACTGGGTAAGTGAATGAATTAAAGTACTTTTGTCTGTACTGGCAGTTGCTTTCTCCCAGATCCTCATCTTTAAAGAGAGAATGAGGTGATTAACGCCATCTTTTCATATTAATGGGAGTTCCCCCAAATTGATAATCTAGTTCTAAAGAACTCATTCTCAAATTACCTCTAAGTGTAGAGAGAAAAATGTTGTGACGCACAGATGTTTACATAAATAAACAGATGCAGTGAGTTACGGTGAGTGGAGATGCTCAATACTGACATTTTCATACATACCTAGCCTGTTAATATTTCTCTGCAATTCATGGAGTCAGCTATGCTATAAAAACCTTAATAACCAACTGAATCTCTTTCTTGCAAATAGGGCATGAAGCCCCAGCCTTCTTCAATCTTCTGGCACAGTGAAAACAAGTGACAAGATGCCCTGTCCTCCCATGAATAATGTTCCCGTCTCGTGGTCTTTTCTCACACAGACTACATGGCTTCAAGAGATTCTGGCAATCCTCCATGTTTTCTGTATCTGTTCTCTGTTCGAAAAGGTTATCTGATTGTTCTCCCATGCTTGATATGGTTTCCTGGCTTTCAGAACTGTGGGCCAAATCCAAGAATTCCACTGAGTTGCAGGGATCAAAAAGTTTGGGGTTTTTTTCTTCCTTTGTATATACATCTTTAGGTCTAACAACTGGAGCTGATATGGTTCTTCGACAATCAGGGACATCAATTCCTTCATTTTCCTTCTTTTCAGGTATGGCAGTGATATCAGACGTGGAGAGAGAATGGGTTAACTTAGAACAATCCGAATACCAATCCTTCCTCAACGCCCAGCAACGAAAACAGTACCTCTTGCTTGGAGAGTTAAATTTCTTGCACTCAGTACACTGCCACTCATCCTACAACGACAAGTGCGGCCAATTAATACTCACACAGTGGTGAACACGAAGCTGAGAAAAAGGAGGGTAGGCCAAATCTCATCATCTCACCAAGCTAGTGAGAGTCTGGACATTCCACATCAGTGGTCTAGCCTTGCATCTGAACACATTCCACAGCCACGTGTAAGAAAGTCTAGAGAAGTTTTACAGTGATAGTGACAAAATCACCATTTCAAGTCAAAATTTGATATAGCTATCTTTAACAAAGTTAAATTCATTATTCTGGCATTTTGTCTAGTCTGGGTGGAATTTACATTGCTTGCTTTTCCCTGCTGCCTTCTTTTTTAGTTCATTTCTCATTGTACAA
This sequence comes from Zalophus californianus, assembly GCF_009762305.2. Classification (NCBI taxonomy): domain Eukaryota; kingdom Metazoa; phylum Chordata; class Mammalia; order Carnivora; family Otariidae; genus Zalophus; species Zalophus californianus. Next base: position 26,277,729 of record NC_045604.1, read on the forward strand.
CTTACTCTTTTATTGAGCAAGAGGCTAAAGAATGAAGAAAAGATAACACTTTCATTCCTTCCCACTAATGAAGAAATGTTATAAAATTTGGCAAAAAGGAAGCTAAAATTAAAATGAGGTTTGGGGGCGCCTGGGTGGCTCAGTCGTTAAGCATCTGCCTTGGGCTCAGGTCATGATCCCAGGGTCCTGGGATCAAGCCCCGCATCGGGCTCCCCGCTCAGCGGGAAGCCTGCTTCTCCCTCTCCCCGCTCCCCCTGCTTGTGTTCCTGCTATCGCTCTCTCTGTCAAATAAATAAATAAAATCTTTAAAAAAAATAAAATAATGGGGAGCCTGGGTGGCTCAGTCGTTAAGCATGTGCCTTCGGCTCAGGTCATGATCCCAGAGTCCTGGGATCAAGCCCCGCATCAGGCTCCCTGCTCAGCGGGAAGCCTGCTTCTCCCTCTTTCTACCTGTAGCTCCCCCTGCTTGTGCTCTCTCTCTCTGTCAAATAAATAAATAAATCTTTACAAAAAAAAAAAAAAATGAGGTTTGAAAACTACTACGTTACTTATGCTGTCTCACTGCTCTCAGGATCACAGGTCACTAACTGTTGTATGCCTAAACCCTACCCTCTGAAAAATGAATGTTCTTGCCCTTGGATGCTGGTAACTTTTTTCCGACTTCTCCATATTCAAATTAGGAGATACCAGAGCTCAATGAATTTTAAATGCCTCACTTAATGCAAAGGTAGCTACCTGGAACAAGTCAAGAGTATTTAATGTGGATAATTGCCTGGCTTTGACAGGATCAGTGATTTGACACAGGCAAACTTGATTACTTTCAGAATGAAGGCTGCAGACTTCACGTTTAGAAGGCATAACTCAACTGCCTAGGCCAAGAGGCAGGGACACGACCATTTGTTAAACTGGTGGTCTTTAGACAGCGTCAAAACATTCTTGCCAGTTTAAGATCCTAGATCTCATCTCATCTACTTCATGCAATACAGAATCTCAAAGGCACTTCATAAAGACTTGGAATTTATAACTGATGGTGTGTCATAGTCTAATTGGCATCATTTTTTCTTCTTTAGTAGTACATAAATAGGGCTTATTAAATTAAATGGCATCTTTGATTTGATGAAATACAGTCTATTTGCTTAATAGGTTATCTGGGCCCAAGTAGCCACAGAAGTCTGATTAAGATGGAAACACTTATCTCTGCTATTTGTATTATGGTCAAGAACACTTAATGGACCAATATATTCCACTTTATTACTTAGCTACGCACAGACAGATAATTTACAATGCATTACCATAATGGTCAACAGTGGCAGGCTGGGCATTGGGGGAGGAGCAACACCAGAGACAACCTACAACTTTTCTATCCCCAAGCAGCAAACTGTAAAATCCCCTCCCTTCTCCTTCCCCCACCACCATTCCCAGCAAGTAAGCCAAGGGAAGTACTAAAAGGAAAATGGGGAACTAGCATGAAAAGAGAAAAGCAAGGTGTATGTCTGAATCTAAACCTCGGTTGTCACATCTGGTGACAAATCCACACCTAATACCCAAGAGCTTAATACTACATCTTCATTTACTAGCCCTCCATTAATGTAAACCTGTGTGGAAATTAAGCCATTTCCCACTGGTTTGTTTTTAAGAAAGCAGTGAAAATATGATCTTTACTCTTGACAAAGAATTTTAGAGAGCTTACAGGTCTATCCTTAGGATTATGGAGGACTGTTTAGTGGGGAAAGTAGTATAAGACTATTTTAAATAACTCTGTGTATCCACTGCATCACGTCCAAAGAATTTTGTTAGCAGGGAGAAAGGCAAACAGACAGGCATCTAAGTCACCCCTTTCAAGGTGGGGAGAGGATTAGGTCAACTCATCCTCCTCTTCTCCAAATTCCAATAAAAACCTCTAACAAGATATAAAGAAGCCAATATGTCTTAACACCAAGGAAAGCAAGATAGAAACGGGGGAAATGGCCTTCTTCAACACAAGTGCATTGCTGGAAAGTTCACACTGGAAGATGCAGGTGGTACAAAACAGCTTTTTTACTAGCTACTCATACCTCGGAGGTAACTTCTACATCAGTATCGTCACTTAGGGACTTAGAGTCCTCAAGGTCATCATTTTTTCCCACTTCAAGCACCTGCGAGGGCAAAGACATCTCATTAGTAAAGTTTACCTAGTTTAGATGAGGCTATAACCTGAGAGCAAAAAAGACAGAAGAGCTTCAATTTAGAGCCCAAATTCTGCCTCCATCACTAGCACTTGAAAAGAAAATGACCAGGGGCGCCTGGGTGGCTCACTCGTTAAGCATCTGCCTTCGGCTCAGGTCATGATCCCAGGGTCCTGGGATCGAGCCCATCGGGCTCCCTGCTCCGCAGGAAGCCTGCTTCTCCCTCTCCCACTCCCCCTGCTTGTATTCCCTCTCTCGCTGTGTCTCTGTTGAATAAGTAAATAAAATATTTAAAAAAAAAAAAAAAGAAAGAAAATGGCTTACATGACTCTGTGCACGCCCAACTGGCAGCTCAATAGAAGAAATGACTGAAAAGTGCCCAGAAGGCTCACCAAATACAAGAGGGCACCCATATGTATGACTTCAAAGAAAATAAACAGCAGAGTAAAAACGCTACAAATCATTAAATGTGGAAATTTTTTATCTTGAGAATTTAGGCAGGCATTCACAAGAATAAGGACTGCATGAAAAAATGAAGTGAAAAGCACTAAGTAAAATAAGGAACTGAGATGTGAAGAATGAAAAATATTTTATGAAAAGTAAATTTCGTATCCAAAAGTAAAACTAGTTATGTGACACTCTGGTTGTCCCATAAAAACATGCCCATTGGGCCGCCTGGGTGGCTCAGTCAGTTAAGCGTCTGCCTTCGGCTCAGGTCATGATCCCAGGTCCTGGGATCAAGTCCTGCGTCGGGCTCCTTGCTTGGCGGGGAGTCTGCTTCTGCCTCTTGCCCCTCACCCCGGTCGTGCTCTCTCTCTCTCTCTCTCTCTCTCTCTCTCAAATAAATAAATAAATAAATCTTTTTTTTTTTAAGATTTTATTTATTTATTTGACAGAGAGAGACACAGTGAGAGAGGGAACACAAGCAGAGGGGGGTGAGAGAGGGAGAAGCAGGCTTCCCGCCGAGCAGGGAGCCCGATGTGGGACTCGATCCCAGGACCCTGGGATCATGACCTGAGCCGAAGGCAGCTGCTTAATGACTGAGCCACTCAGGCGCCCCAATAAATAAATAAATCTTAAAAAAAAAAAACATGCCCGTGGACCAGGAAACAGAAAGTCAAGAAATTTGGGAAGTGTCTTCTAAATTTTCTAATTCAGAATTTAAAATTCTAAAAATTAAAACCCTCTTTTGTCATCTAGTAAATGGAATAAAATCAATTATGATAAGAATTAGGAACCTCAGTATATCAACTTCCTCACACAAGTTCAAGTATTTTAAGTTCCATCTCTCTCAATGGAATTTTCCAAATGTCACCTTTGTCTTCACTCCAGCCACTTGGGAGTCCCTTCTAATGCTACCCATACAACTAGTCTAGGAGGACCCAAGCATTGATCTGCCTATAAACATACCAAGATTTCCTTCAGGAACCCAAATTACTATGAAAATCCCTCAAATTAAAAAGATGACCCTATTTAGATCAGTTTTTGTTATATTTACTCAATAGATGTTTACTGAGAATCTTGTCAATATCGGGCATTGGATCTGCTATCCAATCTCTTTTGAGACTTGAGCACATGCTTATATGACTGTTAGTGTGCTCATACTGTGTGTATTCAGAGTTCTAACTCTCTTCTTTCCCCTTATTTAAACTCTAACTTATGTAAGAAGAACTCACCTGTCTATTCCCATTTAGATATGAGTGACTGTGGAAGACACTGAGATGTCCAAGAAGTAAGAATTTTTTTCCCTACAGGCTGCCACAGCCACTTTGAACTTTGCCTTGTTAGCAAAGCAAGGTCTCCAGAAGCAAAAACTCCACAGTGAGAGATTAGACAAGGAGGAAGGGACAGCTTCTTGCTTCTAAGGAAGGAGGAGTTTTACCCATGCAGTACTATCCTATTTTTAAGATAGTGCTGGTTAACTTAATGTGAACCTGAAAACCAGATACAGGAAAACAATAAAAGTAAAAGGGGGGGATTATGTAAGTCATCTGTGGTACAAAGGGTCAGGACACCAGATTTAACAGATCATACTATGTGCACATAAATACAACCAACGTGAAATTTTTCCAAACATACCTTTTTGTCTCTTACTTTTCCTACTTCTTCACTTGTTTGTTCAGTGTCTGCAGCTTCAACTTTTATTCCCACACCAAACTGCTCTGATACAGACTCATTCAAAAACCACAAATCATCTGTGGTGTCTGAAACAATGGCAGTACCTATATCCTAATAGAAAGAAACAAATGTGAGTTTTTGTAGTCAGAGGCTTATCAGTGACATTGAACCAACAGAAATGAACCCAAAACTCAATATCCTCACATACCTCCAAAGAACACCTAGCCTTTCTTCGGTGGACATCTATTCATTCAACAGATAATTACTTGGCACCTAACTATGTATAAACTAATGAATGGATATAGGGAGCCTGGCAAGGAATTTTCTATTTTTTTTTTAAAGATTTTATTTATTTATTCACGAGAGACAGAGAGAGAGAGAGCGGCAGAGGGAGAAGCAGGCTCCCAAGGAGCAGGGAACCCGATGTGGGACTCGATCCCAGGACTCTGGGATCATGACCTGAGCCGAAGGCAGACACTTAACCATCTGAGCCACCCAGGCGCCCAGGAATTTTCTATTTTAACAGTAAATCGGGTGTAAGACCTGAGAAATAGTACTGAAAAGCTTAAAAGCTAAAGACATGAGTTGCTCAACTAAACAGAACCCGTTCCCTAAATTTCCTTTCCAAAGGTGACACCCCAAGAACCTAGAAAACATTCTATTAACTGTGATATATTATTTCCTTTATGGTCAATAATGTTTACTGAAGGACACCTGGGTGGCTCAGTCAATTAAGCATCCAACTCTTGATTTCATCTCAGGTCATGATCTCAAGGTCATGAGATCGAGCCCCATGTCAGGCTCTGTACTCAGCACAGAGTCTGCTTGAGATCTCTCTCTCTCTCCCTCTCCCTCTGCTCGCTCTCTCTAAACAAATAAATAACATCTTAAAAAAAAACAATAATGTTTATTGAAATATAAGAAATACTTATGGTAACTCAAATCTTCTGTCCTCTTTCTGAATTCCTAAACGACTTTAAATATAACCTTCTTTCTGCATTCATCTATGGATTTTTTTTAAGATTTTATTTATTTATTAGACAGAGAGAGACACAGCGAGAGAGGGAACACGAGCAGGGAGCCCAATGTGGGGCTCGATCCCAGAACCCTGGGATCATGACCTGAGCCGAAGGCAGACACTTAACAACAGAGCCACCCAGGCACCCTGCATCTATGGGTATTTTATGACATGCTTTTCTATACTATTCCTAAGAGAAAACTTATTATTTTGCCACTATTCTATATCCATTCATTTACTGAGCAAATATTCATTGAATTCCTATTACGTGTCAGATACTGTTCTAGGTACTAGGTAAGAGAATAAAGTGATGAATAATGTGAAAGCCCTGGACTTTCATTTCAGTAGGGGTAAATAGGCAATAGATACATAAACAAAATAACAGTTTTTCAAAGTGAGAAGTGCAAGAGAATATAAAATAAGATAAAGGAACAGAATGCTTATGGTTTGAATTAGGGTGTAACACCGGAAGTAATAAAAGTCGTTAGATTTTGGATGTTTTGGATAAAGAACTGATAACCTGCATGTGGCATATGACAGATACAGAAATCGATGCTATCCCTTTAGATCTGGCTGGAATAACTGCATAGAAGGTAGATTTGTGAAAAAGGAAAGGCCGTAAAGGAATGTTTAGAAAAAATTAAAAATAAAATCAAGAGCTCTGGTTTGAACATGTTAAATGTCAGATCATCTAAGTGGAGGTGTGGAGTAGGCAGCTGAATATAGAAGCTGGGCATTTAGAAAAGAGGTCAGGGCTGCAGATACGGATTTGAGCAGCAGACGCACACAGATGGTACTTAAAGTCATAGCGCTGAATGAGAATTCTTACAGAATGCAATGTGTGGTCAAGAGTAACCAAGAATGTTACTCTTTAAAAAAAAAAAAAAAAAAAAAACCAGAAAGTTCCTCTTCAAATGTGACATTTACCTGATTTGTCTGTAAATCAGTCGAGCCATTACTTCTAGGTGTATAGTTGCTCCTCAGGTTTCCTAAAAACCACCAAGGCAGCCCAGCTACATCCCACTCCTCAAACCCAAGGTCCAGCTTAGATGTCTCATCTTGGGTTAAGTTTTTTATGAAGTCTTCATCTACAGCAGTCAAATGGAAAGGACAGTAACTACGTACACAACACTAAGAATCAAAACTCTCTTTGTAACATTACAATCTCTTTATAAGACAGGTAAAAAGAAATTTCCACAGCCAGTATGAAAGAAACAGAAATCAAATATCTCAGTCACAGAGCCCAGACCTCCTCTCAAATTTAGGCCTCATTCATTAGCAAGTAACGACACTAGAAGCAGATGATCATTTATCAAGCAATCTAAACTCTGAAAACATCCAAACAATGACATGGTTCTAGGAGGATTTCGAAATGGTTATTTACTGCCATGTTATACATTCACACCGTGGCATTAACTAAAGAAAAGACTTGCTCTCGTACATGATGCCCAATAATGGCCTGATCCATGAACTGCAAATAAATGGTGGCGGCAGAGCGGCCAAACCTGAAGACAGAAGCAAGGCAGTCCAGACTGAATGGGCATCCAAAGGTTGTCAAGGCAGTCTCACTGCTACGTATTTATGGATGTTTCTCATGAATTCATGTTTGGATAGGTAACAACCATTATAAAACACTGAACTCTACGTTGTCTAAGTAAATCTATACCTATGTCCTTTCTGGATCGAGGGGCTCTCTTTTGGAGTTTCTAGATCTCTAAGACCTAGAAATCTTGCAAACCCAAAACATAAGAAGGCACCACATATTCCAAGTAAAAGATCTTGTGTTGTACATTCAAATGACATTCAAGATGATTACTAACATAAGTCTGGTGCTACCACAACATCCCATCATCCAATCTTTTGTTATGCTATTCTCTTTCCCCACTTCCTCACTCTCCTCTACCTCTTCCCAATGCACCAGCCACACCGATAGCAACCACAGGTGCTTAAATGTGTTGAGGTACATGTGCTCGAAAACTTGCAATAAATGGGTCCCTGTCAGAACAAAAGATTACCTTATCTACTTACAAATTATGTTGAACGCTGCCCATTAAGTTCAGGGGAAGTTCAGCTTTTTACTTACTCATTACAATTAACGAAACCCCAATTCCTGAGATGATGCCATATTAAAGTTATCCTCATCTCTTCAAGCTCTCTAACATCTTGTAAAGGGAACAGAAGTATCCTTCCCATGTATACAAACTCTGTCCTTTCTACCTACACACTTTCCTGAAAATACTAAGCTCTTTATTCTCAAAATCTACAGCACAAACTAAATACGGTCTCTTGAATAGGCTATTCTTGTATTTCTGAGTAGCAAACAAGCAAGGACCTGCATTTAAAGAAGAAATTACACATTTAATACCGTACAGACTGAAATAAACTCCAAGGTGACTAGGTAGCTCAAAATTCGGTTGCATGATAAACTGATTCGATTTTAAACATTTGAGATAATTACAGCAGCATCACTCTCTGAGATATTGCTGGAGGTCTAACCTGCCATTGCTCCAAGTGTGAGCCAGTACCGAAACTAGAAACTATCATGCCGTAAAATACCTGAGTAATTTATGATTTTATATACCTGTATAGAAAAAATTTTAGGAGATACTTTATAAAGCAGAGCTTGGGGAAAACTTTCAAAATATCGATTAACTCATTTAACCTGACCACAGCATATCCAGTATGGATGGCCAAGACCTCAGAACTATCATCCAAGAGCAAAGGAACTACTAGGCCTCTGACGTCTCATTCTTGGCTCTGACAGACTAAGTATGCATCATCTTTACAAACTTTAAAACTCTACAAAAATTAGCCTTTGCCTCAAGCAGACAAATCAAAATAAAAATCCTAACCAGACTGAATATATACAAGTACGTCAATATTTAAAAGGCCAAGGCAGGTGATATACGAGGTGGCAAACTGATAAATCTGTAGCGAGCTTCTATTAGCATGCCAGCCAAAGGACAGGTCTTGCTCCATCCCAGTAAACACAGGTTGCTAAAAGAGCACTACCACCTTCTTCAAAGTTAACAATGGTCACTAGGGTAAAGAAAAAGTTTTTAGAAAAGAATGAGAAGTAAGTATGACATATGCCTCTCCTACTTCATATACAAAGAAAGTGCATTATTATTTTTTGAGTTGTCTACAGAATGGTCTCAATTACAGCCAGTGCTTAATGTGAATAAATGTCATTTCTAGAAGTTATCAACAAAAGAAAGAAAAAAAAATATATAGCCTTAATCCAAAACTTACCTTCTCTAGAATTTCTGCATTTATGTTGTGAGGTAGGCAGTGTAGGAATATTGCCTTCTTCCATTCTTTTCCTGGAACTGGAACTTTCTTCTGCACTTTGCTGGAAAAAAAGGGAAAGATGTCTATTAGTGCAGTAAAAATGACTGAGACCAGGGGATGTAGCAGTTCCATTCTGGCTCACCAGTTAGTGTGCGGCACAATGGGTTATGCACAAGAAAGAGATCTCTGAAGTTCACAACAGTCATCAAATAAAGGCAACATCTCTCCTTAACCCACTGGGAGCAGAGCTAAGAGAATCCCAAACCTGGGGGGGAAAAAAATCTCTGCACAAAAGGCCAAAATCTACTGTTAAAAACAGGCTATCAATGTAAAGCCTCTATACTACAAAATTAGGCATAATTCAGAAAACATGTGAAACCCTCAGCATATACCAAGATGATCATAAAGTTTTCCCAGGTCTGGAGAAGATTTAAGAATGGCCTGACATGAACTTAATTGCAAAAAGCCTGTTAAAATCTAATAAAGCAGTTTTCTCAAACACCTATATACATACACCATCACACACACAGGCATACACAAACCCCAAAGAAAATGCAACTGGAGGAACTGAAGATCAGAAGTGCTACATCCCAAAGAAAGATTCAGAGACTGGAACTCTGTTATGGGCAGAACAGAGAAGTTTCACTCTGTCCCTGGTCTGTGAACTCCCAAGAACCTTTCTTATTAAATTCTTACCACATTCAGAGAAAGGTCTTGGGAGTCCAAGATCCATAGGTACAGAGAAGGGGCCACTCTGTACAACAAAAGAAGTCACCGTGTGGTGATTTTACCTTCAGTTGGTCTTGACTTGGAATATCCATACTGTGATCCTGTGCGAGAGCGAGAGTCTGAGCGGCATCTGGATAGCAAGTAAAACAAAAGGAAAACCTTCCCTGGTAATAACCATTCTTTCCACATAAAAAGGACCTCAGCAAACAACCCTGGAGCCAGGTTTGCTCCCTAAAAATGTACTCCTCCGTGTTGGCTGCACAAGGCTCTCATCCAAAAGGGAAAAATCAAAACTGATAAAAATGGCAAAGACCAAGACAGGCTATATTCAAAATGTATTACCAAAATGTAATCTGGGAGAAAATGAAAAATAACTAAAAAATGTTCATGGCAAACTTTCAAATTTTAATATGAAAGTGATTCCAACCAAGAAATAATGAAGAGTATCTTTTATTATCTCTCCCCACAGGTTTTTTATTATTCAATCTGCCTAACTTGTAAAAAACAGCAAAAAAAGTTTGGCCTTTAATTTTTATTTGCAACTGTTAAAAGTTATACAGGGTTATGAAATCTGAAAATCTGGAATTCTCTCCACTTCCTTCATCACACAATAGCACCTCATGGAAACTTACATTCTTAAGTGTCAATGATGATTTCCTAGCTTAAACTCCCATAACCTGAATATAGAGTAGGTGTTTTTAATTAACAAGTTTTATTTTTCCCAGTTACTATAAACATTTCTTAAGAAGGAAGGGAGAGCAGATAAAGTTTTTCTCAAAGTCAATGAAAAGCAAGGAAAACAATAACCTGACAGAAATTCTTAGTCTGAGAGAAATATATTTCGAGGACTTGGAAACTTTTCAAGCAGAACAGAAGATGAAAACTGAGCTACAGGAAAACGACAAACTGCAGAGAATTTAATAACCTAGACTGCTCATTATATGAGGTTATATGTAACTGAAATGTTCCCAAATAAGTCTACCAAGGGTTGGGTTCATTAGCTACTATCAGGTCCAGAGATAAGACACTTAAGGAAAACCTCATCCTCACATAATAAAGACTGCCAGAGAAAAGAATACGGATCCTACAACTGGTCTGATAATTCAGTTGTTTTGCACAAAGCAAACAATTTCAAAATTGTAATTATAAAGAGCATGACTTCTACAAGCATTTTTATAGGTAAATAGAGAATACTGAGAAGTTTAAGAGACAGCATTTTCTGACCGCAGTGATCTTCAAAGATCAACTAAAGAGACAATGCAGATAAAGAATTTCTTTAATAAAGCAACTTGCTTACTGTCATTTATAGTTCTAACACCTTACTATCTTCTTAGGTTAAAACATTTAGAAGCAAGGGCGCCTGGGTGGCTCAGCCCATTGGGCATCTGCCTTCAGCTCAGGTCATGATCTCAAGGTCCTAGGACTGAGCCCCATGTCAGGCTCCCTGCTCAGCGGAGAGTCTGCTTCTCCCTCTCCTCCTGCCCCTCCCCCACTCGTGCGCTCAAGCTCTCTCTCTCTCTCACTCTCTCAAATAAATAAATAAGATCTTTAAAAAAATAAAACGTTTAGAAGCAAAAAAATTATCTGGGAAAACCACAATGTACAAAGGAATTTTAAAATAAAGTAGGTCATATATATTTCATTTTGTTGGTATACATGTGGAGATTTGGACAAATGATTCATAAAGAACCACCTTTACTTTAAACAATGATATTTTCTCAACCATCAAAATAAAAGGTTTAACTCACTTGCAAAGGTGTACAACAGATGATACAGAAAACATTTTTCTCATTTGTCATTTTAAATAAAACACATGCAATCCAATTTATTCAGATCAACAGAGATAACCAACTACAGGCACCAATGCAAGTGCAAGTCAAGAGCAGACAATCATAATTACTTTGGGGCAATATTCTGGTTTTGAATATTGCACTACGGTTATATGTTAGTTACCATTTGGGGAATCTGGGTAAAGAATATTTGGAACTCTATTATACTTTTACTACTTTTTTGTAACTAAAATTATTTCAGAGTGACAAGTTTAAGAACAAACAAAATGTTTTAAAGATTTAATGTTCAGAGAGAAAAAAGTGTTCAAAAAAATTGGGGCAAATTCTGTTATGACATCAATGTGTAGCACAATGAAAAGAGCAAGAACCAGTCAGTCAGAAATATCTGTTCTACCAATTATCAGTGGCAACTAATCTTGGACAAATCACTCATTCCATTAAAAAAGCAAAAAACAAAAACAAAACAAAAAACTCCTCCGTTTCATCATCTCCAGACCTTCCTCACGGGGTTGTTGTGAGGATCAACTGAAATGTTATCAAACTGTTCATTTTAATAGATGGCATGTTAAATGCTGCAAGTGCGAGAGAGAGAGAGAGAGAGAGAGAGGAAAAGTGAGAATTACATCCACTCGAGTTATCCAGAGAACAGATCAATCAGAAAACAAATGCTACTGAAAGAGTAGATCAGCAAATATAAAATCCTCTGTGTATTTCAAGGCTGCAGTGAGTATCCCAGGAAAGCCCTACTATTTCACAAGTGACTGAATTTCAATAAAGCACCATATTATTTGCAAGGCCTTCCCACTCAACAGAAATTTACAGCTGGGTAAAGTGGGCAAGGTGGACAAATGGCTCAATGAAGTCAACAGGCTACAAAATTCAATGTAAGTTCAAAAGTACATTTCAATACAAAAGCACAGTCTCTCTGCTCTCACGTTAAATCATAAATCTTTATTAGGAATGAATTCTTTTCAATTATTTGTTTCACTAAACTATTAAAAGATAACCAATCTGATTACAAACTTGGGCTTTCTTTAAAGGATAAGGTTACCTAAAATCTAATTTGAAGTTCACAAAAGGGCTTCACAGAGGAATGGAGAAAAAAAAAAGTTTCATTATTTGGAAATGAGTAAAAGACAGGGTTACATTTAAGTTATATCCAGTTGATTGATCTCTAACATCATACTTCAGATCCCAAAGCAGCCCACTTCCTGCACCTACCTAATAAACTCAAAAGGCAGTATTTAAAATATATGGAATCAAGCAAAGCGTGTTAGACAAATTGGCATTCATATAACAGAAAGCTAAAACCATTAGGTGAAAGGTTCTTCTTGGGGGACCCTAATAACAGATGGATCAGAGTAACACCACATGAGCCCATGGCATCAACATCACTTAAAGAGGGACAAGTGGACCTTACATGACTCAGGTGTGATGCAACAGATGTACAAAGCACCACCTATGACACCTTCTCAGCAAAAAATTTAAACTTGAAACTATTCAAGCATTACTAGTTTACGGAAAATAGAAGAAATAGACAAACACGTTCAACGACATCACAAGAATATAATCTGCAACCTCTAGAATGTGGGAAATTCTATAGGACAAATGATCCATTTCTTCAACAAATAAATGACATAAAAATAAAAGGAGGATTGTTTTATAAAGATACTTAGAGACATATCAAACAAATGCAATGTGTGGACTTTGTCTGGATCTTGATTTCAACAAGCCAAATGTAAAACACATTTCTGGGATGACTGGGGGTAAACTATATATACACTGACTATTGGATAGTATTATGGAGTTATTATTTACTTTATTATTATTAATTTTGTTGGGTATAAAAATGACACCATAGTTATGTTTAAAGGAAAAAGGTCCTTATCTGTTAGAGATTTTAAAAGTATGTCCAGATGAAAAAAAAGTAATAATAAAATTAAGAAAAAAAAAAAGTATGTCCAGATGAAGCAAATGTGGCAAAATGTTAACAATTACTAAGTCTAAGAGATGGGCATTACACTAATCTATTTTCAGTATATTTGAAATTTTTCACAGTGAAAAGTTAACATCCCGGTAACATTCTGTATGACAGGTATCCCTCCCAATCATGCCAACACAGCATTTCATTTCCATCTTGATCCTCCTTGTTTTCCCATCATTTGCCCCCTTGAGCTCAAAGCTGTGATACAGTCTGAAGAAATAGGATGTGACGTACCTGTAGTAGCAGAGGCTAAAGTGACAAGATTCTTTCTTAGCATATCATAGAGAGGGCTGTCAGAGAGAAAAAAAAAATATGAATAACCTCATGGTTTTCCATTAAAATGTTACATGTCTATCTGATACGTGATCTTCCAACTTTCTCTATAACACATGGAGAAGCAGAATGTTTTCCCCAGAATAGATTTGTTTGTAATTATTTAAATGTCAAGATACTCATGTCCAAGTGCTTGTGATTCTCTGCCCCCATTAAGAAACTAATTAATTTACATTTTATTTAATTAGCTAACAGTAACACAAGATTTCCTTTGGAGACCATTCCTTCCCACTAGGAATTAAGTTTTACAATTTTAATTGAGGAAGGGGTGGAAGGGAGTCTTACCAAAGTAAGACAAAATGAGCTCAGAAGAAACAGTCATCACAAAGCTATAGAAAGAAAACACTGGCTTCTCAATTACTAATTAGCTTTTGACTCTGTAACAACCATATACACCCCATGCAGCTGGAGAAAAATCACACAACAGGTCAGAGAAGCTCTACTGTGATTCTTTTTTTCTTTTTTTTTTTTTAAGAGAGAGAATGAGTGGGGTTAGGGGAAGAGGGAGAAGCAGACTCCCTGAACAGCAGGGAGCCTGACATCCGGTTCAATCCCGGGACTCTGAGATCATGACCTGAGCTGAAGGCAGACGCCCAACCAACTGAGCCACCCAGGCGCCCCTCTACTGTGATTCTTATGAAGCCCATCATTCGACCTCAAACTGCCCAGCAATGCTACATTTCTCTAATCAGCTCACTCTTCCTCTCTGTAACAGCTGCTTCACAAAATTCTATCCTAGCCACATCAAGCTCCTCCTACCCAGGCCTTTGGACATGAACTCAATCTGCCAGAAGCTCTCCAACACTCTCCTGGAGCACCTCTCTCTCCTCACTTATCCTGCAGCTCTCCGCTCAAATGGCACTTCCTCAAGGAACTGTATCTTGACCCCTAAGACCCTAAATCCCACCCCCAACACAGCTTTATGTACCTTTTGTCTGTAACACCCACAGTATAATTTTACCATGTGCTGGTGTGATAACCTGATTAAGATGGGGAAGAGCATCCACTGTCTCACTGCTCTTTAAGCTCCGCAGAATCTGAGACTGTTGCTCACTAACACGTTCTCAGGGCCTCAAAGGTTACCTGACATATGTAGGCCCTTAAATATTGATTGACTAAAGGAATAAATAACCATTAATATCCTATGGAGGGGCGCCTGGGTGGCTCAGTTGGTTAAGCGACTGCCTTCGGCTCAGGTCATGATCCTGGAGTCCCGGGATCGAGTCCCGCATCGGGCTCCCTGCTCAGCGGGGAGTCTGCTTCTTCCTCTGACCCTCTTCCCTCTCATGCTCTCTATCTCTCATTCTCTCTCTCTCAAATAAATAAATAAAAAATAAAAATAAAAATAAAAAAAAATAAAAAATATCCTATGGAGACTGAGTGGTGAGATATAAGCACCCAAAAAGATAAACAAACCCTCACTCTTCTTACCTTGGATCCTTCACGGAGAAGCTCTGACGTCCTAGCAGTTCTCCCAAAAGATCTCCACCACAATACACCATATGCTGCTCCCGCTGATCATAAAGCTGCTTCACCATTATATACTGGCCTAGATAGTGCATGACCTGCAGGGCAATAAAACCGTATAAAGAGATCTGTCCAACAGCTCCAAAGAACACAAATTAATTACGGTAAGATAAGGGAAGTTAGTTTGTTAGAAAAAGAGAAAACACATATGAGGATGACTGTCAGTGCTTGTGTAAGGAGTCCTACAACAAGATGGCTGTCCCCAACTACTAGGTTCATCCATTTATTATCATGCTGGATATCAAGAGACTCTTATTTTTTAGAATAGAGATGTAGTGGTCTGACAATGAGAACGTGTTGAATTTACCTAGTATCCCCTTAAAAATTTTCTCACCAGTCCAAATAAAGAGGTCTGTTCTATGACTAGAAGAAATAAACTTTAAATGTGCCTGGGTCTTAAAAATATTTTCCAAGTCCAGGGACACATAACTATAAGATGCTTTTGACACATGTTCACTTAATTCTTTTTTGGCAAATGAAGTACAATGGTTAATAAGCCATCAGCACTGTAAGTGCATAAAACATAGAATCTAGTATCTACCAAATAAAAATTTACCTGGCTTTTTTCAGAGTTCACAAAAATGGAAGGAACTCAGACAAGTTCATGATTCAAAAGTTTTAAATTATCTATTTTTTCCTAATGTTTTCTCTATGCAGATTTTTTTAAAAGGCTTAATAATTAAGTTCACTTAATGACAGTTAGAACTTTGTTGTCATAGATCACAAGCAGACCAAAGCAGCTATCTTTATCCTTAGGCCCCAACTTCTCAGGAATTATTAGATATCTGCACAGAAGATTTTTCCAACACTGTTCCCATTACATTGGTACAATAATGCTCCTAAGTTCCCCTCTATACCAAGTAACATTTCATCCCAGATAATCAAATATCTAGGGGGAAATAAGATGGGGAACAGCATCCACTGGAAGAAAAAGGAGGAAGTTTTATATTTATATCTGTCCAACTTCCAGAAGAAATAAATTCACCCTAAGTATACAAAATAAGATCTTCGGGGCGCCTGGGTGGCTCAGTCGGTTAAGCGGCTGCCTTCAGCTCAGGTCATGATCCCAGGGTTCTGGGATCGAGTCCCGCATCGGGTTTCTTGCTCAGCAAAGAGCCTGCTTCTCCCTCTCCCTCTGCCTGCCTGCCGCTCCCCCGCTTGTGCTCTATCTCCCTCTCTCTGTGTCAAATAAATAAATAAAATCTTTAAAAAAAAAAAGATCTTCTAAGACAGTATAGATCATCTACCCTATAAATGTGTACATAATTGTTTGCAGCCACTGCCGCACCATCAGAATCTCTAGCTCCCAGAGCTCCAGCTGAAGGAGAAGGGGGAGTAAGTAAGGTCTCTATACTATGGCTTGTACAAAGCAAACCACTCGCAAATCAACCGGTGGTAAAGCTCTGAGGAAGCGACTGACTACAAAAAGCCACTTGCAAGAGTGTGCCCTCTTCTGGAGGGGGTGAAGAAACCTCATCATTACAGCCCGGGTACCGTTGCACTCCGTGAAATTAGACGTTATCAGAAGTCCACTGAACTTCTGATTCCCAAACTTCCTTTCCAACATCTGGTGCGAAAAATTGCTCAGGACTTCAAAAGAGATCTGCGCTTCAGTGAAGCTACTGAAGCTTTGCAGGAGGCAAGTGAGGCCTGTCTGGTGGGCCTTTTTAAAGATGCCAAACTGTTTGCCATCCATACCAAACATGGAACAATTATGCCAAAAGACATCTATCCAGCTAGCATGCCACACACGGAGAATGTGCTTAAGAATCCACTATGATGGAAAACATTTCATTCTTTAAAAAAAATTCTTCTTCCTGTTGGTAGTTCTGAACATTAGATATTTTTTTCCCATGGGGTCAAAAAGTAACTAAGTATATGATTACAAGTGGAAAAATAGGGGACAGAAATCAAGTATTGGCAGTTTTTCCATTTTCATTCATGTGTGAGTTTTTTAATATAAATGCGGCGATCTAAGGCATCCATGCAAGTCAAAACGTTTCAGTGAACAAGTCTCAGCAGTTCAACTTCACAACAATTATAAATAAACCCGTTATACTTTTCTGGACAATTTGGATTTATTTTATTTTTTTTAGATTTTATTCATTTATTTGAGAGAGAGAGCTCGTGCGTGAGAGAAAGCACAAGCAGGAGAGTGGCAGAGGGAGACGGAGAAACAGACTCCCTGCTGAGTGCAGAGCCTGAGGCAGGGCTTGATCCCGGGACCCTGCGATCAAGACCTGAGCCTGAGCTGAAGGCAGAGGCTTAACCAACTGAGCCACCCAGGTGCCCTGGATTTTTTTTTTAAACAAGTAAATTTCTGGGGCCCCTGGGTGGCTCAGTCATTAAGTGTCTGCCTTCGGCTCAGGTCATGGTCCCAGGGTCCTGGGATGGAGCCCCGCATTGGACTCCCTGCTTGGCGGGAAGCCTGCTTCTCCTCTCCAGCTCCCCCTGCTTGTGTTCCCTCTCCTGCTGTCTGTCAAATAAATTAATTAATGCTTTAAAAAATAATAATAATAAAAATAAAATAAACAAGTAAATTTCTTACTGACAGTAACTGTATGGTGTTGGTAGCATTTTTATCATATGGTAGATCCATCCATTCACTATATTTTTCTGAGTTGTCCTACATGCAAGTACATGTTTTTAAATGTTGTCTGTCTTCTGTGCTGTTCCCGTAAGTTTACTATTAAAATGCATTAAAAAGGGCACCTGGGTGGCAGTCAGTTAAGCGTCCAACTCTTGGTTTCGGCTCAGGTTGTGAGACGAGCCCCACACTGGACTCCGTGCTCAGCACAGAGTCTGCTTAACACTCTCTCTCCTTCCCCCTTTGCCCCCTCCCACCTACCTGCATGCTCACCTGCACGCTCTAATAAATAAATCAATCTAAATAAATAAATAACGCATTAAACTAGGAGCACCTGGCTGGCTCAATCAGTAGAGCCTGCAACCCTTGATCTCGGGGTTGTGAGCTCGAGCCCCACAATGGGTGTACAGATTATTTAAAAATCAAATCTTAAAAGAATAATAAAATAAAAATAAATGCATTAAACTAAAAAAATAAAAAATTAATAATGTGTACATAATTACTACTCTTATTATATCATACTGCCTCAATGCACATATTGAGAACCAATCTTTAAAAATAAAAAATTAAATTCTTTATGCACCAGATAGGGTCAAAATTCATAATAGAGAGCTTCATGTAAACGGACTCTAATTTTTTCCCCAGTAAAACATTCTCTCTGACCAATATGTACTTAATTTCTTCTTAACCCAGGAAAACTCTACCATGCGATTGAAGGAGATAGCGTAATTCATTGTAACAACCTTATTGATAGAAAATTCCATACTTCAGGGCTGCTGGGTGGCTCAGTTGGTTAAGCACCGACTCTTGGTTTGGGCTCAGATCATGATCTCATGGGTCCTCAGATCATCGAGCTCAATGCCGGGCCCCCACACTCAGCACCCACACTCAGCAGGGAGGCTGCTTGAAAACTCTCTCCTTAGCATCCTTTAGATGCTAAATAAGTTATTTAAATGCATAAGTGTTTGAAATAACTCCCAGTGCTCAGAAAAGTACTGGACACATTTATAATGAAAAACTACTGCATTTAATTCCTGCCTGGCAGTACATCCTATAAATCACAGACAGTGTCATTTTTTAATCTTGTACACGCTTTGCATTTTAACTCTGAGATCAATGAATTAACGGTTAATTTTATGTTTGGCTGACAACATACTTCAAAAGGATATTTAAAGGAAATATGAAGTTCAATTTAGCTCAATGGTCTTTAAAACAAAGCAAAAGTTGCCTCTCTAGTACCTCAGGCAGAGAATTTCCTTTCTTGGGCCTGATTTCAGAACTATATATTCATCAGCTTCTACTTTTTTATTTTCATCAGCTTCTACTTCTCAGCTGTTCTTATAACTGAGAATTCTCTTTGATGGCTTACCTCTTTAACAGTGAACATTTCACCTTGTGCACCTGCTGCCTGCAAAATCTTCAAAAGTGGCTGTTTTGGTCGTACCTGATATAAACATAAAATAAACCTGCTATTTACATTCCAACTAGATTGGTTTCTGAAACCCTAGGGAACAAGAAAACCTCCTTTTTTTTTTTTAACAAACGCTGGTAGATACTTATCATCTAATAACATACAATCTTCCAATACATACAATCATAGCAGATAATCAGACTACTACTTGTCACCTCTCTGAAAAATCACATTTTCAAAAGACAGCTACTAGGATGGCCATAATAAAAAGAAAAAAGGAAACAAAAGTAAGTATTGGCAAGCGTGTGGAGAAGTTGGAACCCTTGTGTACTGCTGGTGGGAAGATAAAATAGTTCAGCTGCTATGGAAAACAGTTTGGCAGTTCCTCAAAAAGTTAAACACAGAATTACCATATGACCCAGCAGTTCCATTCCTAGGTATATACCCAAAAAAACTGAAAGTAGAACTTAAACAAGTATTTGTACACCAGTGTTCACAGGAGCATTATTCACAATAGCTAAAAGATGGAAACAACCCAAATAGCACCGACAGGTGAGCAGATAAACCAGATGTGGTATAAACACACATGGGATAGTGACTCTGACATTTCTTGACTCTGTGGAGTCTGTCTTTAGCCACACAATTTTATCTTTAAAATTTTTATGGTCAAAGTTGTCTCTCTCTTCCTCTTACAACCTCTTTGGTTTTGTCTTATTTAAGGCCCCCTTCATCCTAAAGTTTCACAAGCATTTCCTAAATTTTTTCTAGTATTATTTCCCTTTTTACATTTAAATCTTCATCTATCTGGAATTTGTTTTTGTACAAAGTTTGAGGTCTTCATTTGTTTCCTTCCAGAGATGGACAATTACATCAAAACCATCTATTACATAAGCCAAATTTCCCCCCATCAAATCCAAATTCCACCTTTATCATACACTAAGGTACACAATACTATGCATATTGTGCAATGTTTATGAAAACACAAGACCAAATTATGTATTTTTATATGTTAGAGGAAAGATCTGAAACAAGACACACCAAATTAATAACAGTGTTGTCTTAGGGGGAGGGGACTTTGGGGGAAGAGAAGAGACAGTCAAGGAGTCCCTATAGATAAATACTTTATAAATACGTTATAAAATTGAATTGTTTAATAAGAATATATTTGCTATATTTACAACTTGAAATTAATTTTTAGGGGTGCCTGGGTGGCTCAGTTGGTTAAGCAACTGCCTTCAGCTCAGGTCATGATCCTGGAGTCCCAGGATCGAATCCCACATCGGGCTCCCTGCCCAGCAGGGAGTCTGCTTCTCCCTCTGACCTTCCCTCTCATGCTCTCTCTCTACCATATTCTCTCTCTCTCAATAAATAAAAATCTTTTAAAAAAATTAATTTTTAAAGAAAACTAACTTTTGTTAAAATGAAGTGAGACAGAAAACATAACTTGACCCCAAATTCTCCACAAGCCACCCATACTCTAAAACACAAGTTTTCAAAATGTACCATATTTTAAGCAATCTGTAACCTCCACATCTTTATTTAATCAATAATCAATTCAAATTTTGAGCACTGACACCATTTCCTAGTTTCCCTAATATGGCATTTAAAAAATAATCCATTCTGCTCTACATAAAATCCTAGTCAGTAAAGTCACCTACATGCTCCAACTCAATTTTTTTAAAGCTTATAGAAAACTAGGAATGCCTAAAAATGATTTACCTGATTGGTTTGTTCTGGAGAGATCCTGCAAGCACTGTCAGAAGTTGAACACTGGGCAGAGGTGGAAAATGATGTCATTTTGGCAGTGAAGAAATTGCCGTCTGCTGATAAATCTAAAAGGAAAAAAAAAACATTATGAAATCTCTTCCAAAGTAGAAAATTCTCACTTTAAGATTTACAAAATAGCAGCCAGCAGAAGTAAAAAAAAAAAAAAAAAAAAAAAAAAAAGACACACGTATCAGAGCGCCCTACACAAATGCAATATATCCATATGAGGTTCTTGATACTCTTCTTATCCCTAAGTTCAGATCCTACAAAAAACTGAAGAGTTTAATTAATAGTCAGAACCATCTATGCTTCCCTCAGGTAAAGCCTGAAACAGAAACAGGTTCAGGCATGCTCCAACCTCCACAGTGATGATAATGAGTAAACTGTTTTAGCTGAAAGTCAAACTTACAATCACTACCTCCCCAATGGGTATCAGGGTTTCAGTAACTCCTCCTCTCTTGAACAGTGCTCAAGAGCACCCCCTGGAAGACAACTGATGTAGAGTTGGGGGAATTACCAAGATTAAGTAATAGATTTAAGATTCCAAGAGCGCATCAAGAAAAACCTCTGCAACATGTTGAAACATGTCTTGGCAAGGAACTGCAGGAAAGTGAGAATCAAATTACTCAGTATCAGTTAAAGCAGCTTTTAATACCTGCCAAACCCAAAGAGTATATAGCAACTAAATACCTACAAGATGGGTTAAGCCAAGGTGGACATTTATCATCAAGGAAAGATACAGCATGAAATGAAATACAGAGTAAGTTTTAGTTAAAATTTTTCACCTTCTACCATCTCTCCTTTAAAAAAATTAAAAAAAAAAAAAAGCTTTAAGAGGGAAAATAAAATTTTAAATAAACTTGTTGAAGTTTACCGTCAGGCCTTTTTCTAGTAAAAAGGTGATAAATGATCAGTGAAATTTATGACCAACAAGCCACAGCAGGGAAAGGGTGAAAGGGGCCTGGAAAAACTGACAAATAGTCTGGCTAAACTAACAAGATTCCTCAATCTTCTGAGAATACTTACTAACTGTAACAAAATACAAATTTCTCCCTCCCCCATCTGCCTCCCTTGCTACAAAATGGGAAGTCAAATAGGATACAAGCATAATTTACAATTTTAAAGCAGCTACCTCCTAATTAGCATTTCAAACCTTATACCTAAAACACCAGTCCTGATCTTCCCAAACCTGCCAGTCCTGCAGTCTCCCCCATCTCAACAACCGGCAACTCCATCCTTCCAGTTGCTCATGTCAACGACCTTGAAGCCATCCTTGATTCCTTTTTCTTTCACATTCCACATCCAGTTCATAAATAAACCCTAAAGCTGTATCTTCAAAATATATCCAAACTCTAACCATTTCCCACCACTTCAGTTATTACTGCGCTAATCCAAACCACCTACCTCTCAACTACACTACCCTCCTAAGGTTTTCTTGCTCCCACCCTTGCCCTTTGAGCTCCTAACCTCCTCCTTTTGTCTGCTCAAATGTCAGTTTACCGAGGCCTTCCATGACTACCCATTCTTAAAACTGCAACTCCCAGCCCCCAGTATTCCCTATCTCCTTCCCTGCCTTATTTTTCTTTACTGTCCTTGTTACCAACCAACATACTATACATTTTAATTACTTATCATGTAAAACATAAGCAGCAAGTGGGCAGGGATTTGTATTTAATCATTCATTAATAAATCATTGGTGCCTAAACTGACAATTACATACACTGTAGAGCAACATGACGGATACAAGTATCAGTTAACAGTGTGGATGGGGGGGTGTGTGGCTCGCTTAGTCGGTGGAGCACGCGACTTGATCTCAGGATTGTAAATTCAAGCCCCATGTTAGGTCTACACTTACCTAAAAACAAAATCTTAAAAAAATGAACCACATCTCCCAAGTGGCTCTGTGACGTTTATCAACAGAATACAGTGGAAGTGATAATGTGCCAATTCCAAGCCTGGCAGCTTCATTTTTTGTGCTTTTGGAGACCCCTAAAATCTGACTACTCTACTGGAGACCACATAAAAGGGCCATGTGGAGAGGATTGTCCAGTTGAGCCAAGCCTTCCAGCCATTCCCTCCAAAGCACCACATATTACAGAACATTCCAACAGCAGCGGTCAGCTGACCACAGCTGCAAGACAGACAAGAACTATCCAACTTAGCCCACAGAATCATAATAAATAAAATGGCTGTTGTTTTAACTCACTAAGTTGTTGGGTGGTTTATTACTTAGCACTAGATAATCAAATGGCACAGACTTATAGAGAGCTTACTCTGTACCAGGCACACATATTAACCCATTTAATACTTAAAAAATCCTATGATGTAGGCAATATTATTACTATTATTTACAGTATAATTATTATTTATAGTATAATTATTAGTATAGTATAATAATTATTATTGTTTTACATCTAAGGCAAGAGAAGCATGGAGGTGTTATTTGCCCAAGATAATACAATTCAGTGAACTGCTAGAGTCAAGACACCGAACTCGAGAGTTCTGAGGTCCCCACCTAGTAATATTTTTTTTGCCTGTTAGACCTCAATGTACAGAATTAATCATAATCCTTTCCTTCAACATACTCTCATTGTTTATCCACACGGCCCACTTTTCCTTGATTCTTCCTGATGGAATAAGCACCTGCAAAGCAGTACTCTTGACAACAACCTATATTCAATTATAATATCCCCTCCCTATCCCATTCTCCTGCCTCTCCCCAACAATCATCCTTATCCTGTTTTGATTTTCTTCCCTTCCTTTTAATGCATTTTACTGCATCAAAATGGAATGCTAAAGAGTAAATATTTTGTTTAGTTGTTTTTAACTTAAAAAAAGCAGGTACAGGGGTGCACAGGTGGCTCAGTTGTTAAGCGTCTCCTTCGGCTCAGGTTCCTGGGGTCCTGGGATAGAGCCCCCCCGCATCGGGCTCCCTGCTCCTCAAGAAGCCTGCTTCTCCCTCTCCCACTCCCCCACTTGTGTTCCCTCTCTCACTGTGTCTCTGTCAAATAAATAAATAAAATCTTAAAAAAAAAAGCAGGTATAGTAATTTGAAAGATTTTTGTTTCACTAACATTAATTCCTACCGTCGTGTCACTTTATTTTTATTTTTTTATTAACATATAATGTATTATTACTTAGAGGTAGAGGTCAGTGATTCATCAGTCTTACATAATACCCAGTGCTCATTACATCATGTGCTCTCCTTAATGTCCATCACCCAGTTCCCCACACCCCCACCCCCCCCAGCAATCCTGTTTGTTTCCCGTAATTGTAAGAGTCCTTAGTTTTTTAATTTTATTGTAAACTAAATATAACATAAAATTTACCATTTTTAAGTGTACGACTCAGTAACATTAAGTATATTCACAATACTGTACACCATCACCACGATCCATCTCCAGAACTTTTTCATCACCAAACTGAAACTCTGCACCCATTAAACAGTGAGCCCTCCAATGACCCCTCCCCTCCAGGCCCCGGTAACCACAGAACTACTTTCTCTCTGAATATGCCTATACCAGATACCGCATATAAGTGAAATCACAACATCTGTCCTTTTGTGTCTGGCTTATTTCGCTTAGCATGTTTTCAAGATTCATCATGTCACAGCATACTTTATTTTCCATTTATTTTGACTGTTGTATATTCCAGTGTGTGATGAACATTTGGGTTGTTTCTAGGTTTTCACCATTATGAATAGTGCTACTAGTAATATTCTTGTACATGTGCAAAAAAGTGTCTCTTAGGCATATCTGTAAGATAAATTGCTGGATCATAGCATATATGAATACCCAACTTTAGGAACTGATACCAAACTGTCTTCAAAGTGTTTGCACCAATCCACAATCCCATCAAGAATGTATGTATAAGATAGGGCGCCTGGGTGGCTCAGAGGGTTAAGTGTCTGCCTTCGGCTCAGGTCATGATCCCAGGGTCCTGGGATCCAGTCCTGCATTGGGCTCCCTGCTCCTCGGGAGCCTGCTTCTCCCTCTGCTTCTCTCCCTCTCTCTCTCCCTCTGTATCTCTCATGAATAAATAAATAAAATCTTTAAAAAAAAAAAAGAATGTATAAGATATCCTGTGAATCCATCTCCTCTCCATTATCCGATCTTATGAGTCTTGCTATCCAGTAAAGCAAGTCTTCTCCCTGTTCTTTTTTAGAAGTGACCAGCTATTCTTGGCCCCCTAACTTTTTAAGTTTTCAATTTTAATTCCAGTATAGTTGACATACAGTGTTCTATTAGTTTTGGGTGTGCAATATGATTCAACAATTCTATACATTACTCAGTGCTTATCATAAGTATACTCTTTAATCCCCATCACCTATTTCACCCATCCCCCACCCACTTTCCCTCTCCTCTGGTAACCATTAGTTTGTTCTCTATGAGAGTCTGTTTTCTTAGTCGGTCTCTTCTTTTTTTCCTTTGCTCTTTGTATTGTTTCTTAAATACCACAGGAGTGAAATCATATTTGGCTTTCCTCTGACTTATTTCACTTAACATTATACTCTCCAGCTCCATCCATGTTGTCGCAAATGGCAAGATTTCCCTTTTTTTATAGCTGAATAATATTCCAATATATTGTGCATATATACCAATCTTCTTTATCCATTTATCTATCGATAGACACTTGGGCTGCTTCCATAGTTTGGCTAGTGTAAATAATGCTGCAATGAACATAAGGATGCATGTATCCCTTTGAGTTAGTGTACTGTATTTTGGGGGTAAATACTCAGTAGTGCAATTACTGGATCATAGGGTAATTCTATTTATAACTTTTTGAGGAACCACCATACCATCTGCCACAGTGGCTGCACCAGTTTGCATTCCCGGCCCCTTATATCTCTTCCATATAAATGTTATTATCTTTATCAAGTTCCATAAAAATCCCTGTTGGGATTTTGAATGAAATTACACTTTATATACAAATTGTTTTCTAATCATTAGCATCATATATTTCCCTATTTATTAAAGACTTAATTTTAGTAAAATTTTGTAATTTTCCCTTTAGAGATTTTTCTGACACGTTTGTGTTAGAATAATCTCTAAAGTTGATATTCTAATACTATTGTGATGCCTTCTCATTATAGTTTTTAGTTTTTGCATATA
Organism: Zalophus californianus; assembly: GCF_009762305.2. Taxonomy (NCBI): domain Eukaryota; kingdom Metazoa; phylum Chordata; class Mammalia; order Carnivora; family Otariidae; genus Zalophus; species Zalophus californianus. Next base: position 26,303,560 of record NC_045604.1, read on the forward strand.
TACAGAAATACAAATGACTTTCATTAATCTTCTATCCAGTCACCTAAATTGACATTATTTCTAATAATTTGTCTGTATATGCTTCTGTTTTCTATGTAAATGGTTATATCATCAGCAGATAAAATCTTATTCCCTCCTTTCCAATTCTTACGCTAATTTCTTATCTTACTTTACTGCTTAGGACTATCCCAACACAGTATCAAATACACACAATGATAGTGGGCATCTTTGTCTCTGATTTTAAAGAAAGTGCTTCTAATGTTTCCCTATACTTTTTTTTAATGTTCTTTAACAGTTACTTTATCAGTTTAGAAGGGTTTCTTTTCCTCATTAACTAAAAATATATCATGGAAAAGTTGTTTTTATAAAATATTTTCTCAATCTATTTAAACGATCATTTTTTAAAATCTGTTAATGTGGTGCCTTTTTGAATTTCATTTATTGATTTTCTGAAATTAAATCCTTACACACCTGAGATAAACCAAACCTGACTTGGGGGTATTATCCTTTTTTGTACACTGCTGGTTCTGATTTGCTACTTTGGTTAGGTTGTAAAGTCTATAGGAGTGAAACGGGCCTACAATTTTCCATGGTCAAGTTTTTGTCTAGTTTGGGTGTCAGCACTAGCAGGCCTAATAGAATAATTGTTGAATAGTCCCTATTTTTCTTTTGCCAGGGAAAAAAATTCTACAAAATTGAGATGTTCTGGCCCTTGAAAGATTGGTAGAATTCACCTATGAAACATAAAACTCAGTGTTTTCTTTGTGGAAGATTTTTAATCACAATTTTAAGAAATTGTAGCTTATTCAAGCTTTTTATTTCTTCTTCCATTTGTCTAAGTTTTCAAAATTACTGGCACATAGTTGATAGTATTCTCTTTTAATCTGTGTACAGGTGCATCTTCCTTTCCATTCATGATATTACATCTTTTATTACCTCTTCTACTTTTTAAAATTGTATTCTGTTGATCATTTCCCAATTTCTTAAGTTGGACATTTAGCTTACCCCTTCTCTTACAGTTTGAATTTCTTAAGGCTACAAATTCCTCCCCCCATCCCAGCAATATTTTTTAATTTAGCTCACAGGTTTTGCTATATAAAGTTTTCATTATCATTCAGCTGTATTTTTTAATTTCCATAATTTTTTAAATCCCTGAGCTTAGCTATGCCTCTGCACACTGTATTTTCTCAATTTATGTTTTGCGATTAACTCCTAATTTAACAGCACTGTGGGGAGATATCATCCTCTCTATAAAACCTGTTCTTTGAAATTTTTAAGGCTTTCACCTGGTCTAGTTGGTGATCAATTCTATAATGTATGCTTGCAAAACTCTATGTTTCTTATGCTAAGCCTGCTGCCTTTCTATAACCTTACATATCTACTAATTCGTTAGCCTGACCTACAGATAATTGAGAGATGTAATGAAATCTTCCACTATAATGGTGGATTTGTCCATTGATCCCAGTGTAGTTTTACCAACTTTGCATCATCTATTTTAAGGACTTTTAATCAGAGGCATACGTGCTTTAAATTACTAGATCTTCTTGCTGAACTGACATCATACTATTGTCAGTGTACTGTCATTATATAGTGATTGTCAATATATAGTGATTCTTTCCATCCCGATTGAGACATTTAGTCCTAAAGTGCATTTGATCTAATATTAGTGAGGTCATGCCAACTTTCTTTTAGTAATTCCAGGTATGTATTTTACCAATCTTTTAATCATTTTTACATGTCCTTAAACTTTTGGTGTATCCCTTATAAAAAACATGTATCTGGACTTTGGATTTTTTAATCCAATTTGTCAGTTTTTACCTTTAACTAGTAAATTTAGTCCATTCACTCTAATTAGTATATATGGATGCTTCTACCATCCTGACTTAGCATTCGTTTGTTCCACTCTTCCCATGCTTAATATGTTATTACCTTTCTTAAAAATTCTATCTCCGTCAGCAAGAACTTTAGTATGATTCATCTGGACTTTTAATCCTGAGATTTTTTTTTTTTTGCCTTAGCCTTTACAATAAATATCAAGAAATTATAATCACTTTTACTTCACAGATCTCTTGTTAACACTTCCTGGATTTGAATCTCTTAGTACTTCATCCAGAACTGGGCTCAATATGGGTCTTTGTGTGGCAAGGCTCCCAAGACTTCATACACCTGAGAATTTTTTTTTTTTTTTTTAGATTTTATTTATTTGACAGAGAGAGAGAACACAAGTAGGCAGGGCAGCAGGCAGGGCGGCAGGCAGAGAGAGAGGGAGAAGCAGGCTCCCCACTGAGCAGGGAGCCCGACGCGGGGCTTGATCCCAGGACCCCAGGATCATGACGACCTGAGCCAAAGGCAGACGCTTAACTGACTGAGCCACCCAGGCACCCACCTGAGAGTATTTTCGTCATCATCCCTCCTATTTAAATGAATGTGGGTGGGTATAATATTATGTTTCTCTTGAAAACTCTGCGAAGTTTGTTTTCCTGCATTTACTGATGCTGTTAAAAACTCTGATGTCAATTTAATTTTTGTTCCCTGTAGTAATCTGTTCCTTCCCTCTGAGGCTTCTTTTGATATTTTTACTCTTAAAATTTCACTATAATGTTCCTGGAAACAAATTTTTCCTGATCTCTCATCTTCAGGTGTCCTAAGGATACTTTCCCTCTGAGGACATTCATTTAAGGAAACTTTCCTTCTGAGAATATTTTTTTCTTCTTTTTTGTTAAGACTTATTTATTATAGAGAAAGCACAAGAGCATGTGGGGGAGGGGCAGAGGGCGGGAGAGAGAATCTCAAGCAGACTCCCCACCCAGCACAGGGCTGGATCTCACAAACCTGAGATCATGACCTGAGCCAAAATCAAGACTCAGATGCTTAACCGACTGAGCCACCCTGGCACCCCCCCTTTTTTTTTAATTCTAAAAGACAACTATTTTTCCCATTATTTCAAGCATGTCTTTACTTTTTTTTTTTTTTTAATACAGGCTCCAGGCTCAGAGTATCTCCTATCCTCTAGGGAAAAATAACAAAGACAGTTGAAGAGCACAGGTATTTCAAGAGAAGAATAATGTATAAGTTTCACTGGAAAAGAAATAATAGAACAGATGGACCTAGAGTTTAAAGTTAGACTGATAATTATCCTAAAAGAAACAGGGAACATCTTAAGAACTTGAAACAAGAATAAGCAGGGTCTGAGAGAATCAAGCCAAAATAATAGGGTTGAAAAATGCAATGGTTGAAATAACAGAATGGATACAGTTGAAGAATAAACTCCAGATCAAGAAAATCTCCCAGAATGAAAAAAAAAAGATAAAAAGAAAATCTAAAGGAAAAACCAAAAGGTAAGGAAAATAGATGTAGAGGTACTCACATCTAAATAATAGGAATCTTTTTGTTAAATTTCAATTTTATTTTTTAAAATATTTTATTTATTTTTTTTTCAAGATTTTTTATTTATCAGAGATAAAGACAACACACACAAGCAGGGGGAGCGGCAGACAGAGGGAGAAGCAGGCTCCCCGCTGAGCAAGGAGCCTGATGCGGGACTCGATCCCAGGACGCTGAGATCATGACCTGAGCTGTAGGCAGATGCTTAATCGACTGAGCCACCCAGGCGTCCCTTTATTTAATTTTTTTTAAAGATTTTATTTATTTATTTGACAGAGACATAGAGCACAGATAGGCAGAGCGGCAGGGAGAGGGAGAAGCAGGCTCTCCGTGGGCCAGGGAGCTCAAAGCAGGGCTCGATCCCAGGACCCTGGGATCACGACCTGAGCCGAAGGCAGCTACTTAACCGACTGAGCCACCCAGGCGCCCCAAAGATTTTATCTTTAAGTAATCTCTACACCCAGTGTGGGGCTCGGACTCACAACCCCGAGATCAGAAGTTGCACGCTCCACCAGCTGAGCCAGCCAGCACCCCTAAATAATAGGAATCTTAGCTAAAAATGAAAAGGAGGGGGGGTCTGATTCAGTCGGTGGAACATGCAACTCTTGATCTCATCATCATGAGTTCAAGCCCCACATTGGGCATGGAGCCTGCATTTATTTAAATTCTTAAAAAAGATTTTATTTATTTGACAGAGAGCGAGAGAGGGAACACAAGCAGGAGGAGTAGGAGAGGGGGAAGCAGGCTTCCCACTGAGCAGGGATCCCAATGCGGGGCTGGATCCCAGGACCCTGAGATCAGGACCGGAGCCGAAGGCAGACGCTTAACGACTGAGCCACCCAGGCGCCCCAGGTCTGAAGAACTTAAAGGTAAGGTTTTCTTACTTTGCTTCAATACCTGGTAGAAAGTGTCCTGCCATTAAAAACAAAACAAAACAAAGCAAAACACTGTTTTAAGGGCCATGGAAGTTAAGGGAATGGAGACAGGAGTGGGAGGATTTTTTTTTTTTTAAAGATTGTGTTTATTTATTTGACAGAGAAAGAGCACAAGTAGGCAGGGCGGCAGGCAGAGAGAGAGGGAGTAGCCGGCTCTCCGCTGAGCAGGGAGCCCGACACGGGTTTCGATCGCAGGACCCTTCCCCATGAATGGAAGGATTTTAAAATGAGAAAATAGGGGCGGCTGGGTGGCTCAGTCGTTAAGTGTCTGCCTTCGGCTCAGGTCATGATCCCAGAGTCCTGGGATCAAGCCCTGCATTGGGCTCCCTGCTTGGCGGGAAGCCTGCTTCTCCCTTTCCCACTCCCCCTGCTTGTGTTCCCTCTCTCGCTCTCTGTCAAATAAATAATAAAATAAAATAAAAAAATAAAATGAGAAAACAGTGGAAAGAGTGGGAGGGAAAACATGAGAGCAAAGGCCTGTTCAAGAACATATGTGAGAAATGAAGTCAGTTGACAAGCTCTGAATCCAAAGCAAAATCTGGCTCTTCCCCACTTGGAGTCTCTTTTGATTACAGCAGGGTTACGCATTGTTACTTGCTCCTTAAAAGAGGAAACTGAGCCTAAAAGAAGTCAAATAACTTGCCTGAGTCTAAAGCTTATTCTTTCCCACTATGCTACCAGTGAGCAGTTACATTCCGTTGCTCAAATCAGAAAGTTGGGGGCACCTGGATGGCTCAGTTGGTTAAGCGTCTGACTCTTAATTTCAGCTGAGATCATGATCTCAGGGTTGTGAGATCAAGCTCCATGTCAAGCTCCTTGCTGGGCAGGGAGTCTGCTTGGGATTCTCTTTCTTCCTCTGCCCCTCCGCCCCCAACCCCATGCATGCGCTCTCTCTAAATACATAGATTTTATTTATTTATTTGTCAGAGAGAGAGAGAGAGTACGCACGTGCACAAGCAGGGGAAGCAGCAGGCAGAGGGAGAAGCAGGCTTCCCACTGAGCAAGAAGCCCAATGCGGGACTCGATCCCAGGACCCTGGGATCATGACCTGAGCCACCCAGGTGTCCCAATACATACATACATACATACATAAATGAAACCAGAAAGTTAGCAGTGACCTCTCTCTTCCTGTTACCACATCATCAAACTTGATCAATTTTAACTTCTAAATATGTCAAAACCACCCCTTTTCATCTTCATGACTACTTCCCCAAACCAAAAGTGTTACTTCCTCCATGCATCACTGAAACAGACTCTTAACTGGTCTCTCTAACCCCCTTCAAACCAAATTCCACACTACAGCTAGAAGGATTAAAAAAACAAAATCAAAAAACAAACCCAAACCTACAGTGCCAGGCCCTGCTCTAAAACTTGCTACTGCTCTAAAGATAAACACAGAATCTAGCCCCAGTCTTGCCAGTCTTTCCTGTTGCACCTCAGCACACTGATCTTTTAGTTTCTCAGTGCATTTACTTCCTGCTTCAGGGCCTTTGCACACGTTGTTCCTTCATTTGAAGCACTGCGAGTTCTGCCCAAGACTGACTCATCCTAGACCTTCTAGTCTCACGTTAAGTATCAGCTCAACAATCATTAATAGATAATAAGCCATTTAAGTAAAAGGCTGGGGGAGGGGAACTTTAAAACACATGGAGAAGGCTGAGAACACTTGACCACTGACAAAACTCTCTAAAAGATGGTCATTTGCATCATGTACTTCCTGATGTGAAGCAACAGGAAGCACCCAGAACCTCCTACCTCCTGTGAAGTATTCTTGAAAAAAAACAACTAACCAAGCTTCTACATCCAACTACTAATTACCTGCTTGTAGGAAAAATGGAGGGCAAAGGAATAAATAATAACAAAAGCAAAATAATTAGCCAAACCCAGAATGTAGGAAATTATACAGGATCTCAGATGGCGGGGCAAGGGGGCGGGCCCGGAGCAGGGCAGATATGGTTAAGTGGGGAGACCATGATGGAGGCTTAAAAAAACATAAACAGTACAGCATGTGGACCTTGTTCATTCAAGTCCTGATTCAAAGAAACCAACTGTAAATGCCATTTTTCTCTAAACAATCATAAAATTTTGAATTATGTACTAGGTAGTAAATATTAAGAAACTGTTCATTGTAGTAAAAAGACACTGATAATTTTTGTAAATCCTGACCTGATAAGAAATACATCCTAACATATTTAAAGGTAAAATGATACATTTGTGATATGCCTTAAAAGATTTCATTAAAAAATTGAGAAAAAATAGAAAAAATATTGAATTGAAACAAGGGACTTTATTGAGTGGTACACACCAAACAGAAAGAAATCACAAAAATTCCAATTATCTATTGCATCTTGAAAAACTAGTACTCAGAGAATACTCCAGTTACGAAAAAGAATGTACATTATTAACTGGTACTACTTTGGCTCTCTGGAAATGTTTCTTTCCAGCTAATAATAAACCTTAGAGATAAGTATAAAAAGCTGAAAAGAGGGGCACCTGGGTGGCTCAGTCAGTTAAGTGTCTGCCTTGGGCTCTGATCTGCAGGGGTCCTGGGATCAAGCCCTGCATCTGGCTCCCTGCTCAATGGGGAGTCTGCTTCTCTCTCTGCCCCTCCTCCCCCACCCCCTCATGTTCTCTCTCGCTCTACTCTCTCTTAAACATTTAAACAATCTTTTAAAAAGCTGAAAAGAACTTGTCTACTTTTAAATGAATGAGGGAAGAAAGTTCTTTCTGCACTTTTCTTGCTTTCAAAAAAACTCTCCCTTTGGGACGGCTGGGTGGCTCAGTCGGTTGGGCATCTGCCTTTGGCTCAGGTCATGATCCCAGGGTCCTGGGATCGAGTCCCACTTTGGGCTCCCCGCTCCACAGGAGGCCTGCTTCTCCCTCTCCCTCTCCCCCTGCTTGTGTTCCCTCTCGGTGTGTCTTTCTCTGGGTCAAATAAACAAAAATCTTAAAAAAAAAAAAAAAAGTTTATTTACAAAAAAGGAATTCATTAAAAAAAAAAAAAAACCAAAAACCTCTCCCTGGAACAAACTGATGGTTGTCAGAAGGGAAGAGGTGGAGGGACAGGCAAAATGGGTGAAGGGGAGTGGGAGATACAAGTTTCCAGTTAGGGAATGAGTAAGTCACAAGGATAAAAGGTATAATACAGGGAATACAATCAATGGCATTGTACTAGCGTTGTGTGGTGACAGATAGTAGCTGCACTTGTGGTAAGCACAGCATAACGTATAGAGCTGTCAAATCGCTACGTGTACACCTAAAATGAATGTGACATCGTGTGTTAATTGTATTTCAACTTAAAAAAATAATAAATAAAATAACCCAAAAGGACTCTTCTTTAAGAGATGTGTTTATTGACAGAGAAGCCATGGGACACCTGGGTGGCTCAGTCGGGTAAGCATCTGCCTTTGGCTCAGGTCATGATCTCAGGGTCCTGGCATCAAGACCCATGTCTGGCCACCTGCTCAGTGGGGAGTCAGCTTCTCCCTCTCCCTCTGCCCTTCCCTCTTGCTCTCTCTCTCTCAAATCAATAAAATCTTAAAAAAAAGAAAAGAAAAGAAAGCTAATTCCACCTCTTCATTCCACAATACAGCAGAATTAGGGATATCCCAGAGCAGGCCAAACTACCCTGGTTTTTCAGTGCATTTGAAGAGTGAAGGACTATCGCACATGAGCCTGTAGAGGTGACTCAGGAGGCACTTCCCTTTCCACACTCTCACCCCCCTCACTGGGTATGTGTGCAAGAGTTTATTCGATTGGTTTCCAACTTACTGTCTCCATTCCTGCTTGGTACTCTTCAAGTTTCCACTTGAACCACTCAATCCCCACCATGACGAATGATGAACTCAGTTTCTTCAATGTGTCCAGTCCTTTTATCACTTACCTCCCAGGTGTTTTTAGTACTGAGTTTTTCAAACTACAAGTTGTACCCCCGTGAGTCTTAACTGCTCCCCTCCATTAATGATATAGAACAGAACAGAAAATAAAAGTAAGTAACAAAGGTAAGTTTTGTTTGGTGGAACCTGTTTCTGTTATTGAAAATAGCCAACACAACACAGTTAAGCACCTTTGTATCAGGCACTCTTTAAAGCAATAACTTTTTTTTTCAATAACTCATTCAATCCTTACAGAGATCCTATTAGGTAGATGTATTATTGTCCTCATTTTCAAAGGGGAGACTGAGGCAGAGAAGAAGATAACTTGCTGGAAAGTATGGTCTTAGAGTCCAACCACTCTGGCCGCAGAGCCAGAGTTCTTAACCATTCCCCCTCCTATGCATACTGGGTCACAATATAAAACATTTCTTACTGGGGGTCATGGTTTAAAAAGTTTGAAATCCACTGCCTTTGGATTTCACATAGTATCAGGCACCTGTCCTTCTTCCTCTTCTGTGATCTACTTTCTATTGAAAAGTCTTATTCTTTTACCTAGGTCAAAAGTCACTTCCTTGGTGACTTTTGACACCCCAAGGGAAGCTGATGACAGCAGAGCCCCTCTATTACCACTTACTACATTATATTTTTTATTTGTGTCCTCTACTGGACTGAAATCAGAAAGCAGTTTATTCATCTCTCAGTGATGATGAAAGACTGGTTTTTACCCTACACTTAGTCCAAGAGACTCCTACACCTCATCTTCAAATCTCTACCTTTGAAGACAACTGTGATTTTAAGACTAATTAAAAACGTCTTGTCAAAATTTAGAACTAATTCGTAATTCTTTAAAGCCCTAAGGACCTCTACTAAACACGGTCTGATTCTTTCAACTACATACTTGAAAATAATAAAAACTTAAAAAAAAAGAAAACTACTGTACCATTCAGATGTTTAGTTCTTACCAAATCTGTTACACACCTACACAGGCAAAGTGTGTAGCAAGAGTATGTTCCAGCACAGTTTGCAAAACAACATGCCAGGAACAACCTAAAACTCCATCAGTGGGGAACTGGCGAACGAAACTGTTGTATAACCCTCTAAACCAATACTATGCAAGTGTTTAAAAGAAAGTATATGTATATTTGATGGAAAGCTGTCCCTGATATTACCTGAAAAACTTAAAGTGCATAACAATGCATACAAAATCATCCCACTGTTGTTTAAAAATGTGAGTACTGTAGGAAAAAGGAAAGATGTTATCAAGCAGTTAACAGTAGCTAGCCTGAGGAGTTAATGAACAGTTAAACTTTACACACTTCTGTATTATGCGCATTTTTTTTAACTTCAGACACACGTCTGGCTTTTTTTTTTAATATAAACTACAAAAATTTGTGATCCTGACCAGTACTGTGTGAAACAAAATATTGTGAAATAAATACTTTAAAAATAAATTATCTTTTCGTGTCAGGAAGGTATGAGGAGGGAGGAGACAAAACCTAAACTGAGATGTAGGAATACCTAACACAAAAAGTACCAAGTACCTTTGGGACAGATACTTGTTCAGGGTGGAAGAGCTTCCTCACTAACACAGAGCTTTCCTGATGACAGGGAAAAAGCAACTGCATGTTCTACGGGTGTCGCTTTGTAAGAGCGGTTTTCAAAATCCGGGAAGCACAAGAATCAGCGGGAGAGTGCGCTGTTTAAAATACAAATTCCCGAGGCCCATCTCCGGATGTTCGACTTGGGCGGGTCTGGGTGTGGCCCCGAAATGAGCCCTCTTCAAACAAGCACTCAAGTTGTCTCTGACACAGACGGTGCGCAGCCCTGAAAGTGACTACCTTCAAATCTTGAGACACATCGATGTCATTCTTCCCCCCTCCCTCTCTGGCCACCTCTATCCTCCAAAGGGCCTCAGTAGGTTTCCAATGTTGCGTCCAGTTAAACATCGCCCACCGACCATTTCTACTCCAGGTGTAACCTGATGGCCGAACGGCTGCAAGCACGTCACTCCACCTCCATTTTTACCTTCCGCGCGGCCTCAGCTCATAACCCTTCCCCCACCAGCCCTTCTTCCGCCCGGCGCGACCATCCCAACGCCGCCACCCGTGCCTCAAGCTCCACCCGCCCGCTGCCCCAGATCCGAGGCCCGCCGAACTGGCCACACCACCGCCCGCTCCCCACTCTCCACCTCCTGTCCCCAGCCGCCGGGGACCCGGCCGCCGAAACCCAAGAGCCACACCTTAAGGCCGCTCCATGAGTCGCTCCCCCGGCGAGCCCGGGGGGGGGAGGGGGCGTCAGTCACAGGCCCTAAGGCCTCAGCAGCATTTTGAAACGGCGAGTAGTGAGGGCGCAACTTCCGGCCTCCTGAACCCGTCTCGTACCAGAACTTCCGGTGAGGCCTCCGGAAACCATAGAGGCCCCACTGGAGGGCTAGAGAGGTAGAAAGGCTGAGCTCTCCCTACCATAGACTAGAGCGCAGTCCAGAGAGAGAGTCGCAGGTCCTGGATGACTGAATTTTGAGGTTCTAGAGAAATCGTTTTAGGAACTCAGTCTGATCGTATTCACAGACGTGTCCTAGGAGATCAAAAATCGAGGAGGGGAGAAACCTAATAGCATAGTCAGAGGCAGCCTTTCGCTGTTCCAAAAAACGCCATTCCCACTGTTACTCAAAGTTAACTTACTCACTCTTACTCCCCAGAGGTGGTGGCTGGAGAGGGCAAACAGCATGTTAGTGTTGTCGCTAACTGGGGGAGATAGGATTAGAATATACACGAATAACTCAAGATACGTGATAAATGCTGAAAGAGGTGCAAAGAACCGGGAGGGGGAGCGTCTTTGGATCATACAACCTGATAAAAGCACGTGCAACCTCTCAGGTTGGCCGACTTCCACCTCTGCCGATGCCAAATGGTATTATCCCTCCCAAATACCTCATCTCATTTATTTCAGGATGATTCTAAATGTTAGAGGATTTTCTGAGCTGAAGTTTGTTACTTTGCAATTTCCATTGGTTTCAGTTATACACTTGGTAGAACAGAGTAAGGAGTCATTCTTTATAACATGAATACTATTCAGTCATTTGAAGACAGTTCCCATGTTCCATCCCTAACCCTGTCCCTTGTTTTTCTACAAGCTAAAAATCCCCTCACAGCCTTCAACTATTTCTTATTTGACATGGCTTCAAGCCACCCTGGTCACCATGTTCTGAACAAGTACTTGTTTGTCCTGTTTAAGATGTGGTTCCCAGGACTGGGTACAGACTCATGTTAAATAAAATGGGGCAATGACCTCCCTTAATTTACACATTGCACCCCGCTCTATTTCTGGCATAACCTTCCGCATAGCTGGGAGACCCAGATTTCTGTAAATGAGCTGAAGAATTAATTCCTTTTTCACAGTTGTTCTGAAAGAGCTTGAAGTCAGCAACCACCTCTCTCAAAAAATAAAGGGGAGGGGCTTTTTTAGATGAACCACTCTTCAACTGTTTCTCCTCTTTTTTGTGCAATTAATTTTAGTGTTTTTTTTTTAATTCCCAAACAGTAATTTGTATCTTTTAAATAATATCCAGTTAGTTTAGATCTCTTCCTCCTGTCTCCTGGACTCTTGGAATTATGATCCTGTCCAGCAACTCATTTTGTTTAAGATCAACAAACATTTGTTGAACACCTACTGTGTGCCAAGCACCAACCTAGAAGATTCCAAAGCAAGTAATGCCTGGAATCTGCCTAGTGGAGGAGTCAGACAGTCCAGGTAAAGAGAATGTGGTAAGTGTGGTTAACCTTGCCTGGAAGGTCGAGAGAGATTAGCTCTTTCACTTTTGCATTTTGCAAAATTTTGATCAACATATTTAATTTGTCTTTATCAAAAGTCTTGATAAATATGCTGAATAGGACATGGTTAAGAATAGAGCTTTTCCCCTCATGGTTGACACTGATTCATGATTAATCATTCATCTTCAAATATTCTTAAACCACTAATGATCCTACCTAATAGTGGTCAATATCTGGCAACATTTCGCTATCCTTTCCTAAGGAGTTCATAAAATTTCATCAAATGACTTGCTCTAATGAAAATAAACCATAACTAGAGCATTTCTTCTCCTCATCAAGTAAACTTACCAAAAAGAAAATGAAATTAGCTTAACAAGCTCATAACTGACTCAGTGATCACCACTTCCTTCTCTAAGAACTCTACTCAAAAACCGTTTATTTAATAAAGGGACAGGAAATGTGGGTTTAGTCTAGTTATTTCTAGAAACCAGAAAGTTACACAGTTCTTCAGTTTCACAGTCTGTAAATAAAATGGCTAAACCAGATGATTTTTCTAGAGCCCGTCGGAGTTCTTAGGGAACTAGAAGTCAATGTTGTTGATCTATAGTCTTTCTTAAAAAATTATAATGAACTACTTCACACATACAACAAGGTATAAAGAAGAATATTATCTCCTTTTCCCCACCACTCTTCCTAAAGAACAATACTTTACCTTTTACAAAAAAGTTTCCTATAGTCCATTCTCCTAAGGCATCTCCCTCCTTCATCTCCAAAAGGAACTATTCTGAATTTGGTATTTACCCCTGCCATGCACTTCTTTAGACTTTTAGGATTTATATATGTATATATTCCTTAAAAATATTTTATGCTTTTAAAATGTTTATAAATGGCATCAAACTGTATGTATTCTACTACAACTTGCATTTTTGCTGATCACTGTGAAGTTTCACAATGTTAAATCATGTATAGTTGATTTTCAGTATTATTTAGTAATGTCGTATAGTAATATATTGAATTGTGTAATTAATTGTTATATAGTAATTGTGATTTTTTTATATTTTATTAATTTATTTGACAGAGAGAGACACAGCTAGAGAGGGAATACAAGCAGGGGGAGCGGGAGAGGGAGAAGCAGGCTTCCCGCAGAGCAGGGAGCCTGATGCGGGGCTCAATGCAGGGCTCGATGCAGGGCTCGATGCAGGGCTCAATGCAGGGCTTGATCCCAGGACTCTGGGATCATGATCTGAGCCGAAGGCAGACACTTAACAACTGAGCCACCCAGGTGCCCCAGTAATTGTGATTTTCTAGGGCTACCATCACAAAATACCACAGACTGGGTGACTTAAACAATAGAAATCTGTTTTCTCACAGTTCTGTGTGCTAGAAGTATAAGATCAAGGGGTTGGCAAATTTGGTTTCTTCTGATACCTCTCCTTGGCTTGTTGTACGTGGCTTGCCTTCTTGTTTTGTCCTCAACCCTTGGTCAGTAAGTTGTCTGCGTCCTAATCTCTTCTTATAAGGACAACAGCCATAATGGATTAGGGCCCACCCATAGGACTTCATTTTACCTTTATCACCCCTGTAGAAGGCCTGTCTCCAAATAGAGTCACATTCCGAGGTGCTAAGGGGTTAGGTCTTCAACACAGTAATCTGGAGGTGGGGGGACACAATTCAGCGTATAACAGTAATGAATGCACCACAATTTTTTATTCATCTCCTCCTTTGATAAATAGGTGTTTCCAATTGTTCGCTGTTACAAACAATGCTGCGATCGACATTCTTGTACTTGTGCACTCTAGGGAGTAGAATTATTGGGTTACAAACACATTGTCAGCACTACCAGATCATAACACAGTGCTCTCCGAAGTGGTTGTAGATGTATACACTCCTGAAGGGTGTGTATAAGATTCTATTGCTCACATTATCGACAATAGCCAAACTATGGAAAGAGCCCAAATGTCCAATTACTGATGAATGGATAAAGAAGATGTGATACACACACAAGAGAATATTATTCAGCCATCAAGAAAAAAAAAAATGAGGGGCGCCTGGGTGGCTCAGTCGTTAAGCGTTGCCTTCAGCTCAGGTCATGATCCCAGGGTCCTGGGATCAGGCTCCCTGCTCAGGGGGAGGCCTGTTTCTCCCTCTTCCACTCCCACTGCTTGTGTTCCCTGTCTTGCTGTCTCTCTCTCTGTCAAATAAATAAATAAAATCTTTTAAAAAAAATGAAATCTTTCCATTTGCAAAGAAGTGGATGAAGCTACAGTATATTATTGCTAAGTGAATTAAGTCAGTCAGAGAAAGACAAATACCATATGATCTCACTCATATGTGGAATTTAAGAAAGAAAACAGATGAACATACAGGAAGGGGGGAAAAGAAAAAAAGGAGAGAGGGAAACAAGCCGAAAGAGACTCTTAACAATAGAGAACAAACCGAGGGTTGATGGAGGGAGGTGGGTGAGGGGTGGGCTAGATGGTGATGAGCCCTGGGTGTTGTATCTAAGTGATGGACCACTGAATTCTACTCCTGAAACCAATATTACACTAGATGTTAATTAACAAAATTTAAATTAAAAAATAAACTAGAAGTGCCGCAATTTAAAAAAAAGATTCTGTTGATACACATCTTTGCCAATCCTTGGTATTATGAGATTATTTAAAAAAAAATGTAATAGATGTGAGAATTTCTCATGGTGGCTTGATTTATATGGTGGCCCATGATTATTAGTAAGGTTGAACGTTTTTTCATATTTATTGACCATGTTTACTCACCTGTGAATTGCCTGTCCATATCTATTGCCCATTTTTCTGTTGGTTTGTCTCTTCCTTACTGATTTATATGAGTCCTCTGTGTAAACTGGATATAAATCCTTCTTGATTATATATATCACAAATAAATCTTCAAATCTACAACTTGTTTTCACTTTTTAAATGTCTTTTGATAAACAGTTTTTTTAAATGAAGTTGGATTTATTAATTATTTTATGTTTCACTTCCTTTTTTTTATTTAGGAGATTCTTCCCTGTTTTGGGGTCATAAAGATACTCTCATATACTTTCTCCTAAAAGTTCTAAAGATTCACTTTTCACATTTAGGCCTTTAATTCATCCTCAGTTGATTTTTGTGCGTGTTATAACATGGAGATCCAATTTTATTTTTTCAATTTGAAAAATAAATGTCTGGCTCTATTATTGAATCTATAAACTGAATGTGAGCCTATCTATAGTCTCTTGAATTAATCCCTCCTTCCTATTTAACACAATCATTGGAAGGTTTTGTAGAAGAATAATCATTTGAGTGGGACCTTAAAAAATGAATAGGATTTCAAGAGGCAGAAATGGGAGAAGTAATTTGAAGAAACATGGCACAAATAATGAGGAGAGGAAAGAGATGAGGAATTTAGAAGAGACGGTCTTAAAACGGAAAAGAACCTACTTTGATCAAAGTGTTGGTGACTGAGTAAAAGATTGGCACGGTATCGAATCCCACTGTCCAATATAATATCCACCAGCCACTTGTGGCTTGAAATGTGGCTAGTCCAAATTGAGATGTGCTCTAAGTGTAAAATACACCTCAGATTTCAAAGACTTAGTAGGGCTTTTTTCTGGTTACCGCGGTGCAAGGAACCATGAGCAGCAGAGTCTCCTGCGAGACCCTGTATGAGGCAGTGTGGTGGTAAGTCCTGCACGGGAACCAGCACAAGTGCCGGAAGTTTTCAGAGATGGTGGAGCTGCAGATCAGCCTGAGGAACAATGACCCTTACAAGGACAAATGCTTCTTGGGCACCGTCAGGCTTACGTCCACTCCCTGCCCCAAGTTTTCCGTATGTGTTTTGAGGGACCAACAGCACTGTGATGAGTCCAAGGCTGTGGATATTCCCCTCATGGACATTGAGGTGCTGAAAAAGCTCAACAAGAATAAAAAATTAGTCAAGAAGCTGGGCAAGAAGTATGATGCCTTTTTGGCTTCAGAATCTCTGATCAAGCAGATTCCATGAATCCTGGGCCCATGACTGAATAAGGCTGGCAAGTTCCCTTCCTTGCTGACCCACAGTGAGAACACGGTGGCCAAAGTGGATGAAGTGAATTCCACAATCAAATTCCAGATGAAGAAGGTGTTGTGTCTGACGGTGACAGTTGGCCACATGAAGATGACAGATGATGAGCTTCTGTACAACATCCACTTAGTTGTCAATTTCCTGGCATCATTGCTCAAGAAGATTTGGCAGGACATCCAGGCTTTATACATCAAGAGAACCATGGGCAAGCCCCAGTGCCTGTACTAAGGCACAGTTTAATAAACCCTAGTGTGCTACCATTAAAAAAAAAAAAAAAAAAAAGACTTAGGAAAAAACACCTGTAAAGTATCCCAATAATGTTTTATATTAATTACATATCAAAATGATATTTTGGATATATTGGGTTGAATAAAATATATAATTAAAATTAATTTCATCTGTTTCTTTTTACTTTTCTTAATGTGGCTACTAGAAATTTTTAAATAACAATTGTGGTTTGCATTATATTATATTGGGACTGGTATGGAATGCCAGCAAAGTAGGCCAGGACCAGATTGTGGAGGATTTTGAATGGTGTCATAAAAAGTTCCATGTGTCACTCATTAAAGTAGTAGGAGAGAATCAGAGAGTTTTGAGCAAAGGAAAGGCAGTCTGATAGTCCTAACTTAATGACTAAGCACCCTGTCTGCACACAGCCAATTTTAGAAACCATTTTACCATTAGCTCCGGGCAGATGATTAATTCTGGCAATGTGATTCTGATGAGAATATTTGATGTGGTAGTCCTTGCGTTTTTATTGTAGCACGAATGAAACAAATCTAATGTGTGCTCCTTTGAGGGGAAATTGGAACATAAATGAGCCAAACTTTTAATAATTCCCCATTACTTAGGGGATAAGGTGATTCTTTTTGTCTGGAGATAACTCAATATTGTCAGCTTTCAAAATTCTCTACATCTCCTCCCAGTCCAGTCAAATATGTTTAAGCCCTTATACACAGCATGGTTGCTGCAGTTAATAATACTGTAGTGCATATTTGAAAGTTGCTAAGAGAGTAGATCTTGAAAGTTCTCATCATAAGAAAGAAAACTTGTTAACTGTGTGCGGTGACAACTTCACTAGACTTATTGTGGTGATCATTTTGCAACGTATACAAATATGGAATTGTTATGTTGTGCACCTGAAATGAATGTTATATGTCAATTATACCTGGATAAGAAAATAATTGTTAACATATGTTAAGTGTTGAAGTGTAGATAGTGTTAGAATGCTAGAAAGAGCAGAATCTGTAGTCTGTTCTTGTTACCTCTTTGCCATTGTCTTTA
Organism: Zalophus californianus; assembly: GCF_009762305.2. NCBI lineage: Eukaryota > Metazoa > Chordata > Mammalia > Carnivora > Otariidae > Zalophus > Zalophus californianus. The sequence goes on from NC_045604.1 coordinate 26,320,867, forward strand.
TGTGACTTCACGATTGCTTATTTCTTGTCAGACAGCATTCTAAACAATTTATATAAACTATCTTAGGAATTCTCACAATTACTCTATTGTCCTGAGACACAGAGATGTAGCTTGCTCAAGAACACATAGTGGAAGTAAGGTTTGGTTTTTATTTTTTGGAAGTAAGCTTTCAAGGAGGGGCACCTAAATTCAGAATCCAGGCTGTATGTAGAAACATTTATCCTTTCAGTTTTTCATTGGACACATATGCACCTTTTTAAAAAATTGCTTTGAAATATTTCCTAACTGAACAATATTTTGCAATTTTTCCCGAGTTGTATTCTTCTATTAACATGATTATTAATAGCTATATAATATTCCATGTATTAAGGCTGTACAATAATTTGTATAGCCAATATGTCATTTGCAATATTTTTCAATTAAAATACCATGACGATCTTTCCCGTAATCAAGTTTTTTTATACATCCCTGATTATTTCTCTAGGACAAATTCCTACAAGTGAAATTTCTGGGTCAGAGCAATCACTCCTAAAGCGCCGGAATTAAGTAGATGGAATGAAGGGAAAGCAACAGAGATTCTTCACTGTCCCACCCTCAGCCCCATGGTGGGTAATTCTCAAGGCAGCCCTGTAGCAGAAGGCCATGCTCAGACTGCTGATGGCTGTGGAAGAGAAGAGCCTCCAGGGCTATGGTCAATGAAATCTCTCCACTGGCACGTTCAGCTTTCCTGTCTCTCTGGCTTGCTGGGCTTCTGCCCCGCCCCGCCCCCCCCCCCCCCCCCCCCCCCGCCAGGGTCATGGCTGGGGACTTCCTCCAGGGCTTGCGTCACTTAAAAATAACTTGGACGTCTTCAAGGGACGTACAGGACAATCACACTATCCCTCTGCAGGATCCTTTCTCCCACTCCAAACTACGCAGTTCAACCCAGCAGCTTCCGAGCAGTGTATTTATATTCTCTCTTAGTCTCTTTCTCTCTCTCCCTTTTTTTTTTCTTTTCTGTTGTCAGGTCGGCTTTAGAACTGATATCCACCCTATTATCAATAGTAAAATAGATCTGATGCCACTACAACACGTCAAAAGTGGTAAACCTCGCGTCCCCTTACTCCTGGAGACAGATTACAGATCAAAGAAGCCTACGTGATAATGGTTATTGAGCATATAAATACCTTGAAATTCTGAAGTAGCTGCTAATGCTGGTGAAAAATGCATGATTTAGGTCTTCTGTTTCTCTTTGTTGTAGGAATCCTGAGCTTTCTTGGGTTTAAAACAGTTGTTTCACAAAATACAGGTGGAAGAAGTCGATTACACAAGGTTCTTTATTCTTATGTAAGGCATTGTAAGTAGAAGCCTTTTCTCATGAGAGCCCGGATAGCTCAGTCGGTAGAGCATCAGACTTTTAATCTGAGGGTCCAGGGTTCAAGTCCCTGTTCGGGCGCTTTGCTTTAACTTTCTCATTTACTTTTTTCTTTAACTATTAACAAGCTGAGAAACACAAATTTCGTCTCCATGGGAGACCACTGTGTGAAAACCTCCATATTCGCCAAGAAATTAAGTGATTTTGCATAGTCGGTTTTTTTCTTCCCTGAGAACACATTTACCTTGCATATTCTAAAAGCAATGAAAAACTGAATTCAGTTTGAAGTGGAAGTACGTTTTATCACAAGAATTTCTTACGCTTATTATATTTGGTAATGTAAGTAAGGGGCAAAAGCCACAAACGCCCGAACAGGGACTTGAACCCTGGACCCTCAGATTAAAAGTCTGATGCTCTACCGACTGAGCTATCCGGGCGCTCTTGAGGAAAATTGCTCTTCTGTTTACTTGATATAATTCTAATAAGTTACTTCTCTGGCAAAATACATTTAAAGTGCTTTTTTTCAACACAATAAAAAACATTCGCTTTCCTGTCTTTTTTTCCATTTACTTAAGACCCGTATTCTTCAAGTTCTCTCATATTTCATGTCTGCTCAATTGCCAGTATCTACAAAACTGAAATGAAACAGTGGTAAGATAAGGCAACCAACATTAAACTTTCAGACATAGAGTTGCAACCTCTTTTTATTGTAATTCTTCTGTCTTCTATCTATCACTTCGCTGATAGGACCTCTTAATTTTAGTTAACTCTATGGAGCCAGATTACCGTATTTGTCCCCTTAATGAAAAATACATTTCCATTCACTAGATGATGTCGCTGTTAGATAAGCATTCCTCAGCACAAAAGAAGGAAAGACGCATTTGATTCATGAATAGAGGAGCTAATAGAAGAAAATAAAAGTAACAGTGGGAAGGTGGGACCAAATTTAGATCGAGAGAAAAGGAGCTTAGACTTTTAATTTAAGTTTTGATCGAAGTTTTGCCTTTCCCTGCCTTCCAGGCAAGTTGCAGTTTTCAAGTCAGGCTCACAAAATGAGCCCTCCTAAAGCAGTGTGCACCAGTAGGAGCAACATGGAGTATTAAGACTCCAGATCAGCCTAGTCTTTCCTAAAATCAGTTTCATCAACCCTGATGAATAGGGTGTGGAACCCAGGATTATGAAATTTCAAAAACTGATAAGGATATTCATTTTTTATTTCTGGGAACTTGAGACTTCTGAACACAATGAACAACAAAACAGCTCAGCCTCAGTTGGAGGGATTTCTTTCCTACAATTGTCTGATTCTTTTAGAACAAAGACCAACAAATTATGTGATCCTGAGCAGGCCTGGGTTTCCACATCTGTAAAATGAAGGAATTGATTGGTTGACCTGTAAGATACCTTCTAAATCTAAATCTATTACTTTTCCCACTGTGAATAAGATTAGAAGTAACAGACTCAAAATGCAACAGGAAGGAATGATTTAACTGAGCAAACATTTATTGATCATCTAGGATGGCTTAGGTCCTGTGCTTAGGTCCTGATGGCTTAGGTCCTTTACTATGATGGCTTAGGTCCTGTGCTTAGGTCCTGGTGGCTTAGGTCCTGTGCTATGATGGCTTAGGTCCTGAGCAAACATTTATTGATCATCTACGATGGCTTAAATAGGACATGGATCCTGCTTACAGCCTAGGAAAGAAGGTGGACACTTAAGCCAACCACTTTAACAAAGTAATGAATGCAGTAATAAGAATCAAGTACAGCATGGCAGGAGATGAGAAAAGGCCATGGTTATTAAATGAGGATGGGGACCCTCGAGTTTTCAGCAAGAAAAACACATGGTGAGAGTTGAATTTAAACAAGTTACTGTCAGAGGTATACAGAGTAGATTGTAATCAGCCACCAGACATTTGTCATTTATTTATTCAGACATGTCTTGGGCACATACTGTGTTAAATAAGGAAAACTTCTTGCTCTGATTTTATGAAATGCATTATACCTAACCTTTTTTTTTAAGGAAGGGAAATGGTATCTGTCCAGGCTCCCTAAAAGGGAAAGAACAGAGGGGCCTTGAAGGTTTTTTTTTTCCCTTGTCCAGGGTCTTTGTTACATGGTATTCCCTTTCCTTCGGGATAATAAACCTGCTGTTTAAAGTTGAACAGACTGAATGAGATTGACCCATCAACTTGCTTATTGAGTACCTACTATTTCCACAGCAGTAAACTAGGCACAGTGGGAAGGAAAACAGTAAGCCCGAAAGGTTAAGTGGGGAGTGTACATTGGGTTTGAAGGTTGGTGAACAGGTTAGTGTGGCTGAACAGGGGAAGGTAGAGAGAGGTGTCAGATTGGAGAAAGCTGACCAGCTTTCTTTCAGGCCAAGGAGAAAAATTATATCATACAGGCAACGGCAAAGTTTGAAAGCTGAGTCGAAGGTCTGGCTTGTTAACACTGCAATGTCCCACCTGAGGTAGCAGGAACTGAATCGTCTTTGCCCCACGTTGCATTACACAGACCGGCAGGAGTGCTCTCTTGTACCATATTTAGCGCTGTAACCCTGGAGTGCTTCTTCGAGCTTCTCACTTCCCATAGACTGTCTAACTTAATTCTCCTGCTAGAGGGCAGTCTAAACTTACAGATTCTATGTTGGGGACCCCGCCCCACATCTCTTAAGCATCATTTCCTCCACTAATTTTACCCCTTTTAAATTAAGTTTTTATTTTAATTTAGTATAGCTAAATAATATGGTGTTCTATTAGCCTCAGGTGTTCCCCCGATTTGTAAAGGGACACTTTTTACCCGCCCTCCCCCACCCCGCCCATCCCCCATTCACCAGACTCATCTGTCTCTGAAAATCACCATCGACTCTGTATCAGAGCTGGGAAAAGTTGTGGAGCGAGAGAGGTCTTGCTGTTCTCCCACCTTCTTGCCCCTCTGGGTGACACCATTTGTTACCTGGACCCTGACACAGTCCTCTTCTTAAAGCTGGCAAGCCTTAGCTTAACTTAAGCAGTTACACCTTGGAATGGAAACTGTTTTCACAGGGACTTGGGGGCACCTACGTGTATGGTGAGGTCTCGTCTTCCTCATCCTGAGAGTCCCACAGTGGTGCATGGCAGGGAAAGCACATGGATAGTTGTGAGTTGTACAATTGTATTGAAGAGCCAGATAAGCACATCTCTAATGGTGGAATTTAATTTAAGCCAGCAGGAAAGGTTTAAATTGGGGAGGCTTTCCCAGGGCTTCCCAAACCAATGCCAAGTATAGCTGCCTACGCAAGGACCCAGTCTTCCAGGATCACTGTATAGAGTCTTTAGAGTTGAGACCATTACAAGGCACCAGGGAGATGCATGTTACAGAGAAGTCGTTTGGAGAAAGCTCCTCTGGTGTTTTGGCCCTAATAACTCCAAACCCAGAGCAGCCTGGGTTTCTGGTGGGTGCTCCCACCCCTCTCTTCTCTGAGAATACAGGGAAACTAGCAGCCCAACAATCTTGGACAGCATCAAGAGCTCAGACACTGGGATAAATATTCCCTGAACCAGGCAGCCCTCAAATGTCCTCGGTCATTGAAAAGGTGTATGAGAGAAGCAGGACTGTTGTCAAGGCCAGTGGGATTCAATGAGATTGAAGAAGTCAATCTGACCCCCAAATATTTACAGAGCTCCCCTACCCCATCTCCAACATCTATTCACCTTTCAAAAATATTTGGATCTTTTTGAGGAAAGTCTACTGAAGGATTTTTAAATGAAAATGGTGCAAACATTGCCTTTTGCAATTTTAGTTTTTTGCAATTTTAGTTTAAAGTTGTTTTACAGATAAACCCGAGCCCAGAGCAGAGCCCTGAGAGAACACAGCACAGATTTACTCACCCTCTCCTCTCATTCATTTCAACCACCTGCTGGTGGTGACCACCAGTTTCTACATACAGCCTGGATTCTGAATTTAGGTGCCCCTCCTTGAAAGCTTACTTCCAAAAAATAAAAAAAAAGGGGACAAATACTGGTCTGGAGTCTTAATACTCCATGTTACAACCACCTTAGGTGACCTAAGCCACCAGGTCCTCATTCATTCACTCATTCATCAATATTTACTGAACACCAGCTTTGGATCAGGCAACGAATTAGTTCTAGAAACTCAAAGGTAAACGCAACACAGATTGCCTTGTCTTTAAGGAGCTTATAGTCTAATTACCCTCCTCTTCTGTCTTTAAGGAGCTTATAGTCTAATTACCCTCCTCTTCTGTCCCTTCCCCCAATCCAGAAAAAAATCAAACAAGTAATTTCGACACTCTGTGATTAATGTTAACAATCCTCATCTCTCAGGTGTATTTAGAAGCACTCTAGGGAAGCTTCCTGGAAAGCTAATTGTAGGGTGTATTAGTCTGCTATTGCTGCTGTAACAAATTACCACACATTTGGTGGATTAAAAGTTTATTATTTTAGGGTTCTGTAATCAGAAGCCTAACATGGGTCCCACTGGGCTGGAATCAGTGTGTCAACAGTGCCGTGGTCCTTTCTGAAGGCTCTGGGGGAGAATCTGTTTCCTTGCCTTTTCCAGTTTCTAGAAGCTGTTCACATTCCTTGGCTCAGGACCTCAACCCTCCAACTTAAAAGCCTGCAGTGTTGCATCCCTCTTAACATTCTTCCATTACCACGTCGCCCTCTGACTTCAGCTGGGGAACATGTTCTGCTTTTAGGGATCAGTGTGATTAGATTGCGCTCACCTGGGTAATTTACCCAGGCTAATCTCCCCATCTCACAGTCTTTAACTAAATCCCATCTGCACAATCCTCTTGCCAGGTAAGATAACATATTTACACGTTCCAGGGATTGGGAAGCAGACATTTCCTCCTGGGGGGGGGGGCATTATTCTGCCTACCATGTAGAAAGACAGCCACATAAAAGGAAGGGCAACAGAGGTGGGGTTTGGGGGGGCGGGTAGGAGGCCCTTTCCAAGCAGTAGGAAGAGCTTGTAGAATGACCCCTAGGTAGGAATCGTATGTATTCCAGAAACAACATGGAGTTTGCATTGGAATGAGGGAGGGAGTTATTCATTCAACCCACATTTATTAAATGCCCTCTATATGGTAGGTGCTGTTTTGAGGATACAAGATTGAACAAGACAAAGTCTCTGTCCTCTGAGGCTAGAGTGAAAAGCAAGGGCCAGATCATGAGAGGCCTTGTTGACTTTCTTAAAGAGTTTGAGCTTCATCCAAGAGCTATATGGAGTCATCCATTCATTCATCTGACAAATTTTATTGAGCACATGCTACGTGCCAGGCATGTTCCAGGCTCTGGGAATACAGAATTCTAAAAACTAAAGAAAAACAAAACAAAAAAAACCAACCTAAAGAATCCCTGCCCTCACAGAGCTTCTGTGCTAGTTGATGTTAATTAAGCAGGGGAAGTAGATGTCTGCTTTAGAAAGATCATTCTGGCTGGGGTGTTGGGGAAGAGACTGGAGGGGAGGGAGCAAGACTAGAGGTTGCTAGACCCCTTGACTCCCTTCCTCAATCTTCACAGGCTTTCTCCAGCTTCATGTCCCTCGTTGGACTCCTCCTCTTTTGTCAAGAACCCTCTTTCCCCTTTATCTTCCAACTGTACTTATTCTGCAACACCCCACCCCCAGCCCTGATTCAACATTCTGCACCTGGGCTTCCCAGTGCTGCAGAAGAAAATGAGGAAAATGTTAATATCACCTCCACTACATATCAGAATATCTGATTCCAGCCACATCCTCGACTCTGCTGACAATTCCATTTCTCTAAGAAGCTACCATTCTCATTCCTTTGGGTGGCTATTTTAACCTTATCCACTTTCCTTAAGTCCTCAAGCCCAACTTGACCCCTTCTCTTTCAAGAGATTGCTTACAGACCATCAGGTAGCAACCAGTTAACTCCTAACCTCTAGGTTTACCAATCTACACAAGTATTTGTTCCTTTCCTTGCCCTTTCTCAAAGATATCCCAGGCAACCCCTGCCCCTCCCCCCATTTCCTCTGGGACGGTTTTCATTAATCATCTCTCTATCTCCTTGGTCTTTCCCCTCAACATTTGAGCATATTTAAGCTCTTCCCATCTGATAAAGGAAAGCCATAACAAAAATCCTCGCCTCCATCCTGCACTCCTCAGCCCCATCCACTGCTTTTATTTCTCCTTTCCATTAATTGCCAGGCTTCTCGAAAGAAGCTCCAATGTCTTCATATGTCTCTTTTATTCCTTAAGCCACTGGAGCCTGTGTGTTTAACTGTGACTGTTCTCACACCACTGGTCCCAGTGACTCTCCTGCCAATCCAAAGGGCACTTTCCAGGGCTGCCCTCCTGGCTTTCCCTGCCACACTTGTGTTCAGTCACTTTCCTGACACCTCCACCCTCCTTTCTGATACTCTGTGGTGGCGGGTTTTCCCTACCAACCTCGTTGTTTCTTCTCAACTTCTTTGGCAGGGGTCTTCCTCTGCATGCGCCCACCTGGGTGATCTCACGCATGCCCACAGCTTCACTGACCATCCATGATCTGGAGAGTCCAAAATTGCCCTCACTTGTCCACACCTCTGCTCTGACTTTAGTTTCTAGACAACCTCACCTAAACATTCTACAGTTACCTCAAACCCAACATGTCCAAAATGAAACTCATGTTTGCTCCCCCAACACCTGGGCCCTGTCTTACTATAGTCCCCCCACTTGGTGCATGGCTTGACTTGCCACTAATTCCTAAGACATCAAATGGACGGTGATTCTAGATCCCTCCTCCCACTGCCTACATTCAATATATTATCAAATATGATTGATTTGACTTCCTAACCATCGCTTGTATCTGGTCTTTCCTTTTTATCCCCATGGCCACGGCCCTGGCCGGGTTTTGAGATTCTCTGATCTTGCACTCTGAATGTAGCCGTGGCCTCCGTGAGCTCTCGGCCTGTACTCCTAATGTGGCAGGAAGCAAATGACACACTCCAATTTGAAGAGACAATTTACAAAGGGTCAGCAGGGTAAAGGAAAGCTGTGTGGTGTGAGAACAGTCACAGTTAAACCCACAGGCTCCAGTGGCTTAAGGAATAAAAGAGACACATGAAGACATTGGAGCTTCTTTCTAGAAGCTTGGCAATTAATGGAAAGGAGAAATATAAGGCAGTGGATGGGGGTGAGGAGTGCAGGATGGAATAGTGTGCAGCACATTGGGGCCATCAGGAAACCAAGTTTCCACTCCCAGGCCTGAGAAGGTAATTGAGATATCTGAATTGAGAAAGTTGGGGGTGGAGGGGGAGGGGGAACCACCCAGAGGGAGCTGTGAACTTTGGCTGAGGGAGGCAGCCAGCCCACAGGGACTCCAAAGAGAGGGAAATCCTGAGAAGCAAACATCCAGACCTATTCAACCTCCTGCCTTCCAATCTTCTGCCAGGGCTCCCAGTGGCCACCCTCTACTAGGAAGCCAGATGGCCAACACTGAGTCTTCAGGGACAATGGGAAGACACAGAGTGCATCTTCCAAATCCTCCTGTGTAACATGCCAGGAGGTTTTTCTGATCATATCACTCCCAGCTCCACTTGTCTACACCCTGGGTTCTCTGTCACCCGCAGGACAAAAATCTAAACTTCTTGGCATGCCCTGGTTTCTCTTATGAGGCAATATTTTCTCCCTACAAAGTGCATTGTAGAGCCTTTGATAAGATGTTCAACGCAGTGACCCAGGCTTATTTCCTGTTAGCTCTCCACTTGGGAAATTTTCACTCCGGCAAGAGACATACTGATGACCCCTAGGCCCCTCTGTTCTCGCAGGCCTCTGAGCTTAGCCTGATGACAGGCACACAGTAAGGCTCACACATATTTGCACTGTGAACAAGTGGTGAATGAATGAGTGAACGAATGCGTGTTTTTATCCCCTGTGGCTCTTGAGGATTAGGAGCTGATATTATCACTGATGCTCAGAGGGTGGACTACCCAAGGTCACATGGCAGAGGGTAGAGAGAAGAAACACAGGCTTGGGTCTCCCCTCTCCTCCCTATGGTCTCACTCAGGGTTGCCTGCAATTCGGGGTCCTTCGCATTCGCTCAGATTTCATCTTATATGAGAACAAAACAATATCCCAAGAAATCCTTCTGAACCGGGAACTCGCTTTTTTTTTTTTTTTAAGATTTTTATTTATTTACTCATGAGAGACAGAGAGAGAGAGGCAGAGGGAGAAGCAGGCTCCCAAGGAGCAGGGAGCCCGATGCGGGACTCGATCCCAGGACCCTGGGATCACGACCTGAGCCGAAGGCAGATGCCCAACCATCTGAGCCACCCAGGCACCTGGGAACTCGCTTTTTATATTGCTTTCTCCCCCTGTAGGACTTCTTCTGGTTAGTCAAATTCTCTTCCTAATAAATATCCTCTTACTGAGCTTTGGAGTCTCTTCAAATTCTATAATTTTATGAATCTAGGAATTGTGTTGGCTTTTCTCACAGTTTTGTATTAATAAGGGAATTTTAGCGGCCCCATATCTTATTAAAAGGCCTTTCTGACTTTTTTTTTTTAACTCTAGTAAACCCTAAACAGACTGAAATAGTAGCATTTTAACAAATATTTCCTTGAGACCAGGAAAGGGGTAGGTTGGCAGACGTTTCCATGGGAACCCTGGCTGGGGAGTCCCAGGCTTCTGAAGGAGGCTGGGAGCCTGGAGACCCCCATACCTGAAGGGGAACTGCAGGGGAGGGAGGCTGGGAACCAGGTGTTGATCCTCACAGACCGGCCAGAAAGGAAGGAGGGCCCCGGGGGAGAATAAATTCAAGTTTTGAGGAAATTGTACTTTGAGATCAGAGATCTTAGTTACTATGCAAAGCAAATGCAAATGAGGAGCTGGCCAATTCTTGGTTGTTCTTTTTTGGGGGGGGTGGAGTCTTTAGGAAAATTCTTCTAGAGACCACTGCTCAAAGAAAGCACTTGGAATCAAAATCTTAAACATAACTAACTGAATGAACGAAGTGGGTTTCTTCCCTACCATAGTTGGGTTGGAGGACCCTCTCCCACCCCTCCCCCTCAGGATTGCTATTCTCTGGGGTTCGGGTCGGACGGGGCACTCGGGCGGACAGAAACACCAACACGGCTGATTGCTCAGCCCCGAGCCAGCTTCCCCCCTACCCCCACCTCCGCCCTCAAGGTAGGGGCTTTTGCAGGCGTCGCAATCCTAGTAACGCAGGGGGGAAGTCCTCAAACCCTCAGTGGTTCCTTTTCAGCAGACAGACCTGGCATTAATCTGACACGGAGCAAAGGGGTCCCCGCAGGGAAAAGTAACGACCATCTGCAGAAAACCTCACTCAAGGGGGAAGCGGCAGCGCCGGCTGCAGTCCCCGAGCACAATCGGACGCCCGCGCGCCGCTCTCCCCCGCGGGCCCGCGGGGAGGGAGGGAGGGAGCGAGTGGCGGCGGAGGGAGGGAGGGAGGGAGGGAGGAGGCAGGGAGGCGGGCGGCGGGAGGGAGAGGTAGAGGGCGGTCAGGGTTCCGGGGCCCGCCCCGCCCTCGCGCTCGCCGCCGACTCGGCGCTGCGGGCTGGAGCGGGCGGCCGGGCGGCTGCCTGTCCAGGCCGGGGCTGGCCGCGCCTCGCGTCGCGGTGCAGTGCGCCGGGTCTCCGGGAGATGGCTTCTCCGCTCCCGCCCGCTGCTCCCGCTATTGTCTCACCCGGGGTGGCCTGACTCTGCGGGCTCGCGCACGCTCCGGACCCGGAGGGCTCCCCCGCGCCCGCGGAGCGGGTCCCGGCGCCCTTTCCTGCCTTACCCGCCGCCCCGGGGTGGGGGCCCCAGGGCCGGCGCTCGCGGCGGGCAGCGCGGAGAGGGGAGCGGCCCGGGCGCGGGCGGTGCGCGGCCGGCGCGCCCGGGTGCTGGGGACGCCTGGAGCTGCGGAGCCGGCAGCCCGCGTCGCCGAGCACACGCCACGTCGGGTCTCGCAGGGAAGCCCGCAGCGAGCACAGGTAGGACGCGCACCGGGCCGGGAGCGCCCGCCGCGGGTCTGCGGATGGCCCGCGGAGTGGACGGAGCAGAGGTCAAGGGGCTCTCCCTCCAACATGGCAACAGCCGAGGTGCAACAATGGAAGGAGCCGCGGGTTCCCGGAGGCCGGCCGAGCCGCGGACGCGGTGGCAGCGAGAGCTCCAGCCCGCGGCGCCCTGCAGGTTGCCGACTCCCGTCGCCACCCCGCCCCAACAGTTTCGGGGCGTCTCGGGCCCCCGGGCACCCCCTTCCCACTCCCTTCCCTCTCAACACACTTCCTGGCTCCCAGCTGCAAGACGATCTGAGCCAACCGATGGTTTGGGGGTTTGTTTGTTTTAAGATAAGAAATAAAAAGCAAAACCTGCCCCGGAGTGGGGGTGGTGGGGGTGGCGTTTTCTCTTTTTCTCTTGCAGTGGGTGAAAAGTCAGCATCTAGCCTGGGGAATATATACATTTTTTAGCCAGACGGAGGGCAGACTTGGCTTCTGCCTTATAAGGGTACTGCAGCACCAGGAGAAGCTGGAGCGGGGAGAGAGGGACCCTCAGGCCTGAGTTTCCGGGCCCTCCGGGGAGTCCCTGCTCTCCTGGCTGGTACTCGTCTCTCGTTCTCAGCTCCCGACAGCGGCGGCTTTGATGTTGGGGAGCAATCGCAGCAGCAGGAAGCCCAGGGGACGCTGCCAAGCTGGGGTGGGGTAGGGTGGGGAGCCAAGGGGTTTGGCAAGCTCCTGGGTTGAGAGAAGAGATTACCAATTGTATGAGGTTAGTGCACACACCCTGGTTGCCTGGGGTGTGTGTGTGTGTGAGTGTGTGTAGAATCTGGGGGGGGGTGTGTGTGGTGTGTGTGTAGAATCTGCCATTGCTCCTGTGCCTTGAGGCCAACCTTCTCTCCCCTTCGTCCCCACCCCCTTGCGGGGTCTTTGTGGCTTCCCTGTCCCGGTCCCACCAGCCACGCCTGGGTGGAATCTCTATTGTTTCCTGCTGCCCTGATGTTCTCCCCTTCCCCGCCCCCCCAATTCCATTGGGGAATTTTGTACCCTGGGCTGGCTGGTCCCAGCATGGCACCAGATTCCTGAGCGCACAGCTACCCGGGCTTCCAGAAGTGAGCCAACGCTGCCCCTCCTTCTCTCTCTAAACTACCTGTCTGGGATGTGGCCAAGCAGATGTAAGCAATTTGCACTGAATTCCAACCCTGTATCAGTTGCTGAATGAAAACTTACTCCACCGCTGCACTAGGCCTTGGAAAGATATTGGGAGAGAAACGTTCCAGGGTTGGCAAACCTGATCCCCACATATTCCTCCTTCTCCAAGTCCAGCTGTGCATCCTACAGCAGAGAGGTTATGAGGCTTAAGAACTGCATCTCCTCCAGAGCCTGGCAGTCCCATCTGGGGCTGTGTCCATGGAAAAATGAAGTAGAGGTACATTTTATAGCTCTGCCTGGCATCTAGCATTTGAGGAGATGGGGCTGTGAGCCGGAGCCCTGGACTGCTTCTCCTTTGGCCTTTGGGTGAGCTCAAGGTTTGATTTCCATGGCTCTGAATTTACTGCTGAGTGTGCATGGGTGTGTGTGTCTGAATTTGATCAAGCTCTCAGCCCTGGCCAGAAGGGAGCTTGTACATTTTCCTCTCGCTGGAAGCATCAGTGAGGGAGGCCCATGGGTATGCTGGGTTGAGGAAGGCTCAGTGGATCTGGGGCCTCAGGATTTTCTCTGGGGTGCTCCTTTGGAATTGCCCAGTGACCTGGAATGCTTTTGGTCTTTGCCATGACATAGTGGCCCTCTAGCAGACACCCCACAGCCTTCTGGGCCTTTGGTCCCCTTTCTGGTTTCCTCACCGTACCTGGCCTGGTGCTTTGCAGGTACCTCACGTGTATGGTCCTTCAGCCTGCACAGCCATGCCACAGCCAGCAGGGAGGAAAAGGAGAGAACTGTGTTCCTTTGGAGGCGTTTGTGGCTGGCCATAAACTTCAGGCTTCTCACGCTCCCAGGATGTGAACTTGGACATGATAATGTGGAGTAGTAGAGAAAATAGTGGGTGGGTTTGGGGTCAGGAGGCTTGGTTTTGAATCCCGGTATGACTTACTTCCTAGCTGTGTGAGCATGGACAACTTATGAACCTAAGACTTAGTTTGCATATCTCTAAAATGGGGGGAAATACCCTTGGCTCACAAGATTGCTTTAAAGATGAAACACACTGCTTACAATGAACTGAATAAAATCATGTGTGCAGAAGCACTCTGGAAACTGCAGAGTACTATACCAGTGTGTGTTACCCTGAATTTAGCCTTGGTAACAACAGGGGAGGGAGAGCTGGTGGGGGTTGGGAAAGGGGTGGGAGGAAGGGACAGAATAGAGAATGTTCTGGAACATAGGACAAGGGACGCGTGATGTGCAGATACCAAGGTAGCTATTTCTTGGGTTACTTTTCTGTTTTGGGGGGGAATTACTTCACTTTAAAAAGGGTTGACAGGATGCGAGCTAGGAGAGAAGGAGACGCTGCTTAACGATATCTGTAGGGAAGTGGGGAAACACCCCCCAAAGGCGGGCTACTGTCCATAGACAGGGTAGTGCTGAGCTGGCAAATAATATAATAGCTAACATTTACTGATGTCAATCAGCTAGCAAATGACAGAGGAGGGATTTGAAGTAGGCTGCTTCACTCCAGACCCCTGTGCTCATAACCTTGATGCCACTGTGAGGGTGATATCAGGTCTTGGGAGGACGGAAAGGGGTAGCAGAGTACGGAATTCATGCATACTGGATTTCCTGACTTGAACGCCTGTGACAAGTCACCAGCCTGGGACATTCCTTATATAATAAAGTTCTCGGGGCACCTGGGTGGCTCAGTCCCTAGGCATCTGCCTTCAGCTCAGGTCATGATCCCAGAGCCCTGCATCCGGCTCCCTGCTCAGCAGGAAGCCTGCTTCTCTCTCTCCCACTCCCCCTGCTGTGTCTCTCTTTCTGTCAAATAAATAAATAAAATCTTTAAAAAAAAAAATGTTCGGGCGCCTGGGTGGCTCAGTTGGTTGGGCGACTGCCTTCGGCTCAGGTCATGATCCTGGAGTCCCGGGATCGAGTCCCACATCGGGCTTCCTGCTCAGCAGGGAGTCTGCTTCTCCCTCTCACCCTCTTCCCTCTCGTGCTTTCTATCTCTCATTCTCTCTCTCTCAAATAAATAAATAAAATCTTTAAAAAAAAAAATGTTCTCAAGGGCTGGGGCCCAGCATAGCACCTCCTTAATTCCCAGGTGTTTGGGGGTCAAGGCACATGTATGTGAATTCCTTGGGTTCCTGCCTTACCGGCCTTTTTGTGCTTTCCCATTCATATCCCTACCTCAGTGTAAGGAGAGGAGTGGGGGTAATCAAATCGAGTAATTTTGCTCCCTTCTGGGCAACATTAATAAGAGGTTTGGGACTTGGCGGTACTCTGGAAAATTGAGGCAGATCTTTCGTTTTAGTATTTCTGTATGTGCTTCATTTCGTGTCTCTTTTATAAAATGAAACTTAGGAGACTGTTATTCTTGCACATCCTATGACCCCATAAGGCTTTAGAACTGGAAAGGACTTTGGAGATCATTTCCCTGAGAAGGAGTGACTCTCCCAAGGTCACACAGTTACTAGCAATGTTGGAATTTACTCTTGCCCCCTAGATCACAATATGATCAATGACAGGACCTATCTTTTGGCACTTCACAATTGTGTGCAGACCCTGCCAGTGACTTCATTGTTGGGGAATTCACTCCCTCCAAACTCCTATGTTTGGTTAAAGACTTTAAGGACACATAAGACACTGTTTGTGCTGCGGGGCAGAGGCCCTCAAGGTCAGGAGAAGAGGAAAGCGGTTCTCAATATTCCGGAGGCAGAACACAGAACCTGTGGCTAAAGGAATCCAGCAATTCCTTCTTTCCTCTTTTGGAATACTTCCCATAGGAAGTCTCACCCCACAGAGGCTCCGTAGTATTTCCAAGAGGAGCCAGAGATCATTTGCCTCTTCAGAAAATGTTTTTCCTTTCATCAACGCTTTATCACTCCTGCCTCTATTCCTTCCTGAAAACACTGTTCCATTCCCTTCTTCCTGCACCTTTCTCTCTCTCCAGCCAACCGACCCTAGTAGTCACTGCGAGATTGAGCTCCTGGGTGGCAGTGCTTGCTTTTCTTCTTGGCAGTTCTTCCTACAATGCTTTGTGCGCCCTAAGCCTCTGCTCCTGAGGGGCCTGTCGTAGAGGCTAGATTCTACTTCATCTCCTCTCCCTGTATCCTCCCCAAATGGAGATGGGTGTCAGGAATGAGAGCTCAACGTGGCTGGTTGGCGAGGCCCACCAGGGCTAAGCTTTCATGGAGGCATCCTCTTCAGCCAAGTTCTTCTATCTTAGTGTAGTTGGTACCCCTGGCAGCAAACCAGAAGCACAGGGGGAGGGGAAAAGAGGAAAGAACCAAGAAGATTCCGTTTTGAGGAAATGCTACAGTGTGCCTTGCGAGGGAGAAGAAATAGATATGAGCCTTTCTTGTCTTAGGTCGCAAACGAACCCAGAACACAGGTGAGTGTAATGATGGCTCTCTTCCACTGTTGAGACATCTCTTGAGAGCCCGTCTTTGCTGGAAGCAGAGCGTCTGCCATGTTCCTGATTCGCCATGCTGTTACGTCTTCCTAAGGGTAAATAAAGGAAGTTAAAATGATAGGGAGCACCATTAGAGTGTGTTTAATTCTGACCCAAAAAGGAGAGATTGTTTGCAAATTGGGTATTATGGGAAGCTGGGAAAAGACATATTATTTTCCCCCAAAAATATTATGGCCAGGATTTCATGTTTCCGCTGTAGACGTCAAGAAGGCATTCTATTTTTTTAATTAAGAGAAAGGATAGATATAATTCCCCGACAAGAGACTGAAAGAGAGTGGTTCCAAAGGGTTGGCAAATTCTCTGAAGTGCAATTTTGACGACACTGTTACGGCACACAAGGCGAAAGGGAGCCACCTGAACAAAAGTTCAAGTACCATGAAAGGCAAGAGTGTGTGATGAAGAATAGCCAGCAGCATTGTCTGTCCACTGGTAGCTTTTCTTTCTTTTTCTTTCTAAGTTTTTGTTTTAATTCCAGTGAGTTAACATACAGCATTATATTAGTTTCAGGTGTTGTCCACCTGTAACTTTTCAGACATTATCTTTACTTTCCCCTTCCCCTAACCTTGGAGGAAACCATGATGATGAAAATGTGTCTTCCCCCAGGCAACCCTGTTGGGACCCCTCTCACTCTTGAGAGCTTTTTCTGTATCTTCACTTAATAAACTTCTATCGCTTAACTTAATAACTCACAAGAAAGAAAGAAAGAAGAAAGAAAGGAAAGAAAGAAAGAAAAAGAAAGGAAATGTGTCTTCCCCCTTTATCAGTGGGAGAGCTGAGATTTCGACTGGGTTTGATTTGAACGAAGATTAAGAAACATGCCAAAGATAATTAGAGAAGAACCGAAGTTTGAATCCAGGTCCGGATACCTCCAGCACCTGTGTTTCTATCTTTGGTGTTCCCCTGTAAGGGACCTCTGAGAGAAAAGTGTCAATGAGGCCCAAGTTCTGAATGAGATGGGGTTTCCCCAAGAGTCAGTTGACAACAGAAAGCGTTGTTCTCAAAGTCTTTTGTGGAAGAAGCTATGGTCACAAAGGGAGATAAGTCTCTCAGATAATGTTTAAAAAGAACTCATTCATTCCATTCATTCATTCAACAGATGTTTTTGAGGGCTTACTAATGACTTCTAGTGCCTTCAGTGATGAGGACAGAGAGCCTTCCAGAACTTACAGTTGAGTGGGGAATACAGACAAGTAAATAGACTGTGGGGTGGGTATGTGGGTGGGGGAGTGTGGGATGCTTTGGAAACTCATAAGTGGGGCATTTGGGGTAGTCAGACTTCCGGAAGAAATTCAGTGTTAGCCGAGACCAGAACAATGAGTAGAAATTGGGCTGGGGGACAGAGTAAAAGGCAAAAAGCAGGTGAAGTGAAAGTACTTTAATCTGGCCAGAGCCATTGAAGGAGTTTGTATTTTATTTATTTTTTCACGATGTACCTGACGCTCATCTTAGTGCGCAGGAGTGAAGAAGACACAGTCCCTGTCCTTTTGGAGTTTATGTTCTGGGAGACCTTAGTTCACTAAGAATAAATTAAATCACGCTTCTCTGTTTTGCTGACAGGGATTCTACACTGGTAGATCAGGGAATTCCTCATAGACAAACTCTGGCTGAACTTAGGGAAAGTTTGAGAAAGACTCTTGGGATAGTCCTACGGGTAACATAGGGAAGAGGCAAAAGGGTTAATTAATGGTTGGTCAATTCTTCAACAAAAACATCTTTAGTGCCTCTGTTCCTTCATTCTTATATTCATTGATTCATCAACTGAAGGGCAGTATAAATTCAGTATATAGGTAAGAGTATGGCTTTGGAGCCAGATTCCCTGGGTTCAAAGCCTGGCTCTCCCACGCACTACTTGTTGGATCTTGAGAAAGTTACTTAGTTTCTCTGTGCTTCTGTTCCCTCATTTGTAACACGGGGAACATAATAGTACCAGGGGAAAAAAAGGCTGTGGTAAAAATGAAATGAGTTCATTAATAAACTATCTAGAACAGTGCCTGATACTTCGTAAGGGCTTAGTAAATGGTGGTTGTTATAATTATGTTATAGGGATACAAAATTAAATTCAGGATGGTCCATGACCTTGAGGTAACCACATTGTACTCCAGAAACTGCAGGTGAATGGATGAACTGCTTTATGGAGCAGGGTTATCCTATAAGCTCACTATGAGGCAGTTGTCTCCGCTGCTCCAAGAGCTGGTATAATCTGAGGCAGCATTTCAGAGAAGTAGAGAAGCTAGGACCAGGGTGCTTAATATTTTCGGGACCTCTAAACTCTGAGAGTAGTAAATGCTATGGGGTATCAACCTGGAAAAATAAACTACAATTTTGCCTTCCTCATTCAGAATCTCTAATCCTACAGCAGGGAGGTGTTAAATGTTCTCCTCTGGGTTGGTCTGACCACCCTCCAAACACAGTATTTAACAGCTCTGTCCCTGGTGTAAAACATTGTGTTGAGCATCGTGGGGAAGACAAAGATAAATAAGAGGTAATTTTTATTCTTAGATTAATGGGCTTGTGTCTCTGAAAATGCTTGGTAACTATAAATTACCCAAGTGGATAAAAATTATTTTTATTCTAATCACTAGTAGGTGTAATGCAAAACAGTATAAATGCTGTATGTGTTTAGAGATGTTCAAAGGAGAGCAAAAGTCACTTTCAGTCGTAGATGAGAGAAGCCTCAAATATAAGAGCAGGCACTTGTAGAGGGGAAGGCAGAGAATATTCGAGAAAGCACTAGCATGACTGAAGATTTGTGGGAAAACTCGTGGCCCTGGGAAGTGGTTAATAACCATCCTCATTTGGGGGGCATGCAGGGAACTGGGCTGGGACTCAGGGTGGGGAGTCTTGAAGGTCTGATAAGGAAGGAGAGAGACAGAAACCTCTTCCTTAGAAGGATGACAGGAACAGAGCCATTGTGCAAGGTTATCTTGACAGTGGAGCGTGGATGCTTTAGAGGTCAGCGGGGAGATAGACCCCGTTAGAAGGCTGTTTCACTTGTTCAGGTAGGAGAAAGAATAATAATTTTTGGTGCCTATTATGTGCTTTCAATAGGTTATTTCACTTAAGGAAAGCAATCCAAAGCTTGGAAAGGAATGGACCAATTGGAGAGAGATTGGAACAGGAAGGCTGGGGGATTTCCTTCCCTGGAGGTAGACTGGTTGTGGCTCAGTCTGGAAAGAGCCCTGGAGTGGGAGCCTGGGACGTGCCTCTAGTTTGTAGTCCCACTTCTGCCACTGACTAGCTGTGTGACTCCAGACAAGTCATTTCTCCCCTCTGGTCGTTGGTTCTCTCTCTCTCTTTTTTTATGTTTTTATTTGAGTATAGGTGACACATGATGTGACATTTGTTTCAGGTGTAAGACATAGGGATTCAACTTCCCTCTGTGTTATGCTGTGCTCACCGCAAGTGTAGCTATGATCTGTTGTCCACCACGCTAGTACAATAGCATTGACCAGATTCCCTGTGCCCTTTACTCCCATGACTTATTCACTCCATAATGGAAAGCCTGTGTCTCCCACTCCTCTTCACCCATTTAGACAATTGGCCATTTGGTCCTCTTATCTGCAAAATGGTGGGTCGTCTTTTGGTTTTCCCTTGTTTATTATTTGCTTGCTTTTGAGTGGCTTGGGAGGTGAAGTGTTTTGGGGTGTGGGGGGGAGAATGTGGAGGTGTATTAGAGTAATCACCAATGTCAGCTTGCACTTTCGGTAACCTGGGATGTGCCTGGGTCCCATTCTTTGGGATGGGAAAACCACGATGAATTTTGGCCTCAAACAAGTTTCGACTGAATCCTTGATTCTACCATCTATGAGTTGTGTGACCTTGGGTGAATTATGCAGTCCCCTTCCTGTTTTCTACTTCCCTCATCCATTAAATAAGGATATTAATATCCATGTGGGAGGGTTGTTGTGAGGATTAAAGAGGACAATACCTGGCACAAAATCGTGGAGGGGAAAAACAGGTCTCTTTTCCTTCTGTTTCTGTGCTGCTCATGTTCACTTAGCCTCTCCCCCAGCCCTGCCCCCTTCTCCTCTCTCCCTTTCGCCCAAAGTATGACACCTCCATTCCAGTCATGACAGCAGACTTGTTCCTGGGGGAACGAAATTGACAGACTCTGTAATGGTGTTCACATACTTCGGAGTGGTATTTCTGCACGGTGTCTGCGGAACGTCAGCCTGCTAGGCCTGCACGCAGGGTCACTCCCTGGCTACACTTACCCAGCTGCAAAGCGATGTCAGCTAATCCCCACTGAGAATGGCCTCTGACGGTTGCTACCCTTGTGGACCCCGAGTGAGGGTCACGTGGGCAAGGCCCCATGAAGATGGGACTGGTGGGGTGGGGGTGTGCTAGCCTGTGCCAGGTGGGTAGCTGGTATACCCCTCTGCCGGTGTAGACTAGGGCTCTATGTTATGGACACCTCTGTCTCCCGTGGGACCTTCCCGGGCAGTGTGGGGCATAAGAGATAGGAGAAAGCATCAGAGCATGTCCAGAGCAACACCAAAAGGAATCGCCACGACTCCTTGCCCTACTCCCCCACCCCCTAGGTCACTACCTGCTTAGAAAATAGGTCTTCTTGACCCCTCTGCACAGATGAAAGTTGTTTAAAGGCCATCTAAGGCAAATGTAACTCCTCTTGTGGCCCAGACAGCAGGGTCACCATTTTAATCTGTCGTGTCACATACCACATCAGAGTGTTAAGGAGACCCAAGGAGTAGAAGGAAGGAGAAATTGGAAGGATTGACCAGGGAAGGCCTCTGAGGCTCTTGAGTCAGAGTTGGAAGAGGAGAGACAGAAAGCAGGGAGGAGGAAGGAGCCTCCAGCTGCGCCCAGGACTTTTGAGGCCCTGAGAGTCAGCTGGCTGGGGAAACGGGGCATGGGGAGTCTTTATGAGGCTGTCAGTGCAGATGGGTCCGACTGAGGGCGCTGGACCTACCACTGCGACAGGGGTGACCAGACTGATATGGGGGGTCCTGGCTGGGATCTGGTACCACGGGACACTGCCTGCTGCCTCCTCCCCAGGCCCCCATCTATGTTTCCCTTTCCCTGTGGTTTGGGGATTCTGAACACTGAGAGGCCATCTTGGGGAAGACCTCAATCTTAGTTCCCTCTCAGGGCCCTGCATTCCCAGTGCGGTTTCTTCTTTGACCTGGGTAAAATGGAATCCTTGGTCTCTTTCTAGGTTCAGTGTCCTTAGCTGACCCTGAGCAGGATATCCTGCCTGTTACCAGGAAAAGTGGAGTGGAACTTCGTGGCTACGGGGGAAGGCCGGTGGCCGCCTGGGTCAATCTTGGCTGACAGTAGCCAAGGCCGGGGATCAGAGGGGGCAGTGACTTAGAGACAAGCAGCCTGCTGGGCCGCACTGAGGGGGACATGTGTTCTGGACGGGGGCAAGAGACGCCTAGGCCTCAGGCGCTGAGACCAGAGAAGCCTTGAAGAGGCATGGCCAGCACCAGAGATCCACCCCGCCTACCTTTTAATGGATCATTCCTCCCAGGCCACTAGAAATTTCCCTTACCATTTCCAGAATGGGTTGGGTTGGGCACTCCTCTCCCTGGACTCTGCTTTTTAAATGCAAATGTCCAATGTCCCTGGGCGGGACTAACACCTTGGCCTCTAACAGCCCTGTGTAAATTAGTATCACATGTTCGGTGGTGTTTTCTTTGTATGTGTGGGGTTTTTTTCTGGGCTGTAAGATGGGGGCTGCTTAAGAGGAGCACCCCTTTCCTTTCCTTTCCTTTCCTACCCTGGTCTGCAGGGACCCCAGGGCCTCTCCAGTGTGCCCTGACTTAAAAAAAAAACGACCACCTCTGAGGCCTGCCGGAAGCTAGGTGGCCTCAGGCACCTTCAAGCTAGTCAAGGTCCTCCTGGGCTCATCTGCCTGGTGTCCCTTCCCTGGCATTCTGGCTCCCTGGTGCCCTGCGGGCCTGTCTCCAGTGTATTGGAATGTGGACGGGGAAGGCCCAGGAGCCGAAAGTTCCTGTTTTCCTTTTTCTTCCGGGTTCAACCTTCTGTCTGCTTTTCTCAGACTTCTTTGCCAGTGACACTGAGATTGTGACTTCATGGTGTCTAAGCTGGCTTCCTTTCCTCCCCTCCCCTCTCCTCAGGGAGCTGATGAGGGAGGGAACAAGGTGGAGGGGATGTGTGTGTGTGTCGGGGGAGGGGGAAGGTATGGGGGTATGCAGGAGCAGATGTGGGTAATTGTGCAGGGTGTGGGGGGTTGTAGGAGGTATACGGGGCATGGAGAGTGTGGGGTGCATGTGGGCGTGTGGGTGAAGGTAGGGGTGTGTGTAGGGTGGGGAGGAAGGATGTGGAAGAGCTAGGTCTCAGGGGATGTGGAGGGTGCACAGGGAAGGGAGTGAGTGGTGTGGGGTACGTGCGGGAAGGTGTGGATGTATGTGCAGTTTGTGTGATTACCATGGCTTCAGGTCCCTGAGAATGACTAGTTTATCTGAGATTTTCTTGATCTGGGGAGTTAGCACCAACCAAAGACACTCTTTATTATCAGATCACGTGTCTAGATTGCTGGTTTAGGGACTATGGTGGCAGAGAGACAGTGGGCAGGGCTCGTGGGGTGTGCAGAGCCTTCCTCCCGGGAGGGAGCAGGGAGCTTGCCCTGGGCATGTGTGTGGGGTCTGGGCTTCAGCTCGGGTCCCCGTGGAAGACTAGCTCAGCCTTTTTCTCCTTGACTCCCGCCCTCCTCCCAGCCAAGCAGGTGGCTCTCAGCTGCCGGCAGCCCACCGCCCACACAGCCTGTCCCTGCCCCCGGCTCTCTCACTCAGGCTTACAGGCAGTCGCCCCCAACCTTCCCACTGACAGCACCACGGCATGGAGGCTGCCGGCCCCCCTTTCTGCACTCTGTGTGTAGGATCATTCTGGGGACCAGTTTTCTGGGTCCTTCTCATCCTCATCCTGGGGTTCTGGCGCATCTGGGCCAGGTGTGTACTTGTTGGGGGACAGCCCAGGGCTGGGGTCTGGATTGTTCCTGAGTGTCAGCACCATGTAGCTTCCCCACATGGGGTCTGTGGCCCCTTCCCCACTCAGCCGCAGCTCCAGTGTGAAACCCAGGGCAAAGTCACTGACCCTTAGTGGGCCTCGGTCTGCTCGTCTCTAATAGACAGGAGGACCCTGT
This sequence comes from Zalophus californianus, assembly GCF_009762305.2. Lineage (NCBI taxonomy): Eukaryota > Metazoa > Chordata > Mammalia > Carnivora > Otariidae > Zalophus > Zalophus californianus. The sequence continues at coordinate 26,343,912 of NC_045604.1, forward strand.
CATGGAGAAGAGAGAGAGCCTTTCAGATGTCTAAGAAGTTGCTACCAGAAAACAACCAAAGCATTGTTAGCATTGAATTCATTGGAAATGCTCCCTAAAAATCCAAGTTCTGATCCCCAGCAAGGATGTCCTCCTGGAGGCGGTCCCACTGGCATTATTCAGTGCACTCTGGTTAGTCCCATGCCTCTGCAGTTACCCCAAGATACACCCCCTTCCCTTGCCATGGGCTCAGGCCATAATGTGAAGCTCTCTGCTCTGTCCTTCTTGCAGACTCCGATGGGTTAGCCCCGCCCAGCCCGGGAGGCCTTGAGACGCATGAGGACTTGAGGCTTGAGCACGGGAGCAGTGAGGTGTCTCCACACTGCCTCTCATCTCTTCCCTCCGGTGAGTCCTCCAGGCAGAGCAGAGAGACTCTGGTGTGTTCTGTTTTCCCTTTGGTGCCATGGCTGGATGGGAACAGTAGTGACCTGCTTTCTGGATTCTGTTTAATGGGCTGGCCGCCTCCAGGGAGTTTCCCCAGCCCACACAGGAATCCCGGAGAACTGGATTCCAACGGCCGCGAGCTGGGGAAGCTGGACTGGAGATTGAGCTGCAGGTGATAGGGGACAGCACGGGCCTTGTGGGAGGCCTTGGTTTGCGAGAAGCAAATGGCACTGTGTAGCAGAGCTGAAGAGAGGAGGCAAAGGCCGTGAGGGCAGCTGTGTGCCCATCCCCCACGCCACCCACTTTCTTACATCCTCCTCCCAGAGGGGCTTCCTTTATACTTCATGGGGTCTCCCATACCCTCAGAGAGATTAAGGTTTTTTAGATGTCGGTGTTTGGCAATGTTGGGGTGGTTTTTCTGACGCGGGATGGGCTGGTGTGAATCTTGTCTGGAGAGAGCTTTCCTTAGGAATCCCCTCAGCTGGAGACCAAGATTGGCCAGGGAAGGTCACCCCAGGGAGCTCCTTCCCCCTCCCCCACCGCCATCCTGTCCCGCTGCCTTTCTCTGGAGGGCCAAGGAAGCTGGAAGACTAATTCTTAACCACCATGCTGTTTGCCAGGAACCCAGCTGATCAGAACTAAGGGCTGGTTCTATGGGCTGCGGGGGCCCAGGGCAGGTGGGGAGGGTGGTGGTGGTGGGGGGGGGGAGTGCAGACCAGACAGAAGGGAGATGTGGCTGCGCTGGCTCCCAGGATGGTTCCTGGAGTAGAGAGCCACACGCTGCCAAGACCTTTCTTCCTTCTTTGCCAGGGGTTCCATTCAGCTGACTGCCAGCTCCCGGTGTCTGATCTACGTCGCGAGCTCTAGGAAGGAAAGTTTTGAAAGGAGCCACAAGCTGCCTGAACTCTTCCATCCCTGACTTTCTTCTTACTCAAGTTCTCAATCTGCAGGGTTTGTGGTAGGATCGGTGATTTTCAGGGCGCGCGTGTGTGTGTGTACAGAACCAGTTGCACCCATGGTTTCTGAGCTGGGATTGAGGACTCTCGGGCTCTGAATGCAAACCCAGCCCTATCTAGCCATGTCACACAGGCTCCTAGCACCCGTCTCTGCGCTCCTAGGACCCAGAGGGCCCTCTACTGACTCTGGTATCAACTTTGGCTTCAAATGAGTGGAATGTCCAGGGTAGGCCCAGGGAATCCAGGGATGGAGAGTTAAATTCCAATAGCAAAGACTGAACCATGTGGGGCTGCTTTAATCTGGCCAAGAGGTTGCTAGAGAGGGGCTGGGTGAGTAGGAAGAAAGCACAGACAGTCGTTTTCTGTCTTCCCATACTTGGAACCAAGTGATAGCCACAGAGAGGGAACATAGATAAGAAAAAGACCTTATTGGTGCATGTGATCCAATGATGGGCCTGACATCAAAGAAGCTCGCAGACCTGTGCACAACCTATGGGTTTTCAATGCAGAAGCCAGGATGAGGTGGATATGTGTTGGAGACAGGGAGTTGACCTTTCAGATACACTTGCCTGTTGGATTCATGACACAAGGCACGCTAACCTTCCCTGCTAGAGCTGAGCCTCTGGGGGTGGGGGCGGGGGTGTGGTAGGTGGGTCAGCTGGGCAGCAGGTATATGGAGCAAGGGGTGGGGGGTGGGTGCCTGGCTACAAAGCCAGTGGGATTTTGGGTGTGGGTGAGTGTGAGTGTAGGGGGGTGGAGAGGGGCAGGGGTCCTGTGAAGACAAAACTCTGGAAGCCAAAGGGTTTAAGTCTGAATGGCTTCTAACTCCTTGACACATTTATTCTGAGAGGAGGTGCTGAAGGTCCCTTCCTAGGTAGTCCTAGAACTAAGTCCTCTTCCGTTATTAAAAACTGCTAAAAGGTGGGATGCCCGAGGCTGGGGGCTTGAGACCCTTCACATATTTTTTTACCATCTTGCTTGACGGCTCCCCATAGCCCCTGCCAAGACATGCAGTGCTTCCCTGCTTCGTGCCCCAAGGGAGGGAGGGGATTGAATTATTTATGCCTGTCACCTTTGCTAGATGGTAAGCTCCCTGGAACTGTGCTGAGGGTCATCTGAATGGTTCGAGGACAAGCATGGCGCCTGCCATGTAGCTGGTACTCGGTGGCCATCAAGATTCAGTTCTGTGGGTCTGGGTGGGAGGAGATGACCCAGAGCCATCAGGCTGAGTAGAGCCGTTCTGAAAAGGCGCCCTCCCACCAGGCAGCAGGAAGCCCGCTCTGCCCACAGCTGGGATCACTGCTGGCCCCTGGGGCCCCACCCTCTCTGGCACAGGGACTGAGCAGAGCCAGCTCACTAGCGGGAGTGTCCTCTCCTTTCTCTCCGCCCTTGACTCCAGACCATTGTGTGGCTCTGCCCTGACCCCGTTTCCTCCCCCGCTGGCCTCCAGCCATCCTTTGGCAGCCCTGTGGATTATTTGGTGCCTGGTGCTGCCCAGACCCTGGCACTGACCTGCTCACCCATAAGCATGCCCTCTTCCTTCACCAGCTGACTGCCTGGGGCTTGGTGGGGTCCCCTTTCCCCCACTTGCCTCTTGTCTTCCTGGCAGTTCTGAAACTGTGGTCTGTAGGGTCAAACCTGCGGCGTATCTGAATTGCTTGGGAGGCTTTGAAATGGTCAGAGTCCATGGATTCACCCTGCCGAGTCAGACCCTCCAGATGAGGGGCCCGGAATCTGTACGTTTGGTGAAAAACTTCCCAGATGACAATTGTGAGCATTCAGATGTGGGCTGTGTATTAGATAATATTATCGTGTCAACCCTAAATGTTGTGGGTGTCCTAATGGCGTCGTGTTTATGTAGGGAAGTGTCCTAGTTCTTCAGAGGTTCAGGCTGAAGTGTTTAGAGGTGAAGTGCTTGCATCTTCCTTGCAAATGGTTAAGCAGAGAAAAGAGCGCGCTGATGTGGGGAGGTGTAGACAGTGAGCGCTTGCGGGTGGGTGGTGAAGGGAACCTGGCTGAGAGTGGTCTCCCGGACAGTTTGCCTCTGCTTTCTGGAAGATGGACCTGAGAAAAGAGCACAGCCAGTGCCGCCAGGGTGGGCAACTCCAGGGGGTGCCATTCTCATGGTTCTCTTTGCTGTGGTCAGAGGGTGGCACTCATATAGACTTCAGTGTGTGGCTGCCCCCTGGAGTTGTGCGACACCGTAGTACTGGCCCCAGCTCTCTCTTCCTGGATGGGCTGCAGAGACCCCGGCCCTCACCACCCCACCTCTTTCCTGGGACCTACGTGAATTTTTTCCAGAACCCCTGGGAGCCCTTGAGGACTAAGGGAACAGAGAAATTTCTAATTTGTCAATCCAGCAGAGGCTGGGGGAGAGGGAGCTGAATTGGGGAAGGGGAGGGGGGAGGCAGGAATCTGATTCCTAACATACTTTGTGTCTCCCCACCCGCCCCAGAAACTGAAATTTGGGGCTTGAGTTCTTCGAGGAAGCCAGCCTGCTCTAGCGCCAGGTTGTTGGGAATGTTGCTCCTGACTTCTGTCTCCCCCCCCCCCCCCCCACCGCTGAGCATTGCTGCCGCTCTGTACCTTCACTCCACCGCCGGGGGTGGCTCTCCTGGCCCTGCTGCTTGTCCGCTTCCTCACCTCGGATCCCTCAGCATCAGAGTGAGCAGAGCCAGTGTGACCCCGGGCGCGGGGGATCTGTCAGCAGGCTGGGGCCTCCTTCTCTGCACGGCTGATGCGCAGTCTGGTGGAGTCCTGGCCCGGCGCCAGGGGACGGTGGTTAGAGGGGGGTAGCTCGGCTTTCCTCGTCTGAATTCCAGTTTTGGAAGAACCTCAGGAGCCAGGCCTGCTGGATTGCCTGTGGGCCTTTCTTCTCTTTCCTCCCAGGGCTAAGGCTGCTCTGGGATGTGACTTTGGAGTCCTCTGAGAAATTTGACTCAAGGAAACCAGTGGGTTAGAATCAGAGGCCCAGAGCTGGAAGGCATTTTGTGGGGTGGTCCTGTCTGTCCACCCACCCTGTCCTTATAGGTGCCAAACCCAGCCCAGTGAGGTGATACCCAGTCCCGTGCTTGTAGGACCCAAGGAAGGGCACAAGGAAGCTGCTTCCTGATCACTGGTCTTAGTCTAAAAACTCTTTCCACCAGAAAGTGCTGTCTTTCCATCCCATTTCAAGTATGTTTCTCAAGGGAAATGAGGTGAATTTGGAACTTAAGGAGCATAATGGTGGTGGTGGTGGGGTGACAGGTCCATACCTATTTAATTTTGAATATACTATTTTAAGACTGTATTTGAGGTGTGTAAAGGGTACTATTGGGAGTGTAAAGAAGCAGCCCTTCGTCCAATCTGGGGGTTCAGAGACAGCTTCCTGGAGAACGTGATGTCTGAGCAAAGTCAGATGGGTGAGTACTGGAGTCCCACAGGCAGAAAGCAAGAGTGAGTTGGGAAGGGCATATGCCCAGGGGAAGGAAGATGTTGAACAAACTCAGGGAGGTACTGAGTACCTGGCAATGAATGGCTGAGAGGAAGATGGGGCAGGTGATAAAGGATTTGTAAAGGAAGCAAATAGAGAGCTTTTGAAGGGGTGGAAACAGGGAGTGGAATGGTCAGGTTTACCTTTTAGAAAGAGCCCTCTGGCTGTTCTGGGGAGAATGCCTTAAGGAGGGGCAGATTAGGAGGAAGAATTGTTAGGAGCCTATTATAATAGTTCAAATGGGAGGAGATAAGGGCTCAATGAGGGCTGCAGCCCTTGGGATAGTGGGAACGACTAGATTTGGGAATACTCACTCAGGAGGAAAAGTCGCTTCGTGAGGAAGACTTTGCTGAGTGGCTGTGGGGGCCGGGTGACGGACGAATCTGGAGTGGCTGTCGGGTTTCTAGGTTGGGTGACGACTGGCTGGTGTCCTTTGCTGAGGTGGGGAACCAGGAGAGAGGAGAGGTTGTGGGAAGGGAAAGGACAAGGTGGTAGTTCAGTTGTGGACATTTGGGGCTTGCGATATGGGTGGGCATATCAACTTGAGGGGCGAGATACCCCTCTGGACACGCTCTGACACACGAGTGGAACGAATAGGAGCTGAGAGGCAAGGTTGCCCGAGCAGAGGGTGTAAATGGTGGCTGAGAATGGAGTCCTGAGCCAACACCAACATTTCAGGGGTGGACAAAGGAAGAGCAGGACCAAGAAGGAGGGGGAGAACAAGAAAAAAGTAGTGTCATGGAAGCCAAGGGGTAGAGGGTTTAGGGAAGAAGGAAAGGGTCTGGAGACCGAAATGTAGTAGCCATGTCTGGGCAGATAGAAATGCCTGTGGAGGGGCACCTGGGTGGCTCAGCCCCGTAAGTGTCTGCCTTCAGCTCAGGTCATGATCCCAGGGTGCTGGGATCGAGCCCCTCATCTCCTTGCTCGGCGGGGAGTCTGCCTCTCTCTCTGCCCCCTCTCTTCCTGCTCATGCTCGCTCGCTCTCTCTCTCTCTCTCTCTCTCTCTCTCTCTCTCTCTCTCTCTCGCAAATAAATAAAAATCTAAAAAAAAAAAAAAAAAAGACCTGTGGAACTGGATGGCCCTGGGCATTGTTGCTGGGCAGTTTTCTTAGAAGGATGGGGACAGAAGCCAGATTACAGTGAATTGAAGGGTAAACGGGAATTGGGTAAGTTCACGCGTCTTGTGCTCTTGTAGAGCTTAGCTGGGAGGGAAGAACAGAGAAGGTACTGGCTAGAGGACAAAAAGGCAAGAGACAGTGCCTAGGGTGTAGGGTTTTTGTTTTGTTTTGTTTTGTTTTTCATTCTTTCTTTTTAAGGCTAGAAGCAGCCTTAACATGTTTATGTGCTGAAGAGAGAGACCCGGGTAAGGAGAGGCGAGAGTACAACAGAGGGAAGGGAAGTTAGTTCATGGCACATCCTCCTGGAGGAGATCCAGTGAATGGGGCAAGAGCACAAGAAGGTTGTACCTCAGCAGGAGGCAGGAACCCACTTCCCCTGAGCCCGAAAGGAAGAAAGGGAGACTGCATGCAAGTGTGGATAAATTCGTGTGTAAGAGAGGCAGGAAGTTAGAATATTTCCGATGGCTTCAGTTTTCCTTTTCATAATGGTGCCTGGCGGAAGGAAGGCAAATCCTTTTTTTTTTTTTTTTTTTAAGAGAGAGAAAGCACGCATGCAAGTGGGGAGTTGGGGAGGGGCAGAGGGAGAGGGAGAGAGAGAATCTCAAGTAGGTTCCACACCCAGCGCAGAACCTGCCATGGGGCTCCATCTCACAACCCTGAGATCATGATCTGAGCCCAAATCAGGAGTTGACAACTGAACCAACTAAGGCACCTAGGCGTCTTTTTGTTGTTGTTGTCGGTCAGCTCTTCTGTTTATTGCAGAGAGAAAATGGATGGAATTTAGGGTTAAAAACATGGATGGAGAAACAATGGAAAAGAAATGCCTTCTGTTTTCAGTTGAATAGGGGTCTATAAACTTGTTTCTAAAGTCATTTGACTTGTTCTTATTATTATAGTCATGAGTTGTGTATCACGGGTCTGGTCCTGCAGGTTAAAAAGCCTGATGCAGGGCCCAGTGAAACCCAAGAAGAAGCTGTTCCTATGAGCTTCAGAGCCATACCAGAGATGGAATTACCAAACCCAGACAGAGCGTCCAGCAAGGACAGATTTGGGATCACATCGGACTCAGGGTGGGCACAGCTCTACTCCCTGTGCCTTGTGTTCAGCATGTTTGGGACAGAGCAGTTGTTCCAGAAGGTTCTGTCAGAGGTCCCACATCTGAGTGGAGAAGAGGTGAAGATAAGAGGGACTCTGTCCCTGAAGTCACAGGCCCTGTGGCCCTGGGTTGGGACAGAAGACTCTCAGCAGAGGTCCATCCTCTTTGGAGGTGGGTGACAGGCCAGCCCTGAGAGCACAGGGGTGGTGTGTCACATCCCTATGGGCCTTGAGCTCCAGAGGAGCAGCACTGAGCCTGGGGTCCCAGAATCAATGTACTAATTAATTAGCCTCAGGCACTGACTGGAGCCCAGAGATGCTCAGGGGCTGAGCTGCCCTTGGGGACAGAGACCCCGCCCCTCCTCCGCTCCCCCCCCAGGATTCATGAGCATCAGCCTCATCCCAGGACAGCAGGTGTTCAGGGCACGTCCCAGCTGTCCTGGTGACAGGACCCCAGTCACACTCGATGTCCCTGGTGTTCACTGCTGATGGGAATGCCTCCTGGAGATTGTGACACCAAGGACAGCTGGGTGAGCACAGGTTGACCTGACTTCTGGAAAGACAGAGAAGCCCAGAAATGGCAGAGTCCAGGAAACTGTGCAGCCAGAGAGGAGACAGCCGTGTGTGTGTGTGTGTGTGTGTGTGTGTGTGTGACCAAAAATGAGGCCCCTAGTCTTTTTTTTTTAATTAAAGATTTTATTTATTTACTCATGAGAGACAGAGGGGGAGGGAGAGAGAGAGAGAGAGAAGCAGAGGGAGAAGCAGGCTCCCAAGGAGCAGGGAGCCCGATGCGGGACTCGATCCCAGGACCCTGGGATCATGACCTGAACCGAAGGCAGACGCTTAACCATCTGAGCCACCCAGGCACCCGAGGCCCCTAGTCTTAACACTCTCTGGAATAAAAGGCTTGGTCCAGCTTGGAGCATTTATCTGGTGTCTCCTGTCTAAAGTACTAAGACCTTTTCCTGGGACCAGTTTCCCAAGTCCCAGGAGCTGTGTTCTGGGTATCTCTATCTGCTCATCTAATTCCTTTGAATTTCAAATGGTAAGACTCCCTCCTACCCTCTGGGGGTAAAAAATAATCTATAAGAAGTTGTTGAAGGGTGGACAAACTCCACAGGCAGAGAACCACTTGCTATGCCCCGAGACCGGACTTGGGCTATTCAATCTTCGAGGAACTACTTGCTAAGATTCTCTAAGCTAGCCACAGCCCTCCAGGCCAGGGTTCTGAGCCTGGGTCTGACGGAGACACCAGGGTCCTGGGCAGGCACCTCAGGTCAAGGGATACCTTTGTCCTAACTCATTTGGGACCTGCTAGAGCTTGCTGCCCAAGTATCTACCTGAACCTTTTTCCTTTTGATGTTTTCTGATTTCTTTTTTTAGGAACAACATGCTTCATGTTGATTACCTGCTGGGTAAAGCCGTACAATACAATGAATCATTTTTGGGAATTTCATGAAATCGTGAACTTCTTGGCTGCTGGCGCTAAGGGTCAGAAGTGGCCACTTCACACTCACTTCCCCCAACCTAATCTGAACCATACACACACAGAAGTCTGTGGTTCTCAGCTTCGGCTGTAGACCAGAATCTCCTGGGGTTTTAAAAAATACCACTGCTCTACCGCAGGCCAATTAAATTAGAATCTCTTAAGAGTATCCAGGCATCAGCACTTTTTAAAAGTGCCCCTGGTGTTTTTAACGGGTAACTAGGGTTGAGAACCGCTGGGCCAGGCTAGCCTTGTCCCGACAACCGTTCATTCAGTGCCATCTTTGTGTCATGGCCTCTAAAGAAAAGGATACCAACTCTGGAGTGTGTGAAGGGGGCTGCTTGCAGCCAGGTCCAGCTGGCCTGGGGGTCCTGCCTTCCTGCCCAGCTTCCTGAGGGCCAGGGGGAATCCATATGGCACACCTGTAATCCATCAAGTACCCCGGGTCTCACCTGTTGCCAGGCTTTGTTTTATTGCTCATGTTGGTGTATTTGGGGAGGATCTTAGTGCAGTCTGAGTGGTTACAAGGTCTGTTTCATTGGACTCTATTTCACTTTATAGCTTTACTGAGGTGTGATGGACATACAATAAATTGTACCTATTTAAGGCATACAATCCGATTAAGTTGTGACATATTTATATAGCCATGAAACCATTGCCACAATCTAATGAATATATTTGTCATCCCCGTAAGTGTCCTTTAAGCTTCTTTGTCATCCATCTCTCTTTTCCCTCCTTCCCAGATAACCACTGATCTGCTTTCTGTCACTGTAGATAGTTTTCATTTTCCAGGATTTTATATAAATGGAATCCTACGTATTCGTACTTTTTTGTCTGGCTTCTTTTACTCAAATATAGTTATTTTGAGATACATCCATGTTAGTGCACGTGTCAGTAATTTATTATTTTTTGTAGCTGAGTTAGTGTCATTTTGTGGACATAATCACATTTTTTAATTCATTCCCCTGTTGATGGACCTGGGTTTCCAGTTTGGGGATATGACAAATAAGGCTACCATGAATATGCGTATATGAGTCTTTGTGCAGACATGTGCTTTCATTTTTCTTGGATAAGTGACTAGGAGTGGGATAGTTGAGTCATATGGTAGGTGGGTGTTTACCTTTTCAAGAGGCTGCCTGTTTTCCAAAGTGGTTGCCCCACTTCACATTCCCCACTAGTGTATGAGAATGGTCCTCTTTATTTTATTTATTTTTGTTTGTTTAAGATTTTATTTATTTATTTGAGAGAGAGACAGTGAGAGAGCATGAGCAGGGAGGAGAGTGAGAAGCAGGTTCCCTGCGAGCAGGGAGCCCGATGTGGAGCTTGATCCCAGGACCTCGAGATCATGACCCGAGCCAAAGGCAGACACCCAACCAACTGAGCCACCCAGGTACCCCAAGAACGGTCCTCTTTAAACGGATCAAAGAGCCCCTGTTTCCATCTTCTCTTGGCTGATGCGAGGTGCCTCCTTCTTTCATTGGGGTACACGGGAGAGAGAGGAGGGTGGGAGCAAAGGACCAGACATCTGTAGATGAATGGAAAGGTGGATGGATGTATTCCATAGAGTTGTATTGGTGTCTCTCTTTTTCTCCATCTTTTTCTTTCCATCTGTTGTAGGCATTGGAGAAGCAGGCAGTGGCCCAGATTATGTCACCCAGGTCACATTATTAATTCAAGTCTTTTTGTGGCTAAATGATATTTTTAACCCCTCACCTGCAGGTGCCCAGACACCATGCCAGAATCCTGTACACCTGACACTGGGAGGAAGTAGAAGACTTCCTTGTCTCCTCTGCTCCCCATCCTCACCATGTCTTCGACTCAGGGCAATGGGGAACACTGGAAGTCCCTGGAGTCGGTGGGCATCAGCCGCAAGGAGCTGGCCATGGCCGAAGCCCTGCAGATGGAGTACGACGCGCTGTCCCGGCTCCGGCATGACAAGGAGGAGAGCAAAGCCAAGCAGAACACAGACTCCGCTCTCATCAGCTGGGATGAGCCCGTCCTAGACTTCTACAGCAAGCCAGCAGGAAGGCAGAAGGACCTCAAACTCTTACGTGGTCTTTCTGGCTCCGATCCTACCCTCAATTACAACTCACTCTCCCCACAGGAAGGGTTATCCAACCACTCTACCTCCCAGGGCTCCCAGCCTGGCCCGGATCCCTGGCCAAAAGGCTCTCTGGCTCGAGACTATCTCTACATCTTTGATGGTTCAGATGAGGGGCTCTCTTTGTCCCCGGGGGACATAGGACTGGGGGACATAGATGGCTCTTCCAAGAAACTGTCCCCACCTCCTCTGCCTCCCCGTGTCTCTATCTGGGACACCCCTCCACTGCCTCCCAGAAAGGTGTCTCCCTCATCCTCCAAGATCTCCCAGCCCAATGACTTCAACACGTTCTCTTTGGTGGAGCAACCTCCAGGCAAACTGCTGGGGCGTCGCATCCTAGAGGAGGAAGAGGAGCGGGGGGGCGGGGGTCCGGGGCGCGTCCTGGGGCCTGTGGACTATGACGGTATCAATGATGCGATCACGCGCCTCAACCTGAAGTCCACCTACGATGCGGAGATGTTGCGTGACACCACCAGGGGCTGGAAGGAGGGCCGGGGGCCCCTGGACTTTGGCGGCAAGGACACTCCTGGGAAACCTGTGGCCCGGAGCAAGACCATGCCCCCTCAGGTGCCGCCGCGCACCTATACCTCCCGCTACGCCAATGGGAAAAATAAGACCCCGGGCAAGAACCGCCGGATTTCCGCCACGCCGGTGAGGACCTCGTTGTGTTCCTTCTGCTCTCCTTTCCAAGCACCATTCGGGAAACAAAGAGTAGTCCTTCTTTCATCTTTGTTGTTCCAAATCGAAATCTGCTACCTACTCACCCCGTTAGTCCTCTCCTCCCCTCTGCCCCTGTCTTCTGGCCCCTGGGCCCTGGCTGGGGAGAGGAAGAGGGGCACCAGGGGAGACGGGGCTCCTTTTCAGGGCTGAGTTTTGTGCCCAGACAGCCCTTGTGGGGGCAGGTGTTTTGGAATCTCGGTTCCTAGCGTGTGCTCACTTCCGCAGGTAAGGATGGAACTGGGCTGAGGGGGTTCGTGGTGACTCTGTGGCCAAATGGCCTTGTGGACTGGAGCAGGTTGCTTCTGCTTTCTGACCTGCTTTGCCCAAAGTGCTGCGTGGTGATAGGCTCAATCGTGGCATTAACCAGTGGTTAGTGCTCGCTGGTCACCAGACCCCAGTCCAGACCCCTCAACAATCCTGGACTGGATAGTCCAAGGCACACAGCTCTGGTCTCTCTTGTTCCAAAGCTTGCTGGTTCTTGCTCTCTGTCTCCTTCTGTCTCCCTCTGTCTCTCAGTCTCTCTGTCTCTCTACCCTCTCTGTCTCTGCCTTTCTCTCTCTGTCTCCTCTCTGTCCCTCTGGTTCTGTTTCTATCTCTCCCTCTGTCTTTCTCCCTGTCTCTCTCTCTCTCTTACTGTGGGGAACTATACAGAACAAGATTTACCATCTTGGCCAATCTGACATGTACAGTTCGGGGACATGAGCAACATTCACATTGTTGCGCAGCCATCCCCACCGGCCACCTGCTTTCACGGTGAAAATATTTAGAAAAGATGCGCAGTGTGACAATAATCATTTTGCTTTTATTCGTACACAGTATAAAATAGCAAAGTATCCACACGGAAGTATGGGGTAGGTTCCAGGACAGCTTTGATCTTTTTTTCTGGTTTAAAAGAGTGTCAGCAGCATCTCCATGGGTGGGACCTGAAGGCCCCTTGGAGTTTCACCCTTGGTTCTAGAAGCCCCGACTGCAGAGGGAGTCAAGAGGTATCTTACGGCCAGTGGCTTCCGTAGGAACAGCATTCCACTTCATTCCATCCCTGTTTCCTCCTTATCCATTGTCTAAGAGACACGGGGGCTTTCCCGCCCTGTGTCCCAGCAATTGGGATCCTTCACAACTCTGGGAAAGTCACGTGGTCCTTCCTTCCTGTGCTTCTGCTAAGAGAGTCCCCCAAAGCAGAATCAGCTTCTGGGAGAAGTCACGACTCTGGAGCTCAGGGCTTTTTAAAGGCCCTGCTCTGAGAGGTGGGGCTGCTCCCGCTATTTATAGGGACGGGGAGATTCCTGTTCTCAGCTCCTAGTTCCTCACCCAGAGCGGGGCCTGCTCGGAGTCAGGCCACCCGGGTAGGTGGTCACCTCTGTCGCTCCCTCTCTCTCTTGCCTCCTTCCACCACCGCACCTTTCCCCTAACCCCTGCGTGTCACCAGGGATCTGAGAGGGAGCTTGGTCCAGAGTGTCCTTGAAGAAGCTAAGGCAGAGCAAAAAGCTCTTGCCAGTTCTTGGGGTGGGGGGGATGCGGCCTTGGTCGTCCCCCCCTCAGCTTGGTGCGGGGGCTCATCCCACCGGGCGGGGGGGCCTCTCGGGCCCTCGGCCCATCCCGCCACCCCGCCTCCACCGGGCTTTCGGACGGAGGGACCTTCCTTATCCCAGGCCTGCGGAGCTGGCTCTGGAAATGGTCGGCTCCAAATGCCAGCCTGGTGCCCCCGCTGCAAGCCTCTGCCCAGCAGACCCCCCCAGCCAGCGTCCGGCGATGCCACCAGGGCCTGCCGGCAGCGCAGACGTAAGTGGCTTTTGTTTTCTTACGGAGCCAGGGGGTGGTACTGAAGGGCATGGAAATGGCCTTCAGTAGCCACTCTGTTCTCCATCCCCCTCGCCTTCCCCTCCTCTCTCTGTCTCTCTGTCTCTCTGTCTCTGTCTCTGTCCACCCCTCACTTTTGTGGGTTAATTGCTGACACTGGCACTGTTGCTGGGAGTGGGACACAGGCTGGAACTTGGCAGAGCAAGGGCCTCACGTGCCAACCGCCCCCGCTGCGCCCTCCCCTCTGCACCCCTCCACACTCACCCGGGGAGCAAGGCTAATGAGAGGGGTCACTCAGAGGAAACAATTTGGATATTCAGATGAGGCGCTCAGTGGCTGCCGCGGGGCCCTGGGGGCCGGCAGGACAGGGGAGCAGCCAGCGGGAGGGCGAGAGGTGAGGCATTGCTCTGAGCCCAGGCCTGCGCTCCCCGGAAGCAGCTGCTGGCCGTGGCCGCCCGTACCGGAAGCAGGCTGGGCTCCATCTGAGCTGCAGCTTCGTCCCCGTGGGGTGGCTTGTCAGGCAGGAACCTGCCGGGCCCCAGCTGTCCCCAGCACTTCCTCCTCCCTGGGGCCCAGGCTACAGGCCTTGGTCGAGAGCTTCCGAGGGCTTCTTTAGCACTCGTCGCGGTGACTGAAAGCAGCTCTGTGCTGGGAGACAGGTCGCGTCTCATCTGAGAGAATCCCCCCCACCACCACCACCATATCCAGATTCCCGGGTAGGAAGTGGGGCCCAGGCAGGGTCCCTGACATTCCAGCTGAACTCTCAGGAGCCAGGAGGAGCTAAGCCTTCTGCAGGTTCTCTCCTGCCCAGAAAGCCGCTTTGATACTTTCTTCCTCAAATCGCATTGACCGAGAAGGCACAGGTCTGAGTCACCGCCTCCATCTGAGGGCTCTCGGTCCCTCTCTGCTTTGGGCCCCTGGGGCTTGCTGTGGATGCTGAGGCCTTTGCCCCAGGCCCAGCTTCCCTGGGCACTGTTTGGGCAACCCACTGGCCCTGGACCCCACGCTGGGATGGAGACAAATAGCTGCCTGTAGAGCTCTCCACCACACCCCTGGGAGCACCCCCAGAAAGCCAGCCCAGGGACCAGCAATGCTGTGTGCTGCCTAACCTGGGCTGAGCTTATTAGATGCTGGCCGCCCCCACCCCACCCTAGGAGAGGAGGTTTGGCCACATTCTTGTCCATTCCACCCGGACTTCCAGCCTCAGCCAAGGCTTCAAGTTCTCTTTTTTTCCCCCTTGGCTCCTGGTCTCCTAGGACAGCCGATAAAGACATTCCTGGATTTCCCACATTTTCCTGTGCCCCTGAATGTTCAGTGCTTAAAAAGCCTCTACACCCAGAGTTTCAGGGTTTAGATCTGGGAGCAGCCTGTGGGCAGGGGGTGCCGTGACGGAAAAGGCACTGAGTCAGCTGCTCTTCTCTTAAAGGTGGACTCACGGCGCCATGCTGTTGCCAATGGCCATGAATTGTTTGAGGTCTCAGAGGAAAGAGATGAGGAAGTTGCTGCGTTTTGCCACATGCTGGATGTGTAAGAGTTCAAGAATGGGGTGTTGGGGAGGGCTCTGGGGGCTGGGGAGGAGGGCCAGCCCACTCAGAACTTTTCTCGAGGTAGGAAGAAGAGCCATATTGAATCAATCTCAATTCACAGCTATGGGGTGTTTCCTACAATAGGTGTTTGTGGGCTTTTTGAAATCTTAGAAGTTTCACATTTTGGGCAAAGTTTATCAACCATTGATCCAACCGACAAATTATCCCAGTGGCTTCAGGCTCGGTTGCCCTCAGGAGCAAATGCACCCTGGATGGAGCGAAGAGTATATTACCTGGAGCTAAAAGAGAAAGGAAATGGAGCCGGGAGAATTTCCCACTGAATTGAGCACAGAAAGCTTTGTCACTGTAGAACTTAGAATTGTCCCTACCATGCAGCGGGGCTTGGGAAACATTTTGTAGCTGTAGCAAATGTGTCAAGAACATGGCTTCCCAGAGCTGCTTCCCCACTGCCCCCAGTCCCGGGCTGCAGACCTGGAGGGCCGGGCTGAGCGGGGACAGAAGGGACCTTGGCCTCAGGGTGGGAGGGTTCCAGCAGGTGTCTTCTTGACTGCTCTCTTCTGAAGGCACAGTGAGGGTCCTTCTCCCTCTCTTTCTGCACAGCCTTCGATCTGGCTCTGACATCCAAGACTACTCCCTCACCGGATATGTCTGGAGTGCTGTCACCCCGAGCCCAGAGCACCTCGGGGATGAGGTCAACCTGAAGGTGACTGTGTTGTGTGACAGCCTACAGGAGCCACTCACTTTTACCTGCAACTGTAAGTGGGGAGGGCAGATGAGCATCCCTTGAGGTGGAGCAGGGATGGCTGTGGTCTGGACTATAGGATCCTTTGACCTCAAGTCCCACCCCACCTGTGGCCCTGATGAGGGGCATCGGGGACGGTCCTCTGGGGGACTGGCTCTGGGGCCAGCTTTAGGGGCCCACAGTCATTTTCCCCAAGCCCAAACTGTGTGTTCGCCTGCTTTATCTGGATAGCCGTGGTGCTGGAGAATGTTTAGCCAGGAATAGGGCGATCAGCGTGGGGTTGCTGAGCCCCACTTTCCCTGGCTCCCCCCATCATTGTTTCCCTGCCCCACCCCTTACAGGTTCTTCCACTGTAGACTTGCTCATCCACCAGACTCTGTGCTACACCCACGATGAACTGAGGGATGTGGACGTGGGGAACTTTGTGCTGAAGCCCTGTGGGCTGGAGGAGTTCCTGCAGAAGTGAGTGAACTGTGGGGAAAGCGGGTAGGAAGCGGCACCTGCCTTCAGCGTGGTAGGATTGTCAAGGGGCTTCCTTGGGGTGGTGCTGGGCTCGCGGCCTGGGGCTGGCAGCCCCTCCCTGATCCCACGGCTGCTTTCTGGGCACACGCACAGCCACGTCGCACTTTCCCCAGGCACTCTGTCTTCCAGCAGGGCTGGCTGGCTTCTGAGCCAAGTCTGCTGTGGAAAGAGCTTGGAGCTGGGACCAGGCAAAGACTAAGTCATATCTGCTTGCAGGCGTCTGCATGTGGAGAGATGCGGGTGTGGGGCTGAGGCGGGGAGGGGACTCTCGGGGGCTACTTCTAGATTGTGTGTCTTTATGGTCAGGGGCAGATGGAGGACTGGGCAGAAGTGCCCTTGCGGAACTTAGGGGAAAAATTACAGTTGCTCCCTCTTCCCCGTTTCCCTGCCAATAGGCCTTTCCCCCACTGGCATGTGCAGCTGGTTATCCACCAGAGGCTTGCGTCCAGCTCCTCTCTACCCAGTGCCCTGGGCAGCAGGCAGCCTCCTGGAAAGTCTGATGTGGACCAGCTACAGCTCTGCCCTTTCCACTGCCCTGGGGCTCTGGGTGCTGGGGCGGGAGTGGGAGGGAATACACCCCTCTGGGAGTAGGGCTGTGGGCAGGCTCTAGAATCAGCCAGAAGGCAGCAGATGAGGAAAAAGATGTGCTTTCCTCCCCAAGCCTCTGGCTGCCTACTGTCCACTTCCCCTGGCCACTCAAAGAAAGCAGGCCTTGGAGGTGGGGAAAGGAGGGGCCTGGGTCTCAGTTCTTAGGAGTGCCGGATGAGCGCCACCACTGGCTCGAGATGCAGGGATGCTTCACCAATGGCCAGAGCAGTTCTTGACTGGTTTCTTTCACCCTGGGGAAAGGAAGGGCAGGGCCCTGAGTGGCACAGCCCCAGGAGTACTGTTCAGGTGTGTTCAATGTGTACTCACCTTCCGTAGAGGCGTAAGAAGGGGTCCTAGACTCAGGGTCTCCTGGCAGAGAGCACCCCAGGCACTGTTGTAAGGGAACAAGGGACGTAATGGATCACACCAGTATGGGTGGTTTGGGTTCTAGCTTGCCACTTACTAGTTGTAAAACCCTGATCCTCAGTTTCTTCCCTAAAACGTAGTAAGGACTGCATGTAAGAATGACCCAATAAGCAGGGAAGGACCAGCCCAAAGGGAAGAGAGCATGGGGATCCAGATCAGCTGGATACTCTCATAGTCCTTGAGCCCCCAGGGCCAAAGATGGTAGACAGGCCATCAGGTTCTGACTTCCTGTGAAGACCTCACTGGAGTGTTCAGTGTGAGGTGCAACTGGATCAGTGGTCCTAGGGTCATGCCCCTCCCACTCTAAGCTGAGTGCACACAGAGGAAGGCCTTCCACAGAGAAGGTCAATTAAGTCCCCAGGCGACCCCAGTGTCCATGACTCATGGTCCCGAAGCCTCCCTCTTCCACAGAGGCTCTTCTCTTCCCTCCCACCCAGCAGAAAAGCCTTGACCCCTGAGTACCAGACAGCTGCCTTGGGTGGGGGTGGACAGACCCTCTGGGGGTTCCAGAAAGCTGCTGGCTCCCAAGGAAGCCCTGTGGTTTCCTACCCTGGCTGAGCAGGGGCTGATGCTGAGGGGGCGTGGTAGGTCCAGGATGCAGGCTGCTCTCAGATAAGAACCTTGAGACGGTCCCAGGGGAGGGCTGGGTTTCCTGCTGCCTCCCCCACCCCTACCACACTCTTCCTTCCTCCTGAGGCACTCCCACCAGACCCCCCCCTTGCCCAGCCTCTCCAGCCCCAGGGTTTAGCTCCGGCTCAGCCTTGGCGGGTTGGGGCCTAGATCCTTGAGGCTTGGCCCCTCAGGATGTGGAGAACCCCTTCAGTCCCAGCTGGACCCAGACTGGTCTCAGGCCGCCACCTCTTGGGTTGCTGCACAGACTCCTCCCCTTTGCTCCTCTCCTCTCCCCTCCATTTCTGGCCTAGATTCCCAGCTCTGCCGAGGAAGGAAGTCCCTTTCCGGCTTCTGTTACCCAGCTGCTGGGACCCGGCCCAGGCCTTCAGTGCCGGTCTGCAGGACAGACTCCCTCTGCCCCTTCTCCTGGGTTTCCTTTCTGATTATGATGTAATTCGGGAGGGAGGAAAAGGCTGGGTCACAGAGGGACTCCCGAGGCCTCCTCTGAGACTCGGGTCGACAGGGTCGCCTGTGTTGTCACTCAAGCAGTGAATGGCCTGCAGATGGGTGTTGGTCAGGAAGTCTGTAGAGATGTGAGTTGTCATTCACAGTCGGACAGGACCCACGGATGAAGGGGTGAAGAGATTTTTTTGGGCTCGGGCATAACAGACCTAGAATCTTGGTGGGTTTATTTGGTTGGCCTCAGCACCCCAGTCGCTGATGGTAAGGGGGTAGGAGACTGAGGACCACAGCGGGGGGAGAGTGTCGCTCAGTAAGCTCCATTCCCCAGCTGGAGCACTGGTGACTTCCAAAGTGTTCTGTATACCAAAGCTGAGAGAATGGGGTTTAATCACCGTCCCCCCCCAGATGTCTCTGTACCCCACTCCCTCCAGAAGGCCCACCCCTGGAGCGATCGGTGATGATGATACAGATAATAAATGCCTAGGAAAGTCAGCATCTATACAGACCAAGGTTACATGTATTAGGTGGCTTTTCTTTAGACAGACTTCTGTTTTTTTCCCTGAGCTCTACAAGGACATTTTCCAGGAGCCCAGGTAGTAACCCCTCTCACTGTCCGCTTCGTCTTAATTCTCTCTCCCCAAGGTTAAGGTATACATCTCCCTTCCCACTGAGTGCCCGAGGTGTTAATGGTCTTGTCCCCCTGTTCCACCAGTAAGCATGCCCTGGGCAGCCACGAGTACATTCAATATTGCCGCAAGTTCGACATCGACATTCAGCTACAGCTGATGGAGCGGAAAGCTGTACGCAGTGACCTGGCCCGGACGGTTCGTGCGGGGCGGCGGTGGCAGGGGCAGTGGATGGCTGCATGGGGATGGGGAGGTGGCGTGGGTGGAAGGTGATACGGAGCGCATTCAGTGGGAGTAGGGTAGGAGCGCTGGGTTATGATCAAGGTACCACTCCTCTCTGAATAGGACGCTTCTCACACAGGTGAATGATGACCAGAGCCCCTCCACCTTGAACTACCTCGTCCATCTGCAAGAGAGGCCAGTCAAACAGACCATCAGCAGGTGAGCGTGGGTGCCATCTTGGATGTGGGCCAAACAGGAACTGTGAGGGGACCCCAACGGATAACTTGCTTGCCTTTCTGCCAGTGCCAGGGGTTCTTACAGGTGTCTGGGATGAGACCCAAGAGTATTCTAGGAGAAGATCCCCACTCTAGGGTGTGTTACATCTCTTCCCTCTAGTACTGTGCCATCATTCTCCAGGTGAGAGGTGGTGAACCTATAGAAAGAGCGGGAACCCCTTTAAACTAGAGCCTGAATCCTGAGCTGTGGGGAAGGAGGGGGAGAATGGGTCTCCCAGTACCTTGGGACTGTCCTGACCTCTCCTATGACTTTTCCCTGTCCCCAACTCCCCAGGCAGGCCCTGGATCTTCTGTTCGACACATACCATAATGAAGTGGATGCTTTCCTGCTGGCTGATGTGAGTATCCATTGTGGGGCTGGCCCAGCTGCCCAGAGCTCCTCCCCTGCTTTCCCAAAGTTGTCCTGGGATCAGCCAGCCCTAAAGGGCTCTGGAGTAGACACTGAAAATCTGTCAGCAGAGCACTTCTTCCCATTCCCCTAGCCCAAGGCTGCTGGGTATTGGGCAGTTGGCAAGAGGGGTTCTGCTCCTCTGTGGAAGTAGGTCAAGAACCATGCCCTGATCCCTGTCTCTGGAGTAGGGCGTCTCCAAAGCTAAGGGACATAGAGGTGTCCCCCCGGCTGCTGCACTTGAATGTGCACCAGAGTGTGCATCCTATGAGCAATGCCCAGGAACCTCTGATTTGAGACGCTCCGATGTGCTGGAGTCACAGGTAGGAAACCGTCAGGAGGTGAAGGGTCACCGTGGTAGGCAAGGGCCGGGACTCTCCTCACTTGGATTCTCGTGGAGTTTTAGGCCGCGAAACCATGAGAATAAACATTTGCCCCAAATGTCATGAAGGTTAAAAAATAAAAAAGGACAGCGATCTTCAAAACTAATCCCGGCCTCGTGGTTCCAGTGCACAGTGGTCATAGACTCTTGCCTTTGGGGGAGTTGAGCATTATATCTAGTTCAGTCCTCCACCCACCACCGGAATCCCTTCTCCAGCAGCCTCTGCTCCACACCCACGTTTACCAGGACGAGCGGGAAGGTCTCTGAGCACCTTTTGTGTACGCGTCTGGCTCTATGTTAGTGGCTACTGTGGGTAGAGAAGCATAAAGATTGTCTTCGCCTTCAGGGAGTGAGTGTTCCTGCTAGCAAGACAGGATAGTAACACAAGGCTATTAGGAGACAGAACGGGGTGGTTCTGAGTTCATCACGGGCTCTTGGAGAGGGATAGGAAGACTGGCCAGGGGGCTGTGAGAAGGAGGCTGGGTGTTCGCTGGTCCATGATTTGAACTTCCGTAGGTAATCAGGACAGGACAGGTGAGATGATTCCAGGTGAGAAAACTGCAGGAGGCCAAGTGCAGAGGAGAACGCGTGGGTGTGGCCTGCCTGTGGTGCCGAGATGGCATCCTCCTGGAAGGTCTAGGTGACAGTACGAGTTGTAAGGTGGCCTGGGCAAAGGGGCCTGAATATGGTCTCTGGCTTCCTTGCTATTCCCTATGGATTGGTTTTATTAAAACTGCATGTCTCTGGGGGAATGTGTGTGTGTTATGTGTTTGTACAGTAGCTGCCAGGAGGGAGTCTGGGAATCGGAGGGGGTTCAGGGAGGATGGCCGAAAGACCTAGAAGCCTGGGCATGGCTCATCTAATTCAAGAGGAGAAGTTGTTCGCTAATGCCGGATGTGTGAAAATCAAGCATGGGAGTCCACTCTTACTCCTGAGGGTCATGAAGCCCTACTCCCCACGGCCCTTTCCTTCAACAGTGTGGGTGCTGGGGGCTGAGGGTGCTCGCCTGCCAGCCTCGCTGTGCTGCCTCCCACAGGGGGATTTCCCACTGAAGGCCGACAGGGTGGTCCAGTCCGTCAAAGCCATCTGCAACGCCCTAGCCGCCGTGGAGACCCCTGAGATCACCAGCGCCCTCAACCAGCTGCCCCCCTGCCCCTCCCGCATGCAGCCGAAAATTCAGAAGGTAACGGGGCTCAGAGCGCTAATGTGGGGGAGGAGGAGAACAGTAGTCACAGGTAGCTGGGTGACGAGGGGCCCACTTACTCAAAAGGTCCTCTCTCCACCTCCATCTTGCAAGTTTGGAATTTACCACAAGAGTTCATGTGTCCCCTCTTCCTGAGGATGAGGGCAGTTGAGGGTCCGCCCCGGCACTGATTGCCAGGAGCCCGGGCTGGCAAAAGCTTTATTCATCATCACCGAGGCATTGCCTGGCGCTTTGCATACCCACCAGGGTGCAAAACCAAACCCTTCCCTGAGCCAGGGGCTCTGTGACTCCACAGTGGGGGCCGCATGCCGCACACACAGGGCCAGCAAGGTGGCCACCGTGACCTGGGCTGGAGTGGCCTGAGGGTGGGAGTGTCTCATTTGGGTGGACACGACTTTAACCTTGGTCTGGCTCCCTCTGTCCATCATGTGGCTCTGGTACAAACCATGACGCAGTCTTCCCTGGGGAGTCTCTGCTCCTCACATTTCAGGCCAGTCTGGTCCAGATGAGCACAGCTGTGGAAAGCCCTTCTTCCAGCTGTGCCGAAAAAGGCCACAGCCCTGAAGTCCCCTCCCTCTCCTTTTCCCCCAATAGGATCCCACTGTCTTGGCTGTGAGGGAAAACCGAGGTAAGGGAACTTCTCTCTGTCTTTATTCAGCAGGGGCAGCTGAAAATAGGTCTCTGCCCAGATTCCTTTTTCTCCCTGGCCCCTTGATTTATGGGTCCAGGTCTGCGTGTGTGTGTGTGTGTGTGTGTGTGTGTGTGTGTGTGTGTGTGTGTGTGTGTTTTCCAGCTGGAGAGCACATTTCTTTCCACAAAATGTTTTCTCATTATTTTTACTAGTTATTCCTGTGGTGTCCCTGGGAGATGGTGATGAGGCGGTATATGTGGGAGGCTGGGGGTGGTGAGGCAAAATTAGCCCTGGGTTCCAGATGAGAAAACTCTTACTAGGCTTAGGTCTGTCATTATTCTTCAGGAGGCTCACGATGCCTGTGTTTCCAACTCAGAATGGGCCTGGGGAGAAGGTGATAAAGAATTGTTCACTAGGAGTGAGTCTTTCAAGCAGAACTTTGCTCTCTGAGATTCTTGGTCGGTGATTCCCAGTCTTTTGGATTCCATGAATTAATAACCTGCCCCACAACGCATTATTTTATTTCATTTTAAATGATCATTTGTTTATTTATTTGAGAGAGAGAGCGAGCACAAGCAGGGGGAGCGGCAGGCAGAGGGAGAGGGAGAAGCAGGCTCTCCACTGAGCAAGGAGCCTGATGCGGGCCTTGATCCTGGGACCCTGGTATCATGACCTGAGCTGAAGGCAGACGCTTAACCGACTGAGCCACCCAGGCGCCCTGAACAAAGCATTTATTTTAGGGACCAACATAGAAATTGTCTGCTTTTCTTTTGCCAAGCAATGACTTTTAAATGATCATTTAATGATTATTCCCCACTATTTCCCAAAAGAAAAGACATTTAACACAAAATAAGTAGCCCTATGTAAAAATAAGGAGAATGTTTAAAATTAAGTATTGCGTGCCTGCGTGGCTCAGTCAGTGAAGCATCTGCCTTCGGCTCAGGTCCTGGGATCGAGCCCTGCATCGGGCTCCCTGCTCAGCCAGAAGAAGCCTGCTTCTCCCTCTACCCCTCCCCCCGCTTGTGTGCTCTCACTCTCTCTCTCTCTCTCTCACGCTCGCTCTCTCTCTCAAATAAATAAAGTCTTTAAAAACAAAACTGAGGAGACACTGACATTTAAAAAAGTAATAATAAAATAAAATTGAGTATCATTTTGTGAGAAGCGCATGACATGATTCTGCTTTTTTCCCCTCATTTCACCACGGCTGGGTGAACCTTGTCATGGCTGTTGGAAACTGACTGGCATTTGGGGACTACTGCCCTGGGGTACACCATCCTCCCCAGTGCCATGGCAACAGGATGGGGCTTGCTGAGGCCTCGTGACCTTTCCTTCTGACCCGTTCCTTTCACAGAGAAGGTTGTGGAAGCTCTGACAGCCGCCATCTTGGACCTGGTGGAGCTATACTGCAGCACGTTTGATGCGGACTTCCAGACGGCCGTGCATGGGAGCCGCAAGCACGATCTGGTCCAGGAGGCCTGCCATTTCTCTGGGCCCCTGGCCTTCACTGTCTATGCCACCCACCGCATCCCCATCACCTGGGCTACCAGGTGAGCCCAGGGCTGAATGTCCTCTAAGGGAGCGAGCGGAGTTTGACTTTCAGATGGCTTCTCCCTGTCTGTGTGCAACCCCACTGTCCTGAGTGGACGGTCTGAGGCATTGTGGTTCACCAAATGCCTGATGGTGGGGGACTGTGGGCAGGGACATCCCAAGGAGAGGCAGGAGGTCCCCTGGGATCAGAGAGGAGGCTGCAGTGGTCAGATCCTCCCAGGCCCTCTCAGAGCTGGTTGCATTGGCATCCCTGCCCCCCACCCATCCCAGGCCAGCTGATGGAGACACTGCGACAGATGGCGGCTTCCCAGATTGAGTGCCTGCCCCGAGGCCAATGACTGCACTTCCCTGCAGATGCACAATGGGAGGGGGGTGGGGAGGTGGGAGATGACCCTTTGTCGGGAGTTCCCTAGGCCTGCACGGGTGGGTGGAGGGGGAGCCTTCATTTGGTAATCCTCAGCTCCTCCGCCTGGTCCCTGGCATCCAGGGCCTGGGGGAAAAGGCATTTGGCTCCACCTCCCTCCTTTCCGGACACCCCCCCTTCCCCCTCTCTTTTTGTTCCTCACTTAATGTATTCCTCTGGGCGATTGGCGGAGAACAAAGGAGGCAGCCTGGGAAACCAGGGCCTTCTCTGACCTCTTCTGTCAGGCACCTGTCACGAGCCACAGGGACCCCCATGTGTTGGCATTCACGTCGGCATATGTCGATTTCACCCCCCCAACCCTTGTTGCTTGTGCATGCGCACACAGTTACCCACCAACTGTAAGGAGGCGGCTGCACGGGCTGGTCCCCAATAAAGAAGGGAGGAAAAAACGGTGGGCCCAGCATGGAGCCTGAAGGTGGGCGGAGGGATCCAGATCCAGTTGCTTCTCCTGAAGCTTTCTCAAATCCAGTTTGACTGTCCTGTCCGGTGACCCCATGCTGTAGCCCCCAGGGAACAGGGAGGAGTCTTCACAGGAGAAATGGAGCTTGGCATAGGCTGGGTGACTGTGATGGGGTTTGGAAGCTGAGCATCCTTCCTCTCTTTCTGTTGCAGCTATGAAGATTTCTACCTCTCCTGCTCCCTCAGCCATGGCGGGAAGGAACTATGCAGCCCCCTGTACACCCGAAGGGCTCACTTTTCCAAGTACCTCTTCCACCTGATCATCTGGGACCAGCAGTAAGCCCTCCCCCTGGGCCCTGGGCCGCCCCTGCAGACCCCGCAGAGGGGCCCACACCTGCAGTCAACCAGGCTCCACCATGAACCCTACCTACACAGACCCTCAGCCTCTTGAGTCTCCGCTTCCTTAACCCTTAGCTGGGGTCAGGTACCATTTCTAATGCACAAAGGCTCTCTCTGTAAACCGTAAAGGATCATATAAAAGTTAGTGGTTGGCTTTCATAATAATTCATCGTCCTGATCTTGTCTCCCTTTTAAGGTTTAACTAGTTTGAGGCATTCTCATCCTCTCCCTTCTTCCCAGAGTTTCCATCTAATAGGGAGAGGGGCTGTGCTTTTTTTCCTTGTAGGTGGGAAAGGGGAGGTTGTCTAAAGGAAAGAAGAGTGGGCTGGGAGCCACCGGAATAAGCCTCTCTTTCTAGCTCTGTCTCTAGTCCTACATTCTCTTTGGCCTCTCTGTGCCTCAAACTGTAAAATGGGGCCATTTGTTTAATTCAGAGGCCGTTGTGGCATTGAAATGAGATAGAGTATAAATATAAGTAGGAAACCACAAGCACAGGATGGTATTAATCAGCATTTATTGACCAGCGTTTGCTGTCGGGAAGGTAGGCGTCTGCCAGGCAGGGCAGGAGGGAAATGGAGGCAAGCACGTGTCGGGGGGATGCACTGCAGGTGTGTGCCCGCCCTGTGCCCTTTCTGTGCTGCGCCCTGCCCTCCCTCCAGACTGCCAGAAAGCCCCTTGTTTGCTGCCCCCAGCTTCACTTCCCCAGACTGGCTGTGTCTGAGTCCTTATTTGCAGAGCAGAACTGGAACTTCAATATTTGGAGTGCAGATTAGAGGCCGAACAGGGTCCTCGGGGAGGCCCAGTTTGCCAAAATAGGCCGAGGCAGAGTCTGTGCAAACACTGCAAGAGGTGGGGTATTTAACAGACGGACAGCTGGGAAGGCAGGCCCTTCTCCTGTCTTCACACCTGTGTAAGTTACAGAGCAGTAAAGCGGTACATAAAGCTTTTCATCGAACAACCACCAGGGCAGGAGAGACTCTTTGGAGGCAGGGGATGGCTGCCTCCAACGGCTTTGGAGTTTTACCATCGCCTTCCGCCCCGCGGGCCTCGATGAATACTGCTGCCAAGGGGGTCATGCTCTCCAGTGCTCCAGCCTGGGCAGACCCCACAACATTGGCCCGAGCCTCTCTTCCCGTAGAGTCTCAGCGGCATAGAGCCTGGCCTGGCCTGCCCTGCCTCGGCCTGCCTGCTCTGTGGGTCTCCTTCCACACCCTATCTTAGATTCAGCCTCGAATCCCAAAGGGCTGGTCCCTGCCTAGAGCCCTGTGGAGATTTCCTCTCCGTGCTCCCCATCCCCATGCCCCACAGAGGCTCATGGCACCTTCATGGTCAGGATCACGGCATCTGGGAGAAGATGCTACAGTGTAGGGTTCAGAGCATGGGCTTGGGCGCACTCACCCTAACTATAGGTGGAACCTTGGGAAGTAATTGGGCCTCACTTGTAGGGCCGTTTGAGAACTCCTGGGACGTTGCAAGTAAAGTGCATGGTACAGTAGCCAGCGTGTGATAAATGCTTTCTTCTTCATCCTTGTCATCTTTTTAGCTGGGGGAGCCTTCTCAGTTCCGGTTTCCCTGTTCCAAGTGACTGACACGGTGACTGGTACACGGAGATATTTGTGCATGCAAATCCTATTTGCATAGCCCAGTTCCAGTGCAGAAGCCTTAGTGTCACGTAGCAAAAAGCACACAATGTGTACACACATCACACAAGTGAAGCTGTGTTCCGCTCTCCGCTGAGGAGGCACCCAGGGGTCGAGGTGTTGCGAGTAGCAAAACCAGGACTGGAACCGGCGCATCCCAGGAGTCCTTCCTGGAGGAGGTGGCCCTTGTGATGTGACCTTGAGGAATGGCTGCAGAGGGAAGGAGAGGGGTTTCGCAGGCAGGGAGGAGGTTCAGGCTGCAGTCAATATACTGGTTATCCTGCCAGACCCCGGATGATGGTCTGTGGGAGAGGTTTGGGAATGCTAGATGGACTCGAGGACTGAGGAGAAGGGGATCCTGGCTGTTTCTAGGGGTTGTGGCTTCCTATTCTCTTTGCCTCCGGATGCACAGCCAGAAGCCTCTTCTGGGCTGACAAGAGAGGGGTCAGCACCAGCCCCCTCTCCACTTTGCTGTGGGGTCAGCTGACTGTCCTGCCGCCGCAGTACCGGGATCAGCTCACTCTCAAAATAGGCCCAGCGGCCGCGCTCTGCCATCCGCTAGCCAAGCCCGGGCCTTGCATGTCTGCTGGCTGCTGGAGGGGCCCTAATTATAGCCGTGGGCCCCCAGGGTACAGGCAGCTGGGACAGCAGGGCTCTGCCAGTCTCTGGCGGGTGGGAGAGAGTGCCTCGCTTAGGTGGAGATTTTCCTGCAGGAGTGAGGGGCAGCAGTGGAGGGAGGCTGCTTGATCGGGGCCCCTCGGAACCTTGGGGGTGGCCGCCCTGCCTCTGTGCCCTCTGGCGTAGAAACTGCCCTGGGCTGGCCAGGAGGGCATGACAGTGTGGACTTTGGCCCAGGGACAGCTTCCCCAAAAGGTAATGTGGGTCCTCCCTCGCTTTCCACAGCTCCCCTCCTCTCTCCCTCACCCCACCGCAGCTCCTTTCCCTGAACTTGGAGGGAGTGGCTGGGCGTGATCTGGGCAGAGGAGCCCCGAGAGAACACATCTGGACTGGGGTAGTGGCGAGGCTTACGTGTCTCAGTTCTTATCATCGCTGGCCAGTTTGCTTGCTCTCCCCCCAGGGATTTTGGGAAGCCCCTTCTCTTTATCCCTTTGGTTTTGAAAATGTTTTTGGGGTGAGAACAGACCATGTTGTGCCCTGGGGTTTGAGAGAAGAAGGGGACAGGAGAGGACAGACGGGGGGAGGACTATTGGGGGAGGGTGGCCTGAGGGCAAAGAACACCCCGCTGCTGCTTCCCCCCTGCCTTTTCAGCCTGGTAAGTGGGGGAGGGAAGAGGATTGTCAAGAGGCGCAGCTTCTTGGTGACTCTCTGCAGAAATCCTGAAACAGGGGCCTTGTGGCTTAACCATGGGACCTGTAGTCATCTGAACTCTGAGATGGCTCTGGCTACCCACGTTCTGTCTGGTCACCGCAGGTGGCCTCCAAATCCGGATGTTAGGCACACTCTACTGAGAGGCTGCAAAGACAGCACAGTGTGCTTCTGGGCGCATCCAGTGGAGCTTGCGCCTACCGTCTGGGACCCGTCCTGGTTCCAGGCTTCCCCAGGGAGCACATCTGATATCCCGAGAGGCAGGTCGAGTTCTCAGCCTCCGCTCGACTTCCTGGGCCACCTTCCTGTCCCTTGACGCCACAAGGGTGGCACCTCCTGATTTGGTTTCCTGTCCTCCCCAGGATCTGCTTCCCTGTGCAGGTGAACCGGCTGCCTCGGGAGACCCTGCTGTGTGCCACACTCTACGCTCTGCCCATCCCCTTGCCTGGGAGCTCCTCAGAGGCCAATAAGCAGCGGCGTTTGCCGGAAGCCCTGGGCTGGGTCACTACCCCACTCTTCAACTTCAGGCAGTACGTGGTTCCCACGCCAGTGGCTTCTTGGCCTTGGAAGGGAAGGAGGGTGATAGCGAGGGGGGCCTGGTGCTGCACTAGCCAGTGCCCCTTGGGACAGTTGGCCATGTGGGGCTCACCCACAGAGTCCAGAGGGCCCCAGCTGGGGGAGCAAGGCACAGGAGTAGAGACCAGGATAGTTGATGTAACCAAGAGCTTCTGGGCAGGATGGGGCCGGGGGTGGTACGTGCATGTGTGGAAACAGAGTGCTTGGGTAATGTCATCTGGCCCTGTAATTGGAGGGCCTTAGAGGTCATCTAGTCCACCTCTCTGCCTCATGGGGCATCCCCACCACCAGGTCATTCAGAGGCTTCCTGGAGGGGGTGTGCTTTTATAGGACCTGGAAGAAGGAAGAGCCTATGGTCTAAGAGAAGAATGACCGAGTTGGGTGGTGGCTTCAAAGGCAGATTTTTGGATGGGGGAGCAGGAGGAAAACCATTGTTGGCTCATTCCCCTCCCCTCCATTCTCCTTAGAGTCCTGACCTGTGGTCGGAAGCTTCTGGGCTTATGGCCAGCAACACAGGAAAACCCCAGTGCCCGTTGGAGCGCACCTAATTTCCACCAGCCAGATAGCGTCATCCTGCAGGTGAGGCCCCAGCCCCAGGACCCTCCCTGCTATCCGCTGCTCAGGACTGCCCAAGAGCCAGCTCCGAGTTTTCGGCCTGGAGGTTTGGGCTAGGAAGTAAGGGAAATCGCTGACACGTTGGGCACAGGGCCCTGATGTGATGGAAGCAAATGGGTGAATTTGGTTGGACCCGGGGTGGGAGGGTGAGTTCTGTGGAATCTGTGTGCCATCTTCTGGGGGTTAACTTCGATTTCAAGGAGGCCGAAGGCAGGGCCTGAGCACCTGCACACAGCACCCCCCGCCCCCGCCCCCGCCCCGGGGCTCAGCCACTTGGAGTCCTTTGTATTGAGCCCATGTATTACTGAGTCTGATAAAATTTGAGCTGTCCCCTCTTGGGGCCTGAGGGAAAAGCCCCCGGTGCAGCCAGCCACCCAGTTGGCTCCCAGAGTGGACCCACCCTCTGGGGAGAGGAGGAGCTGGTCAAGCCCAAGGTCTAGTTCCTGGTTTCTGGCTCCCCTTATGATCATGAGATGCTTTGGTATGGAATCCGGAATATCAAAGTGGACATAGCATGAAATAGAATGATACAGAATGAAAGCTCCAGAGGCAGGCGTTTTTGTCTCTCTTAATTAACCAGACTGAATGCCCAGGACCTAGAACATTGCTTGGCAACGTATCAGGGTTCAATAAACATTTGTTGATTGAGGGAACATAGGACCCACTCCACTCTGATAGCCGGCTTCAGAGGATGAAGATCATAGAGCAAGGGGACCCAGGGCCACAGGGTTGAGGGTCGGTAGGGCCCTCACCTGGCATGTGGTCCCACTTCCCATCAGGCAGCAGTGCCTTCCAGGGCCACCCCTGAAGGTACTGTGGGTCCTCCCTCTTGGAGGCTCCCAGTGGCTCAGCCTGGTGACACTTCTGTTCAAAGTTCTGGCCTGGGGCCGCCCCCTCCCCTGGCTACATCTCCCCCCAACCTCTTTCTCACTTGCCTGTTCTTCTCTTGCTCTGTTTTCTTCTAATTTTTTGCTGGAAGTGACAATTGGAAGGGGCTTTCCCCAGAGTCCCAAGTTCCCACCAAGTCCAACAGGGGTATTTTACAAGCAACCTTGCAGGGAAGGAAGGGAGGGAGGGAGAAAGGCAGGGCCTCCGGCCCGAGACAGAGGTGCTGGAGAGCCGGGAAGGTGGCGGCTCACCTTCTCACTCGCTCACCTGCCTGTGCTCTCACCCCACTTCTCTGACGCTATCCCCCAGATCGACTTCCCCACCTCAGCCTTCGACATCAAGTTCACCAGCCCCCCTGGAGACAAGTTCAGCCCCCGCTATGTGTTTGGCAGCCTCCGGGAGGAAGACCAACGTGTGCTTAAGAACATCATGCAGAAGGAGTCCTTGTACTGGTGAGGCCCGGGGCTTTCCACACGTGTGGCTCAGGCCCCAGGCTGTCTGACCTCTCACCTGCCAGCTCCAGGTTCCTGCCCTCCTGCTTTGGGAGTAGAGGCGCGATGGGGTGGGCATTGCCACCGAGGCAGGACGCAGTGGAGAGATGGCTCTGCTGGGGCAGCCTCCAGGCTTCTCCTGAGCTGACACTATGCAGAGTGGAGAGACCGGGGTCAGGAGATTGATTGGATCTAGGA